>NW_027362033.1:4580000-5213959 GCF_039654945.1 Dendrobates tinctorius | reverse complement strand
CTCTCTTTCTCTCTTCTCAAATTCACATGAGCTTTATTGGCAGGACTAAGTACTTGTTAGTATTGCCAAAGCAAATGGTAAAAAAATAGGGGGATGGGGAAGCATATAGGAGTCCATGACATATCAGGATCCTCTTAGTTGGGGGATAGGGACATGTCCAGGGTGGGGTATGGAAGTCCATGATATATCAGGCTCCTCTCAATCGGGGAGATAGGGATATGTCCAGGGTGGGGTATGGAAGTCCATGATATATCAGGCTCCTCTCAATCGGGGAGATAGGGATATGTCCAGGGTGGGGTATGGAAGTCCATGATATATCAGGCTCCTCTCAATCGGGGGGATAGGAACATGTCCAGGGCAGGTATGGAAGTCCATGACATATCAGCCTCCTCTTAGTCTTTGGCAGGCACTGACATATTCCGCTGCACTTTTCTCTTCCTCCTCCATGGAGGTGAAGTCTGGGGGGAGATCAGACAGTCTCTTGAAGTGAGTGTCCCTCACTGTGGAGCATTTGGGGCACCTCAGCAGGAAGTGGTCCTCGTCCTCCACGGTCTCCTGGGGGCACTGCTGGCAGAGTCTGCTCTCTTGGGTCTTGTAGTTCTGTCGGTGCCGCCCGGTTTCGATGAGTAGGCTGTGGGTGCTCAGTGTGTACCGGCTCAGGATCTGTCGCTCTTTGGGGTTTTCTAGTTTCTCTAGATATGGGGCCAGTTTGTGCTCCCTCTGTAGGTTCTGGTATATCGTCAGTTTCTGGGATTTGTTTATGTTGTTCCTCCAGAGGCTGAGATGTTCCTCTTTGATGTTGTGTACCACCTTCTGGATTTTGCCTTTTGTCAGGCCATGTAGGCTGATGGCTTGGTCAGGCTGTCTTTGGGTACTTTGTGTTGGGAGGCTTCCTGGTATAGGAAGGCTTTGTGATGGTAGGAGCTGGGACTACTACTTTGTAGATGAGCTTTGAATGACAGCGCCCTCTTCAGGATTGCGTAGTGTAGTGGGAATCTGCCCCGCTCTGCTCGGCAGGCGCTGTTTGTGCTCCAGTGGACTTGGAGAAGATGCTTGCAGAACTCTAGCTGGAATATTTCAGTTGGCCCAGCGTCCCACTTCGACCAGTTTGGGTATGAGACTGGGCCCCAGACCTCATTGCCATTCAGAAGGATCGGGGCAATGATGGAGTCAAAGATTTTTAGCCAGACGGTTACTGGTGCCTTGAAATGGTACAGACGTCTTCTGATGGCATGGAAGGCTTTGGATGCCTTTCATTTCAGTAACTCTATGGCTTGCTAGAAACTCCCTGACCGGCTGAGTTCTAGGCCCCGGTAGGTGGACCTGTTGGTTTCTGTACGTGGACAGTTGTCTATCATAAAGGTGGGATGGTCAGTAGGTTTCTGCTTTCTTCTCTGGAACACCATGATATTAGTTTTCTTCTGGTTGATTGGCAGTGTCCATGTGCTGCTGAAGGTCTCTAGGATTTTCAGGTGATCTTGGAGGCCTTTCTCGGTTGGTGATAACAGCACGAGGTCATCAGCTTACAGCAGACATTTCACCTGGGTGTCATGGAGGGCGAGTCTGTAGATGTTACAGAGCGTTGGACTGAGGCTGCGGCCCTGTCTCACTCCTCAGCTCTGTTGGAAATAGGCCGTCCTCCTTCCTTTGACCCTCACGCTGCAACTGTTCTCAGTGTAGGAGCTTCGGATGACGTCATATGTTTTGCCTTGCTCTGCGCTCTCTCTCTTTTCTTTGCTCTGCGCTCTCTCTCTTTTCTTTGCTCTGCGCTCTCTCTCTTTTCTTTGCTCTGCGCGCTCTCTCTCCTCAGGCGGGGTCACTCAGTGGGAGTGTGATCACAGCTGTGGAGATGTCCATCCCAGGCACGAGCACTCAGTAGAATTGTGAGTGCAGCTCTGGAGGTGTCTGACCCAGGCGCAGTCAATCAGAAGTGCGAGTGCAGCTCTGGAGATGTATAACAAGATCCTATGTGACGTAGCCGCCCCTCCAGGCAGTTCTGACTTTGGTGCTTTTCTTTCCCTGTAGACCCTGAGCTCTGTGGCCAGGATGAGCGTGGAGGCCACCGGTAAGCCCCTGAAGGTGGGCTCTCGAGTGGAGGTGATCGGAAAGGGGCACCGCGGTACTGTTGCCTTTGTGGGGGCGACACTATTTGCCACTGGGAAATGGGTCGGAGTCATCCTTGACGACGCCAAGGGCAAGAATGACGGCACCGTGCAGGGCAGGAAGTACTTCACCTGCGAGGAGAACCACGGGATATTCGTGCGCCAGTCACAGGTGAGCAGCCGCAGATCTCGGGATAATGCTGCCGCCACCATGGGGAGCTCATGAGTCCACGTTCGTCACCGGGAGCCATACCCATCTGTGCACTGAGTGCCCCCTGGTGGGCGCAGACCTCTGTGTGGACAGACCTCCAAACATTCACTCAGGGGGCATCCCCTTCAAGCACTGCTCTGTACACCTCCTGTGCTACCCCACAGTTGTCAGTCTCCATTAACTGACAGCAAGCAGAGACTTTCTCTGCGGCTGAAACTTGTCCAAGTCACAAAGCTGAAGTTGAGATACCCTGTGGCTCCGTTTCTATTCAGCTTGTTCAGAGGTCCCCACCGTCGTATCCGCAGCGGGTGTAGTGCCGAGGCCCCACCGTCGTATCCGCAGCGGGTGTAGTGCCGAGGCCCCACCGTCGTATCCGCAGCGGGTGTAGTGCCGAGGCCCCACCGTCGTATCCGCAGCGGGTGTAGTGCCGAGGCCCCACCGTCGTATCCGCAGCGGGTGTAGTGCCGAGGCCCCACCGTCGTATCTGCAGCGGGTGTACTGCGGAGAAGTACAAGTCCCACCATACGTGTCCAGCCTGGTCTGTGAGGCGTGACTGCCCCCCCCCCCGATGCCAGGCGCCCACTGCTTTCTGACACCAGCTCTTCTCTCTGTAGATCCAGGTGGCAGATGATGGAGCTGACACGACGTCCCCGGAAACCCCGGAGCCGGCGGCCACCAAGGTGCTCAGGAGAGGTAAGAGCCCCCAATACTGTGTGATCGGGGGGATCCCGGGGGTCCGATATCCTCACACCTTATTACAGTACAGCAGTGATTATAGCCGCAGCTTTGTCACATTTAGGCGATGTTCACACTGAGTGTTTGCTGCGTTTTTTTTTTGTCTCTTGTGCATGTTAATAAAGTTTAGTGCCCCCCCCCAAAAAAACATAATGCTGCTTTCTTAGGTTTTTACACCAAAAACAGCAGAACCTGACGCCTGCGTTTTTTTTTGCTGTTTTTGCACTTACTCATTGAAAACACTGCAGAGTGAGGAGCTGCAGGTCCCAAATCAGTCAGGAAATAAAGCCTGTGCGCAGCAGAGCTCAGGCGTCTCGTGGCTTTACCGGGCCTGTAAAACGAGCGGCCCCCCTTACCCCCGAGGGTGGTTGGCACGTTAATGACCGGGCCGTTTATTACAATTCTGACCACTGTCCCTTTATGAGGTGATAACTCTGGAGCTTCCATGGATCCCGGTGATTCTGACTTTTTCTCGTGACGTATTGGACTTCATCTTAGTGGGAACATTTCTTTGATATAACTTGCATTTATTTATGAAAAAAAGGGAAATTTGCAAAAACTTTGAAAATTTTCCAACTTCAATTTTTTATGCCCATCTGGCACACAAAATACTTAATAAATAACATTTCCCACATGTCTACTTTATATCAGCACAATTTTTTTTGTTAGGAAGTTATAAGGGTTAAAAGTTGACCAGTGATTTGATTTTTTTTTTTTTTTTTTTTTCTTTGGGGACCACCTCACATTTGAAGCCACTTTGAGGGGTCTATATGATAGAAAATACCCAAAAGTGACACCTTTCTAAAAACTGCACCCCTCAAGGTGCTCAAAACCACATTCAAGAAGTTTATTAACCCTTCAGATGCTTCACAGGAGTTTTTGAAACGTAGAAAAAAAATGAACATTTTTACTTTTTATTCCCCAAAAATATACTTAATATACAATATTTTTTTTTTATTTTTTTTTTTTTTTTATTTTGACAAGGGTAACAGGAGAAATTGGACCCCAAAAATGGTTGTGCAATTTCTCCTGAGTACCCCGATATCCCATATACCATTTGGCGGATGTCGCGTTTGGAGAGCCCCTGATGTGCCTAAACAGTGAAAATCCCCCTCAGGTGACCCCATTTTGGAAACTAGACCCCTCTGGGAACTGATCTAGATGTGTGTTGAGCACTTTGAACCCTCAAGTGCTTCACAGAAGTTTATAACGTTGAGCCATAAAAAAAAAAAAAAAAAAAATCTAATTTTCCCCACAAATATGTTTTCAGCACAAAACTTTGCATTTTCATAAGGGCAGCATGAGAAATTGCTCCATACAATTTCTTATGCATTTTCTCCTGAGTACGCCGATACCCCATATGAGGGAGAAAACTACTGTTTGGGCGCACGGCAGGGCTCAGAAGGGAAGTAACATTTCCTGGACTCATTAGTGAATGTCATGTTCCATTTGGAGAGCCCCTGATGTGCCTAAATAGTGGAAACCCCCCACAAGTGACCCCATTTTGGAAACTAGACTCCTCAAGGAACTTATCTAGATGGGTGGTGAGCACCTTGAACCCCCAAATGTTTCACAAAAGTTTATAATGTTGAGCCGTGAAAATAATAAAATCACATTTTCCTCACAAAAATGTTTTTACCCCCAAGTTTTTAATTTTTCTAAGGGCTAATAGGAAATATTTTCACAACAAACTGAGGTTCATTTTTCGTGAGCGCACCAATACCCTACATGTAATCGGGAAATATTTCTCAGACTCAGTGCAAAGCTCAGAAGGGGAAGGAGCGCCAGATTTTACTGTTATGGTTTGCGGGTGCCATGACCCACTGGAGGAGCCCATGAGGGGCCAGAACAGCAGAACCCCCCCCATAAGTGACCACATTTTACAAAATAGACATCTCAGTGAATTCATCTAGGGGTGCAGTGACCATATTGACACTATGGGTGTGTCACAGGATTTTATACCATTGGGCAGTGAAGACAAAATAACTACATTTTTACCACCAAAATTTTGTTTCAGCCCCAGATTTTACATTTTCACGCAAGAAATGGGTAAAAATGGCACCAAAACTTGTTCCACAATTTCTACTGAATGTGGCAATACCCCATATGTGGCTGTACAGTACTGCTTAGCCATACGGAGAGACTCGGGAGGAACGGAGCGCTATTTGCCTCCTACAGCGCAGATTTTCCTAGAATAGTTTGCGGACTCCATATACTGAGCCCCTAATTGCTAGAAGAGCAGAATTCCCCCCCCCCCTCAAGTGACCCTATTTGGGAAACTATACCCCTTTGGGAATTTATCTACAGGTGTAGTGATGATTTTGACTCCATGGGTATTTCCCAGAAATACGCAGCAATGAATGTTGCCGAGTGAAAATTGCAAACTGCCATTGTAGTGACCGGTACGTTGTAGTGACTAGTGCGTTATGCCCAACCCGTGCACCTGGAGGCATGCACCTGTAACTTAGGCAGGCTCTCATCTCTTCAGAAATTACAAACGTGGACACAATATGTGGTTTAGGTATACTGTGGGGCTGAGCAGGGAGGGGGGCATTTGGATCTGGGAGCGCAGAATTTGCTGAATTTCTTCTGATGGGCGAGGAGTCATTTTGCTTTTCCAGAGCTTTCTGTTACCAGTAACGTAGAAGCCCCCTATATTTCCATTGACAGAAGACAGACCTGAGTAAGGACTTGCTTTTTTTATGGATTGAGTTGAAGCTTTTATTGGGAACATTTTGCATAATGTTTGGTATCATATTTATCCTGCGCTCTACGTTGAGCACTTTGGGATTTCCATCTAAATCTCTGAGTGACGTGACAGATGAAACCCCCGATCCATTCACTATAATGAGGCAGCAGAGTTACTCTGGATTCCGTCTGGCCTCTGTTGAGCGGTGTCCTTCTTTTCAGAAGTGCACAAAACTATGGCCGACAGCACTTTTATGCAATCTTAAAAAAGACGGACACCGCAGGATCACAGGTCCTATGGTGTCCACAGTGCCTCCATCTGCCTTATTATAGGGAATCTTACTCCAGAGGTTCTGTCTCAGTCATGTATGTTAGAAATTTACACGGAAACCCCGATGTAAGCGCTCAGTGCAGAGCACAGGATAAATGTGCGCCGATCCTTAGGCTTAAGAAATTAAAAAATCTACAGCATGTGAAGAATTGTTTTTATTTATTTTTTTTACACCGTCCCTCGTGCAGTAAAAGTGACTAGGCGACTTTATTCTTCGGGTCGGTGCGATTACCTCGATACCAGATTTATATTGGGTTTTTATGTTTGGCTGTTGCCACACACTAAAAGACGCTTTTTGTTGAAAATTATAGTTTTTGCATCACCACATATTGAGAGCTATAATCTTTCCATATTTTGACCCACCGAGTCATGTGAGGTCTTGTTTTTTGCAGGACGAGTTTACGTTTTTATTGGTACCATTTTCGGGCACGTGACTTTTTTTATCGCTTTTTATTCTGATTTTTGGGAGACAGAATGAAAAAAAAACTGCATTTCATGAATTTCTTTTTGGGGGGTGCGTTTACACCGTTCCGCATGTGCTAAAATTGATAAAGCGGTTTTATTCTTTGGATACCTCATTTATATCTTTTTTTTTTTTTTTTTTTTTATGTTTTGGCGCTTTTATACAATAAACTATTTTATAGAAAAAATAATTGTTTTTGCATCACTTTATTCTGAAAGCTATAACTTTTTTATTTTTTCGCTGATGACGCTGTGTGGCATCTTGTTTTTTGCGGGACAAGATGACGTTTTCAGCGGTACCATGGTTACTTATATCCGTCTCTTTGGTCGTGCGTTATTGCACTTTTTGTTGGGCGATACTATGATAAAGCATTGTCTTTTGCCTTGTTATATTATTTTTTTTATGGTGTTCACTACAGGGGTTAACTAGTGGGACGGTTTTATAGGTCGGGTCGTTGCGGATACGGTGATACCAAATACATGCACTTTTATTGTTAATTCAAATATTTATTTATAGATACAATATCTTTTTTTTTTTTTTTTTTTTTTTTTTTTTTTATTCTTACAATTTTTAAAATTTATTTTTACGGTTTTCTTAACTTTTTACTTTGTCTCACTATGGGACTATCTTTTTTTTTTTTTTTTTTTTTTTTTTTTTTGCATGCTGATCGCTTCTATAGCATAGAGATGAAGTAGCGTCCCCATGCCGCACGGACAGACTTGCTGCTCATGCATTGCACGTGATCTGCAAGTTTTCTAGGTCTGGTCTTACATGAAGTCATCATGGTAACGATCGGAACCCTCACACAGCAGGGTCTCCTATCCAGAGGCTTCCGGAATGCTGTGATCGTGTTCGATTGCAGCATTTTGGGGGCTAAAGTGCCGGGAGCGGTCTGTGACCTCTCCTGGCGCCTAGTGGAAGGTGTCAGCTGTCAGAATCAGTGGGCGCGAGCGATCGTGTGAATGTGATATTCTGTCCCTGGTCAAATAGGCACAGGGACAGAATATTACTTCCAATGTCAGAAAGGGGTTAAAATCTGCAGAAAAAAAGCAGCAAAGAGCAGAATAACCTAGACACAGGGGTTGCAGTGGGGCCTGCGGTTAAGCACCAGGGTTGCATTGGGGCCGGCGGTTAAGCACCAGAGTTGCAGTGGGGCCTGCGGTTAAGGGCCAGGTTTGCAGTGGGGCCTGCGGTTAAGCGCCAGGTTTGCAGTGGGGCCGGCGGTTAAGCACCAGGATTGCAGTGGGGCCGGCGGTTAAGCACCAGGATTGCAGTGGGGCCTGCGGTTAAGCACCAGGGTTGCAGTGGGGCCGGCGGTTAAGCACCAGGGTTGCAGTGGGGCCTGCGGTTAAGCACCAGGGTTGCAGTGGGGCCTGCGGTTAAGCACCAGGGTTGCAGTGGGGCCTGCGGTTAAGCACCAGGGTTGCAGTGGGGCCTGCGGTTAAGCACCAGGATTGCAGTGGGGCCTGCGGTTAAGCACCAGGGTTGCAGTGGGGCCTGCGGTTAAGCACCAGGGGGCAATGGGGCCAGACTATAGGCAGGGGTAGATATGGGTCAGAGGTTAAACACAGGGGGCAATGGGGTCAGACTTTATAGACAGGGGTAGATAGTGATCAGAGGTTACACACAAAGGGGGGGCAATGAGGCCAGACTTAATACCTCGGGGGGGAGAAAGGGAACCAAATGTTATATACCAGGAGGAATGGGTCCAGACATACACCAAGGGGTAATTGCGCCGGACGTTATGCACCGGTGGGGGAATGGGGCTGAATAAGAAAACTGAAATTCATTGTTTAAGACTTGTAGCCTAATACTTTTACCCATAATGTATTGTCTTCCGTGTTATGAGATATATATTATTGTTGAAGGAAACTGCTTTCTCGGAAATAATTTTATATATAATGAGAGAAAGGTATACAATAAGAGATGGCGCTATACGTAACAAAGGCGCTGCGTAATAAGTGATGGTGTCATATATAACTAAAGAAGATGTGTAATTACGGATGGCAATACACATAGTGAGAGGGCGATAATGTAATATGGGATGGTGTTATATGTAACAAGGGAGGATATTGTGTAATAAGGGATGGCTCTATAAATAGAAAGACAGGACACTATGTATATTTAGGGACACCACTATGCTTAACGAGAAGATGTTGTATAATAATGGACGGCACTACACATAACGAGGAGAGGTTATATAATAAGGGACAGCACTATACATAACGAGTAGAGGTTATATAATAAGGGACAGCACTATACATAACAGAGAGGTTATGCAATAACGTAAGGTGCTATACATGTTTAGATGACTGCATGCAATATTGGGAATTTTGCTAAACATTAGACAGGGGGAAGCTATGTAATAAGAGACCGCGCAATACATAATAACAAGACACTATATAATGTGGGACCGTGCTATACAGTTGTGCTCAAAAGTTTACATACCCTGGTAGTATTTTTGTTTTCTTTGCCTTTTTTCAGAGAATATGAACGATAACACCAAAACTATTTCTCCCCTCATGGTCAGTGGTTGGGTGAAGCCATTTATTGTCAGACTACTGTGTTTTCTCTTTTTAAATCATAATGACAACCCAGAACATCCAAATGACCCTGATCAAAAGTTCACACACCCTGGTGATTTTAGCCTGATAACAGGCACAGAAGATGACACTAATGGGTTTGACTGGCTACTAAAGGAAGACTAGAAAGAGCCATTTGAGCAGACAAAGAATTTTATTACCAAAAGATATGTACAGAGAATGTGAACATCTGAGGGGCAAGACCAGGAGGACATACCTAAAGATCAAAGAGGTACAAGAAAGGTTTCATCCAAGAGTGGGCATTGTGGGGATGTATCTCCGGAAGATGCTAGAATGTGCACAGATACAGCGTTATTCTATCAGAACACTGAGTGTTGGTGTCAAGTCCAGTAGTCAGTCACAGCTCACGACACTAAAAAATAGCCTTAATTGCTAAGAAGGCAAAAAGAAACAAAACCGTTGGTCAGCCTGAAGGGTGTCGCCTGTTCATGTACACACAGTGTCTTTGGTTGAGGCTGATCAGCAGTGAACAGGTCTGTTCTCACACCCACAGAGCAGGGAATGGGACAACGCGGCTCCCTGTTAAACTGGCTGCAAAGCCTAGATAGGAAACGATGGGAGCGGCATTTCTCACCCAGCTCTCCTAGCTGTTCCTGAAACCCGGACCCATTTAAAAAAACCTCAGCAGTATCTGAGCTGGAGCCTGCTTATCCAGGCTAATATCACAGAGGCTAGCCACCTCGGTGACGCAGACCTCCAATCCAGGATCTGTCCAGCTGCCGCATTACAGCGTAGGAGTAATTGGGGAAATTATTACGCTCATGACAGCAAAATAATAATAATTTTATATAGCGCCAACATATTCCGCAGCGCTTTACAATTCAGTGGAGACATGCACAGACAATAGATTCAATGCAAGGTAACAGTATGAACAGTTACATTATGAGCGAGGGTCTGGCTCGCAAGCAACAACCTACAATACTGAAGACCCTACAAAGAGGCTCCAGCCTCGCTGATAAAGAGCGGCCAGAGGACCAAGCAGGATTCAGAGGAGGCCGAGGACCGAGAGATGTGATCACTAACAATGGGGGCTGTGTGTGGGGACTGGGGGCTGTATATTTGGTGCTTTTCCCCATTCTGACCCTTCTTCTCTTCTTACAGAGGTGGCTGACATCCCGAAGGCCAGCAAACTGGTGAGTCCCCGCTATTTTCTCTCCTAATCTGGTACTGGTGGGCCTGGATTGTCTTGTCACGGGGGGAGGGCGGCGTACTGGTGGGCCGGGAATGTCTTGTCACGGGGGGAGGGCGGCGTACTGGTGGGTCGGCAATGTCTTGTCACGGGGGGAGGGCGACGTACTGGTGGGCCGGGAATGTCTTGTCACGGGGGGAGGGCGGCGTACTGGTGGGTCGGCAATGTCTTGTCACGGGGGGAGGGCGGCGTACTGGTGGGCCGGGTATGTCTTATCACTTGGGGAGCGTCGTCTGCGCCGCTCACGACCCAGCAGATTATTTACGTTTGGGGTTGTAATTCTGTTCACTAAGTCGCATTGTGTGGGGGCAGGCCTGAAGTGTAAAGCATGGTGGACTGTGTGACTATGCTGCAGTCGCTTTGTTGTGGAGTTAATAATCATACCTTCGCCTAGTGGAGCAGAGCTGCAGTGTAAATCATGTCTTGTCTGTTTCGCCATGCTTATATACACCAAGTGATACAGTGAGCAGGTAGGTATGATGGTGATCCTGCAGCCGGACGCCGTGCACATGACAACCCTTCCTGGCTGCGCTGGGATCCGCTCAGCTCGTGTGCAGATGGTGACCGTCCTACGGTGTGCTGCACTGCTGCTGCCAGCAGAGGGCGCTGCTGCATAGCATTCTGCTGGTGATGGCTGCGATGGCGCCATCTGGTCGTAGCACAATGGCTCCATTAGTATTCGCACAGATCTTATAATGTCTCCTCTCCACCCCCAAGGATCTGATGGAAGGGGCATCACAATTTATAAAGATCGTCCTGTAACATACAGGAATCCGGGACATGGCGGCCATCGTGCAGATGTAGGGACGATGATCAATGGCACCATGATGACCGCTTCATGGCGGCCGCTTATCTCGCCATACATGACTGTGATCCATGTACAGCAGGAAGGTGACCGAGGGAGCAGTGCACTCATCCAAGGAGCGGTCTGAGCCAGTGATGACAGAGGAGTCTGGAGATTAGGGCAGAGATGTATGAAGAGGACAGGTTATATACTGGGGATTATGTGTGGGGAGGTATCAGGAGATTAGGGCAGAGATGTGTGGAGAGGACAGGTTATATACTGGGGATTATGTGTGGGGAGGTATCAAGAGATTAGGGCAGAGATGTATGAAGAGGACAGGTTATATACCTGGGGAAGAGTCTTGAGGAGATCATTTGCAGTGCCTTCTGGGATAAGTGAAGAGTCTCCGCGAGCTCAACGATCACTGGGTTTTGGCCGTTGCAGCTGAAAAGAGGAAATCGGCGCGCGAATTTTGGCTCATCTTTCATCTTTTTAAGAAATCTCAAGATGGAAGAGGCCAGGAGCCATTTGGTGAGCTGCATTTCTTGCTACATGTTCACAGATTTACCAGTGGAAAAGCCAAACTTCACATGCCACAAATGCAAGCTTGTGACCCTGTTGGAGGAAAAGTTGCAAAATCTCGAAGAGAGGTTGGCTACATTGAAGATCATTAAGGAAGGTGAAGAGTTCTTGGACAGAGCAGAATTATCTCTTCATGTTACAGAAAGAGAAGAAATTCGAAGTGCACCTGAAGAAACAGAGGAATGGAGACATGTGACCCAGAGAAGCAGGAGGATCAGGAGGCAGTCAGCACCCATACTGCTCAGGAACCAGTACCAGGCTCTCACGCAGGAAAACGATGAAGAAATACATCAGGATAAGACTTTGCCAACAAACAGCAACCTTGTACGCCTTCAGAGTCCTCCTGGATGGAGAAAGAAAAATGTTGTGAAGAAGAAACGGAGAGTGGTGGTCATGGGGGATTCCCTGCTGAGAGGAACAGAGGCCGCTATCTGCAGACCGGATATAACTACAAGAGAAATGTGCTGTCTTCCAGGTGCAAAAATTAAAGATGTGTCTGACAGGATATCAGGACTCTTCAGACCTACAGATGACTACCCATTCCTGCTACTACATGTGGGGACAAATGACACCGCAAGAAACGACCTGGAAACCATCTGCAGAGACTTTGAAGACTTAGGCAAGTGAAAGAACTGGGAGCGCAGGTGGTCTTCTCTTCCATCCTCCCAGTGGATGGCCATGGAACAAGGAGGTGGAATAAGATTCTGCAGGTGAACAACTGGCTACGTCGATGGTGCCGTCAGCAACGATTTGGATTTCTTGATCACGGAGTGAACTACTTATACGATGGACTACTTGCTAGAGATGGGGTGCACCTTACGAAGACTGGAAAGCATGTATTTGGAAGTCGCCTTGCTACACTTGTAAGGAGAGCTTTAAACTAGAACAACATGGGAAGGGAAGCAAAAGACCAGAAAAAGCCATACACCTGACAAATGCTATTGAGAACTCTGCTATTAGAAGTGGAAAGGAAGAACAAAGACAAAAGAATCTAATTAATAAAAATATTGGAGAAAGAGAAACCAATCACAAACTAAAATGTTTCTATACTAATGCACAAAGCATGGGCAACAAACAAGGAGAATTGGAACTACTAACACAGGAAAAGAAATATGATGTCATTGGAATCACTGAAACTTGGTGGGACAATACACATGATTGGAATACAAGACTAGAAGGATACAACTTATTTGCAAGAAACAGACTTGATAAACGAGGAGGGGGTGTCGCATTGTATGTTAGAAACGCGTATATCTGCACAGAGATTGAAGCTTCAGAGACTGGGAGTTCTGTGGAAACTGTTTGGGTAAGAATACAAGGACAGAACAATGGAAAGGACACCATTGTAGGCATTTACTACAGGCCGCCTGTGCAAGCTGAAGATATGGATGAACTCTTTATGCATCAAATGGCCAAGTTCTCCAAAAAATATGACATAGTTGTCATGGGAGATTTCAACTATCCAGACATTTGTTGGGAATCTCTCTCAGGCAAAACTAACAGGTCAAGGAAATTCTTATCCTCTCTTGCTGACAACTTTATCTTCCAAAAGGTAAAGGAGAAAACAAGGGGAACTGCTACCTTGGATCTAATCCTTATAAACAGGGAGGAAATGGTTGAGGAGGTAAAAGTGGCTGGGACCCTAGGAGGTAGCGACCATGCTATTTTAGAATTTTGGATAACTAGAGGCGGAAGACCTGTGAAGACTCAGACGTCAAGGTTAGATTTCAGAAAGGCAGATTTTAAGGGATTCAGAAAGAGAATTGGAGGGATCCAATGGCTGGATATCCTTAAAGACAAAAATGTCCAGGAAGGATGGGAAATCTTGAAAAATGAAATTCTCAAAGCACAGTTGTTAACAATTCCGAAAAGAGGGAAGAATAGGAAGCATTTAAGGAAACCAGGATGGATGAACACAGAACTTAAGCACATGCTAAAAAGGAAGCAAAAAATGTTTATAAAATGGAAAGAAGGAGGCATATCTAAAGAAGAATATAATGCTGTCTGCAGAACCTGCAAGGCACAAATCAGATTAGCTAAAGCTGAAAATGAATTGAGGCTTGCAAGAGATGTCAAAAGCAATAATAAAGGATTTTGGGGATATGTCAAAAGTAAAAGAAAAGTCAAAGATGCTATAGGATTTTTACAGGATGAAAATGATGAAATGGTAAGACAGGATGTTGAGAAGGCTGAACTTTTAAATTCCTATTTTGCATCTGTTTTCTCTCAGAAAGGAAATGTAACATCAACTGTTATTCACTGTCCTATTAAGGGAATAGAAGAATCCAGGATATCTATAAACAGAAAGATAGTGAGGAAACACTTAGCTAACCTAAATGTATTCAAGTCTCCAGGTCCAGATGAATTACACCCCAGAGTACTGAAGGAGATAGCAGAAGAAATTTTTGAACCCCTCTCCATAATCTTTGAAAATTCTTGGAGAACAGGAGAAGTGCCAGAAGACTGGAGAAGAGCAAATGTTGTTCCTATCTTCAAAAAGGGGAAGAAGGTGGACCCAGGCAACTATAGGCCGGTGAGTCTGACTTCTATACCAGGAAAGATCTTTGAACAAATTATTAAACAACATGTATGTCAATACCTGGATAAGAATGAAGTGATTAAACAGAGTCAGCATGGGTTTGTAACTAATAAGTCATGTCAGACTAATCTAATTTCCTTCTATGATGGTATTACTGATTGGGTGGATCAAGGAAATGCTGTAGATATAGTATATCTTGACTTCAGCAAAGCATTTGACAAAGTATCTCATACAATCCTTATTGAAAAAATGACTAAGTATGGAATGGACAAGGCAACTGTTAGGTGGATTCATAACTGGCTTAGTGATCGGACCCAAAGAGTGGTCGTAAATGGCTGCACATCCAGTTGGAAGAATGTCTCAAGTGGGGTACCACAGGGCTCTGTCCTGGGCCCTGTATTGTTCAACATCTTTATCAACGATTTAGATGAAGGAATTGAGGGTAAACTGATTAAATTTGCTGATGACACAAAGCTAGGAGGGATAGCTAATACTAGAGAAGAGAGAGAGAGGATTCAAAAAGATTTAAATAAACTGGAGAAGTGGGCAGCAACTAAGAGAATGGTTTTTAACAGGGAGAAATGCAAAGTACTACATCTGGGCAATAAAAATGGAAAAAGCATATATAGAATGGGAGGAATAGGGCTAAGTGACAGCACATGTGAAAAAGACTTGGGTATACTAATAGATCACAGACTGAATATGAGTCAACAGTGTGATGCAGCAGCAAAAAAGGCAAATGCAATTCTAGGATGTATTAACAGAAGCATACAGTCTAGATCACGTGAAGTAATTATTTCCCTCTACTCCTCTTTGGTCAGACCTCATCTGGAATATTGTGTCCAATTTTGGGCCCCACATTTTAAAAAAGACATCAACAAACTGGAGCAAGTTCAGAAAAGAGCGACCAGAATGGTGACCGGTCTGCAAACCCTGTCTTATGAGGAAAGGTTGCAGGATTTGGGAATGTTTAGTTTGCGAAAGAGAAGACTGAGAGGAGACTTAATAGCTGTCTACAAATATCTAAAGGGCTGTCACATTGTAGAAGGATCAACTTTATTCTCATTTGCACAAGGAAAGACTAGAAGCAATGGGATGAAGCTGAATGGGAGGAGACACAGATTAGATATTAGAAAAAACTTTTTGACAGTTAGAGTGATCAATGAGTGGAACAGGCTGCCACGAGAAGTGGTGAGTTCTCCTTCAATGGAAGTCTTCAAACAGAGGCTGGACAGACATCTAACTGGGATGATTTAGCGAATCCTGCTTTGAGCAGGGGGTTGGACCAGATGGCCCAGGAGGTCCCTTCCAACTCTACGATTCTATGATTCTATACTGGGGATTATGTGTGGGGAGGTATCGGGAGATTAGGGCAGAGATGTATGGAGATGACAGGTTATATACTGGAGATTATGTGTGGATAGGTATCAGGAGATTAGGGCAGAGATGTGTGGAGAGGACAGGTTATATACTGGGGATTATGTGTGGGGAGGTATCGGGAGATTAGGGCAGAGATGTATGGAAAGGACAGGTTATATACTGGAGATTATGTGTGGGGAGGTATCGGGAGATTAGGGCAGAGATGTATGGAGAGGACAGGTTATATACTGGAGATTATGTGTGGGGAGGTATCGGGAGATTAGGGCAGAGATGTGTGGAGAGGACAGGTTATATGCTGGAGATTGTGGGGAGGTATCAGGAGATTAGGGCAGAGATGTATGGAGATGACAGGTTATATACTGGAGATTATGTGGGGAGGTATCGGGAGATTAGGGCAGAGATGTATGGAAAGGACAGGTTATATACTGGGGATTATGTGTGGGGAGGTATCGGGAGATTAGGGCAGAGATGTGTGGAGAGGACAGGTTATATACTGGAGATTATGTGTGGGGATGTATCAGGAGATTAGGGCAGAGATGTATGGAGAGGACAGGTTATATACTGGGGATTATGTGTGGGGATGTATCAGGAGATTAGGGCAGAGATGTATGGAGAGGACAGGTTATATACTGGGGATTATGTGTGGGGATGTATCAGGAGATTAGGGCAGAGATGTATGGAGAGGACAGGTTATATACTGGGGATTATGTGTGGAGAGGTATCAGGAGATTAGGGCAGAGATGTATGGAAAGGACAGGTTATATACTGGGGATTATGTGTGGGGAGGTATCGGGAGATTAGGGCAGAGATGTGTGGAGAGGACAGGTTATATACTGGAGATTATGTGGGGAGGTATCAGGAGATTAG
This sequence comes from Dendrobates tinctorius, assembly GCF_039654945.1. NCBI lineage: Eukaryota > Metazoa > Chordata > Amphibia > Anura > Dendrobatidae > Dendrobates > Dendrobates tinctorius. The sequence continues at coordinate 5,197,485 of NW_027362033.1, read as the reverse complement.
GGCAGAGATGTATGGAAAGGACAGGTTATATACTGGAGATTATGTGTGGGGAGGTATCAGGAGATTAGGGCAGAGATGTATGGAGAGGACAGGTTATATACTGGGGATTGTGTGGGGAGGTATCGGGAGATTAGGGCAGAGATGTGTGGAGAGGACAGGTTATATACTGGAGATTATGTGGGGAGGTGTAGTGGAAATATGTATTTGTAGACGATGTAGGACCGGCAGTAAATTAGCATTTGTTTTTAGGTTGCAGCTCTTAGCAAAGGTCATAACTTATGTTATCTATTGGGAAGGTTGCTTTCCTGGTCGCAGTGTCTCAGACCCCAGGGTGCTTTCCTGAGAACTGGAGAATAGGAAACATTTCACACCTCTGCTGCCTGAAAGTCAGACACCAAATGGGACCTATTTGCCGCCTGACAATTTCTATTTACTATAAGGAAGAAAAGCTAAGAAAGAACCTTTAGAAAAATCATGTATTCATTGAGAACGTAGCATGGTCCAGTCACAAACCAGGAATTAGAATATTAACATAAAGGGCTGGTCTAGAAATCTGATCTCTAGGCTGAGCCTAGAACTTGGGCCCTCCACAAAGAAAGTTGTTCATAGATTGAGGGCAGCCAAGCTGATGTGCTCCATTTCATATCCCCCCAGGGAACAGAATACCAGACTGCAAAGTTTAGATATTTCTGGAAGTTTCTCCTTTTTATTTTATCACTGTTTTTGCATATTTGTATGTCACTTTTTATTTCCATATTTTTATATCCTTTTATTGTAAGCACTGTACCTTTTATATTAAAGCTTAAAACTTCAGTAAGTTTGAACCTTGTTGCTCTAAACACTCCATAGCCTTAGAGTGTGCGCTCCTGGTGATTGGCGGACAGTAGTAGTGGTATTTCTGGGACTCCTCGCCCGTGTGTTCGGTGTATGAGCGGGGTGTGTGGTCTGTGTCGGGGTGTGATTTATGCTCCCAGTGCATAGAACAGAGGTTGAATGCTGGACTGAGGGAGAGGAGATAGATTAACCCTTGCAGGCGCAACACCAAGTCTCGTGCTGAGAAGCGGGTACGTGATAGGAGGTATCAGGAGATTAGGGCAGAGATGTATGGAGAGGACTGGTTATATACTGGGGATTATGTATGTGTGGGGGAAGGCAGGGGATGTTGACAATGTAGAAGGCAGAACACAGGTCTAAGAGGAGGAGCACAGAGTAATGTAGAAGGTAGAGGACAGGTCTAGGAGGAGCACAGAGTAATGTAGAAGGCAGAGGACAGGTCTAGGAGGAGGAGCACAGAGTAATGTATATGGCAGAGGACAGGTCTAGGAGGAGGAGCACAGAGTAAAGTATATGGCAGAGGACAGGTCTAGGAGGAGGAGCACAGAGTAATGTATATGGCAGAGGACAGGTCTAGGAGGAGGAGCACAGAGTAATGTAGAAGGTAGAGGACAGGTCTAGGAGGAGCACAGAGTAACGTAGAAGGCAGAGGACAGGTCTAGGAGGAGGAGCACAGAGTAATATAGAAGGCAGAGGACAGGTCTAGGAGGAGGAGCACAGAGTAATGTAGAAGGTAGAGGACAGGTCTAGGAGGAGGAGCACAGAGTAATGTAGAAGGCAGAGGACAGGTCTAGGAGGAGGAGCACAGTAATGTAGAAGGCAGAGGACAGGTCTAGGAGGAGGAGCACAGAGTAATGTAGAAGGCAGAGGACAGGTCTAGGAGGAGGAGCACAGAGTCTTACTTGGCTGTAATCTTTTGTCTTTTGTCACACTTGTCTTTGCTTTCAATTTTTTTTCACAAATGAATCGTTCACATGAAAACCCTAATTTGTTTTTCAGATAAATCTGCTTCTTTCTCCAGAATGACCGGTTTCAGAGATTAGAGATGACCATTGGTCCTGTAGAAGTTATTTTGAGAGGAAGTGGTGGGATCGGGGCTGTAGGCAGGTAGAGTGTGCGAGGCTGCTGATGGAGGGGCGGGGCTGTAGGCGGGCAGAGGGGTGTGGCTGTAGCCAACAGATTATTTGTCGTAAGTTTTTTTTTTTTTTTTTTTTTTTTTGTAAATAAGTTACATTTGTGCATAGAACTTCGTGAGCACTAGCTGTCATCACTTGTCTTGGTGATGAAGACACATTTTACTCATGAATCGAGAGTTTTGACAATTAACAAACAGTCTGGGAATTTCTCCACATTACATAGATGGAGTGGGGCGGTGGTCTCCCTGCAGGGTTCTACTCCTCCTCTCTGATTTACTGACCTCTTACCTCTCTCTCCGTGCAGGGTTCTACTCCTCCTTTTGGATTACTGACCTCTAACCTCTCCCTACAGGGTACTACGGCTCCTTGTTTTCACTGACCTCTAACCTCTCTGCAGGGTCCTACTCCTTCTCTCGGATTCACTGACCTCTAACCTCTCTTTGTGCAGGATCCTACTCTCGGATTAGCTGTCCTCTAACCTTTCTCCTTGCAGGGTACTACTCCTCCTCTTGGATTCTCTGACCTCTAACCTTTCTCCTTGCAGGGTGCTACTCCTCCTCTCGGATTCTCTGACCTCTAACCTTTCTCCTTGCAGGGTGCTACTCCTCCTCTCGGATTCTCTGACCTCTAACCTTTCTCCTTGCAGGGTGCTACTCATCCTGTCGGATTCTCTGACCTCTCTCCGAGCAGGGTAGTACTCCTCTCGGATTTGCTGACCTCTAACCTCTCACATTTGCCCTCTTTCCATGCAGCGTGGATTGAAGCCTAAGAAGGTGCGGTGCCGTTCCTCCCGGGGGCGCTGTCCGGCGCTCCGCATGCCTCCATGTTCACTCCATGCATGTCGCCTGCACGACCGTGATTGCGCTCATCCTTGTCCGCCATGTCCGGCCTTTTCCATCATTGTATCATCTCGTCATGGGGGATGTTCTGAGCGGGGGCCGCACGCAGACCCCCCGACATGCTGACGTACGCTCTGCCCGCACATAGCGACTGCATGTTACACCGAGTGTACGGCAGCATTCAGATTATAATCACCAGACCATATAATAATCCATCCATGTGATCTACAGATTATAATCTCCAGCTGCAGTATACGTGATGTATAATATCCGGCTCATCTCATATGATCCCGGCAGTGATGCAGATTATCTGGGATTATCACAGCTGTCACCAGTGTGGATTATCTCTGCCTGGTCTCCAGTGGATGTGGGTTATTGGCTCCTCCATGCTGTACATGTGCATGCTGGGCTGTGGGGTCAGGTGGATGTGCTCCCCGGCCGGTGCTTGTTGTATCCGTATATATGTGTCTATATACTCTGTATGTGCGGGGTGCAGCCGGGGCCCCCCACCTGGTGTGCGGTGTGCAGCCGGGGCCCCCCACCTGGTGTGCTGGGGCCCTCACGTGTCTATGGGAGGTTTGCATCACCTCCCAGAGGATTAACCCTTCCTTCTCCTGACATCCTCTGTGCTGCTTTGGGCCCATTAGTGGTGCAGCCAGCTGTAAGGATCCGGTTACAGCCATTATCTGCTGTTGAGCCTCCATTATCTTCCTACCCTCAGAGGCCCTACTGTGTATGGAGGCCATTATACTGGAGGAGGAAGGCACACCCCCCCCCCCCCCCCCCCCCCCCCCCCCCCCGCTGCCATATTGTCTGAAACAACACACTGTAGCAAATTCAGAGGGAGGCACAGATGGTACTGCAGTGACACATTGTAACAAACCTCCAGCTGTGTGAGCAGGACAAGGTCAGGTCTTTACATATAAATCCATATGTGTCCTGCACTTGTTACTACTGCCTGCAGGAGACTGCGGATGTGACCAATAAATCGCCCTGTGCTAGTGTGAACAGCTGGGGCACCACTATGTGGGCAGCATGGTTTCACCCCCGATGGGGAGTGCGGGGGCCGAGCCTGGGAGGCGGCGGGGAGTGCGGGGGCCGGGCCCGGGATGCAGCGCCAACCTCGGGAGACGGCGTACACAGGAACCTGCACACATCTGACCCGTTTTCACAGCTCTCCTGCTGCCTCTCATCGCTGTAAACTGGATGCCGCTTCTACCTGCATGTAATGTTATGTCAGGTCGCTTATATGTTGCCCATATAATGGTCATGCATCGTCCACCTGCCACCTGGATGTCGCATGTATGTTTTCTGGACACTGCCTTTGTAAAGTCTTCATACCCCATGAATTTTTTCATGTTACACCACAAACATAAATGTGTTTTATTGGGATTTTCTGTGACACAGACACAAAGTAACAAATATCTGTGACGTGTAAAGGAAATGATACAAGGTTTTCTAATTATTTGTAAATATAAATCTGAACATTGTTCTGTGCATTAGTATTCAGCCCCCTGATGCCCGTAAACAACATCCTGAGCGACCAGTCGCCCCCAGAAGTCACATAATCAGTACATTGCCTCCTCTGAGTGTGATTTCTTCTCAGTATAGCGACAGATGTCTTGTGAAGACCTCAGAGGTTTGTGTGAACACTTTGGGGATAAAACAGCATCATGGAAAACAAGGAGCTCACCAGACAAGTCAGGGATAAAGTGGTGGAGGAGAGGAAAGCAGGGATAGGCTATAGAAGAAAATAGCTCAAGCTCTGAACATCTCAAGAAGCATTAATCCATCATCCAAACATGTAAGGTGCATGGCCCAACTGCAAACCTACCAAGACATGGCCGTTCACCTAACCTGACATCCCAAGGAAGGAGAGCACTTGTGAGAGACACCGCCGAGAGGCCCATGGTCACTGGAGGAGCTGCAGAGATCCAAAGCTAAGGAGGAGAATTTGTCCACGGAGCAACTATTGGTCAAGAAGTCCCTGCTCTGGTCAGATGAGACAGAAGGAGAACTTTATAGGCTAAATTCAAAGCGCTATGTGTGGTAGAAAACCAACCCTGCACATCACGCTGAAAACACCATCCCCACCGTCTCATATGGTGGTGGCAGCATCCTGCTTTGAGGAGGTTTTTCTTCAGCAGGGGCAGGGAAGCTAGGAGGTGAAGGGAAGATGGACGGAGCTAAATACAGGGCAATCCTGGAGGAAAACCTGTTAGAGGCTGCAGAAGACCTGATCCTGGAACGTAGGATCACCTTCCAGCAGAACAACGACCCTCAACATCCTGGCAGAGTTACAATGCAGGCTTTGGATCGGAGCATATTCCTGTGTGTGAACGGCGCAGAGACATCCCAGAGAATCTTTGACAAGACATGAAAATTACTGATCACAGAAGTTTCCATCCGATCTCACTGAGCGATAGTGAAGGGGCAAAGAGGAAGGGGCAAAATGTCACCCCTAGATGTGCAAAGCGGAAGAGACAGACCCCAAAAGACTGCAGAGAAAGGTGGAGAGACAGACCCCAAAAGACTGCAGAGAAAGGTGGAGAGACAGACCCCAAAAGACTGCAGAGAAAGGGGGAGAGACAGACCCCAAAAGACTGCAGAGAAAGGTGGAAGAGACGGACCCCGAAAAACTGTAGGAAAGACGGACCCCGAAAAACTGCAGAGAAAAGTGGAGAGACAGACCCCAAAAGACTGTAGAAGAGAGACAGACCCCAAAAGACTGTAGAAGAGAGACAGACCCCAAAAGACTGTAGAAGAGAGACAGACCCCAAAAGACTGTAGAAGAGAGACAGACCCCAAAAGACTGTAGAAGAGAGACAGACCCCAAAAGACTGTAGAAGAGAGACAGACCCCAAAAGACTGTAGAAGAGAGACAGACCCCAAAAGACTGTAGAAGAGAGACAGACCCCAAAAGACTGTAGAAGAGAGACAGACCCCAAAAGACTGTAGAAGAGAGACAGACCCCAAAAGACTGTAGAAGAGAGACAGACCCCAAAAGACTGCACAGAAAGGTGGGAGAGACAGACCCCGAAAGACTGTAGGAGAGAGACGGACCCCGAAAGGCTGTAGGGGAGAGACGGACCCCGAAAGGCTGTAGGGGAGAGACGGACCCCGAAAGGCTGTAGGGGAGAGACGGACCCCGAAAGGCTGTAGGGGAGAGACGGACCCCGAAAGGCTGTAGGGAAAGGTGGTCCTACAGAGTAGTGACTCGGGGCGCAGGTCTGGGCTGTGTATTGGTAGAATAGTTAGTACACCCCGTGTCACTTCCTCTGGCGTCTCACACTCGCTACATTGTGTCTATCACAGAGAATCCCAATAAAATACATGTGAGTTTACGGTGTCACATGGAAAAGTTCACGGGGTGTGAAGGCTTTTGCAGGTTGCTGTGTATCGCCTGTGTATAGTCGCCCATCCACCATCCACCAAAGTTTCAACACCTCCCCCCCCCCCCCCCCCGTGCGTTGCTCCAGGGGTGTCTGTGTTGCCGTGCGTCCTCGCAGGGCTGGGGTTAACCCCTCGGTGCCCGGTGCGTGGCTCCAGGGGTGTCTGTGTTGCCGTGCGTCCTGGCAGGGCTGGGGTTAACCCCTCGGTGCACGGTGCGTGGCTCCAGGGGTGTCGGTGTTGCCGTGCGTCCTGGCAGGGCTGGGGTTAACCCCTCGGTGCCCGGTGCGTGGCTCCAGGGGTGTCGGTGTTGCCGTGCGTCCTGGCAGTGCTGGGGTTAACCCCTCGGTGCCCGGTGCGTGGTTCCAGGGGTGTCGGTGTTGCCGTGCGTCCTGGCAGGGCTGGGGTTAACCCCTCGGTGCCCGGTGCGTGGTTCCAGGGCTGTCGGTGTTGCCGTGCGTCCTGGCAGGGCTGGGGTTAACCACTCGGTGCCCGGTGCGTGGCTCCAGGGGTGTCGGTGTTGCCGTGAGTCCTGGCAGTGCTGGGGTTAACCCCTCGGTGCCCGGTGCGTGGTTCCAGGGGTGTCGGTGTTGCCGTGCGTCCTGGCAGGGCTGGGGTTAACCCCTCGGTGCCCGGTGCGTGGTTCCAGGGGTGTCGGTGTTGCCGTGCGATCTGGCAGGGCTGGGGTTAACCCCTCGGTGCCCGGTGCATGGTTCCAGGGGTGTCGGTGTTGCCGGGCGGCCTGGCAGGGCTGGGGTTAACCCCTCAGGGCCCGGCTGTCACAGCAGTGGTCCAGGCTGCATTCTCCTGCCGCTGATGCTGCTCGGTTGCCGGGTTACGGCCGCCCCTCCTTTGTGTCTCCCCTCCCCCTCCCTGCCCTCGGATGTGGAGCAGCATCGGAGCCATTACGCCGCCGTACAGCAGGCGTCTCTCTCCGGGCGCGGAGCGGCGCTGGTGATGTAATCCGGGCGGTGGTGGCAGCAGCGGGCGCCGTCCTTCCCCATCACCGTGGTGCCGCATCCCTGGAGGAAGGCAGAGAGGAGGGGTGGTGGCATGGAGACCCCCGGCAGTGACTGGCAGCAGCGGAGGCCCGGAGACGAGTGATTGTGGGAGAAGCGCGGCCGCCATTCCTGTCCTAACTCTTCTCTCCTCTCTGTCCCACCTTTACCCTTGTGTGACCATGAAGCAGGCCCCGACCGCCAGGAAGGTACCGCCCGCTGCATGATGTGTCGTCTGTGGGGGGCGCTGAGGGGCTGCTATGGGGCCCGTCCCTTCTGGGAAAGCTGGGTGTCGAGGGGGACGGAGATATGGGGTCACCCCCTTCTCCAGACTCGTGGCGGGCAGATCTGCAGGGGGCCATCTCAGCCACCTTGGGGGTCACCCAGCTTTCCCAGCAGTGGACGGGTCTGGATCCGTACTTGGGGCTGGTGCAGCTCCTCAGCGGGGTCTGTCTGCATGCATCTCCGGGGGGGTGTAAGCCGCAGGAGGCCGCCATGCCCGGGGTCCAGGGGCTGCACAGGAGGGCAACGAGGGGCACTGGGGGGAGACCCACCATTAGGGGGAGGCCCCCTGGTAGAAGGCTCATCATCCCATCGTGGACCGTTCTGCGGGGGTCTCTGTGCATCGTCCCATCGTCTGCTGACAGTGAATGGAAACATTGATCCGTTCAGAGCCGGCGCCGGTCGTCCTCACATTCTGCCCCGGTCCAATGTAACAGTCTGTTTACTGGATGCAATTGTACCGACACCGCAGCTGTGACACGTTTCCATTCACTGGCAGACGTGCTGGATCCCACCATGCTCGGGCAGATTCTCCCTACCGGGGACACCTTGTATCCAATCACGTGTTACAATGTATGCAGGGTCTGCAGAGCCCCGGGGGTCCGGTCACTGCGGGGCCCCACAGTCTCATAGTAATCCATACTAATTGGCACGAGTGAGGTTTCTAGATTGGAGCGTCCTGGTCGGGGGTCTCGGGGTTCTTCCCCTTCTGTGCAGCATCCTGTGGGGGGCATCACACGACAGTGCAGCCCCTGCTCAGCCCGCCAGCTGCGCGTACCCCCGTGTACCAGCTGACAGGGGTATACAGCATGATGTGCCCTGTGCATGTGATTGTCTGAAGGACGGCGGCCACCTCAGGAGAGCGCAGAGTCCTGCTCCAGTCACAGCCAGAGCTGCAGGCTTGACATCCCTCCGCTCAGCCCCCCAGAGTTTGAGTTATTTGGGTGCAGCGCATTATTCCTCCCGCGGGAGCGCTGCAGGGAAATGAGACGCTGCCAGCCGGGTCTCCCCCAGACCTCGCCTGCGGATCAGGAGGGAGCGTCCAGAGACCCCCGTGTATCTTCTGGGTCTGGGCCATGAGTCCAGTGGGCGGTCCTCCTGTAGTAGACAGGTATTGTGCACAGACAGAGGGTGCACTGTCGATTACTGAGGGGGCCGCCCACTGGACTCTTGACAGAACTAGTATCAGAGGACACGACTGAAGTATGACATTACTCTAAGGAATAGCCGGAAACAAGCAGAATAGTGACCGCAGCTCTGGAGGTGACAGGAGGATAAGACAATATATATCGGCAGAATAGTGACTGCAGCTCTGGAGGCTAAGACATGATATATCGGCAGAATAGTGACTGCTGCTCTGGAGGTGACTGGAGGATAAGACACTATGTAACACCAGAATAGTGATTGCCACTCTGGAGGATAAGACACGATGTAACAGCAGAATAGTGACTGCAGCTCTGGGAGTGACTGGGGGATAAGACACAATGTAACAACAGAATAGTGATTGCCGCTCTGGAGGATAAGGGTATGTGCACACGCTGCGGATTCTGCTGCGTTTCCGCAGCGTTTTTGGCTCTGCAGAAACGCAGCAGATTTTGCTGCGTTGTACAGTACCTTTATTTCCTATGGAAATAAAAAAAGCTGTGCACATGCTGCGTTTTTTTCCGCGCGGTTTTGCTGCGGTTTACAATCCGCAGCATGTCAATTGTTTGGTGCAGAAACGCTGCGGTTTTACACCTCATCCATTATGAGGTGTAAAACCGCAGGGCAAAACCGCAGAAAAAACGCAGATAATCCGCAGATAAACCGCAGAAAAACCGCAGCACTTTGTCCTGCGGATTTCCTGCGGTTTTCTCTACAAAATCCGCAGAAACTAAAAACTACGTGGGAACATAGCCTAAGACACGATATAGCAGCAGAATAGTGACTGCAGCTCTGAAAGGGACTGGAGGATAAGACATGATGTAACAGCAGAATAGTGACTGCAGCTCTAGGAGTGAGTGGAGGATGTGACACGGTGTTGGGTGACTGAGCTGAGGTTTTGGTGCTCTGTCCTGCTCGTGGATTTCATTAACCCCTGTGTTGCTGTCTTCTCTCCCGTCTGCTGCTTCTCCTCTGTCTCTTCCTGCCGCTTCTCCACAGATCACCACCCGCCGCACTAAGGTGAGCGCGCAGAGCAGTGTGTGTCTGTGATGGTCCTGTCTGTGGGGGGTGGTCTGGAGCAGCCGCCATTATTAGCGAGGGTCCCGGACATATGACCGGACAGCGGCTTCATTGTTTCTGGTCCTGGGTCAGTGGCTTCTACACTGTGACAACACCGCAGCAGTGTCCCTCCAGCGATCACAGGACCCCTGTGCACACCGAAGCACCTGCCAGGACTGGGACGCGGATTGTCGCCCGTTCGTCTTGTGATTGATTGTTTCTCCGTGTTCTGTACGGTGAGCCGCAAACTGCACCTCGCTCTGCTACACGAAGTGATGGCTCCGGGCATCAGTGGCCTCATGGACCGCGAGCCTCATACCACAAAGGCCACGACTCGTGGCCTGAATCTGATGCTACTGATCCAAATGTATCCCCAGAGGCAACAGAAATGACACACTCAGCTCTGCTACATCACACTCGAGCTGTCCCTGGTGATGACTCGCTCAGCTCTGCTACATCGCACTCGAGCTGTCCCTGGTTCTGATTATCTCAGCTCCACTACATCACACCCGACCAGTTTCTGGTGATGACACGCTCAGTTGTGCTACATCACATCCCTGTCGTCTCTGGTGCTGACAATCTCAGCTCTGATACATCACATCCGAACCGCTTCTGGTGCTGACGCACTCAGGTCTGCTACATCACACCTGAAGTGTCCCTGGGGCTGACACTCTCAGTTCTGCTACATCACACCCGAGCCGTCCCTGCTGCTGATTCACTCAGCTCTGCTACATCACACCCAAGCATTCCCTGGTACTGATACTCAGCTCTGCTACTTCACATCCAGCCGTCCCTTGTACTGACACATCTACATCACACTCCTGGTCGTCCTGGTGCTGACACGCTCTGCTCTGCTACATCACACCTGAGCTGTCCCAGGTGCTGTAACGACCACCTCTGCTACTTCACACCCACTCGAGCCATCCCTGGTGTTGACATGCTCAGCTCCAATACATAACACCTGAGCTGTCTCTGGTGCTGACACGCTCAGCTCTGCTACATCACACCTGAGCCGTCCCTGGTGCTGACATGCTCAGCTCTTCTACATCACACCTGAGCCGTCCCTGGTGCTGACACGCTCAGCTCTTCTACATCACACCCAGCCGTCCCTAGTGCTGACACGCTCAGCTCTTCTACATCACACCCAGCCGTCCCTAGTGCTGACACGCTCAGCTCTTCTACATCACACCCAGCTGTCCCTAGTGCTGACACGCTCAGCTCTTCTACATCACACCCAGCTGTCCCTAGTGCTGACACGCTCAGCTCTTCTACATCACACCCAGCTGTCCCTAGTGCTGACACGCTCAGCACTACTACATCACACCCACTCGAGCCGTCCCTGTTGCTGACACGCTCTTCTACATCACACCCAAGCATTCCCTGGTGCTGACACGCTCAGCTCTTCTACATCACACCCAGCCGTCCCTGGTGCTGACACGCTCAGCTCTTCTACATCACACCCAGCCGTCCCTGGTGCTGACACGCTAAGCTCTTCTACATCACACCCAGCCGTCCCTGGTGCTCACATGCTCAGCTCTGCTACATCACACCCACTCGAGCCGTCCCTGTTGCTGACACGCTCTTCTACATCACACCCAAGCATTCCCTGGTGCTGACACGCTCAGCTCTTCTACATCACACCCAGCCGTCCCTGGTGCTGACACGCTCAGCTCTTCTACATCACACCCAGCCGTCCCTGGTGCTGACACGCTCAGCTCTTCTACATCACACCCAGCCGTCCCTGGTGCTGACACGCTGAGCTCTTCTACATCACACCCAGCCGTCCCTGGTGCTGACATGCTCAGCTCTTCTACATCACACCCAGCCGTCCCTGGTGCTGACACGCTCAGCTCTTCTACATCACACCCATCCGTCCCTATTGCTGACACGCTTCGCACTGCTACATCACACCCAGCCGTCCCTGGTGCTGACACACTCAGCTCTGCTACTTTGCACCCACTCGAGCCGTCCCTGTTGCTGACACGCTCAGCTCTTCTACATCACACCCAGCCATCCCTGGTGCTGACACACTCAGCTCTGCTACTTTGCACCCACTCGAGCCGTCCCTGTTGCTGACACGCTCAGCTCTTCTACATCACACCCATCCGTCCCTATTGCTGACACGCTTCGCACTGCTACATCACACCCAGCCGTCCCTGTTGCTGACACGCTCAGCTCCTACATCACATTCAGCCGTCTCTGGTGCTGACACGCTCAGCTATTCTACATCACACCCAGCCGTCCCTGGTGCTGACACGCTCCGCACTGCTACATCACACCCAGCCGTCCCTGGTGCTGACACGCTCCGCACTGCTACATCACACCCAGCCGTCCCTGGTGCTGACACGCTCCACACTGCTACATCACACCCAGCCATCCCTGGTGCTGACACGCTCCGCACTGCTACATCACACCCAGCCGTCCCTGGTGCTGACACGCTCCGCACTGCTACATCACACCCAGCCGTCCCTGGTGCTGACACGCTCCGCACTGCTACATCACACCCAGCCGTCCCTGGTGCTGACACGCTCCGCACTGCTACATCACACCCAGCCGTCCCTGGTGCTGACACGCTCCGCACTGCTACATCACACCCAGCCGTCCCTGGTGCTGACACGCTCCGCACTGCTACATCACACCCAGCCGTCCCTGGTGCTGACACGCTCCGCACTGCTACATCACACCCAGCCGTCCCTGGTGCTGACACGCTCCGCACTGCTACATCACACCCAGCCGTCCCTGGTGCTGACACGCTCCGCACTGCTACATCACACCCAGCCGTCCCTGGTGCTGACACGCTCCGCACTGCTACATCACACCCAGCCGTCCCTGGTGCTGACACGCTCCGCACTGCTACATCACACCCAGCCGTCCCTGGTGCTGACACGCTCCGCACTGCTACATCACACCCAGCCGTCCCTGGTGCTGACACGCTCCGCACTGCTACATCACACCCAGCCGTCCCTGGTGCTGACACGCTCCGCACTGCTACATCACACCCAGCCGTCCCTGGTGCTGACACGCTCAGCACTGCTACATCCACACCCACTCGAGCCGTCCCTGTTGCTGACACGCTCTTCTACATCACACCCAAGCATTCCCTGGTGCTGACACGCTCAGTACTGCTACATCACACCCACTCAAGCCGTCCCTGTTGCTGACACTCTCTTCTACATCACACCCAAGCATTCCCTGGTGCTGACACGCTCAGCTCTTCTACATCACACTCAGCCGTCCCTGTTGCTGACACGCTTCGCACTGCTACATCACACCCAGCCGTCCCTGGTGCTGACACACTCAGCACTGCTACATCACACCCACTCGAGCCGTCCCTGTTGCTGACACTCTCTTCTACATCACACCCAAGCATTCCCTGGTGCTGACACGCTCAGCTCTTCTACATCACACTCAGCCGTCCCTGTTGCTGACACAATCAGCTCTTCTTCATCACACCCAGTCGTCCCTGGTGTTGACACGCTCAGCTCTTCTACATCACACCCAGCCGTCTCTGATGCTGACACGCTCCACACTGCTACATCACACCCAGCCGTCTCTGATGCTGACACGCTCAGCCCTTCTACATCACACCCAGCCGTCTCTGATGCTGACACGCTCAGCTCTTCTACATCACACCCAGCCGTCTCTGATGCTGACACGCTCAGCTCTTCTACGTCACACCTGAGCCGCCCCTGGTGCTGACACGCTCAGCTCTACTACTTTGCACCCAGCCGTCCCTGGTGCTGACACGCTCAGCTCTGCTACATCACACCCAGCCTTTCCTGGTGCTGTAGGGTGGGTTAGCCCTCTATTATGGGGTCTCGCCCTTTTCACCCTCTCCGCTTACAGTCTTTGATTTGGGGGTTGTTGCCTGCAGGATTGGGTCAGGATGAGGTGCAGCGTGTCACTGTGTATATGGTGCGGAGTTAACACCCGTAGTCTCCGGTATGAGCCGCTGATCATTCCCCTGGTGTGGCAGCAGCAGGTCTCGGGGCACCGCGGAGTCCGGGATGGAGCAGTCCGTGACTCGTGCTGTATAGTCTTATCCATTAATGACGTCTCTCCTGATTGCAGCCCACGCGCCCGTCCAGCTCTGCTGCTTCCAGCGGTACAGCCGGGGCCTCCGGATCTGCATCGGCATCATGTGGAGAGATCAGCAGCAGCGAGCCCAGCACGCCAGCTCAGACCCCACTAGCGGCTCCCATCATCCCATCACCCTCACTGACCTCTCCGGTGGCCCCACTGCCTGCTCCAGGGGCCTCCAAGGTAAAGATAAGGGTATGATTGCCCCTGGTGTCCCATCCTCATGGCCAGACCCTGATCTATGCGCTATTCCAGGAGGAGGAGAACCTGAGGGCTCAAGTGAAGGATCTGGAGGAGAAGCTCGAGACCCTGAAGATGAAGAGGTCCGAGGACAAGGCCAAGCTGAAGGAGATGGAGAAATCCAAGCTTCAGCTGGAACAGCTTCAGGAGTGGAAGACTAAGATGCAGGAGCAGCAGGCCGACCTCCAGCGCCAGCTCAAGGAAGCCAAGAAGGTGGGTGACCGGCATCGGAGAGGACGCATCTGTGAAGCAGCAGTGTCCAACCATCGTGTCTTCTGCGCAGGAGGCCAAGGAAGCTCTGGAGGCCCAAGAACGCTACATGGAGGAGATGGCAGATACTGCTGACGCTATAGAAATGGCCACGCTGGATAAGGAGATGGCTGAGGAACGAGCGGAGTCCTTACAGCAGGAGGTGGAGACCTTAAAGGAAAAGGTGGAGGAGCTGACCATGGACCTGGAGATCCTGAAACACGAGATTGAGGAAAAAGGTGGGTCATATCATGGTGGCGTAAAGTACCTGGGGATCGTATGGTGAGAGGCGGTGGAGTGTATGGGGAGAGGCGGTGCGGTGACATACAAGCTGTGGAGTGTATGGAGAGAGGAGGTGTGGTGACATAAGGGCTGTGGAGTGTATGGGGAGAGGCGGTGCGGTGACGAACAGGCTGTGGAGTGTATGGGGAGAGGCGGTGTAGTGACATACGGCTGTGGAGTGTATGGGGAGAGGCGGTGCGGTGACATACGGGCTGTGGAGTGTATGGAGAGAGGCGGGGTGGTGACGAACAGGCTGTGGAGTGTATGGGGAGAGGCGGTGCGGTGACATACGGCTGTGGAGTGTATGGAGAGAGGCGGTGCGGTGACATACAGGCTGTGGAGTGTACGAGGAGAGGCGGTGACATACAGGCTGTGGAGTGTATGGGGAGAGGCGGTGACATACGGGCAGTGGAGTGTATGGGGAGAGGCGGTGCGGTGACATACAGGCTGTGGAGTGTATGGGGAGAGGCGGTGCGGTGACATACAGGCTGTGGAGTGTATGGGGAGAGGCGGTGCGGTGACATACAGGCTGTGGAGTGTATGTGGAGAGGCGGTGACATACAGGCTGTGGATTGTATGGGGAGAGGCGGGGTGGTGACATACAGGCTGTGGAGTGTATGGGGAGAGGCGGTGTGGTGACATACAGGCTGTGGAGTGTATGGGGAGAGGCGGGGTGGTGACATACAGGCTGTGGAGTGTATGGAGAGAGGCGGGGTGGTGACATACAGGCTGTGGAGTGTATGTGGAGAGGCGGTGACATACAGGCTGTGGATTGTATGGGGAGAGGCGGGGTGGTGACATACAGGCTTTGGAGTGTATGGGGAGAGGCGGTGTGGTGACATACAGGCTGTGGAGTGTATGGGGAGAGGCGGTGTGGTGACATACAGGCTGTGGAGTGTATGGGGAGATGAGGTGCAGTGACATACAGGCTGTGGAGTGTATGGGGAGAGGAGGTGCGGTAACATACAGGCTGTGGAGTGTATGGGGAGAGGTGGTGACATACGGGCTGTGGAGTGTATGGGGAGAGGCGGTGACATACAGGCTGTGGAGTGTATGGGGAGAGGCGGTGTGGTGACGTACAGGCTGTGGAGTGTATGGGGAGAGGCGGTGACGTACAGGCTGTGGAGTGTATGGGGAGAGGCGGTGACGTACAGGCTGTGGAGTGTATGGGGAGAGGCGGTGACGTACAGGCTGTGGAGTGTATGGGGAGAGGCGGTGACGTACAGGCTGTGGAGTGTATGGGGAGAGGCGGTGACGTACAGGCTGTGGAGTGTATGGGGAGAGGCGGTGACGTACAGGCTGTGGAGTGTATGGGGAGAGGCGGTGACGTACAGGCTGTGGAGTGTATGGAGAGAGGCGGTGACATACGGGCAGTGGAGTGTATGGGGAGAGGCGGTGCGGTGACATACAGGCTGTGGAGTGTATGGGGAGAGGCGGTGACATACGGTCAGTGGAGTGTATGGGGAGAGGCGGTGCGGTGACATACAGGCTGTGGAGTGTATGGGGAGAGGCGGTGCGGTGACATACATGCTGTGGAGTGTATGGGGAGAGGCGGTGACATACAGGCTGTGGAGTGTATGGGGAGAGGCGGTGACATACAGGCTGTGGAGTGTATGGGGAGAGGCGGTGACGTACAGGCTGTGGAGTGTATGGGGAGAGGCGGTGTGGTGACATACGGGCTGTGGAGTGTATGGGGAGAGTCGGTGACATACAGGCTGTGGAGTGTATGGGGAGAGGCGGTGAGGTGACATACAGGCTGTGGAGTGTATGGGGAGAGGCGGTGTGGTGACATACAGGCTGTGGATTGTATGGGGAGAGGAGGTGCGGTAACATACAGGCTGTGGAGTGTATGGGGAGAGGCGGTGTGGTGACGTACAGGCTGTGGAGTGTATGGGGAGAGGCGGTGTGGTGACGTACAGGCTGTGGAGTGTATGGGGAGAGGCGGTGTGGTGACGTACAGGCTGTGGAGTGTATGGGGAGAGGCGGTGTGGTGACGTACAGGCTGTGGAGTGTATGGGGAGAGGCGGTGTGGTGACGTACAGGCTGTGGAGTGTATGGGGAGAGGCGGTGACGTACAGGCTGTGGAGTGTATGGGGAGAGGCGGTGACGTACAGGCTGTGGAGTGTATGGGGAGAGGCGGTGACGTACAGGCTGTGGAGTGTATGGGGAGAGGCGGTGTGGTGACATACATGCTGTGGAGTGTATGGGGAGAGGCGGTGTGGTGACATACATGCTGTGGAGTGTATGGGGAGAGGCGGTGTGGTGACATACAGGCTGTGGAGTGTATGGGGAGAGGAGGTGCAGTAACATACAGGCTGTGGAGTGTATGGGGAGAGGAGGTGCGTTAACATACAGGCTGTGGAGTGTATGGGGAGAGGCGGGGTGGTGACATACAGGCTGTGGAGTGTATGGGGAGAGGCGGGGTGGTGACATTCAGGCTGTGGAGTGTATGGGGAGAGGCGGTGTGGTGACATACAGGCTGTGGAGTGTATGGGGAGAGGCGGGGTGGTGACATACAGGCTGTGAAGTGTATGGGGAGAGGCGGTGACGTACAGGCTGTGGAGTGTATGGGGAGAGGCGGTGACGTACAGGCTGTGGAGTGTATGTGGAGAGGCGGTGACGTACAGGCTGTGGAGTGTATGTGGAGAGGCGGTGACGTACAGGCTGTGGAGTGTATGTGGAGAGGCGGTGACGTACAGGCTGTGGAGTGTATGGGGAGAGGCGGTGTGGTGACGTACAGGCTGTGGAGTGTATGGGGAGAGGCGGTGTGGTGACGTACAGGCTGTGGAGTGTATGGGGAGAGGCGGTGTGGTGACGTACAGGCTGTGGAGTGTATGGGGAGAGGCGGTGCGGTGACGTACAGGCTGTGGAGTGTATGGGGAGAGGCGGTGACGTACAGGCTGTGGAGTGTATGGGGAGAGGCGGTGACGTACAGGCTGTGGAGTGTATGGGGAGAGGCGGTGACGTACAGGCTGTGGAGTGTATGGGGAGAGGCGGTGTGGTGACATACATGCTGTGGAGTGTATGGGGAGAGGCGGTGTGGTGACATACATGCTGTGGAGTGTATGGGGAGAGGCGGTGTGGTGACATACAGGCTGTGGAGTGTATGGGGAGAGGAGGTGCAGTAACATACAGGCTGTGGAGTGTATGGGGAGAGGAGGTGCGTTAACATACAGGCTGTGGAGTGTATGGGGAGAGGCGGGGTGGTGACATACAGGCTGTGGAGTGTATGGGGAGAGGCGGGGTGGTGACATTCAGGCTGTGGAGTGTATGGGGAGAGGCGGTGTGGTGACATACAGGCTGTGGAGTGTATGGGGAGAGGCGGGGTGGTGACATACAGGCTGTGAAGTGTATGGGGAGAGGCGGTGACGTACAGGCTGTGGAGTGTATGGGGAGAGGCGGTGACGTACAGGCTGTGGAGTGTATGTGGAGAGGCGGTGACGTACAGGCTGTGGAGTGTATGTGGAGAGGCGGTGACGTACAGGCTGTGGAGTGTATGTGGAGAGGCGGTGACGTACAGGCTGTGGAGTGTATGGGGAGTGGCGGTGTGGTGACGTACAGGCTGTGGAGTGTATGGGGAGAGGCGGTGTGGTGACGTACAGGCTGTGGAGTGTATGGAGAGAGGCGGTGTGGTGACGTACAGGCTGTGGAGTGTATGGGGAGAGGCGGTGACGTACAGGCTGTGGAGTGTATGGGGAGAGGCGGTGACGTACAGGCTGTGGATTGTATGGGGAGAGGAGGTGACGTACAGGCTGTGGAGTGTATGGGGAGAGGCGGTGACGTACAGGCTGTGGAGTGTATGGGGAGATTCGGTGCGGTGACATACAGGCTGTGTTGTGTATGGGGAGAGGTGGTGTGGTGACATACAGGCTGTGGAGTGTATGGGGAGAGGCGGTGACGTACAGGCTGTGGAGTGTATGGGGAGAGGCGGTGACGTACAGGCTGTGGAGTGTATGGGAAGAGGCGGTGACGTACAGGCTGTGTTGTGTATGGGGAGAGGCGGTGTGGTGACATACAGGCTGTGGAGTGTATGGGGAGAGGCGGTGTGGTGACGTACAGGCTGTGGAGTGTATGGGAAGAGGCGGTGACGTACAGGCTGTGGAGTGTATGGGGAGAGGCGGTGACGTACAGGCTGTGGAGTGTATGGGGAGAGGCGGTGACGTACAGGCTGTGGCGTGTATGGGGAGAGGCGGTGACGTACAGGCTGTGGAGTGTATGGGGAGAGGCGGTGACGTACAGGCTGTGGAGTGTATGGGGAGAGGCGGTGTGGTAACATACAGGCTGGCGATCGTATGGAGAGAGGTGGTCTGGTAACATATAGGTGTGGGAGCGTGTGACGAGGTGGTGTGGTAACATAAAGGTGGTGGAGCATGTGTTCGGAGGTCTTTCAGTAGCTTGGAGGTAGTGGGGTAATGTACGAGAGATGGTTGGTTAATGTTCAGGTGGTGGAGCGTGTCAGGAGGTGATGGGGTAACTTAAATGCAGCGGAAAGTATGTTAGAAGGTGGTGCAGTAACAGGCAGTCTTACGGTAATGTACATGCAGTGGGATGACGTACAAACTGGAGCATATGTCAGGAGGTTGTGTGGCATGATGAGGTGGTTGGCAATGTACGGGAAGTGGGAACATACAGTCAGTTGCGTGTATGGCGGGATAATGTACATGCATATGGAGAATAGACTATAATGAGAGGTGGTGCGGTAATGTACAGGCGATGGAGCGTATAGCTAGAGTTGGTGGTGTGGTAATGTACAGGCGATGGAGCGTATAGCGAGAGTTGGTGGTGTGGTAATGTACAGGCGATGGAGCGTATAGCGGGAGGTGGTGCGGTAATGTACAGGCAGTGGAGCGTATAGCGGGAGGTGATGCGCTAATGTTTAGGCGGTGGAGCGTATAGCGACAGGTGATGCAGTAATTTACAGGCGGTGGAGCGTATAGCGAGAGTTGGTGGTGCGGTAATGTACAGGCGGTGTAGCGTACAGTGGGAGGTGGTGCGGTAATGTACAGGCGGTGGAGCGTATAGCGGTTGGTAGTGCGCTAATGTACTGGCGGTAGAGCATATAGCGGGAGCTGGTGCGGTAATGTACAGGTGGTGGAGCGTACAGCGGGAAGTGATGCGGTAATGTACAGGCGGTGGAGCTTACAGTGGCAGGTGGTGCGGTAATGTACAGGCGGTGGAGCATATAGCGGGAGGTGGTGCGATAATGTACAGACGGTGGAGTGGTAATGTACAGGTGGTGGAGCTTACAGTGGGAGGTGTTGCGGTAATGTACAGGCGGTAGAGCATATAGCGGGAGGTGGTGCAGTAATGTACAGGCAGTGTAGCGTACAGCAGGAGGTGGTGCAGTAATGTACAGGCGGTGGAGCGTATAGCGGGAGGTGGTGCGGTAGTGTACAGGCGGTGGAGCCTAAAGCAGTAGGTGGTGCGGTAATGTACAGGCGGTGGAGTGTACAGCAGGAGGTGGTGCTGTAATGTACAGGTGGTGTAGCGTATAGCGGGAGGTGTTGTGCTAATGTACAGGCGGTGGAGCGTATAGCGGGTGGTGGTGGTGCGGTATTGTTCAGGCGGTGGAGCGTATAGCGGGTGGTGGTGGTGCGGTAATGTACAGGCGGTGGAGCATACGGGGGAGGTGGTGCGGTAATGTACAGGCGGTGGAGCGTACAGGGGGAGGTGGTGCAGTAATGTACAGGCGGTGGAGCGTATAGCGGGACGTGGTGCGCTAATGTACAGGAGGTGGAGCGTATAGCGGGAGTTGGTGGTGCGGTATTGTACAGGCGGTGTAGCGTATAGCGGGAGTTGGTGTGCTAATGTACAGGCAGTGGAGCGTATAGCGGGAGGTGTTGCGCTAATGTACAGGTGGTGGAGCGTATAACGAGAGTTGGTGGAGCGTATAGCGGGTGGTGGTGCGGTAATGTACAGGCGGTGGAGCGTACTGTCGGAGGTGGTGCGGTAATGTACAGGCGGTGGAGCGCGGTAATGTACAGGCGGTGGAGCGCATAGCGGGTGGTGGTGCGGTAATGTACAGGCGGAGCATACTGTGGGAGGTGGTGCGGTAATGTACAGGCGGTGGAGCGTACTGTGGGAGGTGGTGCGGTAATGTACAGGCGGTGGAGCGTACAGCGGGCGGTGGAGCGTACAGCGGGAGGTGGTGCAGTAATATACAGGCGGTGGAGCGTACTGTGGGAGGTAGTGCGGTAATGTGCGGGAGGTGGTGCAGTAATATACAGGCGGTGGAGCGTATAGTGAGAGTTGGTGGTGCGGTATTGTACAGGCGGTGGAGCGTATTGCAGGAGGTGGTGCGGTGATGTACAGGCAGTGGAGCATACAGCGGGAGGTGGTGCGGTAATGTACAGGCGGTGTAGCGGGTGGTGGTGCGGTAATGTACAGGCGGTGGAGCGTACTGTGGGAGGTGGTGTGGCGATGTACAGGCGGAGCGTGTAGCGGGTGGTGGTGCGGTAATGTACAGGCGGTGGAGCGTACTGTGGGAGGTGGTGTGGCGATGTACAGGCGGAGCGTGTAGCGGGTGGTGGTGCGGTAATGTACAGGCGGTGGAGCGTATAGTGAGAGTTGGTGGTGCGGTATTATACAGGCGGTGGAGCGTATTGCAGGAGGTGGTGCGGTGATGTACAGGCAGTGGAGCATACAGCGGGAGGTGGTGCAGTAATATACAGGCAGTGGAGCGTATAGTGAGAGTTGGTGGTGCGGTATTGTACAGGCGGTGGAGCGTGTAGCGGGTGGTGGTGCGGTAATGTACAGGCGGTGGAGCGTACTGTGGGAGGTGGTGTGGTGATGTACAGGCGGAGCGTGTAGCGGGTGGTGGTGCGGTAATGTACAGGCGGTGGAGCGTATAGTGAGAGTTGGTGGTGCGGTATTGTACAGGCGGTGGAGCGTAGAGTGAGAGTTGGTGGTGCGGTATTGTACAGGCGGTGGAGCGTATTGCAGGAGGTGGTGCGGTGATGTACAGGCAGTGGAGCATACAGCGGGAGGTGGTGCAGTAATATACAGGCGGTGGAGCGTATAGTGAGAGTTGGTGGTGCGGTATTGTACAGGCGGTGGAGCGTGTAGCGGGTGGTGGTGCGGTAATGTACAGGCGGTGGAGTGTACTGTGGGAGGTGGTGCGGTGATGTACAGGCGGTGGAGCGTACAGTGGGAGGTGGTGCGGTATTGTACAGGCGGTGGAGCGTATAGTGAGAGTTGGTGGTGCGGTATTGTACAGGCGGTGGAGCGTATTGCAGGAGGTGGTGCGGTGATGTATAGGCAGTGGAGCATACAGCGGGAGGTGGTGCAGTAATATACAGGCGGTGGAGCGTATAGTGAGTTGGCGGTGCGGTATTGTACAGGCGGTGGAGCGTGTAGCGGGTGGTGGTGCGGTAATGTACAGGCGGTGGAGTGTACTGTGGGAGGTGGTGCGGTGATGTACAGGCGGTGGAGCGTACAGTGGGAGGTGGTGAGGTATTGTACAGGCGGTGGAGCGTACTCTAGGCGGTGGAGCGTATAGTGAGAGTTGGTGGTGCGGTATTGTACAGGCGGTGGAGCGTATTGCAGGAGGTGGTGCGGTGATGTACAGGCAGTGGAGCATACAGCGGGAGGTGGTGCAGTAATATACAGGCGGTGGAGTGTATAGTGAGTTGGCGGTGCGGTATTGTACAGGCGGTGGAGCGTGTAGCGGGTGGTGGTGCGGTAATGTACAGGCGGTGGAGTGTACTGTGGGAGGTGGTGCGGTGATGTACAGGCGGTGGAGCGTACAGTGGGAGGTGGTGAGGTATTGTACAGGCGGTGGAGCGTACTCTAGGCGGTGGAGCGTATAGTGAGAGTTGGTGGTGCGGTATTGTACAGGCGGTGGAGCGTATTGCAGGAGGTGGTGCGGTGATGTACAGGCAGTGGAGCATACAGCGGGAGGTGGTGCAGTAATATACAGGCGGTGGAGCGTATAGTGAGAGTTGGTGGTGCGGTATTGTACAGGCGGTGGAGCGTGTAGCGGGTGGTGGTGCGGTAATGTACAGGCGGTGGAGTGTACTGTGGGAGGTAGTGCGGTGATGTACAGGCGGTGGAGCGTACAGTGGGAGGTGGTGCGGTAAAGTACAGGCGGGGGACTGATATCGGGTTGTACCTATCACCTGTTCTTCTGTTTAGCATCTGGTCAGTGTTTAGGGTTTTGCTTAGTGGCGGCTGTCACTGGTTTGCGGTCTTTGGGGCGTCTCTCACACCCCCTGTTTTGGTGCTCTGCCTTGGAGACCCTTGCTGCCTTGATCCCTCATGGTTTTCGGTCCTCCCACTTGGCTGTGTCTCGTCTCCCGTGTCTGTAGGGTCTGATGGAGCCGCGTCCAGCTACCAGGTGAAGCAGCTGGAGGAGCAGAATGGCCGACTGAAGGAAGCTCTGGTCAGGTGGGCCTGTGTCCTCTGGGGGTGCCTGGGCTTCCCCTTGGGCAGAGAAGCTGATATCTCCATCCTTTAGGATGCGGGATCTGTCTGCCTCTGAGAAGCAGGAGCACGTCAGGGTGCAGAAGCAGCTGGAGAAGAAGAACATGGAGCTGGAGGGTCTGCGTCAGCAGAAAGAGAAGCTGCAGGAGGAGGCTTCACAGACTGAGAAGACCATTGATGAGCTGAAGGAGCAGGTGAGCTGGCGGTGTCTACGCTCCAGGCGACCCCTTCCTGCTAGCACCCCTGGCGAAACCCCCTGCTGATCGCCGCCGCTCACAGCTTCATTGCTGACAGTATATATTCTATTGCCTTTAGGTGGACGCTGCTCTGGGAGCTGAAGAAATGCTGGAAACACTCACGGAGAGGAACCTGGACCTGGAGGAGAAAGTCCGAGAGCTGCGCGAGACCGTCACCGACCTTGTAAGTCAGAGTGAAGTCTTACATGATGGACAATGATGTCATAGCCCAATTTAATCCCTGCCCTGGTGGACTAGTGAAGAGCTCTGTCCTGGTGATATGTGCCCTGGTGGGCTAGTGGGGAGCTCTGTCCTGGTGATATGTGCCCTGGTGGACTAGTGGAGAGCTCTCTCCTGGTGATCTGTGCCCTGGTGGGCTAGTGGAGAGCTCTGTCCTGGTGTTATGTGCCCTGGTGGACTAGTGGAGAGCTCTGTCCTGGTGATATGTGCCCTGGTGGGCTAGTGGAGAGCTCTGTCCTGGTGATATGTGCCCTGGTGGACTAGTGGAGAGCTCTGTCCTGGTGATATGTGCCCTGGTGGGCTAGTGGAGAGCTCTGTCCTGGTGATGTGTGCCCTGGTGGACTAGTGGAGAGCTCTGTCCTGGTGATATGTGCCCTGGTGGACTAATGGAGAGCTCTGTCTTGGTGATGTGTGGACCGGTGAGAAATGAGTCCATCCTTTTGTGCATTTCTTACGTTCTCCCGGTAGGAGGCCATCAATGAGATGAATGACGAGCTGCAGGAGAACGCCCGCGAGACAGAGCTGGAGTTGCGTGAGCAGCTGGACATGGCAAACGCCCGCGTGCGGGAGGCCGAGAAGCGCGTGGAGGCGGCACAGGAGACGGTGGCGGATTATCAGCAGACCATCAAGAAGTACCGGGACCTGACGTCCCACCTGCAGGTGCGGCACTGAGGGTCCTGTGCAGCGGCGGCTCATGGCAGCGCGCGTCGAGGGGTTGACGCCAGGTCACGGCTTCGTCTGTTGCAGGAGGTGAACCGCGAGCTCCACAGCCAGCAGGAGGCCACCGTCGAGAAGGAGCAGCAGCCGTCGCCCGAGATGTTCGACTTTAAGATTAAGTTTGCAGAGACTAAAGCCCACGCCAAGGTGGGAGGACGGTGCCTGGGGACATTGGGGGTCCTCAGGACGGGGGGTAATCACCTGCTTCTTTCAGGCCATTGAGATGGAACTGCGCAAGATGGAGGTGAACCAAGCCAACCGCCACGTGACCCTGCTCACCTCCTTCATGCCGGACAGCTTCCTGCGCCACGGAGGAGACCACGACTGCATCCTGGTGCTGCTGCTCATCCCCAGACTCATCTGTAAGGTCAGACTGACGGCGCTGGACGCGCACGCGAGGGCCTCATAACAGCATGCTGATTGCTCTCTGTCTCCCCAGGCGGAGCTCATCAGTAAGCAGGCCCAGGAGAAGTTCGAGCTGTCTGAGGCCAATGAAGAGAAGATGGGCATGAGAGGAGCTGTGGGAGAGCAGATGAGCTTCGCCGCTGGCCTGGTGTATTCCCTCAGCCTCCTGCAGGCGACATTACACAAATACGAGCAGTAAGTGTGCAAAGGGTCATACGCCTGCGTCATCAGGGGTATACAGGGACACTCTAAATACATCTGCGCTCCAGAGCCGCACTCACTATTCTGCTGGGGCAGTCACTGTGTACATACATTACATTACTAATCCTGAGTTACCTCCTGTATTATACCCCAGAGCTGCACTCACTATTCTGCTGGTGCAGTCACTGTGTACATACATTACATTACTGATCCTGAGTTACATCCTGTATTATACCCCAGAGCTGCACTCACTATTCTGCTGGTGCAGTCACTGTGTACATACATTACATTACTGATCCTGAGTTACATCCTGTATTATACCCCAGAGCTGCACTCACTATTCTGCTGGTGCAGTCACTGTGTACATACATTACATTACTGATCCTGATTTACATCCTGTATTATACTCCAGAGCTGCACTCACTATTCTACTGGTGCAGTCACTGTGTACATACATTACATTACTAATCCAGAGTTACATCCTGTACTATACCCCAGAGCTGCGCTCACTATTCTGCTGGTGCAGTCACTGTGTACATACATTACTGATCCGGAGTTACATCCTGTATTATACCCCACAGCTGCACTCACTATTCTGCTGGTGCAGTCACTATGTACATACAGTACATTACTGATCCTGAGTTACAGCCTGTATTATACCCCAGAGCTGCACTCACTATTCTGCTGGTGCAGTCACTGTGTACATACATTACTGATCCTGAGTTACACCCTGTATTATACTCCAGAGCTGCACTCACTATTCTGCTGGTGCAGTCACTATGTACATACATTACATTACTGATCCTGAGTTACATCCTGTATTATACTCCAGAGCTGCACTCACTATTCTGCTGGTGCAGTCACTGTGTACATACATTACATTACTGATCCTGAGTTACATCCTGTATTATACTCCACAGCTGCGCTCACTATTCTGCTGGTGCAGTCACTATGTACATACAGTACATTACTGATCCTGAGTTACACCCTGTATTATACTCCAGAGCTGCACTCACTATTCTGCTGGTGCAGTCACTCTGTACATACATTACATTACTGATCCTGAGTTACATCCTGTATTATACTCCAGAGCTGCACTCACTATTCTGCTGGTGCAGTCACTGTGTACATACATTACATTACTGATCCTGAGTTACATCCTGTATTATACTCCACAGCTGCGCTCACTATTCTGCTGGTGCAGTCACTGTGTACATGCATTACATTACTGATCCTGAGTTACATCCTGTATTATACTCCAGAGCTGCACTCACTATTCTGCTGGTGCAGTCACTATGTACATACAGTACATTACTGATCCTGAGTTACATCCTGTATTATACTCCAGAGCTGCACTCACTATTCTGCTGGTGCAGTCACTGTGTACATACATTGCATTACTGATCCTGAGTTACATCCTGTATTATACTCCACAGCTGAACTCACTATTCTGCTGGTGCAGTCACTGTGTACATACATTACTTATCCGGAGTTACATCCTGTATTATACTCCACAGCTGCGCTCACTATTCTGCTGGTGCAGTCACTGTGTACATAAATTACATTACTGATCCTGAGTTACATCCAGTATTATACCCCAGAGCTGCACTCACTATTCTGCTGGTGCAGTCACTGTGTACATACATTACTGATCCTGAGTTACCTCCTGTATTATACTCCAGAGCTGCACTCACTATTCTGCTGGTGCAGTCACTGTGTACATACATTACTGATCCTGAGTTACCTCCTGTATTATACTGCAGAGCTGCACTCACTATTCTGCTGGTGCAGTCACTGTGTACATACATTACATTACTGATCCTGAGTTACCTCCTGTATTATAC
Organism: Dendrobates tinctorius; assembly: GCF_039654945.1. Lineage (NCBI taxonomy): Eukaryota > Metazoa > Chordata > Amphibia > Anura > Dendrobatidae > Dendrobates > Dendrobates tinctorius. Next base: position 5,170,889 of record NW_027362033.1, on the reverse strand, counting down.
TCCAGAGCTGCACTCACTATTCTGCTGGTGCAGTCACTGTGTACATACATTACATTACTGATCCTGAGTTACCTCCTGTATTATACTCCAGAGCTGCTCTCACTATTCTGCTGTATGCAGTCACTGTGTACATACATTACTGATCCTGAGTTACCTCCTGTATTATACTGCAGAACTGCACTCACTATTCTGCTGGTGCAGTCACTGTGTACATACATTACATTACTGATCCTGAGTTACCTCCTGTATTATACCCCAGAGCTGCACTCACTATTCTGCTGGTGCAGTCACTGTGTACATACATTACATTACTGATCCTGAGTTACCTCCTGTATTATACTCCAGAGCTGCTCTCACTATTCTGCTGGTGCAGTCACTGTGTACATTAAATTACATTACTGATCCTGAGTTACCTCCTGTATTATACCCCAGAGCTGCACTCACTATTCTGCTGGTGCAGTCACTGTGTACATACATTACATTACTGATCCTGAGTTACATCCTGTATTATACCCCAGAGCTGCGCTCACTATTCTGCTGGTGCAGTCACTGTGTACATACATTACATTACTGATCCTGAGTTACATCCTGTATTATACCCCAGAGATGCACTCACTATTCTGCTGGTGCAGTCACTGTGTATATACATTACATTACTGATCCTGAGTTACCTCCTGTATTATACCCCAGAGCTGCACTCACTATTCTGCTGGTGCAGTCACTGTGTACATACATTACATTACTGATCCTGAGTTACATCCTTTATTATACCCCAGAGCTGCACTCACTATTCTGCTGGTGCAGTCACTGTGTACATACATTACATTACTGATCCTGAGTTACATCCTGTATTATACCCCAGAGCTGCGCTCACTATTCTGCTGGTGCAGTCACTGTGTACATACATTACTGATCCTGCGTTACATCCTGTATTATACTCCAGAGCTGCACTCACTATTCTGCTAGTGCAGTCACTGTGTACATACATTACATTACGGATCCTGAGTTACATCCTGTATTATACCCCAGAGGTGCACTCACTATTCTGCTGGTGCAGTCACTGTGTACATACATTACATTACTGATTCTGAGTTACGTCTTGTATTATACCCCAGAGCTGCACTCACTATTCTGCTAGTGTAGTCACTGTGTACATACATTACATTACTAATCCTGAGTTACATCCTGTATTAAACTCCAGAGCTGCACTCACTATTATGCTGGTGCAGTCACTGTGTACATACTTTACATTACTGATCCTGAGTTACCTCCTGTATTATACCCCAGAGCTGCACTCACTATTCTGCTGGTGCAGTCACTGTGTACATACTTTACATTACTGATCCTGAGTTACCTCCTGTATTATACTCCAGAGCTACACTCACTATTCTGCTGGTGCAGTCACTGTGTACATACATCACATTACTGATCCTGAGTTACACCCTGTATTATACTCCAGAGCTGCACTCACTATTCTGCTGGTGCAGTCACTGTGTACATACATCACATTACTAATCCTGAGTTACCTCCTGTATTATACCCCAGAGCTGCACTCACTATTCTGTTTGTGTATTGATTGCTAGGTGTCGGTGCTGTCTGCATTGTACCACTAGGTGTCAGTGCTGTCTGCATTGTACCACTAGGTGTCAGTGCTGTCTGTCTGCATTGTTCCACTAGGTGTCAGTGCTGTCTGTCTGCATTGTTCCACTAGGTGTCAGTGCTGTCTGCATTGTACCACTAGGTGTCAGTGTTTGTCTTCATTGTACCACTAGGTGTCAGTGTTGTCTGCATTGTACCACTAGGTGTCAGTGCTGTCTGCATTGTACCACTAGGTGTCAGTGCTGTCTGCATTGTACCACTAGGTGTCAGTGCTGTCTGCATTGTACCACTAGGTGTCAGTGCTGTCTGCATTGTACCACTAGGTGTCAGTGCTGTCTGCATTGTACCACTAGGTGTCAGTGCTGTTTGCATTGTACCACTAGGTGTCAGTGCTGTTTGCATTGTACCACTAGGTGTCAGTGCTATCTGCATTGTACCACTAGGTGTCAGTGCTGTTTGCATTGTACCACTAGGTGTCAGTGCTGTTTGCATTGTACCACTAGGTGTCGGTGCTGTCTGCATTGTACCACTAGGTGTCAGTGTTGTCTGCATTGTACCACTAGGTGTCAGTGCTGTTTGCATTGTACCACTAGGTGTCAGTGCTGTCTGCATTGTACCACTAGGTGTCAGTGCTGTCTGCATTGTACCACTAGGTGTCAGTGTTGTCTGCATTGTACCACTAGGTGTCAGTGCTGTCTGCATTGTACCACTAGGTGTCAGTGCTGTCTGCATTGTACCACTAGGTGTCAGTGCTGTCTGCATTGTACCACTAGGTGTCAGTGCTGTCTGCATTGTACCACTAGGTGTCAGTGCTGTCTGCATTGTACCACTAGGTGTCAGTGCTGTTTGCATTGTACCACTAGGTGTCAGTGCTGTTTGCATTGTACCACTAGGTGTCAGTGCTATCTGCATTGTACCACTAGGTGTCAGTGCTGTTTGCATTGTACCACTAGGTGTCAGTGCTGTTTGCATTGTACCACTAGGTGTCGGTGCTGTCTGCATTGTACCACTAGGTGTCAGTGTTGTCTGCATTGTACCACTAGGTGTCAGTGCTGTTTGCATTGTACCACTAGGTGTCAGTGCTGTCTGCATTGTACCACTAGGTGTCAGTGCTGTCTGCATTGTACCACTAGGTGTCAGTGTTTGTTGTCTGCATTGTACCACTAGGTGTCAGTGTTTGTTGTCTGCATTGTACCACTAGGTGTCAGTGCTGTCTGTCTGCATTGTTCCACTAGGTGTCAGTGCTGTCTGCATTGTACCACTAGGTGTCAGTGCTGTCTGCATTGTACCACTAGGTGTCAGTGCTGTCTGCATTGTACCACTAGGTGTCAGTGCTGTCTGCATTGTACCACTAGGTGTCAGTGTTGTCTTCATTGTACCACTAGGTGTCGGTGCTGTCTGCATTGTACCACTAGGTGTCAGTGTTGTCTGTCTGCATTGTACCACTAGGTGTCAGTGTTGTCTGCATTGTACCACTAGGTGTCAGTGCTGTCTGCATTGTACCACTAGGTGTCAGTGCTGTCTGCATTGTACCACTAGGTGTCAGTGCTGTCTGCATTGTACCACTAGGTGTCAGTGCTGTCTGCATTGTACCACTAGGTGTCAGTGCTGTTTGCATTGTACCACTAGGTGTCAGTGCTGTTTGCATTGTACCACTAGGTGTCAGTGCTGTTTGCATTGTACCACTAGGTGTCAGTGCTGTTTGCATTGTACCACTAGGTGTCAGTGTTGTCTGCATTGTACCACTAGGTGTCAGTGTTGTCTGCATTGTACCACTAGGTGTCAGTGCTGTTTGCATTGTACCACTAGGTGTCAGTGCTGTCTGTCTGCATTGTACCACTAGGTGTCAGTGCTGTCTGTCTGCATTGTACCACTAGGTGTCAGTGTTTGTCTTCATTGTGCCTCTAGGTGTCAGTGCTGTCTGCATTGTACCACTAGGTGTCAGTGCTGTCTGCATTGTACCACTAGGTGTCAGTGCTGTTTGCATTGTACCACTAGGTGTCAGTGCTGTTTGCATTGTACCACTAGGTGTCAGTGCTGTTTGCATTGTACCACTAGGTGTCAGTGCTGTCTGCATTGTACCACTAGGTGTCAGTGCTGTCTGCATTGTACCACTAGGTGTCAGTGTTGTCTGTCTGCATTGTACCACTAGGTGTCAGTGCTGTCTGTCTGCATTGTACCACTAGGTGTCAGTGCTGTCTGTCTGCATTGTACCACTAGGTGTCAGTGCTGTCTGTCTGCATTGTTCCACTAGGTGTCAGTGCTGTCTGCATTGTACCACTAGGTGTCAGTGCTGTCTGCATTGTACCACTAGGTGTCAGTGTTGGTTGTCTGCATTGTGCCACTAGGTGTCAGTGTTGTCTGTCTGCATTGTATCACTAGGTTTCAGTGTTGTCTGCATTGTACCACTAGGTTTCAGTGTTGTCTGCATTGTACCACTAGGTGTCAGTGTTGGTTGTCTGCATTGTGCCACTAGGTGTTAGTGCTGTCTGCATTGTACCACTAGGTGTCGGTGTTGTCTGCATTGTACCCCTGGTGTCAGTGTTGTCTTCATTGTACCACTAGGTGTCAGTGTTGTCTGCATTGTACCACTAGGTGTTAGTGTTGGTTGTCTGCATTGCACCACTAATTCTGGAGACACGAGGGTCAGCAGGCGCCCCGGACCACTACCTGAAATCACATGGACCAGGGCTCATCTCACTGCAAGTCCCTCTCCTTTTACTGTGGGTGTAGCGCTACTCAGACAACACAGGGTGAGGGTGACCGTGTGGCAATGCATTACTGAACCACAAGCCAGAGAGATGACACATAGAACAGACCCAGTACAGTACCCAAAATGGAGCCTATTATAGAATCTCACCCTTCCACTCACCTGCCGGGATAAGAGCAGCTGTGACTTCAGAGCTTCCATTTCACTACCCCACCTGTGGCACGCACAGAGAGGAGGTAACGACAAGTGTAGGGAGATGACAATCCATTCAGGTACAAGGACAGGTGAACAGCTGTGGTCGGGGTCCCCTGAGCTGGCATCCTGTAGAATGATACATCTGTATTCTTCCCACTGGGGTTGTGGTCCCCTGAGCTGGCATCCTGTAGAATGATAGATTTGTATTCTTTCCGCTGGGGCCGTGGTCCCCTGAGCTTGCATCCTGTAGAATGATAGATCTGTATTCTTCTCGCTGGGGCCGTGGTCCCCTGAGCTTGCATCATGTAGAATGATAGATCTGTATTCTCGCTGGGGCGGGGTCCTTTGAGCTGGCATTCTGTAGAATGATATATCTATTCTTCCCGCTGGGGCCGAGGTTCCCCTGAGCTGGCATCCTGTAGAATTGTCGGGGTAGCTATTTAGGGAGGGCTAAATTAACCCTTCACGGTTGAGCCAGTGATGTCCAAATTATTCCACAGAGAGTTGCTAGCAACTCAAATGACCACACGGAGACGGGGGTCTCTGTACGGGAGGATCGAGGCAGATCATGAAGCCCCTTTATTTTAGTCACTTCTTTTATAACATTTTGCTTAATTATGTAAAGTTCTCAACTACCAATAACATAATTTCACTTTATAAGCCAATAATATTGCAAGAAAACCGGAAGCTACATATATGTCCGTATGCAAATAGAAAGTAGTATAATGGCATATTCTTCAGAGTTTTACACCCCCGCCTCCCTTATCTTGCACCTGATGGGAACAGTCTGGTTTCATGACAGCCCATCCCAATTACAAAAATTTATCTTACAGCAACAAAAACGGAGAAAGGAAACCTTTAGGAAAAATGGAGAAGTGAAACTTCAGCTCTGATTTTAGTATTAACCCTTCACATTATGATAGATCTGTATTCCCGCTGGGGATGTGGTCCCCTGCGCTGGCATCCTGTAGAATGATAGATCTGTATTCTTCCCGCTGGGGTTGTGGTCCCCTGAGCTGTCATCCTGTAGAATGATAGATCTTGTTTCTTTCCTCTGGGGTCGGAGTCTCCTGAGCTTGCATCCTGTAGAATGATAGATCTGTATTCTTCCCGCTGGGGCCGGGGTCCCCTGAGCTGGCATCCTTTAGAATGATAGATCTGTATTCTTCCCGCTGGGGTTGTGGTCCCCTTAGCTGGCATCCTGTAGAATGATAGATCTGGTTTCTTCCCTCTGGGGCCGGGGTCCCCTGAGCTGGCATCCCCTGAGCTGGCATCCTATAGAATGGTAGATCTGGCTTCTCCCCCTGGGGCCGGGGTCCCCTTAGCTGGCATCCTGTAGATTGATAGATCTGTATTCTTCCCCCTGGGGCCGGGGTTCCCTGAGCTGGCATCCTGCAGAATGATAGGTCTGTATTCTTCCATCTGGGGCCGAGGTCCCCTGAGCTGGCATCCTGTAAAATGATAGATCTGTATTCTTCCCTCTGGGGCCGGGGTCCCCTGAGCTGGCATACTGTAGACTGATTGATCTGGTTTCTTCCCTCTGGGGCTGGTGTCCCCTGAGCTGTCATCCTGTAGAATGATATATCTGTATTCTTCCCGCTGGGGCTGGGGTTGCCTGAGCTGGCATCCTGTAGAATGATGGGTCTGGAGCCATGATAGAGTCTCTGGTTCTCCTGATGTCTGGGCGGCTCATCGCTCTCATGTTACTTAGGTCTATGGCCACTTTTTATAGTTTCCGGTCCTCCATGCAGCATTAACAGGTCAAGCGGAAGAATGGTGACAAGATCAAGTTGCATGGTTTGAGTATTTAACCTATTTGTACCCGCGTGCAGCACAGCAGGCTAAGAGCAGTCTCATTGGTCGGTCTGACACCAGGTTCTATCTTCAGGGCTCTCAATAAATGCAGCGCGGAGGTCTACAAGAAGGTGGGCACTCTGTACCCGGAGATGAGTGTGCACGAGCGCTCCCTCGACTTCCTCATTGAATTGCTGCACAAGGATCAGCTGGACGAGACGGTGAACGTGGAGCCGCTCACCAAGGCCATCAAGTATTACCAGGTAGCTACGTCTCGGGCAGCAGGGGGTGTACTCACATAGTGCTGGAAACGGGGCAGTGATGACTAGCCTCTGCAGCCGCTCTGACCGCTCCTCCGTCTCTGCAGCTGCCTCATCTGTTCTTTTCTCTGCCCCTCGCCAGCACCTGTACAGTATCCACCTGGCAGACCAGCCCGAAGACTGCACCATGCAGCTGTCCGACCACATCAAGGTGAGCTCCCTGTTCACGAGTAATGCAGTCCATGGCTGCCGTGTCTCCTCTGTCCTGTGTGTGGTACGGTCTGTGGCTGCCGTGTCTCCCCTGTCCTGAGTGCGGTACGGTCCGTGGCTGCCGTGTCTCCTATCCTATGCGCGGTACGGTCCGTGGCTGCCGTGTCTCCTATCCTGTGCGCGGTACGGTCCGTGGCTGCCGTGTCTCCCCTGTCCTGTGTGCGGTACGGTCCGTGGCTGCCTTGTCTCCTCTCCTGTGTGTGGTACGGTCCGTGGCTGCCGTGTCCCCCATCCTGTGAGTGGTACGGTCCGTGGCTGACGTGTCTCCCCCATCCTGTGAGTGGTACGGCCCATGGCTGCCGTGTCTCCCATCCTGTGAGTGGTACGGCCCATGGCTGCCGTGTCTCCCGTCCTGTGTGCGGTACGGTCCGTGGCTGCCGTGTCTCCTGTCCTGTGTATTGTACGGTCTGTGGCTGCTGTGTCTCCCCCGTCCTGTGTGTGGTACGGCCCGTGGCTGCTGTGTCCTGTGTGCGGTATGGTCCGTGGCTGCCGTGTCTCCCGTCCTGTGTGTGGTACGGTCCGTGGCTGCCGTGTCTCCTGTCAGGTGTGTGGTACGGTCCGTGGCTGCCGTGTCTCCCGTCCTGTGTGCGGTACGGTCCATGGCTGCCTTGTCTCCTGTCCTGTGTGCGGTACGGTCCATGGCTGCTGTCTCTTGTCCTGTGTATGGTACGGTCCGTGGCTGCTGTGTCTCCCCCGTCCTGTGTGTGGTACGGCCCGTGGCTGCTGTCTCCCCTGTCCTGTGTGCGGTATGGTCCGTGGCTGCCGTGTCTCCTGTCAGGTGTGTGGTACGGTCCATGGCTGCTGTCTCTTGTCCTGTGTATGGTACGGTCCGTGGCTGCTGTATCTCCCCCGTCCTGTATGTGGTACGGCCCGTGGCTGCTGTCTCCCCTTCCTGTGTGCGGTATGGTCCGTGGCTGCCGTGTCTCCCGTCCTGGGTGCGGCACGGTCCGTGGCTGCCGTGTCTCCTGTCAGGTGTGTGGTACGGTCCGTGGCTGCTGTGTGCGGTACGGTCCATGGCTGCCATGTCTCCTGTCCTGTGTGTGGTACGGTCCATGGCTGCTGTCTCTTGTCCTGTGTATGGTACGGTCCGTGGCTGCTGTGTCTCCCCCGTCCTGTGTGTGGTACGGCCCGTGGCTGCTGTCTCCCCTGTCCTGTGTGCGGTATGGTCCGTGGCTGCCGTGTCTCCTGTCAGGTGTGTGGTACGGTCCGTGGCTGCTGTGTGCGGTACGGTCCATGGCTGCCATGTCTCCTGTCCTGTGTGTGTGGTACGGTCCATGGCTGCCATGTCTCCTGTCCTGTGTGTGTGGTACGGTCCATGGCTGCCGTGTCTCTTGTCCTGTGTATGGTATGGTCCGTGGCTGCCGTGTCTCCCGTCCTGTGTGCGGTACGGTCCGTGGCTGCCGTGTCTCCCGTCCTGCGTGCGGTACGGTCCGTGGCTGCCGTGTCTCCTGTCCTGCGTGCGGTACGGTCCATGGCTGCCGTGTCTCTTGTCTTGTGTATGGTATGGTCCATGGCTGCTGTGTCTCCCCCGTCCTGTGTGTGGTACGGCCCGTGGCTGCCGTGTCTCCCCTGTCCTGTGTGCGGTATGGTTCGTGGCTGCCGTGTCTCCTGTCCTGTGTGCGGTACGGTCCGTGGCTGCAGTGTCTCCTGTGTGCGGTACGGTCCGTGGCTGCCGTGTCTCCTGTGTCCAGTACGGTCCGTGGCTGCCGTGTCTCCTGTGTGCGGTACGGTCCGTGGCTGCAGTGTCTCCTGTGTCCAGTACGGTCCATGGCTGCCGTGTCTCCTGTGTCCAGTACGGTCCGTGGCTGCCGTGTCTCCTGTGTGCGGTACGGTCCGTGGCTGCCGTGTCTCCTGTGTGCGGTACGGTCCGTGGCTGCCGTGTCTCCTGTGTGCGGTACGGTCCGTGGCTGCCGTGTCTCCTGTGTGCGGTACGGTCCGTGGCGTCCGTGTCTCCTGTGTGCGGTACGGTCCGTGTCTCCTGTGTGCGGTACGGTCCGTGTCTCCTGTGTGCGGTACGGTCCGTGTCTCCTGTGTGCGGTACGGTCCGTGTCTCCTGTGTGCGGTACGGTCCGTGTCTCCTGTGTGCGGTACGGTCCGTGTCTCCTGTGTGCGGTACGGTCCGTGTCTCCTGTGTGCGGTACGGTCCGTGTCTCCTGTGTGCGGTACGGTCCGTGGCTGCCGTGTCTCCTGTCCTGTATACGATACGGTCCGTGTCTCCCACTGACGCTCTCTCTTTTCCACAGTTTACACAGAGCGCTCTGGACTGTATGGGAGTGGAAGTGAGCAGACTCCGCGCCTTCCTCCATGTGAGTCATCATCGCTACTATCACCCCTATCATCCCCACTTCATTATCCATTACCTCTACTACTATTACTACTGCCCCCATCATCCCCACAGCTACATCCACCACTACTACTGCCCCATCATCCCCACAGCTACATCCACCACTACTACTGCTCCATCATCCCCACAGCTACATCCACCACTACTACTGCTCCATCATCCCCACAGCTACATCCACCACTACTACTGCTCCATCATCCCCACAGCTACATCCACCACTACTACTGCTCCATCATCCCCACAGCTACATCCACCACTACTACTGCTCCATCATCCCCACAGCTACATCCACCGCTACTACTGCACCCATCATCCCCACTGCTACATCCACCACTACTACTGCTCCATCATCCCCACAGCTACATCCACCACTACTACTGCTCCATCATCCCCACAGCTACATCCACCACTACTACTGCTCCATCATCCCCACAGCTACATCCACCACTACTACTGCTCCATCATCCCCACAGCTACATCCACCAGTACTATTGCTCCATCATCCCCACTGCTACATCCACCGCTACTACTGCACCCATCATCCCCACTGCTACATCCACTACTACTGCCCCATCATCCCCACTGCTACATCCACCACTACTACTGCTCCATCATCCCCACAGCTACATCCACCACTACTACTGCTCCATCATCCCCACAGCTACATCCACCACTACTACTGCTCCATCATCCCCACAGCTACATCCACCACTACTACTGCTCCATCATCCCCACAGCTACATCCACCACTACTACTGCTCCATCATCCCCACTGCTACATCCACTACTACTACTGCACCCATCATCCCCACTGCTATATCCACTACTACTGCTCCCATCATCCCCACTGCTACATCCACTACTACTACTGCCCCCATCATGTAAGGGAGAAAACAAGGGGAACTGCTACCTTGGATCTAATCCTTATAAACAGGGAGGAAATGGTTGAGGAGGTAAAAGTGGCTGGGACCCTAGGAGGTAGCGACCATGCTATTTTAGAATTTTGGATAACTAGAGGCGGAAGACCTGTGAAGACTCAGACGTCAAGGTTAGATTTCAGAAAGGCAGATTTTAAGGGATTCAGAAAGAGAATTGGAGGGATCCAATGGCTGGATATCCTTAAAGACAAAAATGTCCAGGAAGGATGGGAAATCTTGAAAAATGAAATTCTCAAAGCACAGTTGTTAACAATTCCGAAAAGAGGGAAGAATAGGAAGCATTTAAGGAAACCAGGATGGATGAACACAGAACTTAAGCACATGCTAAAAAGGAAGAAAAAAATGTTTATAAAATGGAAAGAAGGAGGCATATCTAAAGAAGAATATAATGCTGTCTGCAGAACCTGCAGGGCACAAATCAGATTAGCTAAAGCTGAAAATGAATTGAGGCTTGCAAGAGATGTCAAAAGCAATAATAAAGGATTTTGGGGATATGTCAAAAGTAAAAGAAAAGTCAAAGACGCTATAGGATTTTTACAGGATGAAAATGATGAAATGGTAAGACAGGATGTTGAGAAGGCTGAACTTTTAAATTCCTATTTTGCATCTGTTTTCTCTCAGAAAGGAAATGTAACATCAACTGTTATTCACTGTCCTATTAAGGGAATAGAAGAATCCAGGATATCTATAAACAGAAAGATAGTGAGGAAACACTTAGCTAACCTAAATGAATTCAAGTCTCCAGGTCCAGATGAATTACACCCCAGAGTACTGAAGGAGATAGCAGAAGAAATTTTTGAACCCCTCTCTATAATCTTTGAAAATTCTTGGAGAACAGGAGAAGTGCCAGAAGACTGGAGAAGAGCAAATGTTGTTCCTATCTTCAAAAAGGGGAAGAAGGTGGACCCAGGTAACTATAGGCCGGTGAGTCTGACTTCTAAACCAGGAAAGATCTTTGAACAAATTATTAAACAACATGTATGTCAATACCTGGATAAGAATGAAGTGATTAAACAGAGTCAGCATGGGTTTGTAACTAATAAGTCATGTCAGACTAACTTAATTTCCTTCTATGACGGTATCACTGATTGGGTGGATCAAGGAAATGCTGTAGATATAGTATATCTTGACTTCAGCAAAGCATTTGACAAAGTCTCTCATACAATCCTTATTGAAAAAATGACTAAGTATGGAATGGACAAGGCAACTGTTAGGTGGATTCATAACTGGCTTAGTGATCGGACCCAAAGAGTGGTCGTAAATGGCTGCACATCCAGTTGGAAGAATGTCTCATGTGGGGTACCACAGGGCTCTGTCCTGGGCCCTGTATTGTTCAACATCTTTATCAACGATTTAGATGAAGGAATTGAGGGTAAACTGATTAAATTTGCTGATGACACAAAGCTAGGAGGGATAGCTAATACTAGAGAAGAGAGAGAGAGGATTCAAAAAGATATAAATAAACTGGAGAAGTGGGCAGCAACTAACAGAATGGTTTTTAACAGGGAGAAATGCAAAGTACTACATCTGGGCAATAAAAATGGAAAAAGCATATATAGAATGGGAGGAATAGGGCTAAGTGACAGCACATGTGAAAAAGACTTGGGTATACTAATAGATCACAGACTGAATATGAGTCAACAGTGTGATGCAGCAGCAAAAAAGGCAAATGCAATTCTAGGATGTATTAACAGAAGCATACAGTCTAGATCACGTGAAGTCATTATTTCCCTCTACTCCTCTTTGGTCAGACCTCATCTGGAATATTGTGTCCAGTTTTGGGCACCACATTTTAAAAAAGACATCAACAAACTGGAGCAAGTTCAGAAAAGAGCGACCAGAATGGTGACCGGTCTGCAAACCCTGTCTTATGAGGAAAGGTTGCAGGATTTGGGAATGTTTAGTTTGCAAAAGAGAAGACTGAGAGGAGACTTAATAGCGGTCTACAAATATCTAAAGGGCTGTCACATTGTAGAAGGATCAACTTTATTCTCATTTGCACAAGGAAAGACTAGAAGCAATGGGATGAAACTGAATGGGAGGAGACACAGATTAGATATTAGAAAAAACTTTTTGACAGTTAGAGTGATCAATGAGTGGAACAGGCTGCCACGAGAAGTGGTGAGTTCTCCTTCAATGGAAGTCTTCAAACAGAGGCTGGACAGACATCTGACTGGGATGATTTAGCAAATCCTGCTTTGAGCAGGGGGTTGGACCAGATGGCCCAGGAGGTCCCTTCCAACTCTACGATTCTATGATTCTATCCCCACTGCTACATCCACCACTACTACTGCCCCCATCATCCCCACTGCTACATCCACCGCTACTACTACTGCCCCCATCATCCCCACTGCTACATCCACTACTACCCCCATCATCCCCACTGCTACATCCACCGCTACTACTGCCCCCATCATCCCCACTGCTACATCCACTACTACTACTGCCCCCATCATCCCCACTGCTACATCCACCACTACTACTACTGCCCCCATCATCCCCACTGCTACATCCACCGCTACTACTGCCCCATCATCCCCACTGCTACATCCACCACTACTACTGCCCCCATCATCCCCACTACTACATCCACCACTACAACTGCCCCATCATCCCCACTGCTACATCCACCACTACTACTGCACCCATGATCCCCACTGCTACATCCACCACTACTACTGCACCCATCATCCCCACTGCTACATCCACCACTATTACTACTGCCCCCATCATCCCCACTGCTACATCCACCACTACTACTGCCCCCATCATCCCCACTACTACATCCACCACTACAACTGCCCCATCATCCCCACTGCTACATCCACCACTACTACTGCACCCATCATCCCCACTGCTACATCCACCACTATTACTACTGCCCCCATCATCCTCACTGCTACATCCACCACTACTACTGCCCCCATCATCCCCACTACTACATCCACCACTACAACTGCCCCATCATCCCCACTGCTACATCCACCACTACTACTGCACCCATGATCCCCACTGCTACATCCACCACTATTACTACTGCCCCATCATCCCCACTGCTACATCCACCACTACTACTGCACCCATGATCCCCACTGCTACATCCACCAATACTACTGCCCCATCATCCCCACTGCTACATCCACCACTACTACTGCCCCCATCATCCCCACTGCTACATCCACCACTACTACTGCCCCATCATCCCCACTGCTACATCCACCACTACTACTGCCCCCATCATCCCCGCTGCTACATCCACCACTACTACTACTGTCCCATCATCCCCGCTGCTACATTCACCACTACTACTGCCCCCATCATCCCCGCTGCTACATCCACCACTACTACTGCCCCATCATCCCCACTGCTACATCCACCACTACTACTGCCTCCATCATCCCCACTGCTACATCCACCACTACTACTGCTCCATCATCCCCACTGCTACATCCACCACTACTGCCCCGTCATCCCCACTGCTACATCCACTACTACTACTGCCCCCATCATCCCCACTGCTACATCCACCACTACTACTGCCCCCATCATCCCCACTGCTACATCCACCACTACTACTGCCCCCATCTTCCACACTGGTACATCCACCACTACTACTGCCCCCATCTTCCACACTGGTACATCCACCACTACTACTACTGCCCCAATCATCCCCACTGCTACATCCACCACTACTACTGCACCCATCATCCCCACTGCTACATCCACCACTACTACTGCCCCCATCATCCCCACTGCTACATCCACCACTACTACTGCCCCCATAATCCCCACTGCTACATCCACCACTACTACTGCCCCCATCATCCCCACTGCTACATCCACCACTACTACTACTGCCCCATCATCCCCACTGCTACATCCACCACTACTACTGCTCCATCATCCCCACAGCTACATCCACCACTACTACTGCCCCCATCATCCCCACTGCTACATCCACCACTACTACTACTGCCCCATCATCCCCACTGCTACATCCACCACTACTACTGCTCCATCATCCCCACAGCTACATCCACCACTACTACTGCCCCCATCTTCCACACTGCTACATCCACCACTACTACTGCCCCCATCTTCCACACTGGTACATCCACCACTACTACTGCCCCCATCATCCCCACTGCTACATCCACCACTACTACTGCCCCCATCTTCCACACTGGTACATCCACCACTACTACTGCCCCCATCATCCCCACTGCTACATCCACCACTACTACTGCCCCAATCATCCCCACTGCTACATCTACCACTACTACTGCCCCCATCATCCCCACTGCTACATCCACCACTACTACTGCACCCATCATCCCCACTGCTACATCCACCACTACTACTACTGCCCCATCTTCCCCACTGCTACATCCACCACTACTACTACTGCCCCATCATCCCCGCTGCTACATCCACCAATACTACTGCCCCCATCATCCCCACTGCTACATCCACCACTACTACTGCCCCCATCATCCCCACTACTACATCCACCACTACTACTGCCCCCATCATCCCCACTGCTACATCCACCACTACTACTGCCCCCATCATCCCCACTGCTACATCCACCACTACTACTGCCCCCATAATCCCCACTGCTACATCCACCACTACTACTGCCCCCATAATCCCCACTGCTACATCCACCACTACTACTACTGCCCCATCATCCCCACTGCTACATCCACCACTACTACTGCCCCATCATCCCCACTGCTACATCCACCACTACTACTGCACCCATCATCCCCACTGCTACATCCACCACTACTACTGCACCCATCATCCCCACTGCTACATCCACCACTACTACTGCCCCCATCATCCCCACTGCTACATCCACCACTACTACTGCCCCCATCATCCCCACTGCTACATCCACCACTACTACTGCCCCCATCATCCCCACTGCTACATCCACCACTACTACTACTGCCCCATCATCCCCACTGCTACATCCACCACTACTACTGCCCCATCTTCCCCACTGCTACATCCACCACTACTACTGCCCCCATCATCCCCACTGCTACATCCACCACTACTACTGCCCCCATCATCCCCACTGCTACATCCACCACTACTACTACTGCCCCATCATCCCCACTGCTACATCCACCACTACTACTGCCCCCATAATCCCCACTGCTACATCCACCACTACTACTGCCCCCATAATCCCCACTGCTACATCCACCACTACTACTACTGCCCCATCATCCCCACTGCTACATCCACCACTACTACTGCCCCCATCATCCCCACTGCTACATCCACCACTACTACTGCACCCATCATCCCCACTGCTACATCCACCACTACTACTGCCCCCATCATCCCCACTGCTACATCCACCACTACTACTGCCCCCATCATCCCCACTGCTACATCCACCACTACTACTGCCCCCATCATCCCCACTGCTACATCCACCACTACTACTACTGCCCCATCATCCCCACTGCTACATCCACCACTACTACTGCCCCATCATCCCCACTGCTACATCCACCACTACTACTGCCCCCATCATCCCCACTGCTACATCCACCACTACTACTGCCCCCATCATCCCCACTGCTACATCCACCACTACTACTACTGCCCCATCATCCCCACTGCTACATCCACCACTACTACTGCCCCCATAATCCCCACTGCTACATCCACCACTACTACTACTGCCCCCATAATCCCCACTGCTACATCCACCACTACTACTGCCCCCATAATCCCCACTGCTACATCCACCACTACTACTGCCCCCATCATCCCCACTGCTACATCCACCACTACTACTGCCCCCATCATCCCCACTGCTACATCCACCACTACTACTGCCCCCATCATCCCCACTGCTACATCCACCACTACTACTGCCCCCATCATCCCCACTGCTACATCCACCACTACTACTACTGCCCCATCATCCCCACTGCTACATCCACCACTACTACTGCACCCATCATCCCCACTGCTACATCCACCACTACTACTGCACCCATCATCCCCACTGCTACATCCACCACTACTACTGCCCCCATCATCCCCACTGCTACATCCACCACTACTACTGCCCCCATCATCCCCACTGCTACATCCACCACTACTACTGCCCCCATCATCCCCACTGCTACATCCACCACTACTACTACTGCCCCATCTTCCCCACTGCTACATGCACTACTACTACTGCCCCATCTTCCCCACTGCTACATCCACCACTACTACTGCCCCCATCATCCCCACTACTACATCCACCACTACTTCTGCCCCCATCATCCCCACTGCTACATCCACCACTACTACTGCCCCCATCATCCCCACTGCTTCATCCATCACTACTACTGCCCCCATCTTCCACACTGGTACATCCACCACTACTACTGCCCCAATCATCCCCACTGCTACATCCACCACTACTACTGCCTCCATCATCCCCACTGCTACATCCACCACTACTACTGCCCCCATAATCCCCACTGCTACATCCACCACTACTACTGCCCCATCTTCCCCACTGCTACATGCACTACTACTGCCCCATCTTCCCCACTGCTACATCCACCACTACTACTGCCCCCATCATCCCCACTGCTACATCCACCACTACTTCTGCCCCCATCATCCCCACTGCTACATCCACCACTACTACTGCCCCCATCATCCCCACTGCTTCATCCATCACTACTACTGCCCCCATCTTCCACACTGGTACATCCACCACTACTACTGCCCCAATCATCCCCACTGCTACATCCACCACTACTACTGCCTCCATCATCCCCACTGCTACATCCACCACTACTACTGCACCCATCATCCCCACTGCTACATCCACCACTACTACTGCCCCATCTTCCCCACTGCTACATGCACTACTACTACTGCCCCATCTTCCCCACTGCTACATCCACCACTACTACTGCCCCCATCATCCCCACTACTACATCCACCACTACTTCTGCCCCCATCATCCCCACTGCTACATCCACCACTACTACTGCCCCCATCATCCCCACTGCTTCATCCATCACTACTACTGCCCCCATCTTCCACACTGGTACATCCACCACTACTACTGCCCCAATCATCCCCACTGCTACATCCACCACTACTACTGCCTCCATCATCCCCACTGCTACATCCACCACTACTACTGCACCCATCATCCCCACTGCTACATCCACCACTACTACTGCACCATCATCCCCACAGCTACATCCACCACTACTACTGCCCCATCATCCCCACTGCTACATCCACCACTACTACTGCCCCCATCATCCCCACTACTACATCCACCACTACTACTGCCCCCATCATCCCCACTGCTACAATACCACCACTACTACTACTGCCCCATCATCCCCACTGCTACATCCACCACTACTACTGCACCCATGATCCCCACTGCTACATCCACCACTATTACTACTGCCCCCATCATCCCCACTGCTACATCCACCACTACTACTGCTCCATCATCCCCACAGCTACATCCACCACTACTACTGCTCCATCATCCCCACAGCTACATCCACCACTACTACTGCTCCATCATCCCCACAGCTACATCCACCACTACTACTGCTCCATCATCCCCACAGCTACATCCACCACTACTACTGCTCCATCATCCCCACTGCTACATCCACTACTACTACTGCACCCATCATCCCCACTGCTATATCCACTACTACTGCTCCCATCATCCCCACTGCTACATCCACTACTACTACTGCCCCCATCATGCAAGGGAGAAAACAAGGGGAACTGCTACCTTGGATCTAATCCTTATAAACAGGGAGGAAATGGTTGAGGAGGTAAAAGTGGCTGGGACCCTAGGAGGTAGCGACCATGCTATTTTAGAATTTTGGATAACTAGAGGCGGAAGACCTGTGAAGACTCAGACGTCAAGGTTAGATTTCAGAAAGGCAGATTTTAAGGGATTCAGAAAGAGAATTGGAGGGATCCAATGGCTGGATATCCTTAAAGACAAAAATGTCCAGGAAGGATGGGAAATCTTGAAAAATGAAATTCTCAAAGCACAGTTGTTAACAATTCCGAAAAGAGGGAAGAATAGGAAGCATTTAAGGAAACCAGGATGGATGAACACAGAACTTAAGCACATGCTAAAAAGGAAGAAAAAAATGTTTATAAAATGGAAAGAGGGAGGCATATCTAAAGAAGAATATAATGCTGTCTGCAGAACCTGCAGGGCACAAATCAGATTAGCTAAAGCTGAAAATGAATTGAGGCTTGCAAGAGATGTCAAAAGCAATAATAAAGGATTTTGGGGATATGTCAAAAGTAAAAGAAAAGTCAAAGACGCTATAGGATTTTTACAGGATGAAAATGATGAAATGGTAAGACAGGATGTTGAGAAGGCTGAACTTTTAAATTCCTATTTTGCATCTGTTTTCTCTCAGAAAGGAAATGTAACATCAACTGTTATTCACTGTCCTATTAAGGGAATAGAAGAATCCAGGATATCTATAAACAGAAAGATAGTGAGGAAACACTTAGCTAACCTAAATGAATTCAAGTCTCCAGGTCCAGATGAATTACACCCCAGAGTACTGAAGGAGATAGCAGAAGAAATTTTTGAACCCCTCTCCATAATCTTTGAAAATTCTTGGAGAACAGGAGAAGTGCCAGAAGACTGGAGAAGAGCAAATGTTGTTCCTATCTTCAAAAAGGGGAAGAAGGTGGACCCAGGTAACTATAGGCCGGTGAGTCTGACTTCTAAACCAGGAAAGATCTTTGAACAAATTATTAAACAACATGTATGTCAATACCTTGATAAGAATGAAGTGATTAAACAGAGTCAGCATGGGTTTGTAACTAATAAGTCATGTCAGACTAACTTAATTTCCTTCTATGACGGTAACACTGATTGGGTGGATCAAGGAAATGCTGTAGATATAGTATATCTTGACTTCAGCAAAGCATTTGACAAAGTCTCTCATACAATCCTTATTGAAAAAATGACTAAGTATGGAATGGACAAGGCAACTGTTAGGTGGATTCATAACTGGCTTAGTGATCGGACCCAAAGAGTGGTCGTAAATGGCTGCACATCCAGTTGGAAGAATGTCTCAAGTGGGGTACCACAGGGCTCTGTCCTGGGCCCTGTATTGTTCAACATCTTTATCAACGATTTAGATGAAGGAATTGAGGGTAAACTGATTAAATTTGCTGATGACACAAAGCTAGGAGGGATAGCTAATACTAGAGAAGAGAGAGAGAGGATTCAAAAAGATATAAATAAACTGGAGAAGTGGGCAGCAACTAACAGAATGGTTTTTAACAGGGAGAAATGCAAAGTACTACATCTGGGCAATAAAAATGGAAAAAGCATATATAGAATGGGAGGAATAGGGCTAAGTGACAGCACATGTGAAAAAGACTTGGGTATACTAATAGATCACAGACTGAATATGAGTCAACAGTGTGATGCAGCAGCAAAAAAGGCAAATGCAATTCTAGGATGTATTAACAGAAGCATACAGTCTAGATCACGTGAAGTCATTATTTCCCTCTACTCCTCTTTGGTCAGACCTCATCTGGAATATTGTGTCCAGTTTTGGGCACCACATTTTAAAAAAGACATCAACAAACTGGAGCAAGTTCAGAAAAGAGCGACCAGAATGGTGACCGGTCTGCAAACCCTGTCTTATGAGGAAAGGTTGCAGGATTTGGGAATGTTTAGTTTGCAAAAGAGAAGACTGAGAGGAGACTTAATAGCGGTCTACAAATATCTAAAGGGCTGTCACATTGTAGAAGGATCAACTTTATTCTCATTTGCACAAGGAAAGACTAGAAGCAATGGGATGAAACTGAATGGGAGGAGACACAGATTAGATATTAGAAAAAACTTTTTGACAGTTAGAGTGATCAATGAGTGGAACAGGCTGCCACGAGAAGTGGTGAGTTCTCCTTCAATGGAAGTCTTCAAACAGAGGCTGGACAGACATCTGACTGGGATGATTTAGCAAATCCTGCTTTGAGCAGGGGGTTGGACCAGATGGCCCAGGAGGTCCCTTCCAACTCTACGATTCTATGATTCTATCCCCACTGCTACATCCACCACTACTACTGCCCCCATCATCCCCACTGCTACATCCACCGCTACTACTACTGCCCCCATCATCCCCACTGCTACATCCACTACTACTACTGCCCCCATCATCCCCACTGCTACATCCACCGCTACTACTGCCCCCATCATCCCCACTGCTACATCCACTACTACTACTGCCCCCATCATCCCCACTGCTACATCCACCACTACTACTACTGCCCCCATCATCCCCACTGCTACATCCACCGCTACTACTGCCCCATCATCCCCACTGCTACATCCACCACTACTACTGCCCCCATCATCCCCACTACTACATCCACCACTACAACTGCCCCATCATCCCCACTGCTACATCCACCACTACTACTGCACCCATGATCCCCACTGCTACATCCACCACTACTACTGCACCCATCATCCCCACTGCTACATCCACCACTATTACTACTGCCCCCATCATCCCCACTGCTACATCCACCACTACTACTGCCCCCATCATCCCCACTACTACATCCACCACTACAACTGCCCCATCATCCCCACTGCTACATCCACCACTACTACTGCACCCATCATCCCCACTGCTACATCCACCACTATTACTACTGCCCCCATCATCCTCACTGCTACATCCACCACTACTACTGCCCCCATCATCCCCACTACTACATCCACCACTACAACTGCCCCATCATCCCCACTGCTACATCCACCACTACTACTGCACCCATGATCCCCACTGCTACATCCACCACTATTACTACTGCCCCATCATCCCCACTGCTACATCCACCACTACTACTGCACCCATGATCCCCACTGCTACATCCACCAATACTACTGCCCCATCATCCCCACTGCTACATCCACCACTACTACTGCCCCATCATCCCCACTGCTACATCCACCACTACTACTGCCCCCATCATCCCCGCTGCTACATCCACCACTACTACTACTGCCCCATCATCCCCGCTGCTACATTCACCACTACTACTGCCCCATCATCCCCGCTGCTACATCCACCGCTACTACTGCCCCCATCATCCCCGCTGCTACATCCACCACTACTACTGCCCCATCATCCCCACTGCTACATCCACCACTACTACTGCCTCCATCATCCCCACTGCTACATCCACCACTACTACTGCTCCATCATCCCCACTGCTACATCCACCACTACTACTGCCCCGTCATCCCCACTGCTACATCCACTACTACTACTGCCCCCATCATCCCCACTGCTACATCCACCACTACTACTGCCCCCATCATCCCCACTGCTACATCCACCACTACTACTGCCCCCATCTTCCACACTGGTACATCCACCACTACTACTGCCCCCATCTTCCACACTGGTACATCCACCACTACTACTACTGCCCCAATCATCCCCACTGCTACATCCACCACTACTACTGCCCCCATCATCCCCACTGCTACATCCACCACTACTACTGCCCCCATCATCCCCACTGCTACATCCACCACTACTACTGCCCCCATCATCCCCACTGCTACATCCACCACTACTACTGCCCCCATAATCCCCACTGCTACATCCACCACTACTACTGCCCCCATCATCCCCACTGCTACATCCACCACTACTACTACTGCCCCATCATCCCCACTGCTACATCCACCACTACTACTGCTCCATCATCCCCACAGCTACATCCACCACTACTACTGCCCCCATCATCCCCACTGCTACATCCACCACTACTACTACTGCCCCATCATCCCCACTGCTACATCCACCACTACTACTGCTCCATCATCCCCACAGCTACATCCACCACTACTACTGCCCCCATCTTCCACACTGCTACATCCACCACTACTACTGCCCCCATCTTCCACACTGGTACATCCACCACTACTACTGCCCCCATCATCCCCACTGCTACATCCACCACTACTACTGCCCCCATCTTCCACACTGGTACATCCACCACTACTACTGCCCCCATCATCCCCACTGCTACATCCACCACTACTACTGCCCCAATCATCCCCACTGCTACATCTACCACTACTACTGCCCCCATCATCCCCACTGCTACATCCACCACTACTACTGCACCCATCATCCCCACTGCTACATCCACCACTACTACTACTGCCCCATCTTCCCCACTGCTACATCCACCACTACTACTACTGCCCCATCATCCCCGCTGCTACATCCACCAATACTACTGCCCCCATCATCCCCACTGCTACATCCACCACTACTACTGCCCCCATCATCCCCACTACTACATCCACCACTACTACTGCCCCCATCATCCCCACTGCTACATCCACCACTACTACTGCCCCCATCATCCCCACTGCTACATCCACCACTACTACTGCCCCCATAATCCCCACTGCTACATCCACCACTACTACTGCCCCCATAATCCCCACTGCTACATCCACCACTACTACTACTGCCCCATCATCCCCACTGCTACATCCACCACTACTACTGCCCCCATCATCCCCACTGCTACATCCACCACTACTACTGCACCCATCATCCCCACTGCTACATCCACCACTACTACTGCACCCATCATCCCCACTGCTACATCCACCACTACTACTGCCCCCATCATCCCCACTGCTACATCCACCACTACTACTGCCCCCATCATCCCCACTGCTACATCCACCACTACTACTGCCCCCATCATCCCCACTGCTACATCCACCACTACTACTACTGCCCCATCATCCCCACTGCTACATCCACCACTACTACTGCCCCATCTTCCCCACTGCTACATCCACCACTACTACTGCCCCCATCATCCCCACTGCTACATCCACCACTACTACTGCCCCCATCATCCCCACTGCTACATCCACCACTACTACTACTGCCCCATCATCCCCACTGCTACATCCACCACTACTACTGCCCCCATAATCCCCACTGCTACATCCACCACTACTACTGCCCCCATAATCCCCACTGCTACATCCACCACTACTACTACTGCCCCATCATCCCCACTGCTACATCCACCACTACTACTGCCCCCATCATCCCCACTGCTACATCCACCACTACTACTGCACCCATCATCCCCACTGCTACATCCACCACTACTACTGCCCCCATCATCCCCACTGCTACATCCACCACTACTACTGCCCCCATCATCCCCACTGCTACATCCACCACTACTACTGCCCCCATCATCCCCACTGCTACATCCACCACTACTACTACTGCCCCATCATCCCCACTGCTACATCCACCACTACTACTGCCCCATCATCCCCACTGCTACATCCACCACTACTACTGCCCCCATCATCCCCACTGCTACATCCACCACTACTACTGCCCCCATCATCCCCACTGCTACATCCACCACTACTACTACTGCCCCATCATCCCCACTGCTACATCCACCACTACTACTGCCCCCATAATCCCCACTGCTACATCCACCACTACTACTGCCCCCATAATCCCCACTGCTACATCCACCACTACTACTATTGCCCCATCATCCCCACTGCTACATCCACCACTACTACTGCCCCCATCATCCCCACTGCTACATCCACCACTACTACTGCACCCATCATCCCCACTGCTACATCCACCACTACTACTGCACCCATCATCCCCACTGCTACATCCACCACTACTACTGCCCCCATCATCCCCACTGCTACATCCACCACTACTACTGCCCCCATCATCCCCACTGCTACATCCACCACTACTACTGCCCCCATCATCCCCACTGCTACATCCACCACTACTACTACTGCCCCATCTTCCCCACTGCTACATGCACTACTACTACTGCCCCATCTTCCCCACTGCTACATCCACCACTACTACTGCCCCCATCATCCCCACTACTACATCCACCACTACTTCTGCCCCCATCATCCCCACTGCTACATCCACCACTACTACTGCCCCCATCATCCCCACTGCTTCATCCATCACTACTACTGCCCCCATCTTCCACACTGGTACATCCACCACTACTACTGCCCCAATCATCCCCACTGCTACATCCACCACTACTACTGCCCCCATAATCCCCACTGCTACATCCACCACTACTACTGCCCCATCTTCCCCACTGCTACATGCACTACTACTGCCCCATCTTCCCCACTGCTACATCCACCACTACTACTGCCCCCATCATCCCCACTACTACATCCACCACTACTTCTGCCCCCATCATCCCCACTGCTACATCCACCACTACTACTGCCCCCATCATCCCCACTGCTTCATCCATCACTACTACTGCCCCCATCTTCCACACTGGTACATCCACCACTACTACTGCCCCAATCATCCCCACTGCTACATCCACCACTACTACTGCCTCCATCATCCCCACTGCTACATCCACCACTACTACTGCACCCATCATCCCCACTGCTACATCCACCACTACTACTGCCCCATCTTCCCCACTGCTACATGCACTACTACTACTGCCCCATCTTCCCCACTGCTACATCCACCACTACTACTGCCCCCATCATCCCCACTACTACATCCACCACTACTTCTGCCCCCATCATCCCCACTGCTACATCCACCACTACTACTGCCCCCATCATCCCCACTGCTTCATCCATCACTACTACTGCCCCCATCTTCCACACTGGTACATCCACCACTACTACTGCCCCAATCATCCCCACTGCTACATCCACCACTACTACTGCCTCCATCATCCCCACTGCTACATCCACCACTACTACTGCACCCATCATCCCCACTGCTACATCCACCACTACTACTGCACCATCATCCCCACAGCTACATCCACCACTACTACTGCCCCATCATCCCCACTGCTACATCCACCACTACTACTGCCCCCATCATCCCCACTACTACATCCACCACTACTACTGCCCCCATCATCCCCACTGCTACAATACCACCACTACTACTACTGCCCCATCATCCCCACTGCTACATCCACCACTACTACTGCACCCATGATCCCCACTGCTACATCCACCACTATTACTACTGCCCCCATCATCCCCACTGCTACATCCACCACTACTACTGCACCCATCATCCCCACTACTACATCCACCACTACTACTGCCCCATCATCCCCACTGCTACATCCACCACTACTACTGCCCCATCTTCCCCACTGCTACATGCACTACTACTACTGCCCCATCTTCCCCACTGCTACATCCACCACTACTACTGCCCCCATCATCCCCACTACTACATCCACCACTACTACTGCCCCCATCATCCCCACTGCTACATCCACCACTACTACTGCCCCCATCATCCCCACTGCTTCATCCACCACTACTACTGCCCCCATCATCCCCACTGCTACATCCACCACTACTACTGCCCCCATCATCCCCACTACTACATCCACCACTACTACTGCCCCCATCATCCCCACTGCTACATCCACCACTACTACTGCCCCCATCATCCCCACTGCTTCATCCACCACTACTACTGCCCCCATCATACTTTCTGATCCATCCATCCACTACTACTGCACCCATCTTCCCCACTGCTACATCCACCACTACTACTGCCCCCATCATCCCCTCTACTCTGTTACTACACCCATCATCCTCCTCTTGCTGCACTCACTAGTACTACTCTCCCCCCCATTATTGACAGCTCGGGCAGGAGACCTCGGACTTCGCCGTCCTGCTGAAGGATCTGGAGACGTCGTGCAGCGACATCCGGCAGTTCTGTAAGAAGATCCGTCGGCGGATGCCGGGCACGGAGGCGGCAGGGATCCCGGCGGCGCTCAGCTTTGGGCCACAGGTGAGTGCGGTGCTGGCATGGTGCGCGGTGAATGATGGTCCTGGCATAACTCCCATCATCTGGCTATTGTCCCGCAGGTGTCAGAGATTCTCTTAGACTGCCGTAAACACCTGAAGTGCGTGGTGGCGGTGTTCCAGGAGGTTGCGGCCGCGGGGGCACAGATGATTGCCCCTCTAGGGGAGAGCGAGGGGCTACAGGCCCTGAGACTGGAGGACGTGGCCTTCAAAGCTGTGGATCAGGTGAGGGAAGCTGCTCCGGCTGCGGGAGGAGCGGTGTCTGCACCATGGAATCTGACGGCCTCTGATCTGTCGTCTGTAGATTTACGGCATGCAGGGAAGCAGCCCATACGAGTGCCTCCGCCAGTCCTGCGCCATCCTGATCGCCACCATGAACAAGATGGCCACCGCCATGCAGGAGGGAGAGTACGACGCCGAGAAGCCGCAGAGCAAGGTGAAGGGTGGCTGCTGACGTATAGGACAGGGAGTCTGCTGGGAAGAGCTTATAGGATATGGAGTCTGCTGGGAGGAGCTTGTCATGGGTGTGGGAAGTCTGCTGGGAGGGGCTTATAGTACAGAGAGTCTGCTGGACGGGGCTTATTGTAGGGTATGCTGTGAGGGGCTTATAGGGCATGGAGTCTGATAGGAGGGGCTTTTCATGGGACATCACTCACAAATCATGTGGTCTCTTTCCAGTCTCCTCCACCAGTGGAGCAGCGAGCGGCCGCCCTACGAGCCGAGATCACGGACGCCGAAGGATTAGGATTGAAGTTAGAAGACAGAGAGACGGTCATTAAGGAGTTAAAGAAATCTCTGAAGATAAAGGTGACTCCAAAACAGTAACCCCTCCCGTGGTGCGCTGCGGAGCCGGGCGGCCCGTCCCACGGTGTGCTGCGGAGCCGTGCGCTGCGGAGCCAGGCGGGCCCCGTCCCACGGTGCGCTGCGGAGCCAGGTAACGCTGTCTCTTGTGTCTTTGCTCAGGGCGAAGAGCTGAGTGAAGCCAACGTGCGGCTCAGTCTTCTGGAGAAGAAGTTGGATAGCGCCTCTAAGGAGGCCGACGATCGGGTGGAAAAGATCCAGACAAAGCTGGAGGAGACGCAGACACTGCTGAGGAAGAAGGAGAAGTGAGACGATGGCCTTATTGGTGGTGGTGCAGGGGGTCGTGGCACAATGTGGGTAGGGCGGGGGAAGGGGTTGGCGGCGTGGTGGGGGCAGGGGATGATGTTGGCGATGTGGTGGGGGCAGGGGGTGATGCTGGCCGTGTGCTGTGCGGTATTGCACTGACGGGTGGTCCTGTGTGCAGGGAGTTTGAGGAGACCATGGACGCCCTACAGGCCGACATCGACCAGCTGGAGTCCGAGAAGGCCGAGCTCCGCCAGCGGCTCAGCAACCAGTCCAAGCGCACAATTGAGGGTCTGCGCGGATCCCCGGTGTCCTCCATCATGTCCGGCGTGTCTGGAGGTAGGAGCCGCGCTGGGGAGTAATGATAGGGGCGGGGGTTGTGATGACTCCGCCTCTTAATGACCACCTTTCTCTCCCTGTCACCCGCTGACCTCCCGCGGCGTATGCTCCTTCCTTCTCTGCACATGATAGAGGAGGAGCAGAGAGGTACAGTACCGCGCGCTGCGCATGCATCATTGTGTCTGCCCCCCCCCCCCCCCCGCGCAGGTGGTCGCCGTATAAAGAGCTGTGTCCACAAGGAGGGAAATGCCCACCTGCTAGTCACATCTAGAGCTGCACTTACTGCTCTACTCCAGTCACACCCAGAGCTGCCTTCATTCTCTTCGTCACATCCAGAGCTGCCCTTATCACTTCCCTTTTCCTGCTGCTGCTTTTGGTGTGCTTGGAGTACAACAATGTATTTTGCTGTGGTTGCAGCATCGGATATGTGTAGAGCACAAGAGCTGTGGAACTCCTCTGGGCGTTTCCTGTAGATAGACCGGAGCTGCTGTAATGCGCAGAGCTGCTTGGTCGTCACAGTGTGTATGTTCCATTCTGCCCGTATTGTGCATGCAGCACCCCTGCTGAGTCCGGTCTATTCATCCTGTGTGCTGGAGTCTCTGCTGCAGTCAGTGGCGCCCCTAGGAACCAGACCTGCATGTGCCGGAAGTGTAGCCTCGCCTTGCTGCTGACTGTTCCCATCCCTCTGATTGCTTTTTGTCCTGTGCCAGGTGTTCCGGCCGGCCAGTCATTGCTGAATGGATCTGGGCCAGTGCAGGTGAAGGACTCGCCCCTGTTGCTGCAACAGATCGATACCCTGCGCTTCTCCATGAAGCACCTGAAGCATGAGAACAACCGGCTGAAGGTGGGTGCTGGAGCAATGTGAGGATGAGCGGGAAGGAGCTGGAGACACAGCGGGGGGCTGGGGAGGAGCTGGAGACACAGCGGGGGGCTGGGGGAGGAGCTGGAGACACAGCGGGGGGGCTGGGGGAGGAGCTGGAGACACAGCGGGGGGCTGGGGGAGGAGCTGGAGACACAGCGGGGGGCTGGGGGAGGAGCTGGAGACACAGCGGGGGGCTGGGGGAGGAGCTGGAGACACAGCGGGGGGCTGGGGGAGGAGCTGGAGACACAGCGGGGGGCTGGGGGAGGAGCTGGAGACACAGCGGGGGGCTGGACCGCTCTTTCCTCCTGTACTGCTCTTCTCTCGCCCCGCCCCGCTCTTCTCCTCCTCTCGCCCCGCCCCGCTCTTCTCCTCCTCTCGCCCCGCCCCGCTCTTCTCCTCCTCTCGCCCCGCCCCGCTCTTCTCCTCCTCTCGCCCCGCCCCGCTCTTCTCCTCCTCTCGCCCCGCCCCGCTCTTCTCCTCCTCTCGCCCCGCCCCGCTCTTCTCCTCCTCTCGCCCCGCCCCGCTCTTCTCCTCCTCTCGCCCCGCCCCGCTCTTCTCCTCCTCTCGCCCCGCCCCGCTCTTCTCCTCCTCTCGCCCCGCCCCGCTCTTCTCCTCCTCTCGCCCCGCCCCGCTCTTCTCCTCCTCTCGCCCCGCCCCGCTCTTCTCCTCCTCTCGCCCCGCCCCGCTCTTCTCCTCCTCTCGCCCCGCCCCGCTCTTCTCCTCCTCTCGCCCCGCCCCGCTCTTCTCCTCCTCTCGCCCCGCTCTTCTCCTCCTCTCGCCCCGCTCTCCTCCTCTCGCCCCGCCCTTCTCCTCCTCTCGCCCCGCCCTTCTCCTCCTCTCGCCCCGCCCTTCTCCTCCTCTCGCCCCGCCCTTCTCCTCCTCTCGCCTCGCTCTTCTCCTCTTGTACGCACTGAGCTGATAATAGCCATATCTTTGTTCTGCCCTTCTCCCAGGCTAAACACATAAAGGAGGAGCTGTCTCTACTGCCTCCACTGAATGTCTCCAAACTGACCCTCCCGAAAGACCGGCAAGAGGCCATGAGCGGCACGCTGTACCGCAAGACCAGCCAGCTGCTGGACACCCTGCAGCAGATGAGCGCCAACTCCAAGGTGGTGGACATCACACACAAGAAGGGCGGTAAGTGCTGCTCTCGGGGAGGGAAGAGTGGCCGGGGGCATAGATCCGCATTCATGTGCTCACTTCTCCACCTACAGGTAACCCTGCGACCCAGCTTCTGGAGCAGACCGCCCGGCTACAGACGCTGAGCGACACGATCGACAAGCTAAAGGTTGGTGTCAGCCTGATGTCATCCTGCTTGTGATGTCATCGTGATGGTGAGATCATGTCCTGTGGGTGATGTCATCCTGGTGGCGATGGCGTGATATCATGTCCTGGTAGCGATGGCAGTGTCATCCTGGTGCCTGGGTGTTGTCCTGTGGCGATGGCGCAGTGTTTTCTGGTGGCGCGGTGTTGTCCTGCCGATGACATCAGTGCTTGTATCGCTGTTGTATTGATAGGATGAAGTTCTGAAGGAGACGGTCTCGCAGGTTCCGGGAGCCAACGTCCTGACAGATTTTGCCACGTTCCCATCATCCGACTTCATAAAGGTGATAAGCAGCATGTGACGGTGTGGGGGTCGGCGCGTGGTTCCACTCCTACATGTGACTGTGCAGGGGTCGGCGGGGGCATCCCTCATGCATGGTTGGCTGGGGTGGCATCTTTCCAGCAGGGGTCGGCAAGGGGCAACTCTCCTGCAAGGGGTCAAAGGGGGGGGATTGCTTCTGCAGGGGTCAGCGGGGGGCATCTCCTGCGGGGTTGGTGGGGGGATTGCTTCTGCAGGGGTTGGTGAGGGGCATCTCTCCTGCAGGGTTGATGGAGGGATTGCTTCTGCAGGGGTTGGTGGGGGGATTGCTCCTGCAGGGTTGGTGGGGGGACTGCTCCTGCAGGGGTTGGTGGGGGGGATTGCTTCTGCACGGGTTGATGGGTGCACCTCTTCTGCAGGGGTCTGTGGGGGGGGATTGCTCCTGCAGGGTTGGTGGGGGGACTGCTCCTGCAGGGGTTGGTGGGGGGGATTGCTTCTGCACGGGTTGATGGGTGCACCTCTTCTGCAGGGGTCTGTGGGGGGGATTGCTCCTGTAGGGGTTGGTGGGTGCACCTCACCTGCGGGGGGATTGCTTCTGCAGGGGTTGGCGGGGGGCATCTCTCCTGCAGGGGGCATCTCTCCAGGGTTTGGTGCGGGGATTGCTTCTGCAGGGGTTGGTGGGTGCACCTTTCCTGCAGGGGTCTGCGGGGGGATTGCTTATGCAGGGGTTGGTGGGTACACCTCTCCTGCGGGGGGGATTTCTTCTGCAGGGGTTGGCGGGGGGCATCTCTCCTGCAGGGGGCATCTCTCCAGGGTTTGGTGGGGGGATTGCTTCTGCAGGGGTTGGTGGGTGCACCTTTCCTGCAGGGGTCTGCGGGGGGATTGCTTATGCAGGGGTTGGTGGGTACACCTCTCCTGGGGGGGATTGCTTCTGCAGGGGTTGGCGGGGGGCATCTCTCCTGCAGGGGTTGGTGGAGGGATTTCTTCTCCAGGAGTCGGCGGGGGGCATGAAGTGGTCGGCGCACTGCTCCTCCATGTAGTGGTCCTATAATTACTCTCGACATTATAACTCTTCAGGCCAAAGAAGAGAAGGCGGTAGACACGGTGTTCATCGGGAAGGTGACGCTCCCCTGCCAGCCGGGTCAGGGGCAGATCCATCGCCTGGTCCTCACCCCTGAGCAGCTCTACCAACTCCACGAGCGGCTGATCTGCTGAGTCCGGCCCCCACGCTGCCCTCCTGACTGCACATGATAGACCTGGGCCCTGAAACACTAAGTATGAAGACATGGACCTTGCGGAGTAAATTCTAGGATGGGGCTCTGGTCTTTCACTTTCGGACAGTGACCCCTCATGGATCACGTAATCGATGCCATCTTGTGTGACCAGCGAGGAACCAACGACTCTTATTAATGGCTGCGGCAATCCCAGCATGCTCTGTAATAACCCTCCCACCTGGTCTTTATACAGGCACCCTGTCATAGCAGACGTCTTAAAGGGGAAGTCCAGATACTACAGCTCTCATTCTGGGTGGTATTCTTCGTCACTTCCCACCCCACGTTACCCATAATACCTGCAGGTCACATGGCATCTGCAGCTTTAAGGCTCACTAAAGACTTCTCTTAAAGGGCCTCTCTCTACTGTCATATTCCAACAAGACGGATTGTAGGCGGAGTCAGTTAGATGTAGTGTGCCCCCTTTAATTACATGCGGTTTGCGAAGTGCCTTTCTATGTTATTTTCTGTAACCTTCATCAGGATTCTCCTCCTTTAGTGATCACATGATGGGTTCCTGTGGGGTGGGGTCAGTTATTGTCCCACCCCTGCTCATCCTGGCACCGCCACCAATCCTGGGTGACACGTCCACTCTGCTGTATCTGTTCTATTAGGAAATAAACGCTGAGCTCTGGCTGTGCCTCTCTTGTCTGTCCTCTGTTGCACCTCCCCCTGCCTCTTCTCAGCGCCTCCCGTCTCTTCCCCCCGTCTCTCCCCCCCAGGCACTCCCCTGTCTCCCAGGCTCTCCCCTGCCCCCCCTCAGGCTCTCTTCCCCCCCCCCATTTCCTCCAATCTCTCTACTGCTCTCCTCCGCGCTCCTCCCTCCCGCCCCCCCGGCGGTCTCGCCCCCCCCCCTCCCCCATCTCGTCCCCCGCGCTCCTCCTCCCCCCCCCCCCCAGTCTCGTCCCCCGCGCTCCTCCTCCCCCCCCCCCCCCAGTCTCGTCCCCCGCGCTCCTCCTCCCCCCCCCCCCCCCAGTCTCGTCCCCCGCGCTCCTCCTCCCCCCCCAGTCTCGTCCCCCGCGCTCCTCCTCCCCCCCCCCAGTCTCGTCCCCCGCGCTCCTCCTCCCCCCCCCCAGTCTCGTCCCCCGCGCTCCTCCTCCCCCCCCAGTCTCGTCCCCCGCGCTCCTCCTCCCCCCCCAGTCTCGTCCCCCGCGCTCCTCCTCCCCCCCCAGTCTCGTCCCCCGCGCTCCTCCTCCCCCCCCAGTCTCGTCCCCCGCGCTCCTCCTCCCCCCCCAGTCTCGTCCCCCGCGCTCCTCCTCCCCCCCCAGTCTCGTCCCCCGCGCTCCTCCTCCCCCCCCAGTCTCGTCCCCCGCGCTCCTCCTCCCCCCCCAGTCTCGTCCCCCGCGCTCCTCCTCCCCCCCCAGTCTCGTCCCCCGCGCTCCTCCTCCCCCCCCAGTCTCGTCCCCCGCGCTCCTCCTCCCCCCCCAGTCTCGTCCCCCGCGCTCCTCCTCCCCCCCCAGTCTCGTCCCCCGCGCTCCTCCTCCCCCCCCAGTCTCGTCCCCCGCGCTCCTCCTCCCCCCCCAGTCTCGTCCCCCGCGCTCCCCCTCCCCCCCCAGTCTCGTCCCCCGCGCTCCCCCTCCCCCCCAGTCTCGTCCCCCGCGCTCCCACTCCCCCCCCAGTCTCGTCCCCCGCGCTCCCACTCCCCCCCCAGTCTCGTCCCCCGCGCTCCCACTCCCCCCCCAGTCTCGTCCCCCGCGCTCCCACTCCCCCCCCAGTCTCGTCCCCCGCGCTCCCACTCCCCCCCCAGTCTCGTCCCCCGCGCTCCACCTCCCCCCCCAGTCTCGTCCCCCGCGCTCCACCTCCCCCCCCAGTCTCGTCCCCCGCGCTCCTCCTCCCCCCCCAGTCTCGTCCCCCGCGCTCCTCCTCCCCCCCCAGTCTCGTCCCCCGCGCTCCTCCTCCCCCCCCAGTCTCGTCCCCCGCGCTCCTCCTCCCCCCCCAGTCTCGTCCCCCGCGCTCCTCCTCCCCCCCCAGTCTCGTCCCCCGCGCTCCTCCTCCCCCCCCAGTCTCGTCCCCCGCGCTCCTCCTCCCCCCCCAGTCTCGTCCCCCGCGCTCCTCCTCCCCCCCCAGTCTCGTCCCCCGCGCTCCTCCTCCCCCCCCAGTCTCGTCCCCCGCGCTCCTCCTCCCCCCCCCAGTCTCGTCCCCCGCGCTCCTCCTCCCCCCCCCAGTCTCGTCCCCCGCGCTCCTCCTCCCCCCCCCAGTCT
The DNA here is from genome assembly GCF_039654945.1 of Dendrobates tinctorius. Lineage (NCBI taxonomy): Eukaryota > Metazoa > Chordata > Amphibia > Anura > Dendrobatidae > Dendrobates > Dendrobates tinctorius. The sequence continues at coordinate 5,137,480 of NW_027362033.1, read as the reverse complement.
CGTCCCCCGCGCTCCTCCTCCCCCCCCCAGTCTCGTCCCCCGCGCTCCTCCTCCCCCCCCCAGTCTCGTCCCCCGCGCTCCTCCTCCCCCCCCCAGTCTCGTCCCCCGCGCTCCTCCTCCCCCCCCCAGTCTCGTCCCCCGCGCTCCTCCTCCCCCCCCCAGTCTCGTCCCCCGCGCTCCTCCTCCCCCCCCCAGTCTCGTCCCCCGCGCTCCTCCTCCCCCCCCCAGTCTCGTCCCCCGCGCTCCTCCTCCCCCCCCAGTCTCGTCCCCCGCGCTCCTCCTCCCCCCCCAGTCTCGTCCCCCGCGCTCCTCCTCCCCCCCCAGTCTCGTCCCCCGCGCTCCTCCTCCCCCCCCAGTCTCGTCCCCCGCGCTCCTCCTCCCCCCCAGTCTCGTCCCCCGCGCTCCTCCTCCCCCCCCAGTCTCGTCCCCCGCGCTCCTCCTCCCCCCCAGTCTCGTCCCCCGCGCTCCTCCTCCCCCCCCCAGTCTCGTCCCCCGCGCTCCTCCTCCCCCCCCCAGTCTCGTCCCCCGCGCTCCTCCTCCCCCCCCCAGTCTCGTCCCCCGCGCTCCTCCTCCCCCCCCCAGTCTCGTCCCCCGCGCTCCTCCTCCCCCCCCCAGTCTCGTCCCCCGCGCTCCTCCTCCCCCCCCCAGTCTCGTCCCCCGCGCTCCTCCTCCCCCTGTCCCCCGCGCTCCCCCTCCCCCTGTCCCCCGCGCTCCCCCCCCCCCCAGTCTCGTCCCCCGCTCTCCTCCCCCCCCAGTCTCGTCCCCCGCTCTCCTCCCCCCCCAGTCTCGTCCCCCGCTCTCCTCCCCCCCCGTCTCGTCCCCCGCTCTCCTCCCCCCCCCCGTCTCGTCCCCCGCGCCCCCCCCCCAGTCTCGTCCCCCGCGCTCCTCCTCCCCCAGTCTCGTGTCCCCCGCTCTCCTCCCCCCCCAGTCTCGTGTCCCCCGCTCTCCTCCCCCCCCAGTCTCGTGTCCCCCGCTCTCCTCCCCCCCCAGTCTCGTGTCCCCCGCTCTCCTCCCCCCCCAGTCTCGTGTCCCCCGCTCTCCTCCCCCCCCAGTCTCGTCCCCCGCTCTCCTCCCCCCCCAGTCTCGTCCCCCGCTCTCCTCCCCCCCCAGTCTCGTGTCCCCCGCTCTCCTCCCCCCCCAGTCTCGTCCCCCGCTCTCCTCCCCCCCCCAGTCTCGTCCCCCGCGCTCCTCCTCCCCCCCCCAGTCTCGTCCCCCGCTCTCCTCCCCCCCCAGTCTCGTGTCCCCCGCTCTCCTCCCCCCCCAGTCTCGTGTCCCCCGCTCTCCTCCCCCCCCAGTCTCGTCCCCCGCTCTCCTCCCCCCCCCAGTCTCGTCCCCCGCGCTCCTCCTCCCCCCCCCAGTCTCGTCCCCCGCGCTCCTCCTCCCCCCCCCCAGTCTCGTCCCCCGCGCTCCTCCTCCCCCTGTCCCCCGCGCTCCCCCTCCCCCTGTCCCCCGCGCTCCCCCCCCCCCCAGTCTCGTCCCCCGCTCTCCTCCCCCCCCAGTCTCGTCCCCCGCTCTCCTCCCCCCCCAGTCTCGTCCCCCGCTCTCCTCCCCCCCCGTCTCGTCCCCCGCTCTCCTCCCCCCCCCCGTCTCGTCCCCCGCGCCCCCCCCCCAGTCTCGTCCCCCGCGCTCCTCCCCCCCCAGTCTCGTGTCCCCCGCTCTCCTCCCCCCCCAGTCTCGTGTCCCCCGCTCTCCTCCCCCCCCAGTCTCGTGTCCCCCGCTCTCCTCCCCCCCCAGTCTCGTGTCCCCCGCTCTCCTCCCCCCCCAGTCTCGTGTCCCCCGCTCTCCTCCCCCCCCAGTCTCGTCCCCCGCTCTCCTCCCCCCCCAGTCTCGTCCCCCGCTCTCCTCCCCCCCCAGTCTCGTCCCCCGCTCTCCTCCCCCCCCAGTCTCGTCCCCCGCGCTCCTCCTCCCCCCCAGTCTCGTCCCCCGCTCTCCTCCCCCCCCCCCAGTCTCGTCCCCCGCTCTCCTCCCCCCCCAGTCTCGTCCCCCGCTCTCCTCCCCCCCGTCTCGTCCCCCGCTCTCCCCCCCCCAGTCTCGTCCCCCGCTCTCCCCCCCCCCAGTCTCGTCCCCCGCGCCCCCTCCCCCAGTCTCGTCCCCCGCGCCCCCCCCCCCCAGTCTCGTCCTCCGCGCTCCTCCCCCCCCAGTCTCGTCCTCCGCGCTCCTCCCCCCCCAGTCTCGTCCCCCGCTCTCCTCCCCCCCCAGTCTCGTCCCCCGCTCTCCTCCCCCCCCAGTCTCGTCCCCCGCTCTCCTCCCCCCCCAGTCTCGTCCCCCGCTCTCCTCCCCCCCCCAGTCTCGTCCCCCGCTCTCCTCCCCCCCCCAGTCTCGTCCCCCGCGCTCCTCCTCCCCCCCAGTCTCGTCCCCCGCTCTCCTCCCCCCCCCAGTCTCGTCCCCCGCTCTCCTCCCCCCCCCCAGTCTCGTCCCCCGCTCTCCTCCCCCCCCCCAGTCTCGTCCCCCGCTCTCCTCCCCCCCCCCAGTCTCGTCCCCCGCTCTCCTCCCCCCCCCCAGTCTCGTCCCCCGCTCTCCCCCCCCCCCCAGTCTCGTCCCCCGCTCTCCCCCCCCCCAGTCTCGTCCCCCGCTCTCCCCCCCCCCAGTCTCGTCCCCCGCTCTCCCCCCCCCCAGTCTCGTCCCCCGCTCTCCCCCCCCCCAGTCTCGTCCCCCGCTCTCCTCCCCCCCCAGTCTCGTCCCCCGCTCTCCTCCCCCCCCAGTCTCGTCCCCCGCTCTCCTCCCCCCCCAGTCTCGTCCCCCGCTCTCCTCCCCCCCCAGTCTCGTCCCCCGCTCTCCTCCCCCCCCAGTCTCGTCCCCCGCTCTCCTCCCCCCCCAGTCTCGTCCCCCGCTCTCCTCCCCCCCCAGTCTCGTCCCCCGCTCTCCTCCCCCCCCAGTCTCGTCCCCCGCTCTCCTCCCCCCCCAGTCTCGTCCCCCGCTCTCCTCCCCCCCCAGTCTCGTCCCCCGCTCTCCTCCCCCCCCAGTCTCGTCCCCCGCGCTCCTCCCCCCCCAGTCTCGTCCCCCGCGCTCCTCCCCCCCCGTCTCGTCCCCCCGCGCTCCTCCCCCCCCGTCTCGTCCCCCCGCGCTCCTCCCCCCCCGTCTCGTCCCCCCGCGCTCCTCCCCCCCCAGTCTCGTCCCCCGCTCTCCTCCCCCCCCGTCTCGTCCCCCGCTCTCCTCCCCCCCCGTCTCGTCCCCCGCTCTCCTCCCCCCCCAGTCTCGTCCCCCGCTCTCCTCCCCCCCCAGTCTCGTCCCCCGCGCTCCTCCCCCCCCAGTCTCGTCCCCCGCGCTCCTCCCCCCCCAGTCTCGTCCCCCGCGCTCCTCCCCCCCCGTCTCGTCCCCCCGCGCTCCTCCCCCCCCAGTCTCGTCCCCCGCTCTCCTCCCCCCCCGTCTCGTCCCCCGCTCTCCTCCCCCCCCGTCTCGTCCCCCCGCGCTCCTACCCCCCCGTCTCTTTCGCCCCCCCGAGGCTTCTAGGACAGCAGGGGATGGCACAGCTCTCACAGTGGCGGCCTCTCAGCTTTCCTATTCTCGGCGCTGCACAGGGCTGGACTGGCCATCTGGCAAATGCCATTAGGGCCTGTCTCATCGTGGGCCGCCTTGTCTGCTATGTTGTTAACAGAATCAGTGTTCTCAAGACTCCCATACTGTGAAGAGTTGTGACGGAGCACAAAGTCGCTGACCCCGTCACTTACCCAGCAGCCACGGGGATCATTAGAGACATTGGCCTTGTAGTAAATCTTCCTTTCCTCCATTCAGGGTAATATTGGTAATATATCCCATCTGGTGCTCGGGGGCAGCTGGACCTGTGTGGTTTCACGTGCCAGGGCTGAATTTCAGCCCCAGTCCGTACCTGGCACTGCGCCACGTGTCGTAATCCTGTGATGTCACTTCCCGGTCATCTGACAACTGTGGCTGCTGTCACTGCTGACATGTAGGTTGTCGCTGGCCTGTGCACCTTCTCTCTGAGCTGCTCGTTACCTGTAACTCCGGCAGAGTCCAGCGGGGGCGCTGTATTCTGAGATCCTGCCAGCCCCTGACTGCTCTATAAACCGCAGACAAGAGGCAGAAGGCGCAGGAATATACATCTGAGGAAACGGCCTCCGCCCCCCAGAGGCCAATCACAGCAGGTGCAAAGGCCAACATTTACCTTCGCTGATACATTTTACCAGATCATCTGAGCAGGACAAGAAGTTACTGCACACGGGCTGTGTTCGCTCTCTGCAGCAAACCCACAGCTGTGAGCAGTCTGGATGGACTTTACATGTATTGTAGCTTTTCCCTTCACTGACACATTGTAACAAATCTTCGCTGTGAGCAGTATTGGCTCTTTCAGGCCTTGATGTGATGTCCCTGTCCTGGGTGATTGTTTCTGCATATCAGTGCAAAATTAACCCTCAGCTGTGATCAGTCTGGACAGGTGTGCAGCCTCTGAGACACCCGCTCACCGCACTGTCTTTGGTTCTCAGGCTGTTGCTCTGCACCGCCATGCTTTACCCTGCAGCTCTCTTCATATGGAGGACAGTGTGGCCCCCCCATGAGGAGGAGGCTGGAGAGTGGACGGGACGCACCGAGGACTGAATGCAACACGGGCAGGGGACACTGCGGACGAAACAGATAGGACACACTGGACGGAACAGATCACGGGCAGGACACAACAGGAACACGGAGCACCGCAGGCATGAGGCAACATGGACGGAACGCAACAGGAACAGGGAGCACTGCGGAAAGGACACAACAGGAACACGGAGCACTGCAGAAAGGACACAACAACACGGAGCACCGCAGGCAGGAGGCAACATGGACGGAACGCAACAGGGAGCACTGCGGAAAGGACACAACAGGAACACGGAGCACCGCAGGCAGGTGGCAACATGGACGGAACGCAACAGGAACAGGGAGCACTGTGGAAAGGACACAACAGGAACACGGAGCACTGCAGAAAGGACACAACAACACGGAGCACCGCAGGCAGGAGGCAACATGGACGGAACGCAACAGGGAGCACTGCGGAAAGGACACAACAGGAACACGGAGCACCGCAGGCAGGTGGCAACATGGACGGAACGCAACAGGAACAGGGAGCACTGCGGAAAGGACACAACAGGAACACGGAGCACCGCAGGCAGGTGGCAACATGGACGGAACGCAACAGGAACAGGGAGCACTGCGGAAAGGACACAACAGGAACACGGACCTCCGCAGGCAGGAGGCAACATGGACAGAACGCAACAGGAACAGGGAGCACTGCGGAAAGGACACAACAGGAACACGGACCTCCGCAGGCAGGAGGCAACATGGACAGAACGCAACAGGAACAGGGAGCACTGCGGAAAGGACACAACAGGAACATGGACCACCGCAGGCAGGAGGCAACATGGACAGAATGCAACAGGAACAGGGAGCACTGCGGAAAGGACACAACAGGAACAGGGAGCACTGCGGAAAGGACACAACAGGAACAGGGAGCACTGCGGAAAGGACACAACAGGAACAGGGAGCACTGCGGAAAGGACACAACAGGAACACGGACCACCGCAGGCAGGAGGCAACATGGACAAAACGCAACAGGAACAGGGAGCACTGCGGAAAGGACACAACAGGAACATGGACCACCGCAGGCAGGAGGCAACATGGACAGAATGCAACAGGAACAGGGAGCACTGTGGAAAGGACACAACAGGAACACGGAGCACTGCAGGCAGGAGGCAACATGGACGGAACGCAACAGGAACAGGGAGCACTGTGGAAAGGACACAACAGGAACACGGAGCACTGCAGGCAGGAGGCAACATGGACGGAACGCAACAGGAACAGGGAGCACTGCGGAAAGGACACAACAGGAACACGGAGCACTGCAGGCAGGAGGCAACATAGACGGAACGCAACAGGAACAGGGAGCACTGTGGAAAGGACACAACAGGAACACGGAGCACTGCAGGCAGGAGGCAACATGGACGGAACGCAACAGGAACAGGGAGCACTGCGGAAAGGACACAACAGGAACACGGAGCACTGCAGGCAGGAGGCAACATAGACGGAACGCAACAGGAACAGGGAGCACTGTGGAAAGGACACAACAGGAACACGGAGCACTGCAGGCAGGAGGCAACATGGACGGAACGCAACAGGAACAGGGAGCACTGTGGAAAGGACACAACAGGAACACGGAGCACTGCAGGCAGGAGGCAACATGGACGGAACGCAACAGGAACAGGGAGCACTGCGGAAAGGACACAACAGGAACACGGAGCACCGCAGACAGGAGGCAACATGGACAGAATGCAACAGGAACACGGAGCACCGCAGGCAGGAGGCAACATGGACGGAACGCAACAGGAACAGGGAGCACTGTGGAAAGGACACAACAGGAACAACAGGGAGTACTGCGGAAAGGACACAACAGGGAGCACCGCAAGCAGGAGGCAACACGGATGTAACACAACAGGAACAGAGAGCACCACGAAAAGGACACAACAGGAACAGGGAGCACTGCGTTTAGGATGCTACAAGAACAGGGCGCACCGCAAGCAGGATGCAACACGGACGTAACAACAGGAACAGAGAGCACCACGGACAGAAAGGACACAACAGGAACAGGGAGCACTGCGTATAGGACGCTACAAGAACAGGGCGCACCGCAAGCAGGATACAACACGGATGGAATGGAACAGGGAGCACCGCAGAAAGGGCGCGACGTGAACGGAACAGGGAGCACCGCGTATAGGATGCTACAAGAACAGGGAGCACCGCAAGCAGGATGCAACAGGAACAGAGAGAACTGCGGAAAGGACGCAACGTGAACAGAACAGGGAGCACCGCGGAAAGGATGCAAAGTAGATGGGATGCAACAGGAACGGAGCACCGCGGAAAAGACGCAAAGTGGATGGAATTCAAAGGAACGGAGCACTGCAGACGGAACTCAAATACGGATAGGGGGCATCGCGGACAGAACGCAACATGGGCACAGGGCACTACGGATGAAACACGGACAGAACAGATCACGGGCAGGACGCAGCAGGAACAGGGAGCACCGCAGAAAGGACGGAACACAACAAGAACAGGGAGCACCGCGGACGGAACTCAGCACGGGTAGGGGGCACCACGGACAAGGAGCACCGCAGGAACTGTCCTGACAATCCATTGGTTTTTCTCATTTGTTCTTTTCTCGGAGGTGGGGGAGGGGAGCGGCCCACGCTTCCAGGAAACCAGAAAGTGGAAGCTGCAGAAAGTAACTGAGCGGCAGCGTACACATCCGCTCATAAGAGGTCGGGGGTTTCACACATGGTAGGATTAGATACAGCGCTCCGCAGGCAGTGTCACGTATAGGATCAGATGCACCCTGCGGAGTATCCCAGGTATCGGATACACGGGCTCTGACCTGGTGGAGGTGGATGTGACCGAGCAGATTTCAGGTCCCAATCGGGTCCTGGACTTATAACTAAGAAGGACACAGGGGCCACAGAGCTAAAGGGGGGTCGCATCCAGCAGTCTGAGGGGCCGAACACTGGGGTAAATGGTCAAAATGAAATCTCTGCCCTGACGAGGCAGATCAGAGACACTGCCGCGGTGAGGAGGCTGAGCCCGACCACCACTGAGCAAGACACAGAAGTACAAGGTGTTCAGTGCTCAGACACGGCCGCGGTGAGGAGGCTGAGCCTGACCACCACTGAGCAAGACACAGAAGTACAAGATGTTCAGTGCTCAGAGAGAAAGCCAAGGTGAGGAGGCTGAGCCTGAGCAAGTCACAGAAGTACAAGGTGCTCAGAGACACGGCCGAGGTGAGGCGGCTGAGCCCGACCACCACTGAGCAAGACACAAGTACAAGGTGCTTAATGCTCAGAGACACGGCCAAGGTGAGGAGGCTGAGCCTGACCACCACTGAGCAAGACACATGTACAAGGTGTTCAGTGCTCAGAGACAGCCGAGGTGAGGAGGCCGAGCCCGACCACCACTGAGCAAGACACAGGAGTACAAGGTGCTCAGAGACCATGGCCGAGGTGAGGATGCTGAGCCCGACCACTACTGAGCAAAACAGAAGTACAATGTGCTCAGAGACACGGCCTAGGTGAGGAGGCTGAGCCCGACCACCACTGAGCAAGACACAGAAGTACAAGGTGTTCAGTGCTCAGAGACACAGCCGAGGTGAGGAGGCTGAGCCCAACCACCACTGAGCAAGACACAGAAGTACAAGGTGCTCAGAGACCACAGCCGAGGTGAGGAGGCTAAGACCGACCACTATTGAGCAAGACGCAGAAGTACAAGGTGCTCAGTGCTCAGAGACATGGCCGAGGTGAGGAGGCTGAGCCCAACCACCACTGACCAAGACACAGGAGTGCAAGGTTTTCAGTGCTCAGAGACACGGCTGAGGTGAGGAGGCTGAGCCCGGCCACCACTGACCAAGACACAGGACACAGGAGTGCAAGGTGTTCAGTGCTCAGACACGGCCGAGGTGAGGAGGCTGAGCCCAACCACCACTTAGCAAGACACAGAAGTACAAGGTGCAGAGTGCTCAGAGACACAGCTACCATTGAGCAAGACACAGAAGTACGAGGTGTTTAGCGCTCAGAGACACAGCCGAGGTGAGGAGGCTGAGCCCGACCACCACTGAGCAAGATACAGGAGTACAAGGTGTTTAGCGCTCAGAGACACAGCCGAGGTGAGGAGGCTGAGCCCGACCACCACTGACCAAGACACAGGAGTGCAAGGTGTTCAGTGCTCAGAGACACGGCCGAGGTGAGGAGGCTGAGTCCGACCACCACTGAGCAAGACACAACAACTACAGGAGCTGTGCCAGCTTCAACGGATTGAATACCGGACCACGGACACTCGGTCGGATTTGATCAAGGAATTAGTTCGTTGTGATTCCCAGAACGTTGTGGAGGATGACGAAAACTGAGCTGGACCCAGAGGAATTGCCAGGGCAAGGATCCTGTGCCAGTCTGGAATCAACCCAGTCACCCACAACCTGAATCCAGGAGTTGTTGGTTGCATTGGGACCTGGAGCCTCAAGTGGGGAAAGAACTTGTGTTATGGAATCAGTTTTGGGAGTTCCAGTACCCCTACAGCCAGCATGGGACCCTACCTCCATGGTAGTCCTTCGACAAGGAACTCTGCTCCGCTACAGAGACGTGCGAGTGTTTAATGAGTCCAACACCAAAGTCGATTGACATCTGCAAGATTTTGAGACTCTGATGATGGTGCACCAGGTGCCCACAGCTGATTGGGCTAAAAACCTGTGGACTAGTTTGACTGGTCGGGCACGGGATGTTGTCCGGTCACTTGAGCCTCAATGCTGCCTGGACTATGGAACTATTAAGGACACCCTGCTGGCACTTTTTACAGTCACCCCCCCCCCGAGAAATATTGCACCAAGTTCCGGACCTTGTCTCGCCAGGGGGTCTCCTATATAGAATTTGGCAGTTAACTCAGGAGACACTGCAAACACTGGCTCAATAGTAGGGCTGCCCATTCTGCTGCTGCCCTTCGGGACATGATCGTGTTTGAGCAACTTATGGTGAAGATGGCACCAGAAATTTGAGAGAGGGTAACTGACCAGAAGCCCGACACTTCAGAGCAAGCAGCCCGATTGGCTGACGAGTTTACATTCAACCGAGACCCAATGTGCCCACCGAACCAAGACGACCCTTCAACTAAAGATTTGACTCATCACAAGGACAAAGGGTTACCAACAGTACCCATGAGTTGCCCAACCCACGGCGCTGTTATACATGCGGGCGTTTTGGACACATTGCCAAAGATTGTTCCCAGTGCTGGGACCCCATGCCTGAAGCCCGTCTGCCAGCTCAGCCAGTCAACATCTGCCAACACGAGCCAGCAGGGTTGGAGGGTTGCTATTCCCAGGATACACCAACAGCATTAATCCCATCCATACTACAGCGGGTTGGCCAGCATACACCAGCCAAGCTTCTACGCCACATCCAGCCCGTCAAGGTCAGGTGATATCCAGGCCCAGTGACTTCAGGACACTGGGTGCTCCATCACCTAGGTCAGCCCAGATATTGTCCCACTTGAACACTATCAGGCTGCCAACTGACCATCTCCCTGGCTGGAGGTCAGCGCTCGGACATCCCTCTAGCCCATGTGCAGCTGGACAGGGGTAATGACCAGGGAGAGGTTGAATTGGGACTCATGGACAGCCTCCCCACACCTGTTATTTTGGGGAATGACCTTGGACAATGACTGTCCAGCCAATTTGTTACTGTCATCACCTGAAGCCAAGCTAAGAAACACTCTGATGTGGATCCTTCTGCCACCCATTCCGAAGATAACCGACACTTCAAACCTCCATCAACCTCTGAGCCGATGATGGTGAGTACACTTGACCAGACTGTTGCCATTGACTGGAGGGATACAAATCACAAGGAGTTTAGGGGAGCCCAACTCATGGACCCCACCCTAGATTTTGTCTACAGTACAGCCACTCGACGTGGGGAAAGAAATCAGGTGGTGGTGTATAGATGGGAGAATGGACTGCTATATAGGGAAAAGCCCACATCATGCCCAGAGAAACCCTGGACCCGTGTCCATCAGCTTGTCATGCCTCAGCAGTATTGGCATCAACTTCTGCGCTTGGCACATGACGTTCCTGCCACTGGGCACATGGGAGTGAGAAACCCCCTGGCTCGACTGCTGCGTAGTTTCTTTTGGCCAACGGTCGCTCAAAAGGTGCGGAAATACTGAGCCTCTTGTCCATTTGTAAGTGGATGGGGGAAGCACCCTGTCGTGCCCTGCTTCAATCCATGCCCTAGATAGGTGAACCCTTTGAGAGGGTTGGCATCGATTCAGTTGACCACTTAGCTGTCCCCAGTCGCAGCAGAAAGAGGCTCATCCTCACCCTGGTCGACTTAGCACACCGAAACTAAGAGGTTGTGTGAGTGTTTCAATGGAACATTCAATCAACTCATTAACCGGTATGTGGAGTCTGAGGGAGGGGACTGGGAGAAAAACCTGCAGCAGCTCCTGTTGGCCTACCGGGAGGTGTGCTGCAATATTCTTGGAGAACAGAAGTGCCAGAAGACTGGAGAAGAGCAAATGTTGTTCCTATCTTCAAAAAGGGGAAGAAGGTGGACCCAGGCAACTATAGGCCGGTGAGTCTGACTTCTATACCAGGAAAGATCTTTGAACAAATTATTAAACAACATGTATGTCAATACCTGGATAAGAATGAAGTGATTAAACAGAGTCAGCATGGGTTTGTAACTAATAAGTCATGTCAGACTAACTTAATTTCCTTCTATGATGGTATTACTGATTGGGTGGATCAAGGAAATGCTGTAGATATAGTATATCTTGACTTCAGCAAAGCATTTGACAAAGTCTCTCATACAATCCTTATTGAAAAAATGACTAAGTATGGAATGGACAAGGCAACTGTTAGGTGGATTCATAACTGGCTTAGTGATCGGACCCAAAGAGTGGTCGTAAATGGCTGCACATCCAGTTGGAAGAATGTCTCAAGTGGGGTACCACAGGGCTCTGTCCTGGGCCCTGTATTGTTCAACATCTTTATCAACGATTTAGATGAAGGAATTGAGGGTAAACTGATTAAATTTGCTGATGACACAAAGCTAGGAGGGATAGCTAATACTAGAGAAGAGAGAGAGAGGATTCAAAAAGATTTAAATAAACTGGAGAAGTGGGCAGCAACTAACAGAATGGTTTTTAACGGAGAAATGCAAAGTACTACATCTGGGCAATAAAAATGAAAAAAGCATATATAGAATGGGAGGAATAGGGCTAAGTGACAGCACATGTGAAAAAGACTTGGGTATACTAATAGATCACAGACTGAATATGAGTCAACAGTGTGATGCAGCAGCAAAAAAGGCAAATGCAATTCTAGGATGTATTAACAGAAGCATACAGTCTAGATCACGTGAAGTAATTATTTCCCTCTACTCCTCTTTGGTCAGACCTCATCTGGAATATTGTGTCCAATTTTGGGCACCACATTTGAAAAAAGACATCAACAAACTGGAGCAAGTTCAGAAAAGAGCAACCAGAATGGTGACCGGTCTGCAAACCCTGTCTTATGAGGAAAGGTTGCAGGATTTGGGAATGTTTAGTTTGCAAAAGAGAAGACTGAGAGGAGACTTAATAGCTGTCTACAAATATCTAAAGGGCTGTCACATTGTAGAAGGATCAACTTTATTCTCATTTGCACAAGGAAAGACTAGAAGCAATGGGATGAAGCTGAATGGGAGGAGACACAGATTAGATATTAGAAAAAACTTTTTGACAGAGTGATCAATGAGTGGAACAGGCTGCCACGAGAAGTGGTGAGTTCTCCTTCAATGGAAGTCTTCAAACAGAGGCTGGACAGACATCTAACTGGGATGATTTAGCGAATCCTGCTTTGAGCAGGGGGTTGGACCAGATGGCCCAGGAGGTCCCTTCCAACTCTACGATTCTATGATTCTACCTGGTTCTCTCCTTTTGAATTGCTGTATGGCCGAAAAGTACGAGGGCCGTTAGAGCTAGTAAGATAGAGTTGAGGGGGCACTTTTCCCACAGAAGAGGCTCCCATTCTTAAGTATGTACAAAAGATTAGGGAGAAGATGAGGTACCTCATGGCCATAGCTCATAGGAATTTAGAAAAAGCTCAGGAAAGGCAATGACGGTATTACAACCGTATTGCCAGAGTGCGAGAATTTACCTGTGGACAGAAGGTACTAGTACGCAAAAAAAGCTGCTAGCCGTGTGGGCAGGCCCGTTCACCATCACCAGGAAATTGGGGCAGACTGAAAACATCGTGGCTTTGGATCGAGCGGGTGTTCATGAACTGTTACCAGGCTAAAAGCTTATGAGGAAAGGCAAGTTACCAACCTAGCAGTTTGTTGTCCCCCTTTAGATGACCCAGATCTGGACCAGATTCCAGAGTTATTATTGGTGGAATCCAAAAGAGGAATGGGGGTAGCGGATGTCCCGTTGGGGGAGCGGCTTGGTCCATCCCAAAAGCAACAATTAACAGAACTGCTTGGAACATATGGCTCCCTGTTCACGGGTCAGCCTGGTCTAACCCCCTTGGTCCAGCACCATGTCAACACAGGGGTAGCCACTGCACTCTGACATCTGGCCTATACCTCAAGTGTTGGCAATGATGAAGGCCGAAGTGGATGACATATTGAATATGGGGGCCCCATAGCCCATTGGCAGCCAGTGTAGTGTTGGTGCCCAAGAAAGACAAGAGTACTCGCTTCTGTGTGGACTACAGGCAACTCAATGAGGTCATTGTTACAGACGCATACCCCATACCTCAGGAGGATGAACTACTAGACAGATTAGGCAGATCTCGGTTCCTATCTACCATCGATTTGAGCAAGGGATACTGGCAGATCCCACTCACAAGAGGCATTCATCACCCCTGATGGCCTTTATGAATTTTCCAGCATGTAATTTGGGATTAAGGATGCCCTGACTACGTTCCAAAGGATGGTGGACAAGTTACTAGAGGGATGTCAGGGGTATGTCCAGGCCTACCTGGATGATATCGCTATCTTCAGCAAGTGTCCCAGGTGCTGCAGAGGGTAGCATAAGCCCAACTTACCATCCGACCTGACAATTGCCAAATGGGGATGGCCGAGGTACTATACCTTGGACATCAGGTAGGAAGTGGGTGCATTTGTACTGAACCTGCAAAAGTATAAGCCATTACCCAGTGGCCTCGCTCAGACAACCAAAAACAGGTACGCGCCTTTCTAGGGACCGCAAACTGTTATCGAAAGTTTATTCCCAATTACAGTACGGTAGCAAAGCCCCTCACTGACCTTACCACCAAACGATATGCCCGCAATCTCATCTGGACCCCAGAGTGCGAGTCTGCATTCCTCCAGTTGAAAACCCAGCTAGCCCAAAGCCCAGTCCTGACTGCTCCTGACTTCTGCCATCGGTTCATTGTCCATACAGATGCATCAGACACCGGATTGGGAGCCGTACTCAGTCAAGTGGGGGACAATGGTCAGGAACACCTGGTAGCTTACGTTTCCCGGAAACTGTTGGACCGGGAGAAAGCATACGCCACAATAGAAAAAGAATGCTTGGCCATAAAGAAATTTCAGCCCTACCTCTATGGCAAGTCTTTTAGGGTCTGTCTCTCCCTCCTTTCTCTGCAGTCTTTTGGGCTCTGTCTCTCCCACCTTTCTCTGCAGACTTTTGGGGTCTGTCTCTCCAGCTTTTTCTGCAGTCTTTTGGGGTCTGTCTCTCCCAGCTTTTTCTGCAGTCTTTTGGGGTCTGTCTCTCCCACCTTTCTCTGCAGTCTTTTGGGGTCCGTCTCTCCCACCTTTCTCTGCAGTCTTTTGGGGTCCGTCTCTCCCTCCTTTCTCTGCAGTCTTTTGGGGTCTGTCTCTCTAGCTTTGCCCCCCTCACTCTCGCTCAGTGAGATTGGATAGAGACGTCTGTGCTCAGTAATTTTCACATCTTATCACAGTTTCTCTGTGATTTGTCTCTGGACGGTGACTGGGCCAATCACACACAGGAATGTGCTCGGAGCCAAAGCCTCCATTGAAGCTCTGGCAGGATGTTGAGGGTCGTCCTGCTGGAAGGTGAACCTATGCCCCAGTCTCAGTTCTTCTCCGGCCTCTAACAGGATTGCCCTGTATTTAGCTCCGTCCAGCTCCCCTGTCCCTGCTGAAGAAAAGCCTCACCACAGCATGATGCTGCCACCACCATGTGTGACTATGGGGATGGTTTTTTTCAGGGTTATGTGCAGTGTTAATTTCCTGCCACATACAGTGCATTGCTCAAAAAGTTCTCCTTTGGTCTCATCTGAGCAGAACCCTGTAACGGGGTCTACCCAAGCTGGGGTACCTCTTTCAGTACCACCCCGTGTTTTCGGAGGTCCGCTCTGCGTTGGCTGGAGTCTGAATGAATGACGCTGGCTGGAATTCCTTGGTTACATGGGCGCATATAAAAGATCACTGCTTCTCCACGTATTTCCAGTCTGACAACACTTTACTCACAGGACACAGAATATATTACACAGATACAGAGGGCAGGCCAATAGAAAAGCGGCAGGCCAGACATGCATTACAAAAGCCGCAGGTGGCCGGAGCCTGCCGATGTTAACTGTGGGCATTACAAAGGTGAGGGGAGGGCGGACAAAAGGAGAATATCGTGTCCCCTCTGCCCAGGGGTGCAGCCTGTTGGTTGATGCATTAGGGACATGCATCTCACATAGAACCTATTATCCATACATATAACTGCACAATGTATTCTGGGTGCTGAGTGGTTCTGTAACACGGCTCCCCATTTTAAGCGACGTGATCGGCATACACAGTCTGATCCTCAACGGATCGGTTTGGGGATGACCGAAGTTTATGGGGTTGGTACAAGTTCCGTTTCTCGGCTTAGTCCATCGGCGTTACCGTTTTGTTTGTCGGGTCTGTGGTGAATGGTGAATGGTGAAGTTCAGAGGTTGTAGGGCTAAACTCCACCGCAGTAATCTGGCGTTGTCTCTGGAGACCCGATTAAGCCAGACTAGGGGATTATGGTCCATTAGGAGGGTCCATACAAATATGGTTGCAACTTTTTGAGTGCCCATACTACCGCCAGGCATTCCTTCTCGATGGCCGCATAGCTTACTTCACGGGGCAGTAGTTTCCGACTCAGGTAAGCTACCGGGTGTTCTTGGCCGTCCGGCCTGACTTGGCTCAGTACTGCCCCCAATCCAATCATAGAAGTGTCTGTGTGAACCAGGAAACGTTTAGTTGGATCGGGTGCGGTCAATACAGAGGTATTGGTGAGGGCGTCCTTTAGTTGGCGGAAGGCTTCCTAACACTCTGAGGTCCAGGTTACCTGGTGGGGTTGGTTCTTACGGGTCAGATCAGTGAGGGGCTTGGCTACGCTGCTGTAATTGGGAGCGAATTTCCTGTAATACCCCGCTGTCCCTAGAAACGCCATGACCTGGGTTTTAGTGTGTGGGATGGGCCATTTGGCTATGGCCGCAATCTTGGCTGGTTCTGGTCGCTGTTTCCCACCCAATGCCCTAAATACTGAACCTCTGCTTTGCCCACGTGACACTTGTTTGGGTTCAGGGTGTTTCCGGCCTGGTGGATCCTGTCCAATACTGTCTCTATGTGATTTAGATGCTCTTCCCATGTCGCACTGTAGATGGCGATGTCGTCCAGGTTGACACAAGCATAGTCCTGGAGACCATCCAGAAGCCGGTCAGCCAGCCTTTGGAAGGTCGCTGGGGCATTCTTCATCCCGAATGGCATAACTCGAAACTGGAATAAGCCGAAGGGGGTGACAAATGCCGACTTGGGAATAGCGTCAGGACTAAGGGGAATCTGCCAGTAGCCTTTGCATAGATCGATGGTGGTCAAATATTTTGCCCCCGCCAGCCGGTCTAACAACTCATCCACACGCGGCATGGGGTATGCATCCGTCACTGTTTTCTCATTGAGCTTACGATAGTCTACACAAAACCGTGTAGTCCCATCCTTCTTGGGCACTAACAATACAGGGGATGCCCAGGGACTGACTCTTCAATGACCCCTATACGCAACATCTCTTGTATCTCGTACAGACTCCGTGACTCGGAAGGGGTTTTGTCGCAGGGGGGTCTGATCCTGGGTCTCAACCTTGTGTTGTGCCGGGCGAGTGTACCCCGGTCTCTGAAAACATCCTCTGTCGCAGCCTCAACAACGCCTCCGCCTGCTGTCTCTGTCGGGGGCCTAGGTCTTCACCCAAGTGTACCTGGTCCCATGTTTTAGACTGAGTCCTTTCCCCTAAGACATCGGGCAAGGGAAGTCCGGCTAAATCCTCTGCTTCAGGTGCACAGATGGCCACTACCTCTTCAGGGTGCTCCCGGTAGGGCTTCAGCACATTCACGTGGAACATGCGGATAACCCTGGGGTCGTCACAATCGGCGACATTATAGGTTGTGTCGGCTATTTTCCCCACTACCTGGTAGGGCCCCTGCCATGCAGCTTGAAACTTATTCTGCTTAGTGGGCTCTAACACCAGGACCTTCTGTCCTATTTCCAAGGTGCGTTCTCTGGCCCTCCGATCGTACCATATGCGCTGGCGCCGCTGGGTCGCCTGCATGTTCTCACGTACAGCCTGAGTCAGCTCCTGTAGGCGGTCCCGGAATTCCAGCACATAGGGTACAATAGGTACCCCTTCTATAAGGCCCTCCCCTTCCCAGTGTTCCAGCACTAAGTCTAGGGGTCCCCTTACCCGTCTCCCGTATACCAGCTCGAATGGGGAGAACCCCGTGGATTCTTGGGGCACCTCCCGATAGGCAAACAGGAAGTGTGGCAAGAATTTCTCCCAGTCCCTGTAGGTCCTGGTAAAAGTCCCAATGAGCTGTTTTAATGTCCCGTTAAAGCGTTCACACAACCCATTGGTTTGCGGGTGGTACGGGGCGCTTCTAATGAACTTTACGCCGCACAGCTTCCACAGTTGGTTGGTCACCTCTGCTGTAAACTGGGTACCCTGGTCCGAGAATCTCCCGGGGAAATCCAACCCGTGAGAAAACCTGGAGCAGGGCGGCCGACACCGTCTCTGCCAGTATGTTAGGTAACGCAACCGCCTCTGGATACCGTATGGCATAATCTACCACTGTCTATATACTTTTTCCCGGATGGACTGAGTTTGGCTAACGGCCCTATCAGATCGACCGCTACTTGGCTAAATGGTTCCTCCACAATGGGGAGGGGGCGTAATTTGGCCTTGCATTGATCCCCCCTCTTGCCAATGCGCTGACAACTGTCAGGTCTGGCAGTACTGACGAACATCATAGGTTACCCCCGGCCAAAAGAAGTTTTGTGTCAGACGATGCCTGGTGCGACTGACGCCGAAGTGCCCGGCCAAGGGTATGTCATGAGAGATTCGCAGTAACTTCTGCCTATACTTCTTGGGAACTACCAGCTGTTGTTTTATAGTGGGGCTCGTCCCTGTGTGGTGCTGCTCTGTGATCCGGTAGAGGAGTCCCTGCTTCCATACAAACTGTTCCCCTTCTAGTACTCCTCTCCCCTCCTGTGCCTTCCCACGATATCCCTCTAATGAAGGATCCTCAAGTAACTCCCACTTAAATTCATCTGGGGTGGCCCAAGAAATGTGTCTGGCTATGGGAATACGTGCAGGGCTGGGATGTCTTACCTGGGCCTCCTCTGAGTGTGATTCCGCCCGAGCTTGTCTCCGGGTGGTCACAGGATAGGTCTTAAGGGGGTTTTACACTAAGCGATATCGCTAGCAATATCGCTAAAACGTCACTGGTTTTGTGACGTTATAGCGATATTGCTAGCGATATCGCTATGTGTGATACTTACCAGCGACCGCCTCCCCCGCTGTTCATTGCTGATCGCGCGAGAATGTCCGGCTCCATTTCTCGTCGGGCGCTTCCTGCTGAGACTTCCTGCTGTGACGACGAGCGACGCTGGATGCGGGCGGGAGGACGTCAGGATCGCTGTGTGTGAAAGGTGAGTATCGTGCGCTGCGTCGCTGCTGCATCGCTGTGAGATCTTTCTGTATGAAAGCTCACTAGCGATCATTTAGCGATGCACCAGCGATCCTGACCGGGTCAGATCGCTGGTGCATCGCTAAATGTAAAAGGGCCTTAAGCCAGAGGGGCCACCAAGAATGCAGACAACATGGGCCCCAAGTCATTTCCCAGCAGGATGTCTGCAGGCAAATCCTCCATCAAGCCGACCTCAACAAGGCCATCCCCGACTCCCCAGTTCAGGTGAATCCTGGCAGTGGGTAGTCGATGTATAGCTCTCCCTGCTACACGGACTGCCACTGTCCGGTCCGTCTTCTCTTGGTCCCGGATGAGATGAGGCTTCACAAGGGTCAAAGTTGCTCCGGAATCTTAGTCCCTGCATACGTTTCCCATTAACCCACACGACCTGTCGATGCTGTTGTCGATTATCTGCTTGGGCTGCCTGCATGGGGTCTACTTTATGCAGCACTTCCTCCATCTCTTCCACCCCTTGGTTAATCGTAGCCCCCAATGCCGGGTCAGCTTCGCCTTGGTAGCAGTGTACAGCAGCCTGGCTGAAGGTAGCTGTTCCCGCCTTTGGCCACTGGGTATGCTGAGTCCGGTTGGGGCATTGTCTTTGCAGGTGGCCCAGCTGACGACAGGTGTGGCATCGCGCCCCAGGGGGACTGTGGTAGGCCGTGTTTCTAGCCGGTGTCCCTACAATCTTCGGTGGTTTGGGGCCCGCCAGGTTCATGGGCGGGCCCCTAGTGACCACCTTTGATCCGGACAACTGCGGCCTCCTGGCATCATGATGTTCATCGGCCAGACGAGCGGCTTCCTCAAGAGTCGTTGGCCGCCTGTCCCGAAGCCATTCCTGTGTCTCGGGGGTTAGTCCATTAAAGAATCGTTCTAACAGGAAGAGCTGGAGGACGTCCTCCTTAGTGGTTGCTTGGCTCCCTTGTACCCACTGTAGCAGTGACTGCCGTAATTTACAGGCCCATTCAGTGTGAGTATCGGTTACGCATTTTATAAGTCCGCGGAACTTTTTGGAGATAGGCCTCTGGTGTCAGCGCATACCGGGCCAAGATCACTTCTTTGATCCGCTCATAGTCCATACAGTCCTCATCAGGTACCGTGCGATAGGCGTCCGCTGCCCGGCCTGTCAGCTTGCTGGCCAGAATCTGAACCCGTTCCTCCGGCTTCACTTGATGAAGGGCACACTGCCGCGCAAAGTCCTGCAGAAAACCATCAATGTCTTCCTCTGCCTCCCCCAACTGTCGGAAGGCATTATACTGGATCTTTTTGTGGCTTACTGTTGCAGGTACCTGGTCGAAGGCCAGAGCTCCCCCTGCTCGCTGACTCTCCTCTCTCCCAGCTCCACTTTGGTCCGCTCTACCATCTCCATCTTGGCTAGCTCTATCCTGGTCCGCTCGGCCATCTTTTCCTTCAGATCAGTACGCACATCAGCCATCACCTCTCGTATGATCTCTACTGCAGGGTTCGGGCCATAGAGCGCCAGTCTGTTCTTTACCTCCTTCTGGAATTCAGTCTCCTCCACGTTCACATTGGGGGGCGCTGCACTGTCGTGTTCCATGATGCCTGCTATCAAATCCGCTTTTGTTTTGTTGCTGGCGATCAACCCTCGGGCTTCCACCAGATCTTTTAATGTAGTCCTCTTTAACTTCTGGTAGTTATTTTCCATTCATTCCTTTCCTCCTGTAGAAGGGGTATTAAATCCCGCTGTCTGACACCAGTGTAACGGGGTCTTCCAATCTCGGGTACCTCTTTCAGTACCACCCCGTGTTTTCGGAGGTCGGCTCTGCGTTGGCTGAAGTCTGAATGAATGAGGCTGGCTGGAATTCCTTGGTTACATGGGCGTATATAAAACATCACTGCTTCTCCATGTATTTCCAGTCTGACAACACTTTACTCACAGGACACAGAATATATCACACAGATACAGAGGGCCGGGCCAATAGAAAAGCGGCAGGCCAGACATGCATTACAAAAGCCGCAGGTGGCCGGAGCCTGCCGATGTTTACTGTGGGAATTACAAATGTGGGGGGAGGGCAGAGAAAAGGAGAATATCGTGTCCCCTTTGCCCAGGGGCGCAGCCTGTGGGCTGATGCATTAGGGACATGCATCTCACATGGAACCTATTAACTGCACAACATATTCTGGGTGCTGAGTGGTTCTGTAGCACGTAACAAGCCCATTTCACCAAATGCTCACTGTGTCCCCTACATGGGACTTCTAATAGCTTTCAACAATGGCTGCTTCTTGCCAACGTAAAGGTCAGATTTGTGGAGTATATATCACTAATAGTTGTTCCGTGGATGCATTCTGCCCCTAAGCTGTGGATTTCTGCGGCTCCTCAAGTGACCATGGGCCTCTGCTGCTTCTCTGATTAGTGCTCTCCTTCCTTGAGATGCCAGGTTAGGTGGACGGCCACATCTTTGGTAGGTTTGCAGTTGGGCCATGCGCCTTACATGTTTGGATGATGGATTGATGCTCTGTGAGATGTGCAAAGCTTGGGCAATTTTATAAACCTATCCCGGCTTTCCTCTCCTCCACTTTATCCCTGACCTGTCTGGTGAGCTCCTTGGTTTTCTTGATGCTGTTTTATCCCCAGTGTTCTCACACAAACCTCTGAGGCCTTTACAGAACATCTGTCATTATACTGAGAAGGAATCACACACAGGGGGACGCAATGTACTGATGATGTGACTTCTAGGGGTGATTGCTCAATCAGGATGTTATCTAGGGGAATCAGAACACAGGGGGCTGAGTAATAATGCACAGAAAAAAAAATAGATTTAGAATTATAAAATAATTAGAAAACCTTTTATCGTTTGCTTTACACTTTACAAATCATTTGTGAGGACACAGCATTGTATCTTAATTAACCAGATGATGACTGTCAGCTTCGTAGGTTTGTCGTTACCTCCTCGCTGTGGGGGCTTGCCAAAAGTGAGGAGCCACTGGTGGGGGTATGCGACAGTGGAAGTAGCTCTAATCCCGGCGAGTCAGCAGAAGGGTGAGACCCTGTAATTTGCACCATCTTGGGGTAATTGCTGGGACTGTTCTGTGTGCTATTGTGGGTCAATAAAATATTGCCACCCTGTGTCGTCTGAGTAGCGCTCTGCCCACAGGGAGACAGAGCGGGCGTGCGGTGGTATGAGCCCTGGTCCATGCAGTCTTTCTAAACACGAGAGCACTCACTGACCCCCGTATCTCCACATACTTCGTACTTAGTGTTGTGTCACAGAAAGTCCCAATAAAATATATTTACAGTTGCGGATGTAACATGAAAAAAAGTTGAAATGTTCACGGGGTAATAATAATAATATTTATTTTTATATAGCGCTAACATATTCCGCAGCGCTTTACAATTTGCACATATTATCATCACTATCCCCGATGGGGCTCACAATCTAAATTTCCTATCAGTATGTCTTTAGAATGTGGGAGGAAACCGGAGTGCCCGGAGGAAACCCACGCAAA
Organism: Dendrobates tinctorius; assembly: GCF_039654945.1. Taxonomy (NCBI): domain Eukaryota; kingdom Metazoa; phylum Chordata; class Amphibia; order Anura; family Dendrobatidae; genus Dendrobates; species Dendrobates tinctorius. The sequence goes on along the minus strand of NW_027362033.1, from coordinate 5,115,558 downwards.
CACGGGGAGAACATACAAACTCCTTGCAGATGTTCCCTTGGTGGGATTCGAACCCAGGACCTCAGCGCTGCAAGGCTGCAGCACTAACCACTGAGCCACCGTGCCGCCCTATGAAAACTTTATGAAAACTTATGGGTATGAAAACTTTCAAGGCACTATGTCTGCTTTATGTATTGCACCCCTGATACTAGAATTAGGCCGGACCGGGGCGACTGTTGACACACGTGAGAACCTTCAGGGTTGAAACGTGAACGTCTAAAGCAGGGGTCTCCAACTCCAGTCCTCAGGGCCCAGCAACAGATCATGTTTTCAGGATTTCCTATTGCTCAGTTGATAATTGCTTCCCCTGTGCAATACAAAGGAAATCCTGAAAACATGATCTGTTGCTGGGCCTTGAGGACTGGAGTTGGGGAACCCTGGTCTAAAGTCCCTGGGAAAGAGATGCCAGGTCTAGTCTATTAGATGGGGGATATCGGACCTGGGTGAGACCCCCACGCTCTCTGCTGGTGAATATTGCTGGACGTCGCTGACCACTTTCTGGGGTTCTTGTTGAGGAGTGATGACATCAGGGGAGAAGATTGGAAGAAGATGTAGGTAGAGATGGAAGCGTCTCATACCACGACTGTGTGGACCTTAAAGGAGAACTACACTCTAATGCTGGGAACCAATCTGCTCCTCTTGTATCCACTGCCGCCATCATGGTGCCCCCCCTGTCGTCTGCGCCCGGGGCACATGCCCCGGCTGCCCCCCTCTGGATACGCCTCTGGCCCCCGAACAGAAAAAAAATCCTAAATGGTTTTTGTTCTATAGGCACCGATGGCCTCACACAGATGTGGAAACGTATTTCTAGTTCCTGGCACTTTCGTGTTTAGGACGGATGCAGGACGAGGAAGTGAGAAGATGCCGATTTAGCAATGGAGAATAAGAAAAGAGGAAGACGCAGCCCCGAGCTCCTGCTGGACGGTGACTCCTCCGGGCAATGGAGGCGGATGAGAGATCCTACATCAGTGACCGGACAGAGCCTGGTGCAAAGAATGCAGGTCACAGAGAACATCAGGCCAAGCCATGTGCAGACACTGAACCAGCAGAGGATGCTGGGAGATCTCACCTCTGAAGCCTGCAGAATAGGAAGTGTAGCTGTGGAGAATAAGGGCTACTTTCAGACTTCAGTTTTTTAAATCCGGCAGGCTGCGGCGAAACGTTGTCAAACCTGATCCGGTAGAAGCCGCAGCCCGCCGGATCATCTGTTGAGGCCGGAGACGGTGCAGAAGAGGGAGAGAGCGAGAGAGTCTTCGGGCATGCGCAGTGGAAAAAAGTGGTCCGGCGCTGTCAAAAAATGTTGCAGGGAACGTTTTTTGCAGACGCCGGACAGGCATTTTTTGCCGTATCCGGCAAAAGCCGGACACGCCACATGGCCATCAGGCGCAATGCGGCGATAACGCAAGTATATGGGAAAAAAGCCAGATCCGGTGGCAACCGGCGCCGGATCCGGCTTTTACATTTTTCGCCGCATCGTGCCTGATGCTTAAAAACTGAAGTCTGAAAGTAGCCTAATACAGGATGTGACTCAGGCCCTCAGACATTTAGTGGCCATGAGGGACAGTGAGATCCATCTGTAGGGTAGCACATCTTATAGATCTCTCTAGTTCTATAAGTCTCACTTTGCAGTTACAGATCCTTTTTTGGAATTATAGATCCCATTGTACAGTTAGATCTCTGTGTAGAGCTATAGATCCCGCTGTACAGCTATAGATCTCTGTTTAGAGCTATAGATCCCATTGTGCAATTATAGATCTGTGTAGTGCTATAGATCCCATTGTACAATTAGATCTCTGTAGATCCCATTATACAGTTAGATGTCTGTACAGCTGAAGATCCCATTGTACAATTTGATCTCTATGTAGAGCTATACAGTAGATCCCGCTGTACAGCTATAGGTTTAATCATAGCAATATAGATCCCAATGTACAATTGTAGATCTGTGTAGTGCTATACATCCCATTGTAGTTATAGATCGCTGTAGATCCCATTGTACAGTTACATAGTAACATAGTTTTGAAGGGTGACCTTATGTCCATCTAGTTCAGCCTATTGTTAGTGCAGCTGTTCTGCATTGTTGATCCTGGGGAAGGCAAAAAACCCACAGAGTAGAAGCCAAAGGAAGGAAAAAAATTCCTTCCCTTCAGCAGGGTCAACCATCTACCTATAATATTCTGTTATTCGTAACCTTCTATACTGTTACTCACAAGAAAAGCCTCCATTCCTTTCTTGCATTCATTCAGTGAGTTGGCCATCACCACTTCCTCAGGAAGAGAATTCCAGAGCCTCACTGCTCTTACCGTGAAGAACCCTCTTCTATGCTGGTGCAGAAATTGTCTTTCCTCCAAACGAAGAGAATGCCCCCTTGTTCTTGTCACAGTCCTTGGTACAAACAGTTCATTGGAGAGATCTCTGTATTGCCCTCTGATATACTTGTACATATATATTAAGTCTCCCCTAAGTCTTCTCTTTTCTAGAGTAAATAGTCCTAATTTTGATAACCTTTCTGGGTATTGTAGTGAACCAACTCCATTTATCATTCTAGTAGCCCGCCTTTGAACCCTTTCAAGTTCAGTAATGTCTTTCTTGAGCACCGGAGTCCAAAATTGCACACAATCCTCCAAGTGTGGTCTGACGAGTGATTTGTACAAAGGGAGAATTATGTTTTCATCTCGTGTCCCCAGACCTCTTCTAACGCATCCCATGACCCTATTTGCTTTGGTGGCAGCTGCCTGACACTGGGCACTCCAATTTAGCTTCTTATTGACTAAGATGCCTAAGTCTTTTTCCATGTCTGATTTCCCCAGCAGTTTCCCATTTAGTAAGTAATTGTAGCCTCTGTTTCTCCTTCCCATGTGCATAACCTTACACTTATCTGGGTTAAACCTCATTTGCCATTTTTCAGCCCAATTCTCTAATTTACTCAAATCTGTCTGTAGTTGTAAGCTGTCCTTTGTGTTAACTATCTTATACTGATATTTTACTGTGTAAGCCATCCACTAGATCATTAATAAATATATTAAATAATGATCTAGTTATAGATCTGTGTAGAGCTATAGATCCCATTGTAGTTATAGATCGCAGTGAAGAGCTATAGATCCCATTCTACAGTTATAGATCCCATTGTACAGTTATAGATCTCTGGTGAGCTGTAGATCCCATTGTGCAATTAGATCTGTGTGTAGCGCCCCTGAGGGTTCAGTCGCCACAGAGGTACTGCACCTCCTCCTGAGGTGTGGTACCCCACCATCCAGGTAAGGTGTAGACCCCTGACCACACTCCCAACACCTGCATCCCACACAACATAGTAGTGTAGCAAAGCACCCTTTGGTGGCTCCCTGCTTGGAACATGAAGCGTGCTGGGTGGCGGGTGGAGTTTAGTCTGCACCAAAAGAGCGGGAAGAGTTTAGGATTTAGTCAGTCTGACAGAGTCAGTGGAAGAGTGAAGATCCCCTGAGTGGGATGGATGAAGGAAGTGCTGCAGCCGACCTCAGTGACTTGGGTCCGCTGGCACAGGAGAGGAACATTGATGGAAAGCCTGACTCTCTCCATAAGAAGGAAGGATTAGTACGGAACGTAAGGAGAGCAGGACTAAGGATTAGGGTTAGAGCAGAACCCTTCCCAAGTTCACAGTGCATGGCCGGGGTCCAGTCCCCGAGGTTGTATGGACTCTAATGGTCCTGCAGCAGACTCCAGAGGAATAGAGGTTGTCACCACTTTATTCCCACACCAGACTTGGGGGCACAACAGCAACAAGATAGTGAGCCAGGACTAGGTAGCAAGGAGTCCCCGAAGCAGGCTACAGCTGTCTGCCGTACAAGTAGAGTTCATAGGAACATCTGACAGGAGGAACTCCAGTGTAACTCAGTACTGTGAGTACTTCACTCAAAGGCGCTAAGGAGGGAGACGTTCAGAAAAGGCACATATGTTGGCGGAGTGTTGGAACGGAGTATTTCATCTTGCCTGGAAGTTGGCTGAGCTCCTGACCCGGAGGACACGGCACCGAGGCGGGCACCTGTATGCTCAACAGGCTGTGAGTAAAGCTTTGGAACTACATGCCCTGGTGTCCTCCACTTATTCCTGCGCCAACCAACTCAGCACTGCTACATCTTTGTGCCTAACACTGCACATCCACGTTTCCCCTCACCGTCACTTCACCTACTCTGCCCTGGGACTACAGCCCTGCCTGTGGAGGGCCACACCATCATTGCTGCACCACACCATCTGTCCCAGAGGATCTGTCTGCAGCGTCGGCTTAACATCTTCATTGCCGAACACCACAGGTGGCGTCACGAATCATCCACTCAAACTTTATTCCATCACACTACCCCTTTTACCTTGACCGCCTGAGGCCATGGACCGGGTCACTGCCACTGTGACATCTCCCATTGTTATCAACGGGCCCGTTACCGAGTACCCCACGGCCTCTGGGGGCGAGTCATGTGTAGAGCTGTAGATCCCATTGTACAGTTATAGATCTCTGTAAAGCTGTAGATCCCATCAGGGCTGTGGAGTCGGTAAGCCAAACCTGCGACTCCGACTCCTCAATTTCCCTTCCACCGACTCCCACATATATTGCTTATATTTAAGTGAAAAATTTATTGTAGTACAATGTGAACATCAGACATTAAATCATTTTTATGATCCAATAATCAAGACATTTAGATGGAACAGAATATCTATTTATTGGAATACAACTTTAGAACACAAAAAACGGTAATAAATTGTAAATATGTAATACACTATGTAATATCGATTATATATACAGGGGTTGGACAAAATAATGGAAACACCTGGAAACATCAACAAAAGTTAGTTTAATATGGTGTAGGTCCACCTTTTGCGGCGATTACAGCCTCAATTCTCCGAGGTATGGATTCATACACGGTGTGAATTGTTTCCAAAGGAATTGTAGCCCATTCTTCAGGTAAAACACCCTCCAGTTCTTTGAGCGACGATGGCGGTGGAAATCGACGTCTAACTTGAATCTCTAAAATCGGCCATAAATGCTCAATAATGTTGAGGTCTGGGGATTGTGGGGGCAGATGAGATGCTCCACTTCATTACATTGTTCCTCGTGCCATGCTTTAACGATTCTAGCTGTATGAATTGGTGCATTATCATCCTGAAAGATGGCGTTCCCCTCCGGGAACAGTGCTTGATCCATAGGATGCACTTGGTCGTCCAAAATGCCTAAATAATCTCAGCTGTTAATTCTTCCATGAAGGGATATCATTGGCCCGGCGGATCTCCACGAAATAGTACCCCAGATCATCACAGAACCTCCGCCATGTTTTACTGTTGGGAGAAGGCAGTCTGGATGGAATGCTTCTTTCGGCTGTCTCCAAACGTACACGAGGTCGGAAATCGGGTAAACGATGATTCGTCTGAGAATATCACATGTTTCCACTGCTCGAGGGACCTATCCTGGAGGTTTCTACACCACTCTAAACGCTTGGAAACATTTGTCATTGAGAGCAGCGGTTTTCGAATTGCAGCTCTTCCGTGGAATCCAGATTTGTGCTGCTCCCGACGAACAGTTTTCGTGGACACTGGGTTCTGTAGGTATTCATTGAGCTCAGCAGTGATTCTCTGAGCCGTGGTCTTGCAATCCTCTCTCACAATTCGCTTTAAAGTCCGACGGTCTCTCTCAGTCAACTTCGACTTTCGGCCGGACCTGTGCTTTGCTGCGGACGTTTTTCCTTCTCTTTCAAACGCAGTCATTACTTTGGAGACAGTACCTCTTGACACGCCAAGCATTCGGGCACTGTCTGTTACACTAGCGCCTGCCATACGAGCACCAACAATTTGGCCTTTTTGAAAATCTGAGAGGTCTGCCATTGGTATCAGGTTCTCATCAATGTTCTTACAATTCTGCAAAACAAACAGTTAATTTACAGACACATCACATAACACAAATAATCAACTGCAAAACATTACCATATGTCACGGTTTGCATGTTTATAACATGTTCGAAGATTATGAGGCCAAAACGTTAGATTGTGTGTGTGTATGTATGTGTATATATATATATATATATACAGTGGGGAAAAAAAGTATTTAGTCAGTCAGCAATAGTGCAAGTTCCACCACTTAAAAAGATGAGAGGCGTCTGTAATTTACATCATAGGTAGACCTCAACTATGGGAGACAAACTGAGAAAAAAAAATCCAGAAAATCACATTGTCTGTTTTTTTTTCATTTTATTTGCATATTATGGTGGAAAATAAGTATTTGGTCAGAAACAAGCAATCAAGATTTCTGGCTCTCACAGACCTGTAACTTCTTCTTTAAGAGTCTCCTCTTTCCTCCACTCATTACCTGTAGTAATGGCACCTGTTTAAACTTGTTATCAGTATAAAAAGACACCTGTGCACACCCTCAAACAGTCTGACTCCAAACTCCACTATGGTGAAGACCAAAGAGCTGTCAAAGGACACCAGAAACAAAATTGTAGCCCTGCACCAGGCTGGGAAGACTGAATCTGCAATAGCCAACCAGCTTGGAGTGAAGAAATCAACTGTGGGAGCAATAATTAGAAAATGGAAGACATACAAGACCACTGATAATCTCCCTCGATCTGGTTCTCCACGCAAAATCCCACCCCGTGGGGTCAGAATGATCACAAGAACGGTGAGCAAAAATCCCAGAACCACGCGGGGGGACCTAGTGAATGAACTGCAGAGAGCTGGGACCAATGTAACAAGGCCTACCATAAGTAACACACTACGCCACCATGGACTCAGATCCTGCAGTGCCAGACGTGTCCCACTGCTTAAGCTTGTACATGTCCGGGCCCGTCTGAAGTTTGCTAGAGAGCATTTGGATGATCCAGAGGAGTTTTGGGAGAATGTCCTATGGTCTGATGAAACCAAACTGGAACTGTTTGGTAGAAACACAACTTGTCGTGTTTGGAGGAAAAAGAATACTGAGTTGCATCCATCAAACACCATACCTACTGTAAAGCATGGTGGTGGAAACATCATGCTTTGGGGCTGTTTCTCTGCAAAGGGGCCAGGACGACTGATCCGGGTACATGAAAGAATGAATGGGGCCATGTATCGTGAGATTTTGAGTGCAAACCTCCTTCCATCAGCAAGGGCATTGAAGATGAAACGTGGCTGGGTCTTTCAACATGACAATGATCCAAAGCACACCGCCAGGGCAACGAAGGAGTGGCTTCGTAAGAAGCATTTCAAGGTCCTGGAGTGGCCTAGCCAGTCTCCAGATCTCAACCCTATAGAAAACCTTTGGAGGGAGTTGAAAGTCCGTGTTGCCAAGCGAAAAGCCAAAAACATCACTGCTCTAGAGGAGATCTGCATGGAGGAATGGGCCAACATACCAACAACAGTGTGTGGCAACCTTGTGAAGACTTACAGAAAACGTTTGACCTCTGTCATTGCCAACAAAGGATATATCACAAAGTATTGAGATGAAATTTTGTTTCTGACCAAATACTTATTTTCCACCATAATATGCAAATAAAATGAAAAAAAAACAGACAATGTGATTTTCTGGATTTTTTTTTCTCAGTTTGTCTCCCATAGTTGAGGCCTACCTATGATGTAAATTACAGACGCCTCTCATCTTTTTAAGTGGTGGAACTTGCACTATTGCTGACTGACTAAATACTTTTTTTCCCCACTGTATGTATATATATATATATATATATATATGCATGTGTATATAAACACTATGTAATAAACTATGTAAGTGGCAAAAAACCGTTTTCAACAAAAACATACTAAATAACATTTGTGCAGTCTATGAATTTGTTCTAAGAAATAGTATCGCCTCCATCAGATCCTCCTTCATAGATGACCTCACATCTGACCTAATAATTTTAAGGCTAGAGAACAACCTCTCTACAGTAACTTGGGTTGGAGGCAAAGCCCTAACCACATGGGCAACATCTCTAACAATTTCCGGGTATAAAGGAATTGCCTCATGCACAGTCAGGTTTGATGAACGGTTGAATTTTTCTATTTCTTTGAGAACAAGTGAAACATTTTGCTGAAATATGGTCAATCTCCTGCTATAGGAGACGAAGTGAAATCTTTTTCCTTGCAGCAACGCTTTGCCTGCTCCATATCATCCAAATACTTGTCAAAGTCAAATTCCTCATCTGTTGAGGATGAAGATATGGCAGCAGTAGCGCTGTCAGGACCCGAGTCCTCTTGCGCCTGGCAGTCCTCCTGTAGGCCACTCATCGCAACTGCTACCTCAGTCAGAGCTTCTTTTCCTTAAGTAAGCTGTTGATCATCCAGCAGTATACGATGACTCGGGTCCACATAAACAGCTGCCAGAAGAATTTTATTTTCCAATAGCCGTGTCTCTCCGTTTCATTGAAGCAGAAATGCCATCTGCGATTAAACCTCCTCTTTGGGACAGGCAAAATAGCAAGTTCTTCCACTCCCTTATGAAAATGCCAGGAGTTAAATCCTCAGCTTGTAACTTTTTAGTCACGGTAAATAGGTGATTAAGCAATTCCTTCAATTCAGCCACCTGTGTCCATTGACCTTCATTTAGGGTTACCTGAGGGTTGATGAATCATATCTATAAGAAACGGTTGTAGTTCAAGCAATCGCTCAATCATTAAATAGGTGCTGCCCCACCAGGTGGCTTGATCCACAATTGCCCCTTTCCCAGCACGTCTCTTCAAGATGGAATCAGTTTTAGGGGTTCTGGCGGCAATAACCAATTTCCTCACTTTTCCAATCAGACTTCCAGCATGTCCCTCTTGCAGACTGTCTCTTATTGCCAGCTGCAGCGTGTGCACAACACAGCGCATGTGATGAATAGGAAAGAGGCGTGAAGCAGCTTCAACAACATCATCTACTTCTACAGTATAATGTTGCTGTTCTTCTGTAGTAATATCTGCTTGTTCCTCAGTTACATGAACAGCGCTGTGGCCTTCATCTCCAACACACTGAATCCTAAATGTTCCTCTAGCTGTTGTTCATTACTCTCATTCATCAGTGTAATTGCACTTATCATGTTTGAAGCATTGTCCGTGACAATAGCAAGAACCTGTTCTTGTGTGAATGTAGCCTTAGATCAGGAATATAACAACCATTTATAGGACATTTCATAACTTTCCCAAATTCCTATGAAAAAAATATTCAGCACATTCTGCCCTGAACTACTGTACCCAATTTATTATATATTTTAGGAGTCGGTCCATTTTATACCGACTCCACCAAAATGAGCTCCGACTCCACAGCCCTGGATCCCGCTGTACAGTTATAGATCTCTGAGCTATAGATCCCATTGTACAGTTATAGATCTCTGTGTAGAGCTATAGATCCCATTGTACAGTTATAGATCTCTGTGTAGAGCTATAGATCCCATTGTACAGTTATAGATCTCTCTGTAGAGCTATAGATCCCATTGTACAGTACAATTATAGATCTCTGTGTAGAGCTACAGATCCCATTGTACAGTTATAGATCTGTGTAGAGCTATAGATCCCATTGTACAGTTATAGATCTCTGTGTAGAGCTATAGATCCCATTGTGCAGTTATAGATCTCTGTGTAGAGCTATAGATCCCATTGTACAGTTATAGATCTCTGTAGAGCTATAGATCCCATTGTACAGTTATAGATCTCTCTGTAGATCCCATTTTACAGTTGTGGCCTCAAGCCAGCCGCCCCAGATTCCTGTACAGGGGGGACTAAATGGTGTAGGCCGAGGCACCGCTTGGGCTCTGGAGTGGCGCCGCTGGCTGTGGAGTCCATGGAAGCCCTATTGGCACATCTCCGGCCTCCACTGACAGACATAGTTTTTGATCCCTCTTCATTAATGAAATCACTGGGGATCACCATGGATGAGATCTCACTTGATCTATTGCAGAGAGGCCTTTACTTTTTGGGGGGGCGAAATGATCCCGTTAACCCCTTTATGACTGTTTTTTCATCCTCTTGCTATTTTCTATAATTTTCCTCTTGACGTCGCCGTATCAGGACTTGTTTATTGCAGCATCGGTGTAGTGTTCAACTACACCATTTATAATATAACAGTGGAGAAAAAATAATTTCGCTTTTTTTTTTGTTTGTTTTTGAGGAGTTTCACTTTTATTGCCTTCATTGTACAGTAAATAAATACCCGGACAGCAAGAATCCTCAGATCAGTGTGATTACAGCAAAACCAAATATATAGATCTAGTGGCTGCTTGCATGGATGCAATTGGCGGATCCCCAACTTCCCTGGTGCATGAACATCATCATGTAATGAGACCTGAACAGTGGATAAAGAAGCCCCTTTAATAGTACAATGGTGATCAACTGATCGTCACAGATCAGCTTTCAAAATCGCCAAGGTGGCTGAGTGGTTATCTCTGTACGGCGGCTCAGTGATTAACACTGCTGCTTTGCAGGCCTGGTGTTCTGGGTTCCAATCTCACCAAGGTCGACACCTGCCAGGAGTCTGTATGTTCTCCCCATGTTTGCATTTGTTTCCTCCCAAACTACGAAGACTGATAGGGAATGTTGATTGTGAGTCCTGATGGGGACAGGGATGATGTCTGTAAGGCGCTGCAGAATATAATGCGCTATATAAGCAAGTAAAATAAATCCCTATATACAGCTATGGAGACTCATGCATGGTGCAACTAGTGCAGATATTTTTCAAAGTGCACAACAGTTAAAGGGAATCTGTCACCCCTTTTTTGAGATATATAATGATATCATTCAATTGTGTGTCACATAAGGGTTCTCTTAGTACTTTTGCTTCCCCCTGACCCCACACCTTTCATGCATAAATGCCTTTTTTTATATCGGTTCAGATGTATGTAAACTGCCACTGTCCGGTCCGCTGGGCGAGGCTTATTCACCTGCTCCCCCCCTCCCTGTCTTGCTCTACGCATTTCTTCTTGTGTAGAACTTGGAATCCGCTGCCCCACTTACACATACCAAAACTCGCAAAATCAACAGACAGCCCTGGCACACCAGCCTGACCAAAGAGCTGAGGCGAGCTTCCAGGGCTGCTGAGCGCAGATGGAAAAGATCCCACTCCAACGAGCACTTCATCGCATTCAAACAGTCCCTCACTACTTTCAAGACCACACTCGCCACAGCTAAACAAACCTACTTCTCATCTCTCCCATATCCTCCCTGTCTCACAACCCTAAACAGTTATTCAACACCTTCAATTCTCTCCTCCGCCCCCCAGCACCTCCTCCCTCCCCACTCATCTCAGCTGAAGACTTTGCCTCATTTTTCAAGCAGAAGATTGATAACATCAGAGACAGTTTTGGACAACAACCCCCAGAGCCCTTCCTCCCGACTTCCCAGCCCTCCACCTTCAAAACCAACTTCTCCACCATTACAGAATATCGACTCTCCACTCTACTCTCAAGATCACATCTCACCACCTGTGCACTCGACCCGATCCCATCCCACTTCATACCAAACCTCACCACAGTCTTCATCCCAACCCTAACCCATCTCTTCAATCTATCATTAACAACTGGTGTTTTCCCCTCAAGCTTTAAACATGCCTCCATCACACCTATCCTCAAAAAGCCCTCTCTTGACCCATCCTCTGTATCTAGCTATCGCCCTATATCACTTCTCCCATACGCCTCCAAGCTACTGGAACAACACGTCTACCTTGAACTGTCCTCCCATCTCTCTTCTTGCTCCCTCTTCAACCGCTTACAATCTGGCTTCCGGTCACACCACTCCACTGAAACTGCCCTTACTAAGGTCACCAATGACCTCTTAACCGCCAAGAGCAAGCGACACTACTCTGTCCTCCTCCTCCTGGACCTGTCGGCTGCCTTTGACACAGTGGACCATTCCCTATTATTACAGACCCTCTCATCCCTTGGCATCACAGACTTGGCCCTATCCTGGATCTCATCATACCTAACAGACCGGACATTCAGCGTCTCCCACTCACACACCACCTCCTCACCTCGCCCCCTATCTGTCGGAGTCCCACAAGGTTCAGTCCTTGGGCCCCTGCTGTTCTCTATTTACACCTTTGGCCTGGGACAGCTCATAGAATCTCATGGCTTTCAGTATCATCTTTACGCTGATGACACACAGATCTACATCTCTGGACCAAATATCACCTCCCTACTAACCAGAATCCCTCAATGTCTGTCCACTATTTCATCCTTCTTCGCTAGATTTCTGAAACTCAACATGGACAAAACAGAATTCATCATCTTTCCCCCATCTCACGTGCCCCCCCTACGAACCTATCAATTACAGTAAATGACTGCCCACTCTCCCCAGTCCCACAAGCTCGCTGCCTCGGAGTAATCCTTGACGCTGATCTCTCCTTCAAACCACATATCCAAGCCCTTTCCACTTCCTGCCGACTTCAACTCAAAAATATTTCACGGATCTGTACATTCCTCACCCAAGAATCTGCAAAAACCCTAGTCCATGCCCTCATCATCTCTCGCCTTGACTACTGCAACCTCCTGCTCTGTGGCCTCCCCTCAAACACTCTCGCACCCCTCCAATCTATTCTAAACTCTGCTGCCCAACTAATCCACCTGTCCCCCCGCTATTCCCCAGCTTCTCCCCTCTGTCAATCCCTTCACTGGCTCCCAATTGCCCAGAGACTCCATTACAAAACCCTAACCATGACATACAAAGCTGTTATGATTGAGTCACCGTAGGAGGCAAAAACAGAAATGCTAGCTAAGTCCAGAAAACCAGAGAGGTTGGCAGCTATCGGATTGCAGACCCCTGAACCTATCAACACAACTAGCAGTAGCCGAGGGGGGTTCCTACGATGCCCTAGACCCCTCGATCACAGCCGGAGAATTAAATAGCCTAAAGACAGAAAGGGAAATCTAAACTGCCCCAGAGCAGACCCCAAAGCAAAAGGCAGCCCCCCACATATGACTGTGAAGCAAGAAGAAGGAACACAACACAGACAGAAAGATAGACTGAGCAAAGACGGGGCCCAAGCTAACTAGATAGGAAAGGACAGGAAGGCTGCTGTCTGCAATCCGTGAAAAACCCTATGAAAATAAGAGCCAACAGACTGACAGTGAAAAAGGCCCTGAAGACGCTAGGCTTCAAAAAGACTATGTCAGTACTCAGGAATATTCTGAAGACAGCAACCGGCAAAAGGAGAATCAGCTCACCCCAGCAGGGAATGGCAGAATCCAGAAAAGCAAGGCAAACAAAAACAAAACACAAATGCTAAAAGGCAAAGCAGAAAACTTAGCTTTAGAGGAGCAGGAATCAGACTGGTTTCCTAGAAGTCCACAGAGAAATCACCCGCAGGGCAGAAGGGCGTCGGCAGCCTTATATCCAGTCCGTGACTCCACTCAGCCAGTCATCATCATTAGGCTCAGGTGCCTGATAATCAGGCTCATTACCTTCCTTTACCAGAATAGGGAGTTCACCAGACCTCAGTGACGAAGGGGAAAATGAACTCACAACACAAAGCCATCCACAACCTGTCTCCTCCATACATCTGTGACCTCGTCTCCCGGTACTTTCCCGCACACAACCTCCGATCCTCACAAGATCTCTCCTCCTCTACTCCCCTCTTATCTCCTTCCCACAATCGCATACAAGATTTCTCCCGCGCATCACCCCTACTCTGGAACTCTCTACCACAACATATCAGACTCTCGCCTACCATCGAAACCTTCAAAAAGAGCCTGAAGACCCACCTCTTCCGACAAGCCTGCAGTAACCACTGATCAACCAAACCGCTGCACGACCAGCTCTACCCTCGCCTACTGTATTCTCACCCATCCCTTGTAGATTGTGAGCCCTCGCGGGCAGGGTCCTCTCTCCTCCTGTACCAGTTATGACTTGTATTGTTTAAGATTATTGTACTTGTTTTTATGTATACCCCTCCTTACATGTAAAGCGCCATGGAATAAATGGCGCTATAGCAATAAATAATAATAATAATAACATACCGCAGCCTCTCCAACACAATGGGGAGCACTGAGGGCCAAAGTTAGCAACTTTAACTGGGTAATAGTACCAGCGTAAGTGGACTTTTTTCAATTGTTCCAGATGGTTTAAACAAGAGGAAACTCTCCGAACCTCTAACACCGCCTCCCGCCACCCATCAGGCGCTAGGGTGACCTGCAAGTCATCCTCCAATTGTCTCATGAATTGCAGTTTAACCTCTGGGTCAGGATCTTTCAGGGCTCTATACAAGATAGATACATTGTGAGTACTAGGTCCGGGCACCAAGAAGAGGCCATTTACTGTACGGTCTAGGTTAGAATTAAAGTACGACGACGGTTGTGTAGTGTGTATAAGATGTCTTGGTTGCAAAAACTGATAAAATCTATGTCAAATATCTGGGTGTTTTGCAACTAGGCGGTCAAACGGCTTAATCGCTGTGCCGTCACACAGCTGATGAAGTGATTTTACCCCAGCCAGTACCCATGGCTGTAAATCTATATACGGGATATGTAATTCTAGCGCCTTCAGTGACACTTCAGTTAACGGGATTTTAATAAGAGTCGGGACCGTCTGTCTCCAAAAATGCAGTGCAGTAGACATGGTTGGTAGAGGGAGATTACAAGGCCGCGGCCCAAAGGTCTGATAGTTGTTGATATTGATCGACGTGAATGTAATCCCATGATGACTCTTGGTACCAATGTAATTGAAAACTGTCTGTCCGAGGTTATTGTCTTGTTACAACAGGTGGCTGAGACTGCTGGTTCCGGAGAACAACGAGTCCTGCAGAAGGAGATCTGAGGGCAGGATTACCAGGCATTGGTAGAGCCAGTATATTCCGATAGCAGGCCCACTGTCCTGCAGCCAGAGGGGTGGTTGATGTACGAAAGGGGAGAGTACCTGTACGCCTTCTGAATTGTGGGGAGGAGGAAGCCACAATACCTCGGTACACCACAGTTGCTAAGCTGCTCACTGTTAATAACAACTCATTTCAGGCAGCAGAACCCTTGGTCTCATCCGATCAGGTGGAGGACAATGGCCCAGTGAAGCAGCTGGAGGAGTGGTGCCAGCAACTGCAGGTGGGAACTGACTCTACACCTTCATACCAGAGAAATGGGGTTTACATAGTGACACAAGAGTATGAGCGGGTATTCAGCAAACACCCTCTAGATTTTGGGCAGGCAAAAGGGGTTCAACATCATATCCCCACTGGAGACCATCCACCCATAAAGGAGAGGTACAGGCCTATACCCCCAACACAATACCAATGTGCTAAGAGTATGTTGAGGAAAATGAAGGAGGCAGGGGTCATCAGGGACAGTTGTAGCCCATGGGCAGCTCCAATAGTGTCTGTAAAAAAAAAGGATGGTACCATGAGAATGTGTGTTGATTACAGGAAAATTAACAGTATCACACATAAAGACGCCTACCCATTACCTAGAATTGAGGAATCATTAGCTGCACTTAAAACTGCTAACTACTTTTCCACCTTGGATCTCACTAGTGGGTATTGGCAGGTTCCCGTGGCAGAGGCAGACAAGGAGAAAACAGCATTTACCACCCCAATGGGTCTCTGTGAGTTCAATTATATGCCATTTGGACCCTGCACTGCTCCAGGAACATTTCAGCGGCTGATGGAGTGTTGCCTGGGACACATGCTCTTTGAAACAGTCCTGTTGTACTTGGATTATGTCATCGTTTTCTCCAAGACCTATGAAGAGCATCTGGAACACCTGGCTGAAGTGTTTGAAGCTTTGTCCAATTTTGGCCTGAAAGTGAAGCCTTCAAAATGCCACCTCCTGAAGCCTAAGGTAGAGTACCTCGGTCATGTGGTCAGTGCAGAAGGTGTGGCACCAGATCCTGACAAGGTCACGGTCATCCGAGGTGTTATATAGAGCGGCAGCATCATCCGCATTGTGTAATAAACTTATATCTGTAAGAGGGAGGAGGGATTCAGAGAATGAGTGTAGGTCAAGGTGTTTAAGATTCCTGCGAGGGTGTGAAAGTTTGTGGGGTGGGGATTGTAGACATGGAGGGAAGAGAATGTGAGAAGGTTGTGGTCAGAGAGAGGAAGAGGTGAGTTAGAGAGGTTAGATAGGGAGCAGAGGCGGGTGAAGATGAGGTCCAGTGTGTGGCCATCTTTGTGGGTGGCTGTAGAAGACCATTGAGTGAGGCCGAAGGAGGAAGTGAGAGGAGTTTAGTGGCAGCAGAGAGAGAAGTGTCAATGGGGATGTTGAAGTCGCCCATGATGATAGTAGGGATGTCCGCGGAAAGGAAATGAAGTAACCAGGTGGTGAAGTGGTCAAAGAAAAGGTGGTGGCTGGCCCTGGGGGGCGGTAGATGACAGCCAGTTGGAGGGGGAGTAGATGCGCACAGAGTGCACCTCAAAGGAAGGGAGGGTAACAGAGGGTGGGATTGGGGTGAAGGAGCAGGTATCTGACAGGAGAAAACCAACTCCTCCGCCATGTTTGCTGCTGGGGCGGGGGGTGTGAGAAAGGTAAAAGCCGCCATACGAAAGTGCAGCAGGAGAGGCTGTGTCAGAAGGGGTGAGCCAGGTTTCGGTGAGGGCGAGGAAGGAAAGTTTGGTAGTAACAAAAAGATCATGGATGTAGGAAAGCTTGTTGCAGACAGCGAGCGTTCCACAGAGCTCCTGTTAGTGGGACTGGGGAAGCGGGGGCTGGGTGAATGGGTATAAGGTTGGAGTGGTTACGGAAGGTGGTGATAGAGCGTGGATGGGAGGTAGAGGTGACTGGGAATGTGGTGAGGAGGACCAGGATTTGGAGAGATATCACCAGCAGTGAGAAGGAGCAGAGAAAGTGTTAGCAGGAGAGGGCACGAGGGGGCTGTCTGTGTTTGGAGACAGAGGATTGTATGGTAAGCAACAGTTTTGAGGTGGAGGTGAGGTGGATGGGGAGGATTGAAGAAGAGATGAACAGTTCCTTACTAGGAGTAGGGATTAGGGGAATTAGCAGAAAGTGAAGGATTATAGGGGTGAAAGTGAAAACAAACAGAAACATTGTTTACAGTGACTGTGTACAGTTACCTTCAGTTCCCTTCTGGTTTTAATTCTTAAATTAATCTTCACACTTCTAGAACACACTTATAGGAATCAGACTGAAGTCTATGCAGACTTGTGCTCTGCAATATATGTACAACTAAGTGCAGTCAGGTGTGAAGCAGAGAGGAGTGGTCTCTGCTCATCTTGGTCAGAGAATTAAGAGTGGACCAGATGCATATGATCAAGCAAGAGTAAACAAGGTCATAAATAACACTGGGGTAAGCTGGGGATAGCTGAAAGGCATACCATGTGAATCCTAGGTGCAGAGGCAAGTCTATGTGCAAAGCTGGGTGATGTACTATGTGCACTTCATAGACAGACAGCAGGAGAGCTGGGTGGATGAACATACCATGTGAATGCTAGGTGCAGAGGCGAGTCTATGTGCAAAGCTGGGTGATGCACTGTGTGCCCTTCATAGACAGCAGGAAAGCTGGGTGGATGAACATACCTGTCAGAAGAATAGAGATGCTTGTTAGAGTGCGATGGTGGCAGGTAGCAGGGCACAGTCTGTATACATCCTTCTGGTTTTAATTCTTAAATTAATCTTCACACCTATATACATACAGCACTGCAATATACCCGCCATACTACACCCACTTAAATACATACCGCACTGCAATATACCCGCCATACTACACCCACCTATATACATACGGCACTGCTATATACCCGCTATACTACCCCCACCTATATACATACAGCACTGCAATATACCCACCATACTATGCCCACCTATATACATACCGCACTGCAATATACCCGCCATACTAGACCCACCTATATACATACCGCACTGCAATATACCGGCTATACTACCCCCACCTATATACATACGGCACTGCAATAGACCCGCTATACTGCCCCCACCTATATACATACGGCACTGCAGTAGACCCGCTATACTACCCCCACCTATATACATACGGCACTGCAATATACCCGCTATACAACCCCCACCTATATACATACAGCACTGCGATATACCCGCTATACTACCCCCACCTATATACATACAGCACTGCAATATACCCACCATACTACACCCACCTATATACATACAGCAATGCAATATACCGGCTATACTACACCCACCTATATACATATAGCACTGCAATATACCCGCCATACTACACTCACCTATATACATACAGCACTGCAATATACCCGCCATACTACACCCACCTATATATATACAGCACTGCAATATACCCTGTCACGGGGTTCTTCTCTGGTATCACACAATCAACAGAGCAAGCGAAGAGTGAACAATTCCAAGACCTTTATTCAGGCAAAAATACGAAAAGGTCCATATTCAGTCCCCCACACAAAGGATAAGATAGTCCAGAATAAGAATACAGTCCAGTATCAGGATAAAATGTCCAGGGAAACGAGAATCCACAACTCTAGCACCAGAGGATAAAAATGGGTCCTTCTCTCTGAAATGCAGCCTTTTCACCATCTTGTCTCTACCGGAACTGGCTTGTCCAGCTGCCGTTCTTCCCCCCACCCCCTTCCTTGTCCAGGGGTAGTCAAACAAGTTGCCTCCCAGAAGAGAACAAAGAGCCTTAGGGATTAATGCACTACAGGGGGTCATCAAGAGACCGATACAGTGAAGGCTGTAGACTTACAATGTAATAAGAAAAACACTATGAAAATAACTGGAATTGTTAAAAATAGGAATATACAAAAAATGACATCCACATAACATATCACACCATCACAACCTCCCCCCCCCCATAATAAGTGAGCACGCCATGAGGTCTACACAGACCTCTGGCCTGCTCACTTTAGTCCACATTGCTCAGTTATTTATAGTTCCTTGTACAGTGGCAGGGGTAGGTTGGCCTGGGGAGCCTATGGTTCTTCTTGTCGAGACAGTCCATCGGCGTTCTGGTGTTGGCTTCCTCGCTTGTATTGGATGGAGAAGCTGTAGGGTTGTAAGAACAAGCTCCACCGCAGCAATCTTCCATTGTCCCCTGATACGCGATTCAGCCATGTGAGGGGGTTGTGGTCTGTAACAATTGTAAAGTCTCTGCCATACAAGTAGGGCTGCAATTTTTTTAGCGCCCATACGATGGCAAGGCACTCCTTTTCAATAGTGGCATAGGCAACTTCCCGATCCAGTAGTTTCCGACTGGCAAAAGCAACAGGATGTTCTTCTCCGGCGGCGTTCACTTGGCTAAGTACTGCCCCAATCCCAAAGGTGGATGCATCTGTCTGCACGAGGAACCTGCGTTTATAATCCGGGGCAGCCAAGACAGGAGCTGAAAAGGCATCGTCACATTCCTAGGCATGTTCTTGTGGGTCAGGTCGGTTAGGGGCTTGGCCAAGGTGCTGAAGTTAGAAACAAATTTGCGATAGTAACCAGCAGTTCCTAAAAACACAAGTACCTGCTTTTTAGTCTGGGGTCTACACCAGTTGCTAATGGCTTCCACCTTGGCAGGCTCAGGCCTTAGTGTCCCACCCCCTACTCTATGGAGGTACTGCACCTCAGCCATCCCTATTTGGCACTTATCAGGGCGAATGGTCAGTCCTGCAGTAAGGATACAGTCCAGCACTATGCCCAAGTGTTTAAGATGTTCCTTCCCGGTTGTGCTAAAAATGGCGATGTCGTCTAAGTAAGCACAGGCAAAGTCCTGACGTTGTAACAGTCGATCCATCAGTCTCTGGAAAGTAGCGGGGGCCTTTCATCCCAAAGGGCATTCCCAGGAACTCATAAAGCCCAAATGGAGTAATGAAGGCTGAGCGCTCCCGAGCGTCCTCCGTTAGGGGTATCTGCCAGTACCCCTTGCTCAAGTCTAACGTGGTCACAAATTGGGCACTTGCCAGACGATCCAATAGATCATCAATCCTGGGCATGGGATAAGCATCACTCTTGGTGGCATCATTTAGTCATCTGTAATCAACGCAGAATCGTGTTGTACCATCCTTCTTGGGGACCAGGACGACAGGAGAGGCCCAAGAACTGTGAGATGGCTGAATAACTCCCAGTTGTTTAATCTCCTCCAGTTCGTTCTTTATCATGCCTTGAACAGCCTCTGGAACCCGGTAGGCAGCCTGCTGGATGGGGCGTTGTCCGGGGGTTTCCACATGGTGGCTGGTGAGAGTAGTCTTCCCCGGCTTTGAGGAGAAAGCAGCAGCCCTCGGCCTTAGTACGGCGACAATATCGTCCTTTTGTATATCCGATAAATGGGAGCCCAGGGGCACTTGTTCCAGTGATCCTCCCGCTTGGGCAACCTGGAGGAGATCTGGGAGATACTTGTCGGCGGCAGTATCACTAGGGGGGTGGCAGACAGCTAGAACAGGCAGAGATCGGTCGTGGTAGTCTTTCAGCATGTTAATGTGGATGGTTTTCTGTTGTCGACCACTAGAGTCCAGGGCAATAACATAGTTAGTGTCATTAATTTTCTTGACAACCTGATAAGGGCCTTCCCACACTGCTTGAAGCTTGTTGGCAGGGGAAGCAGTAATCATGAGCACTTGCTGTCCTTCCATAAATTCCCGGTTCCTGGCATTATGGTCATACCAGGTTTTTTGTCTGGATTGGGCCATTCGCTGATGTTCTTTAGCGACGGTAGCTAACTGGGCGAGACAGTCTCTGAGCTCTAGAACATAGGGAACGATGGGCATTCCGGTATCTGAGATGTCTCCCTCCAAATGTTCTTTCAGAAGAGTGAGAGGCCCACGGATCTTCCAGCTAAACAGCAGTTCGAAGGGAGAGAACCCTGTGGACTCTTCGGGAACCTCCTGCTAGGCGAAGAGGAGATGTGGCAGGTACTTTTCCAAGTCTTTTTCAACGTCAACAAAAGCCCTCAGCATATTTTTTAGGGTTCCATTAAAGCGTTCACATAGTCCGTTGGTCTGCGGGTGGTATGGGGTGCTGCGAATGGCTCGAACACCACAGGTATGCCATAGGTATGCCATGTCAGATAGTATACCAGATCTGACATGAACTGAGTGCCTTGATCCGACAATATTTCACTAGGAAACCCTACCCGGGTAAAGATGGTAACAAGGGCCTCGGCTACCTTTACTGCTGTAATACTGGACAGGGCCACAGCTTTAGGATACCTAGTGGCATAGTCCACCACGGTCAGGATATATTTTTTCCCCAACCTGCTGAGGTGGGCCAGAGGACCTATGATGTCGACGGCTACACGTTGAAATGGTTCCTCAATTATGGGCA
The DNA here is from genome assembly GCF_039654945.1 of Dendrobates tinctorius. Taxonomy (NCBI): domain Eukaryota; kingdom Metazoa; phylum Chordata; class Amphibia; order Anura; family Dendrobatidae; genus Dendrobates; species Dendrobates tinctorius. The sequence continues at coordinate 5,094,378 of NW_027362033.1, read as the reverse complement.
GGGATTGCAGGGGTACCTTATGTCGAGCACCTGGATGCCGCATGTGCTGGCACACATCGCAGGTGCGACAATAATGGGCTACCGACTGCGAGACGCCCGGCCAGTAAAAACTTTGGGTGAGTCTCTTTTCAGTCCTTTTTCTCCCTTGATGCCCAGCCAAGGGGATATCATGGGCCAGTTGAAGTAGCTATGCCCTGTACTTCTGAGGGACAATGAGTTGCCTGGTCGTTGCGTCAGGGTTGCCCTGGTCACTGCCCTTTGTTACACGATAATACAGTCCGTTTTCTCGAGTGAAGCCATCCCATTATCTCCCATGTGCCCAGTTTCTGCCTTTCGCCTAAGGGCTGCTAAGGTAGTGTCACCCTCTATTTCTCTCCTAAACTCCTCTCTGTCCCAAGACTCTCCCAATGTAGTAGCAGCGAAAGTATTGCTTACCGACTCTGATGCGGTTCGTGGTGGTTGCTCCCCGGTGGGGTCCGGATGACGTAGTGCTTGAAGGGCCTGTAGTCGGGTGACTGCTCCCACAAATTGGCACTGTAACTCCCCAATGTCGTTCCCAAGGAGGATATCTGCAGGAAGTCCTCCCATAACTGCAATCCAACACAGTTTTTCTCCACAACCATAATCCAAACGCACAGAAGCTCGCTGTATATATTTGCGGGCACCGCCCGCCAGGACAATGGGAATTCCCGGACCCTGGTAAATTGCCTCGGGTCGAACCACACGGGGGTCAGCGATAGTCAAGAATGCCCCGTGTCTCTAAATCCTGACACTTTGTATCCATCAATAAAGACATCCTGCAGGTGGCGTTGCCGTTGCTCTGAGTAGCTAAAGGATAGAGGCCGGAGTCCGTACACTCCAGGAGGGGTATCTATGGTGCCGTGGTCGGTGGTCCACTCTGGTGGGGGTGGTGGTAGCTCTTCCTCAGGTGTGGTGGAATGTACAAGATGCACTGGACGAGGTGGGGCTCCCTCCGAATCCTGGAGGGACAGCCAGATTGCAAATGTCCAGGTTGCCCACACCCATAACACCTCCTCTCTGTGATACCCCCAGGTCGTGGTCGGAACTGTTGGGGCCTAGGATTGTGAGGCGTGATTGTCATCGGCTTGCGACTAGGTGGAAGGGCAGATATAATTGGAGGGGGACGGGGCGCGGGAGCAGGCTGTGGTTTATTGTCCATAAGCCTCCTCCATTGCGGTCGGATAGTAAAGGCTTCATCGGCCAGGGCTGCAGCTCTATCCACGGTACACGGCGTGTGCTCCCGGACCCATTCCCATACCTCTGCAGGGCACTTGGCAAGAAATTGTTCTATAAGGAACGCCTGTATAACATCTTCCACTGTAAAGGCGTTTTCTGCTTCCAGCCATCTCCGACATGCCTCGGACATCTTATGTGCATACATCCTAAACGATCCCCCCGTGGTGCATGGGAGGTCTCGGAACTTGGCCCTATATGAGTCTGGGGTGATAGCATGGTAATCCAGGATAGTCCGCTTTACAATGTTATAATCCCGATTCCGCAGTGCATCAATGGTTCGGTAAGCCTCCGCCAAGCTTCCGTTCAGGAGCCCCACTAACAAACGCATCCAGCTAGAGTGGGGCACCTCCATCACAGCACACTGCTGCTCAAAGTCTTTGAAGAACCCCTCCACATCTCCAGAAGCCTCATCAAATGGCTTAAACTCTGTCCGGGTGATCCGTACAGGCTCCCGGATTGTTGGGGTTACACTCCACACTGCGTTACTCACTTTTTCAAGCTCCATTGCTTCCTGTCTCCGCTGTGCCCAGCGGGCAGCCTCCTCCTTGTACTCCTGAGAGACGCTGGGGCCCAGAACCGCCATCTCTTCTTCATACCACACCAACCACTGGCTCTTCTGGATGGGGATCCCGGTCTCCAGTGCTTGTCCTTCAGACATCTGGGAGGAGGTGGCCGGGCTAGCGCCCACCAGTAGATCGATTAAGGCCTCTTTAGTCAGTCCCTGGTAGTTCAGGCCCAGGTCTCTGGCTCTCTCCTGTAAACTGCATACAGTCCAATTTCTGTACTCACTCTGTGGGTGGTTCTCCATTGGGTTACGCTCTGTTGATCCCACTGCTGCCACCAGTTGTCACGGGGTCCTTCTCTGGTATCACACAATCAACAGAGCAAGCGAAGAGTGAACAATTCCAAGACCTTTATTCAGGCAAAAATACGAAATTGTCCATATTCAGTCCACCACACACAGGATAAGATAGTCCAGAATAAGAATGCAGTCCAGTAACAGGATAAAATGTCCAGGGAAACGATAATCCAAAATCTAGCACCAGAGGATAAAAAATGGGTCCTTCTCTCTGAAATGCAGACTTTTCACCAACTTGTCTCTACCTGAACTGACTTGTCCAGCTGCCGTTCTTCCCCCCAACCCCTTCCTTGTCCAGGGGTTGCCAAACAAGTTGCCTCCCAGAGGAGAACAAAGGGCCTTAGGGATTAATGCACTACAGGGGGTCATTAAGAGACAGAGACAGTGAGGCTGTAGACTTACAATGTAATAAGAAAAACACTATGAAAATAACTGGAATTGTTAAAAATAGGAATATACAAAAAATGACATCCACATAACATCACACCATCACATACCCGCTTTACTACCCCCACCTATATACATACGGCACTGCAATATACCCACTATACTACCCCCACCAATATACATACGGCACTGCAATATACCCGCTATACTACCCCCACCTATATACATACAGAACTGCAATATACCCGCCATACTACACTCACCTATATACATATGGCACTGCAATATACCCGCTATACTACCCCCCACCTATATACATAAAGCACTGCAATATACCCGCCATACTACACCCACCTATATACATACGGCACTGCAATGTACCCGCTATACAACCTACACCTATATACATACGGCACTGCAATATACCCGCTATACTACACCCACCTATATGCATACAGCACTGCAATATACCCACTATACTACCCCCATTTATATACATACAGCACTGCAATACACAAGCTATACTACACCCAACTATATGCATACAGCACTGCAATATACCCACTATACTACCCCCACTTATATACATACGGCACTGCAATATACCCGCTACACTACACCCACCTACATACATACAGCACTGCAATATACCCGCTATACTACCCCCACCTATATACATACGGCACTGCAATATACCCGCTATACTAACCCCACCTATATACATACGGCGCTGCAATATACCAGCTATACTACCCCCACCTATATACGTATGGCGCTGCAATATACCCGCTATACTACACCCACCTATATACATACGGCACTGCAATATACCCGCTATACTAGCCCCACCTATATACATACAGCACTGCAATATACCCGCTTTACTACCCCCACCTATATACATACAGCACTGCAATATACCTGCTATACTACACCCACCTATATACATATGGCACTGCAATATACCCGCTATACTACACCCACCTATATACATATGGCACTGCAATATACCGGCTTTAATACCCCACCTATATACATACAGCACTGCAATATACCCGCCATACTACACCCACCTATATGCATACGGCACTGCAATATACCCGCTATACTACCCCCGCCTATATACATACGGCGCTGCAATATACCCGATATACTACCCCCACCTATATACATACGGTGCTGCAATATACTCGCTATACTACCCCCACCGATATACATACGGCACTGCAATATACCCGCTCTACTGCCCCCACATATATACATACGGCGCTGCAATATACCTGCTATACTACCCCCACCTATATACATACGGTGCTGCAATATACCCGCTATACTACACCCACCTATATACATACGGCACTGCAATATACCCGCTATACTACCCCACATATATACATACGGCGCTGCAATATACCCGCTATACTACACCCACCTATACACATACGGCTTCAATATACCCGCTATACTACCCCCACCTATATACATACAGAACTGCAATATACCCGCCATACTACACTCACCTATATACATATGGCACTGCAATATACCCGCTATACTACCCCCCACCTATATACATAAAGCACTGCAATATACCCACCATACTACACCCACCTATATGCATACGGCACTGCAATATACCCGCTATACTACACCCACCTATATACATACGGCACTGCAATGTACCCGCTATACAACCCACACCTATATACATACGGCACTGCAATATACCCGCTATACTACACCCACCTATATGCATACAGCACTGCAATATACCCACTATACTACCCCCACTTATATACATACAGCACTGCAATACACAAGCTATACTACACCCACCTATATGCATACAGCACTGCAATATACCCACTATACTACCCCCACTTATATACATACGGCACTGCAATATACCCGCTACACTACACCCACCTACATACATACAGCACTGCAATATACCCGCTATACTACCCCCACCTATATACATACGGCACTGCAATATACCCGCTATACTACCCCCACCTATATACATACGGCGCTGCAATATACCGGCTATACTACCCCCACCTATATACGTATGGCGCTGCAATATACCCGCTATACTACACCCACCTATATACATACGGCACTGCAATATACCCGCTATACTAGCCCCACCTATATACATACAGCACTGCAATATACCCGCTTTACTACCCCCACCTATATACATACAGCACTGCAATATACCTGCTATACTACCCCCACCTATATACATACGGCACTGCAATATACCCGCTTTAATACCCCACCTATATACATACAGCACTGCAATATACCCGCTATACTACACCCACCTATATACATATGGCACTGCAATATACCCGCTATACTACACCCACCTATATACATATGGCACTGCAATATACCGGCTTTAATACCCCACCTATATACATACAGCACTGCAATATACCCGCTATACTACACCCACCTATATGCATACGGCACTGCAATATACCCGCTATACTACCCCCGCCTATATACATACGGCGCTGCAATATACCCGATATACTACCCCCACCTATATACATACGGTGCTGCAATATACTCGCTATACTACCCCCACCGATATACATACGGCACTGCAATATACCCGCTCTACTGCCCCCACATATATACATACGGCGCTGCAATATACCTGCTATACTACCCCCACCTATATACATACGGTGCTGCAATATACCCGCTATAATACACCCACCTATATACATACGGCACTGCAATATACCCGCTATACTACCCCCCTATATACATACAGCACTGCAATATACCCGCTTTACTACCCCCACCTATATACATACAGCACTGCAATATACAAGCTACACTACACCCACCTACATACATACAGCACTGCAAAATACCCGCTATACTACACCCACCTATATACATACGGCACTGCAATATACCCGCTATACTACCCCACATATATACATACGGCGCTGCAATATACCCGCTATACTACACCCACCCATACACATACGGCACTTCAATATACCCGCTATACTACCCCCACCAATATACATACAGAACTGCAATATACCCGCCATACTACACTCACCTATATACATATGGCACTGCAATATACCCGCTATACTACCCCCCACCTATATACATAAAGCACTGCAATATACCCACCATACTACACCCACCTATATGCATACGGCACTGCAATATACCCGCTATACTACACCCACCTATATACATACGGCACTGCAATGTACCCGCTATACAACCCACACCTATATACATACGGCACTGCAATATACCCGCTATACTACACCCACCTATATGCATACAGCACTACAATATACCCACTATACTACCCCCACTTATATACATACAGCACTGCAATACACAAGCTATACTACACCCACCTATATGCATACAGCACTGCAATATACGCACTATACTACCACCACTTATATACATACGGCACTGCAATATACCCGCTACACTACACCCACCTACATACATACAGCACTGCAATATACCCACTATACTACCCCCACCTATATACATACAGCACTGCAATATACAAGCTATACTACACCCACCTATATGCATACAGCAATGCAATATACCCGCTATACTACCCCCACCTATATGCATACGGCACTGCAATATACCCGCTATACCACCCCCACATATACATACGGCACTGCAATACACCCGCTACACTACACCCACCTACATACATACAGCACTGCAAAATACCCGCTATACTACACCCACCTATATACATACGGCGCTGCAATATACCCGCTATACTACCCCCACCTATATACATACAGAACTGCAATATACCCGCCATACTACACTCACCTATATACATATGGCACTGCAATATACCCGCTATACTACCCCCCACCTATATACATAAAGCACTGCAATATACCCACCATACTACACCCACCTATATGCATACGGCACTGCAATATACCCGCTATACTACACCCACCTATATACATACGGCACTGCAATGTACCCGCTATACAACCCACACCTATATACATACGGCACTGCAATATACCCGCTATACTACACCCACCTATATACATACGGCACTGCAATATACCCGCTATACTAGCCCCACCTATATACATACAGCACTGCAATATACCCGCTTTACTACCCCCACCTATATACATACAGCACTGCAATATACCTGCTATACTACCCCACCTGTATACATATGGCACTGCAATATACCCGCTTTAATACCCCACCTATATACATACAGCACTGCAATATACCCGCTATACTACCCCCACCTATATACATAAAGCACTGCAATATACCCGCCATACTACACCCACCTATACACATATGGCACTGCAATATACCTGATATACTACCCCCACCTATATACATAAAGTACTGCAATATACCCGCCATACTGCCCCCACCTATATACATACGGCACTACAATATACCCGCTATACTACACCCACCTATATACATACAGCACTGCAATATACCCGCTATACTACCCCCACCTATATACATAAAGCACTGCAATATACCCGCCATACTACACCCACCTATACACATATGGCACTGCAATATACTCGCTATACTACACCCATATATATACATACGGCACTGCAATAAACCCGCTATACTTCCCCCACCTATATGCATACGGCACTGCAATATACCCGCCTTGATACCCCACCTATATACATACAGCACTGCAATATACCCGCCATACTACACCCACCTATATACATACAGCACTGCAATATACCCGCTACACTACACCCACCTATATACATACGGAACTGCAATATACCCGCTATACTTCCCCCACCTATATGCATACGGCACTGCAATATACCCGCCTTGATACCCCACCTATATACATACAGCACTGCAATATACCCGCCATACTACACCCACCTATATACATACAGCACTGCAATATACCCGCTACACTACCCCCAGTTATATACATACGGCACTGCAATATACCCGCTACACTACACCCACCTATATACATACGGAACTGCAATATACCCGCTATACTTCCCCCACCTATATGCATACGGCACTGCAATATACCCGCTATACTGCCCCCACCTATATACATAAAGCACTGCAATATACCCGCCATACTACACCCACCTATAAACATATGGCACTGCAATATACCCGCTATACTACCCCCACCTATATACATACAGCACTGCAATATACAAGCTATACTGCACCCACCTATATACATACAGCACTGCAATATACCCGCTTTACTACACCCACCTACATACATACAGCACTGCAATATACCCGCTATACTGCCCCCACCTTTATACATAAAGCACTGCAATATACCCACCATACTACACCCACCTATATACATATGGCACTGCAATATACCCGCTATACTACCCCCACCTATATACATAAAGCACTGCAATATACAAGCTATACTGCACCCACCTATATACATACAGCACTGCAATATACCAGCTTTACTACCCCCACCTATATACATACAGCACTGCAATATACCAGCTTTACTACCCCCACCTACATACATACAGCACTGCAATATAACCTCTATACTACCCCCACCTATATACATACGGCACTGCAATATACCCGCTATACTACCCCCACCTATATACATAAAGCACTGCAATATACCCGCCATACTACACCCACCTATACACATATGGCACTGCAATATACCTGCTATACTACCCCCACCTATATACATAAAGTACTGCAATATACCCGCCATACTGCCCCCACCTATATACATACGGCACTGCAATATACCCGCTATACTACACCCACCTATATACATACAGCACTGCAATATACCCGCTATACTGCCCCCACCTATATACATAAAGCACTGCAATATACCCGCCATACTACACCCACCTATATACATATGGCACTGCAATATACCCGCTATACTACCCCCACCTATATACATATGGCACTGCAATATACAAGCTATACTGCACCCACCTATATACATACAGCACTGCAATATACCCGCGATACTACCCCCACCTATATACATACGGCTCTGCAATATACCCGCTATAATACACCCACCTATATACATACGGCACTGCAATATACCCGCTTTAATACTCTCCTATATACATACAGCACTGCAATATACCTGCCATACTACACCCACCTATATACATACGGCACTGCAATATACCCGCTATACTACCCCCACCTATATACATAAAGCACTGCAATATACCCGCCATACTACACCCACCTATACACATATGGCACTGCAATATACCCGCTATACTACACCCACCTATATACATACGGCACTGCAATATACCCGCTATACTACACCCACCTATATACATACGGCACTGCAATATACCCGCCTTAATACCCCACCTATATACATACAGCACTGCAATATACCCGCCATACTACACCCACCTATATACATACAGCACTGCAATATACCCGCTATACTACCCCCAGTTATATACATACGGCACTGCAATATACCCGCTACACTACACCCACCTATATACATACGGAACTGCAATATACCCGCTATACTTCCCCCACCTATATGCATACGGCACTGCAATATACCCGCTATACTCCACCCACCTATATACATACGGAACTGCAATATACCCGCTATACTGCCCCCACCTATATACATAAAGCACTGCAATATACCCGCCATACTACACCCACCTATATACATATGGCACTGCAATATACCCGCTATACTACCCCCACCTATATACATACAGCACTGCAATATACAAGCTATACTGCACCCAGCTATATACATACAGCACTGCAATATACCCGCTTTACTACACCCACCTATATACATACAGCACTGCAATATACCCGCTATACTGCCCCCACCTATATACATAAAGCACTGCAATATACCCACCATACTACACCCACCTATATACATATGGCACTGCAATATACCCGCTATACTACCCCCACCTATATACATACAGCACTGCAATATACAAGCTATACTGCACCCACCTATATACATACAGCACTGCAATATACCAGCTTTACTACCCCCACCTATATACATACAGCACTGCAATATACCAGCTTTACTACCCCCACCTATATACATACGGCTCTGCAATATACCCGCTATATTACACCCACCTATATACATACAGCACTGCAATATACCCGCTATACTACCCCACCTATATACATACAGCACTGCAATATACCAGCTATACTACCCCCACCTATATACATACAGCACTGCAATATACCTGCCATACTACACCCACCTATATACATACGGCACTGCAATATACCCGCTATACTACCCCCACCTATATACATAAAGCACTGCAATATACCCGCCATACTACACCCACCTATACACATATGGCACTGCAATATACCCGCTATACTACACCCACCTATATACATACGGCACTGCAATATACCCGCTATACTACCCCCACCTATATACATAAAGCACTGCAATATACTCGCCATACTACACCCACCTATACACATATGGCACTGCAATATACCCGCTATACTACCCCCACCTATATACATAAAGAACTGCAATATACCCGCCATACTACACCCACCTATATACATACGGCACTGCAATATACCCACTATACTACACCCACCTATATACATATGGCACTGCAATATACCCGCTTTAATACCCCACCTATATACATACAGCACTGCAATATACCCGCCATACTACACCCACCTATATACATACAGCACTGCAATATACCCGCTACACTACACCCACCTATATACATACGGCACTGCAATATACCCGCTATACTACCCCCACCTATATACATACGGCACTGCAATATACCCGCTATACTACCCCCACCTATATACATACCCGCACTGCAATATACCAGCTATACTCCGCCCACCTATATACATACAGCACTGCAATATACCCGCTATACTACCCCACCTATATACATGCAGCACTGGTATATACCCGCTATACTACCCCCACCTGTATACATACAGCACTGCAATATACCCGCCACACTACACCCACCTATATACATATGGCACTGCAATATACCCGCTTTACTACCCCCACCTATATACATACGGCACTGCAATATGCCCGCTATACTACCCCCACTTATATACATACAGCACTGCAATATACCCACTATACTACACAAACCTATATACATACGGCACTGCAATATACCCGCTCTACTACACCCACCTATTTACATACGGCACTGCAATATACAGTGCCTACAAGTAGTATTCAACCCCCTGCAGATTTAGAAGGTTTGATAAGATGCAAATAAGTTAGAGCCTTCAAACTTCACACAAGAGCAGGATTTATTAACAGATGCATAAATCTTACAAACCAAAAAGTTATGTTGCTCAGTTAAATTTTAATAAATTTTAAACATAAAAGTGTGGGTCAATTATTATTCAACCCCTAGGTTTAATATTTTGTGGAATAACCCTTGTTTGCAATTACAGCTAATAATCGTCTTTTATAAGACCTGATCAGGCCGGCACAGGTCTCTGGAGCCCACTCCTCCATGCAGATCTTCTCCAAGTTATCTAGGTTCTTTGGGTGTCTCATGTGGACTTTAATCTTGAGCTCCTTCCACAAGTTTTCAATTGGGTTAAGGTCAGGAGACTGACTAGGCCACTCCAACACCTTGATTTTTTGCCTCTTGAACCAGGCCTTGGTTTTCTTGGCTGTGTGCTTTGGGTCGTTGTCTTGTTGGAAGATGAAATGACGACCCATCTTAAGATCCTTGATGGAGGAGCGGAGGTTCTTGGCCAAAATCTCCAGGTAGGCCGTGCTATCCATCTTCCCATGGATGCGGACCAGATGGCCAGGCCCCTTGGCTGAGAAACAGCCCCACAGCATGATGCTGCCACCACCATGCTTGACTGTAGGGATGGTATTCTTGGGGTCGTATGCAGTGCCATCCAGTCTCCAAACGTCACGTGTGTGGTTGGCACCAAAGATGTCGATCTTGGTCTCATCAGACCAGAGAACCTTGAACCAGTCTGTCTCAGAGTCCTCCAAGTGATCATGAGCAAACTGTAGACGAGCCTTGACATGACGCTTTGAAAGTAAAGGTACCTTACGGGCTCGTCTGGAACGGAGACCATTGCGGTGGAGTACGTTACTTATGGTATTGACCGAAACCAATGTCCCCACTGCCATGAGATCTTCCCGGAGCTCCTTCCTTGTTGTCCTTGGGTTAGCCTTGACTCTTCGGACAAGCCTGGCCTCGGCACGGGAGGAAACTTTCAAAGGCTGTCCAGGCCGTGGAAGGCTAACAGTAGTTCCATAAGCCTTCCACTTCCGGATGATGCTCCCAACAGTGGAGACAGGTAGGCCCAACTACTTGGAAAGGGTTTTGTACCCCTTGCCAGCCTTGTGACCCTCCACGATCTTGTCTCTGATGGCCTTGGAATGCTCCTTTGTCTTTCCCATGTTGACCATGTATATGAGTGCTGTTCACAAGTTTGGGGAGGGTCTTAAATAGTCAGAAAAGGCTGGAAAAAGAGATAATTAATCCAAACATGTGAAGCTCATTGTTCTTTGTGCCTGAAATACTTCTTAATACTTTAGGGGAACCAAACAGAATTCTGGTGGTTTGAGGGGTTGAATAATAAATGTCCCTCTGAATAAACTTTTCACAATTTAAAATAAAATAAACAAAGAAATAACATTCTTTTTTGCTGCAGTGCATTTCACACTTCCAGGCTGATCTACAGTCCAAATGTCACAATGCCAAGTTAATTCCGAATGTGGAAACCTGCAGGGGGTTGAATACTACTTGTAGGCACTGTACCCGCCATACTACACCCACCTATATACATACCGCACTGCAATATACCCGCTATACTACCCCCACCTATATACATACAGCACTGCAATATACCCGCTATACTACCCCCACCTATATACATACGGCACTGCAATATACCCGCCATGCTGCACCCACTTATATACATACGGCACTGCAATATACCCACCATACTACACCCACCTATATACATACAGCACTGCAATATACCCGCCATACTACACCCACCTATATACATACAGCACTGCAATATACAAGCAATACTACACCCACCTATATACATACAGCACTGCAATATACAAGCAATACTACACCCACCTATATACATACGGCACTGCAATATACCCGCTTTACTACCCCCACCTATATACATACCGCACTGCAATATACCCACCATACTACACCCACCTATATACATACAGCACTGCAATATACCCGCTATACTACACCCACCTATATACATACAGCACTGCAATATACAAGCAATACTACACCCACCTATATACATACAGCACTGCAATATACAAGCAATACTACACCCACCTATATACATACGGCACTGCAATATACCCGCTTTACTACCCCCACCTATATACATACCGCACTGCAATATACCCGCTATACTCCCCCCACCTATATACATACGGCACTGCTATATACCCGCGATACTACCCCCACCTATATACATACGGCACTGCAATATACCCGCTATACTACCCCCACCTATATACATACAGCACTGCAATATACCCGCTATACTACCCCCACCTATATACATAAAGCACTGCAATATACCCACCATACTACACCCACCTATATACATACAGCACTGCAATATACCCACCATACTACACCCACCTATATACATACAGCACTGCAATATACCCACTTTACTCCCCCCACCTATATACATACAGCACTGCAATATACCCGCCATACTACCCCCACCTATATACATACAGCACTGCAATATACAAGCAATACTACACCCACCTAGATACATACAGCACTGCAATATAGCCGCCATACTAAACCCACCTATATACATACAGCACTGCAATATACCCGCCATACTACACCCACCTATATACATACGGCACTGCAATATACCCGCTTTACTACCCCCACCTATATACATACCGCACTGCAATATACCCGCTATACTACCCCCACCTATATACATACGGCACTGCTATATACCCACGATACTACCCCCACCTATATACATACGGCACTGCAATATACCCGCTATACTACCCCCACCTATATACATACGGCACTGCAATATACCCGCTATACTACCCCCACCTATATACATACAGCACTGCAATATACCCGCTATACTACCCCCACCTATATACATAAAGCACTGCAATATACCTGCTAGACTACCCCCACCTATATACATACGGCACTGCAATATACCCGCTATACTACCCCCACCTATATACATACGGCACTGCAATATACCCGCTATACTACCCCCACCTATATACATAAAGCACTGCAATATACCCGCCATACTACACCCACCTATACACATATGGCACTGCAATATACCTGATATACTACCCCCACCTATATACATAAAGTACTGCAATATACCCGCCATACTGCCCCCACCTATATACATACGGCACTGCAATTTACCCGCTATACTACACCCACCTATATACATACAGCACTGCAATATACCCGCTATACTACCCCCACCTATATACATAAAGCACTGCAATATACCCGCCATACTACACCCACCTATACACATATGGCACTGCAATATACCCGCTATACTACACCCATATATATACATACGGCACTGCAATATACCCGCCTTAATACCCCACCTATATACATACAGCACTGCAATATACCCGCTACACTACACCCACCTATATACATACGGAACTGCAATATACCCGCTATACTTCCCCCACCTATATGCATACGGCACTGCAATATACCCGCTATACTCCACCCACCTATATACATACGTAACTGCAATATACCCGCCATACTGCCCCCACCTATATACATAAAGCACTGCAATATACCCGCCATACTACACCCACCTATATACATATGGCACTGCAATATACCCGCTATACTACCCCCACCTATATACATACAGCACTGCAATATACAAGCTATACTGCACCCACCTATATACATACAGCACTGCAATATACCAGCTTTACTACCCCCACCTATATACATACAGCACTGCAATATACCAGCTTTACTACCCCCACCTACATACATACAGCACTGCAATATAACCTCTATACTACCCCCACCTATATACATACGGCACTGCAATATACCCGCTATACTACCCCCACCTATATACATAAAGCACTGCAATATACCCGCCATACTACACCCACCTATACACATATGGCACTGCAATATACCTGCTATACTACCCCCACCTATATACATAAAGTACTGCAATATACCCGCCATACTGCCCCCACCTATATACATACGGCACTGCAATATACCCGCTATACTACACCCACCTATATACATACAGCACTGCAATATACCCGCCATACTACACCCACCTATATACATATGGCACTGCAATATACCCGCTATACTACCCCCACCTATATACATATGGCACTGCAATATACAAGCTATACTGCACCCACCTATATACATACAGCACTGCAATATACCCGCGATACTACCCCCACCTATATACATACGGCTCTGCAATATACCCGCTATAATACACCCACCTATATACATACGGCACTGCAATATACCCGCTATACTACCCCCACCTATATACATAAAGCACTGCAATATACCCGCCATACTACACCCACCTATACACATATGGCACTGCAATATACCCGCTATACTACACCCACCTATATACATACGGCACTGCAATATACCCGCCTTAATACCCCACCTATATACATACAGCACTGCAATATACCCGCCATACTACACCCACCTATATACATACGGAACTGCAATATACCCGCTATACTACCCCCAGTTATATACATACGGCACTGCAATATACCCGCCATACTACACCCACCTATATACATACAGCACTGCAATATACCCGCTATACTACCCCCAGTTATATACATACGGCACTGCAATATACCCGCTACACTACACCCACCTATATACATACGGAACTGCAATATACCCGCTATACTTCCCCCACCTATATGCATATGGCACTGCAATATACCCGCTATACTGCCCCCACCTATATACATAAAGCACTGCAATATACCCTCTATAGTACCCCCACCTATATACATAAAGCACTGCAATATACCCGCCATACTACACCCACCTATACACATATGGCACTGCAATATACCCGCTATACTACACCCACCTATATACATACGGCACTGCAATATACCCGCTATACTGCCCCCACCTATATACATAAAGCACTGCAATATACCCGCCATACTACACCCACCTATATACATATGGCACTGCAATATACCCGCTATACTACCCCCTCCTATATACATACAGCACTGCAATATACAAGCTATACTGCACCCACCTATATACATACAGCACTGCAATATACCAGCTTTACTACCCCCACCTATATACATACAGCACTGCAATATACCAGCTTTACTACCCCCACCTACATACATACAGCACTGCAATATACCCTCTATACTACCCCCACCTATATACATACGGCTCTGCAATATACCCGCTATAATACACCCACCTATATACATACAGCACTGCAATATACCCGCTATACTACCCCACCTATATACATACAGCACTGCAATATACCAGCTATACTACCCCCACCTATATACATACAGCACTGCAATATACCCGCTATACTACCCCCACCTATATACATACGGCACTGCAATATACCTGCCATACTACACCCACCTATATACATACGGCACTGCAATATACCCGCTATACTACCCCCACCTATATACATAAAGCACTGCAATATACCCGCCATACTACACCCACCTATACACATATGGCACTGCAATATACCCGCTATACTACACCCACCTATATACATACGGCACTGCAATATACCCGCTATACTACCCCCACCTATATACATAAAGCACTGCAATATACCCGCCATACTACACCCACCTATACACATATGGCACTGCAATATACCCGCTATACTACCTCCACCTATATACATAAAGAACTGCAATATACCCGCCATACTACACCCACCTATATACATACGGCACTGCAATATACCCGCTATACTACACCCACCTATATACATATGGCACTGCAATATACCCGCTTTAATACCCCACCTATATACATACAGCACTGCAATATACCCGCCATACTACACCCACCTATATACATACAGCACTGCAATATACCCGCTACACTACACCCACCTATATACATACGGCACTGCAATATACCCGCTATACTACCCCCACCTATATACATACGGCACTGCAATATACCCGCTACACTACACCCACCTATATACATACGGCACTGCAATATACCCGCTATACTACCCCCACCTATATACATACGGCACTGCAATATACCCGCTATACTACCCCCACCTATATACATACCCGCACTGCAATATACCAGCTATACTCCGCCCACCTATATACATACAGCACTGCAATATACCCGCTATACTACCCCACCTATATACATGCAGCACTGGTATATACCCGCTATACTACCCCCACCTGTATACATACAGCACTGCAATATACCCGCCACACTACACCCACCTATATACATATGGCACTGCAATATACCCGCTTTACTACCCCCACCTATATACATACGGCACTGCAATATGCCCGCTATACTACCCCCACTTATATACATACAGCACTGCAATATACCCACTATACTACACAAACCTATATACATACGGCACTGCAATATACCCGCTATACTACACCCACCTATTTACATACGGCACTGCAATATACAGTGCCTACAAGTAGTATTCAACCCCCTGCAGATTTAGCAGGTTTGATAAGATGCAAATAAGTTAGAGCCTTCAAACTTCACACAAGAGCAGGATTTATTAACAGATGCATAAATCTTACAAACCAAAAAGTTATGTTGCTCAGTTAAATTTTAATAAATTTTAAACATAAAAGTGTGGGTCAATTATTATTCAACCCCTAGGTTTAATATTTTGTGGAATAACCCTTGTTTGCAATTACAGCTAATAATCGTCTTTTATAAGACCTGATCAGGCCGGCACAGGTCTCTGGAGCCCACTCCTCCATGCAGATCTTCTCCAAGTTATCTAGGTTCTTTGGGTGTCTCATGTGGACTTTAATCTTGAGCTCCTTCCACAAGTTTTCAATTGGGTTAAGGTCAGGAGACTGACTAGGCCACTCCAACACCTTGATTTTTTGCCTCTTGAACCAGGCCTTGGTTTTCTTGGCTGTGTGCTTTGGGTCGTTGTCTTGTTGGAAGATGAAATGACGACCCATCTTAAGATCCTTGATGGAGGAGCGGAGGTTCTTGGCCAAAATCTCCAGGTAGGCCGTGCTATCCATCTTCCCATGGATGCGGACCAGATGGCCAGGCCCCTTGGCTGAGAAACAGCCCCACAGCATGATGCTGCCACCACCATGCTTGACTGTAGGGATGGTATTCTTGGGGTCGTATGCAGTGCCATCCAGTCTCCAAACGTCACGTGTGTGGTTGGCACCAAAGATGTCGATCTTGGTCTCATCAGACCAGAGAACCTTGAACCAGTCTGTCTCAGAGTCCTCCAAGTGATCATGAGCAAACTGTAGACGAGCCTTGACATGACGCTTTGAAAGTAAAGGTACCTTACGGGCTCGTCTGGAACGGAGACCATTGCGGTGGAGTACGTTACTTATGGTATTGACCGAAACCAATGTCCCCACTGCCATGAGATCTTCCCGGAGCTCCTTCCTTGTTGTCCTTGGGTTAGCCTTGACTCTTCGGACAAGCCTGGCCTCGGCACGGGAGGAAACTTTCAAAGGCTGTCCAGGCCGTGGAAGGCTAACAGTAGTTCCATAAGCCTTCCACTTCCGGATGATGCTCCCAACAGTGGAGACAGGTAGGCCCAACTACTTGGAAAGGGTTTTGTACCCCTTGCCAGCCTTGTGACCCTCCACGATCTTGTCTCTGATGGCCTTGGAATGCTCCTTTGTCTTTCCCATGTTGACCATGTATATGAGTGCTGTTCACAAGTTTGGGGAGGGTCTTAAATAGTCAGAAAAGGCTGGAAAAAGAGATAATTAATCCAAACATGTGAAGCTCATTGTTCTTTGTGCCTGAAATACTTCTTAATACTTTAGGGGAACCAAACAGAATTCTGGTGGTTTGAGGGGTTGAATAATAAATGACCCTCTGAATAAACTTTTCACAATTTAAAATAAAATAAACAAAGAAATAACATTCTTTTTTGCTGCAGTGCATTTCACACTTCCAGGCTGATCTACAGTCCAAATGTCACAATGCCAAGTTAATTCCGAATGTGTAAACCTGCTAAATCTGCAGGGGGTTGAATACTACTTGTAGGCACTGTACCCGCCATACTACACCCACCTATATACATACGGCACTGCAATATACCCGCTATACTACCCCCACCTATATACATACAGCACTGCAATATACCCACTATACTACCCCCACCTATATACATACGGCACTGCAATATACCCACTTTACTCCCCCCACCTATATACATACAGCACTGCAATATACCCGCCATACTACCCCCACCTATATACATACAGCACTGCAATATACAAGCAATACTACACCCACCTAGATACATACAGCACTGCAATATAGCCGCCATACTAAACCCACCTATATACATACAGCACTGCAATATACCCGCCATACTACACCCACCTATATACATACCGCACTGCAATATACCCGCTATACTACCCCCACCTATATACATACCGCACTGCAATATACCCAGTATACTACCCCCACCTATATACATACCGCACTGCAATATACCCGCTATACTACACCCACCTATATACATACGGCACTGCAATATACCCGCTATACTACCCCCACCTATATACATACAGCACTGCAATATACCCGCCATACTACACCCACCTATATACATACGGCACTGCAATATACCCGCTATACTACCCCCACCTATATACATACAGCACTGCAATATACCCGCTATACTACCCCCACCTATATACATACGGCACTGCAATATGCCCGCCATGCTGCACCCACTTATATACATACGGCACTGCAATATACCCACCATACTACACCCACCTATATACATACAGCACTGCAATATACCCACCATACTACACCCACCTATATACATACAGCACTGCAATATACCCACTTTACTCCCCCCACCTATATACATACAGCACTGCAATATACCCACTTTACTACCCCCACCTATATACATACAGCACTGCAATATACAAGCAATACTACACCCACCTAGATACATACAGCACTGCAATATAGCCGCCATACTAAACCCACCTATATACATACAGCACTGCAATATACCCGCCATACTACACCCACCTATATACATACGGCACTGCAATATACCCGCTTTACTACCCCCACCTATATACATACCGCACTGCAATATACCCGCTATACTACCCCCACCTATATACATACGGCACTGCAATATACCCGCTATACTACCCACACCTAAATACATACGGCACTGCAATATACCCGCTATACTACCCCCACCTATATACATACGGCACTGCAATATACCCACTATACTACCCACACCTAAATACATACGGCACCGCAATATACCCGCTATACTACCCCACCTATATACATACGGCAGTGCAATATACCCACTATACTACCCACACCTAAATACATACGGCACTGCAATATACCCGCTATACTACCCCCACCTATATACATACGGCACTGCAAATACCTGCTGTACTACCCCACCTATATACATACAGCACTGCCGTAGACCCGCTATACTACCCCACCTATATACATACGACACTGCAATATACCCGCTACACTACCCCACCTATATACATACAGCACTGCAATATACCCTCTATACTACCCCACCTATATACATACAGCACTGCAATATACCCTCTATACTACCCCACCCTTATACATACAGCACTGCCGTAGACCAGCTATACTACCCCACCTATATACATACGACACTGCAATATACCCGCTACACTACCCCACCTATATACATACAGCACTGCAATATGCCCGTTATACTACCCCCACCTATATACATATGGAACTGCAATATACCCGCTTTACTACCCCCACCTATATACATACGGCACTGCAATATACCCGCTATACTACACTCACTTATATACATATGGAACTGCAATATTCCCGCTTTACTACCCCCACCTATATACATACAGCACTGCAATATACTCCCCATACTACACCCACCTATATACATACGGCACTGCAATATACCCGCTATACTACCCACACCTATATACATACGGCACCGCAATATACCCGCTATACTACCCCCACCTATATACATACGGCACTGCAATATACTCGCTATACTACCCAACCGGTATACATACAGCACTGCCGTAGACCCGCTATACTACTCCACCTATATACATACGACACTGCAATATACCCGCTATACTACCCCACCTATATACATACAGCACTGCAATATACCCGTTATACTACCCCACCTATATACATACAGCACTGCAATATACCCGCTATACTACCCCACCTATATACATACAGCACTGCAATATACCCGTTATACTACCCCACCTATATACATACAGCACTGCAATATACACGCTATACTACCCCACCTATATACATACAGCACTGCAATATACCCGCTATACTACCCCACCTATATACATACAGCACTGCAATATACACGCTATACTACACCCACTTATATACATATGGAACTGCAATATACCCGCTATACTACCCCCACATATATACATACGGCACTGCAATATACCCGCTATACTACCCCCACCTATATACATACAGCACTGCAATATACACGCTATACTACACCCACCTATATACATACAGCACTGCAATATACCCGCTATACTACCCCACTTATATACATACGGCACTGCAATATACCCGCTACACTACACCCACCTATATACATAACCGCAGTGCAATATACCCGCTATACTCCACCCACCTATATAATAATATAATAATAATAAATTTTATTTCTATAGCGCCGACATATTCCGCAGCACTTTACATTTCAGAGGGGATTTGTACAGACAATAGACATTACAGCATAACAATAATCACATAGATCATAACAGATACCAAGAGGAGTGAGGGCCCTGCTCGCAAGCTTACAGTCTATGAGGAAAGAGGGAGACACGAAAGGTGGGTGGTAACAGTTGCCCTGATTGTATGGACCAGCCATAATGTTAAGTGTGTAACAGTACAGACACAGAGGGCTAATGGATGCATAAAGCATGTGGGAACATGATGCGGGGAACCTGGTTATGGTAAAACTTTTGGCTCTGCCACACAGGGATAGGTTAGGTTAATGTGTTGAGGCGATAGGCCAGTCTGAATAAATGCGTTTTCAGGACACGCTTAAAATTGTGGGGATTGGGGACTAATCGTATTGACCTGGGAAGTGCATTCCAAAGAATTGGCGCGGCACGTGTAAAGTCTTGGAGACGGGAGTGGGAGGTTCTGACTATTGAGGATACTAACCTCAGGTCATCAGCAGAACGGAGGGCGCGGGTAGGGTGGTATACTGAAACAAGGGAGGAGATGCAGGGTGGTGCTGAGCCATGGAGGGCTTTGTGGGTGAGGGTAATAAGTTTATACTGAATTCTGGAGTGGATGGGTAGCCAGTGTAATGACTGGCACAAGGTAGAGGCATCGGTGTAACGATTGGTGAGGAATATGATCCTGGCTGCAGCATTCAAGACAGATTGGAGAGGGGAGAGTTTGGTAAGAGGGAGACCGATTAGAAGAGAGTTACAATAGTCGAGACGAGAATGAATAAGAGAAACAGTAAGAGTTTTTGCAGAGTCAAAAGTAAGAAAAGGTCGAATTCTAGAAATGTTTTTGAGGTGCAGATGACAAGAGCGAGCCAGTGATCGAATGTGGGGGGCAAAGGAAAGCTCGGAATCAAGTATGACCCCAAGACAGCGGGCATGTTGCTGGGGAGTAATAGTGGAACCACACACGGAAATGGCAATGTCGGGTATAGGTACATTTGTAGAGGGAGGAAACACAAGGAGTTCAGTCTTTGACAGGTTCAGTTTCAGATATAGTGAGGACATGATATTAGACACAGCGTTTAGACAATCGCCGGTGTTTTCTAGAAAGGCTGGCGTGATGTCAGGAGAAGAAGCGTATAATTGGGTGTCATCAGCATAGAGATGGTAATGGAAACCAAATCTACTGATTGTTTGACCAATAGGGGCAGTGTACAAGGAGAAGAGGAGGGGGCCTAGAACCGATCCTTGAGGAACCCCAACAGTAAGGGGAAGGTGAGAGGAGGAGGAACCGGCAAAAGATACAGTAAAGGAGCGGTCGGAGAGATAGGAGGAGAACCAGGAGAGAACGGTGTCCTTGAGGCCAATGGAATGGAGCATAGTGAGGAGGAGCTGATGATCCACAGTGTCGAATGCTGCAGAGAGATCCAAGAGAATTAGCATGGAGTAATGACCATTTGATTTAACTGTTAGCAGATCATTAGAGACTTTAGTGAGGGCAGTTTCAGTGGAGTGTAAAGAGCGGAAACCGGATTGGAGAGGGTCGAGAACAGAGTTTTCTGAGAGATAGCGGATAAGACGGGAGTGGACCAGGCGTTCCAGGAGTTTAGAGATGAAGGGAAGATTAGAGACAGGTCTATAGTTAGCGGCACAGTTTTGGTCGAGGGATGGTTTTTTAAGTAGTGGATGTATGATGGCATGCTTAAATGAGGAGGGAAAAATACCAGAAGAGAGAGAGAGGTTAAATATTTTAGTTAGGTGAGGGGTGACAGCAGGGGAAAGGGACTGGAGGAGATGTGACGGAAATGGGTCACTGGTGCAAGTAGTTGGGCGAGAAGATGCAAGGAGCCTGCTTACTTCTTCTTCTGTGACTGGTTCAAAATCAGAGAGTGAGTTAGATGCAGTGGGGGAGGGAGGACAGTGCATGGTATGAGGGGATTTGGAGATAATTTCCTGTCGGATCTGGTCAATTTTTTCTTTGAAGTAAGTGGCCAGATCGTCAGCTCGGAGCTCCGTGGTTGGGGCCTGTACTCTTGGATTGAGTAGGGAATGAAAAGTGTCAAAGAGACGTTTCGGGTTATTGGACAGTGAGGTGATGAGGGTGTTGAAATAGGTTTGTTTGGAGAGGTGAAGGGCAGTGTTGTATGTTCTAAGCATAAACTTAAAATGGATGAAATCTTCGTGTAGATTGGATTTTCTCCACAGACGTTCGGCGCACCTGGAGCACCGCTGCAGGAAACGTGTTTGCACCGTGTGCCAGGGTTGTCGCCGTCTGCGTTGTGGTGTTCTATTTATAGGGGGTGCAAATTCATCCAGGGCAGTTTGAAGTGTTTCATTGTAATGCTTCAATGCAGAATCAGGACATGAGAGGGAGGAGATAGGGGCCAATGAAGACTGCAAGTTCTTCAGAAGTTTCTGGGTGTTAATGGCCTGTATGTTTCTATAAGTCTGGACAGTGGGGGTGACCTGAGCAGCCTGGCAGTTCTTTATAGAGAATGAAAGAAGATTGTGGTCAGAGAGCGGGAGAGGGGAGTTTACAAAATCATCCACTGCACAAAGCCGCGAGAAGACCAAGTCGAGGGAGTTTCCGTCTTCATGCGTTGGAGAATTAGTTAGCTGCGAAAGGCCAAATGAGGAGGTTAGAGATAAAAGGTGAGTAGCAGATGGGGAGAGGGGAAGAGCAATGGGGATGTTGAAATCTCCCATGATGAGGGTAGGGATGTCACAGGAGAGAAAATGTGGAAGCCAAGTGGCAAAATGATCCAGGAACTGATGGGAGGGGCCGGGAGGACGATACACCACCGCCACTCGCATGGAGAAGGGGGTGTAGAGTCTGACGGCATGGACCTCAAAAGAAGGGAAGACTAGTGAGGGTACTTGAGGGATAACCTGAAATGTACATTTTGGTGATAGGAGCAGACCAACGCCTCCACCAGCTCTATTGTCTGATCTTGGGGTATGAGAGAAGTGTAGCCCCCCGTATGAAAGAGCAGCAGCAGCGGTAGTATCTGACTGCTGGATCCAGGTTTCAGTAAGAGCCAGAAGGTTAAGAGAATTAGAAAGGAAGAAGTCATGAATGAAGGAGAGTTTGTTACACACTGAGCGAGAATTCCAAAGTGCACAATTAAGAGAGACAGATGGCATGCAGGGAATATTAATAAGATTAGAGGGGTTACTGAGTGTAGCAGTGGGGGGGTTTGACTTTCTATAACATGGGGGACCAGGGTTGGGAGCAATGTCTCCTGCAACTAGGAGAAGGAGGATAGAAAGAGTGAGCAGATGGTTAAGTGATTTGTGAGAGCGTCTCTGGTGTTGAATGGTGGGACTGGCTGGATCTGTGCAATTTAACAATGTGAAAAGAGCATGAGTGCTATACAAAGGAGAGGAAAGAAGCGAGGGGCCAATATGGATGGAGTGTGGCGAGTTAATGCAAGGGCGGTGGATGTGTGTGAATGCAGCGGCAAGGATATACATTACACAAATGCATATGGTATATATTTGTTGTCCTCCAAATGTACAGAGAGTAGATGTATATAAATGTCTTATCTGTCTCCTGCCCTGTCTAACTGCCATGTTATAACTGCCAGAAGTACTTTGATACATGTACTTAGATTACATGTACATATACATACAGCACTGCAATATATCCGCTATACTACCCCCCCCTATATACATACAGCAATGCAATATACCCACCATACTACACCCACCTATATACATACAGCACTGCAATATACCCGCTATACTACCCACATATATACATGCAGCACTGGTATATACCTGCTATACTACCACCACCTGTATACATACAGCACTGCAATATACCCGCCACACTACACCCACCTATATACATATGGCACTGCAATATACCCGCTTTACTACCCCCACCTATATACATACCGCACTGCAATATACCCGCTATACTACCCCCACCTATATACATACGGCACTGCAATATGCCCGCTATACTACCCCCACTTATATACATACAGCAGTGCAATATACCCACTATACTACACCCACCTATATACATACGGCACTGCAATATACCCGCTATACTACACCCACCTATATACATACGGCACTGCAATATACCCGCCATACTACACCCACCTATATACATACGGCACTGCAATATACCCGCTATACTACCCCCACCTATATACATACAGCACTGCAATATACCTGCTATACTACCCCCACCTATATACATACGGCACTGCAATATACCCGCTATACTACCCCCACCTATATACATATGGCATTGCAATATACCCGCCATGCTACACCCACCTATATACATACGGAACTGCAATATACCCGCTATACTACCCCCACCTATATACATACAGCACTGCAATATAAACGCCATACTACACCCACCTATATACATACGGCACTGCAATATACCCGCTATACTACACCCACCTATATACATACGGCACAGCAATAGATTCAAGATTCAAAGAAGCTTTATTGGCAGGACTAAATATACATTAGTTTTGCCAAAGCAGGTGTACAGAAGGGGATAGGGACTGTAGGGATTTTGGGAAGGGGTTGTAGGAAAGGTGGATGGGGCAGTTCCAGGATGGGGCTATAGAAGTCCATGGCATAGGGTAGGTGGATGGGGGCATGGGGGCAGATCCAGGATGAGGCTATAGAAGTCCATGGCATAGGGAAGGTGGATGAGGGATTGGGGCATATCCAGGGTGGGGGCCATAGAAGTCCATGGCATATCATAGTTCTCTTTCTCGCAGTCTATGACATTCGCTCACATATTGCGCTGCTATCTCCACTGCTCTCTCTTCTTCCCCCAGCAGGATACATGTTTTCTCTTCCTCCTTCATGGTGGTGAAATCCGGGAAGAGATGTGAGAGTCTCCTGAAGTGAGTGTCCCTCACTGCTGAGTACTTGGAGCAGTGTAGCAGGAAGTGGGTCTCATCCTCCAGGGCCTCCTGGTCACAGTGTTGGCACAGTCTTTCCTCCCTGGGCTTGTAGCTCTGCCTGTGTCGGCCGGATTCGATGGCCAGACTGTGGGCACTGAGTCTATACCGGCTCAGGATCTTGCGGTCTTTGGGGTCCGGGAGTTTCTCCAGGTATGGGGCCAGTCTGTAGTCTCTCTGTAGACTCCGGTACATGGTCAGTTTCTGTGAGCTGATGATGTCGTTCTTCCAGTCACTTACGTACCTCTCCTGGCCTTCGTCTACCGTCTTCCTGATTCCGGCTTTTGTCAGGTTGTTGTGATTGGTTTTCTGGTCAGGTTGGGTTTGGGTGAGCTGTTCCGAGGGTCCTGGTTTTTCTGTTTCCCCTACATGTGTCAGGGCTTTATGGTGATGGGAGCTTGGATTGCTCCTACGTAGGTGAGCCCGGAATGACAGTGCCCTCTTTAGAACCGTTAGGTGTAGAGGGAATCTGCCCAGCTCGGCCCGGCAAGCACTGTTGGAGGTGCTCTGATGGACTTGGAGAAGGTGCTTGCAGAATTCCAGGTGGAATATTTCTGTTGGGCTGGAATCCCACCTTGACCAGTCTGGGTAGGTGTGAGGACCCCAGACTTCGCTGCCATACAGGAGGATTGGGGCGATGATAGAATCGAAGATTTTTAACCAGACCCTCACTGGTGGCTTTAGATGGTAGAGTTTCCTTCGGATGGCATAGAAGGTTTTGCATGCCTTGTCTTTCAGGGTCTCTATGGCTTGTTTGAAGCTCCCTGATCGGTGAATCTCTAGGCCCAGATAGCCTCCATACCCACCATACTACACCCACCTATATACATACAGCACTGCAATATACAAGCAATACTACACCCACCTATATACTGTACATACAGCACTGCAATATAGCCGCCATACTAAACCCACCTATATACATACAGCACTGCAATATACCCGCCATACTACACCCACCTATATACATACGGCACTGCAATATACCCGCTATACTACCCCACCCATACATAAGGCACCGCAATATACCCGCTATACTACCCCACCTATATACATAAAGTACTGCAATATACCCACTATACTACACCCACCTATATACATACAGCACTGCAATATACCCACTATACTACACCCACCTATATACATACGGCACTGCAATATACCCGCTATACTACACCCACCTATATACATACCGCACTGCAATATACCCGCTATACTACCCCCACATATATACATAAAGTACTGCAATATACCCACTATACTACACCCACCTATATACATACAGCACTGCAATATACCCACTATACTACACCCACCTATATACATACGGCACTGCAATATACCCGCTATACTACACCCACCTATATACATACCGCACTGCAATATACCCGCTATACTACCCCCACCTATATACATACAGCACTGCAATATACCCACTATACTACACCCACCTATATACATACGACACTGCAATATACCTGCTATACTACACCCGCCTATATACATACGGCACTGCAATATACCCGCTATACTACCCCCACCTATATACATAAAGCACTGCAATATACCCGCCATACTACACCCACCTATACACATATGGCACTGCAATATACCCGCTATACTACCCCCACCTATATACATAAAGTACTGCAATATATCCGCCATACTACACCCACCTATATACATACGGCACTGCAATATATCCGCCATACTACACCCACCTATATACATACGGCACTGCAATATACCTGCTATACTACACCCACCTATATACATACAGCACTGCAATATACCCGCTTTAATACCCCACCTATATACATACAGCACTGCAATATACCCGCCATACTACACCCACCTATATACATACGGCACTGCAATATACCCGCTATACTACCCCCACCTATATACATACGGCACTGCAATATACCCGCTATACTACCCCCACCTATATACATACGGCACTGCAATATACCCGCTATACTACACCCACCTATATACATACGGCACTGCAATATACCCGCTATACTACACCCACCTATATACATACGGCACTGCAATATACCCGCTATACTACACCCACCTATATACATATGGCACTGCAATATACCCGCTTTAATAGCCCACCTATATACATACAGCACTGCAATATACCCGCCATACTACACCCACCTATATACATACAGCACTGCAATATACCCGCTATACTACCCCCAGTTATATACATACGGCACTGCAATATACCCGCTACACTACACCCACCTATATACATACGGCACTGCAATATACCCGCTATACTACCCCCACCTATATACATACGGCACTGCAATATACCCGCTATACTACCCCCACCTATATACATACCCGCACTGCAATATACCAGCTATACTCCACCCACCTATATACATACATCACTGCAATATACCCGCTATACTACCCCACCTATATACATGCAGCACTGGTATATACCCGCTATACTACCCCCACCTGTATACATACAGCACTGCAATATACCCGCCACACTACACCCACCTATATACATATGGCACTGCAATATACCCGCTTTACTACCCCCACCTATATACATACCGCACTGCAATATACCCGCTATACTACCCCCACCTATATACATACGGCACTGCAATATACCCGCTATACTACCCCACCTATATACATGCAGCACTGGTATATACCCGCTATACTACCCCCACCTGTATACATACAGCACTGCAATATACCCGCCACACTACACCCACCTATATACATATGGCACTGCAATATACCCGCTTTACTACCCCCACCTATATACATACCGCACTGCAATATACCCGCCATACTACACCCACCTATATACATACAGCACTGCAATATACCCGCTATACTACCCCACCTATATACATGCAGCACTGGTATATACCCGCTATACTACCCCCACCTGTATACATACAGCACTGCAATATACCCGCCACACTACACCCACCTATATACATATGGCACTGCAATATACCCGCTTTACTACCCCCACCTATATACATACCGCACTGCAATATACCCGCTATACTACCCCCACCTATATACATACGGCACTGCAATATGCCCGCTATACTACCCCCACTTATATACATACAGCACTGCAATATACCCACTATACTACACCCACCTATATACATACGGCACTGCAATATACCCGCTATACTACACCCACCTATATACATACGGCACTGCAATATACCCGCTATACTACCCCCACCTATATACATAAAGCACTGCAATATACCCGCCATACTACACCCACCTATAGACATATGGCACTGCAATATACCCGCTATACTACCCCCACCTATATACATAAAGTACTGCAATATACCTGCCATACTACACCCACCTATATACATACAGCACTGCAATATACCCGCTTTAATACCCCACCTATATACATACAGCACTGCAATATACCCGCCATACTACACCCAGTTATATACATACGGCACTGCAATATACCCGCTATACTACCCCCACCTATATACATACGGCACTGCAATATACCCGCTATACTCCACCCACCTATATACATACGGCACTGCAATATACCCGCTATACTACCCCCACCTGTATACATACAGCACTGCAATATACCCGCTATACTACCCCCACCTATATACATACGGCACTGCAATATACCCGCTATACTACACCCACCTATATACATACCCGCACTGCAATATGCCCGCTATACTACCCCCACCTATATACATCACCATAAAGCCCTGACACATGTAGGAGAAACAGAAAAACCAGGACCCTCGGAACAGCTCACCCAAACCCAACCTGACCAGAAAACCAATCACAACAACCTGACAAAAGCCGGAATCAGGAAGATGGTAGACGAAGGCCAGGAGAGGTACGTAAGTGACTGGAAGAACGACATCATCAGCTCACAGAGACTGACCATGTACCGGAGTCTACAGAGAGACTACAGACTGGCTCCATACCTGGAGAAACTCCCGGACCCCAGAGACCGCAAGATCCTGAGCCGGTATAGACTCAGTGCCCACAGTCTGGCCATCGAATCCGGCCGACACAGGCAGAGCTACAAGCCCAGGGAGGAAAGACTGTGCCAACACTGTGACCAGGAGGCCCTGGAGGATGAGACCCACTTCCTGCTACACTGCTCCAAATACTCAGCAGTGAGGGACACTCACTTCAGGAGACTCTCACATCTCTTCCCGGATTTCACCACCATGAAGGAGGAAGAGAAAACATACATCCTGCTGGGGGAAGAAGAGAGAGCAGTGGAGATAGCAGCGCAATATGTGAGCGAATGTCATAGACTGCGAGAAAGAGAACTATGATATGTCATGGACTTCTATGGCCCCCACCCTGGATCTGCCCCAATCCCCCATCCACCTTCCCTATGCCATGGACTTCTATAGCCCCCACCCTGGATCTGCCCCAATCCCCCATCCACCTTCCCTATGCCATGGACTTCTATGGCCCCCACCCTGGATCTGCCCCAATCCCCCATCCACCTTCCCTATGCCATGGACTTCTATGGCCCCCACCCTGGATCTGCCCCAATCCCCCATCCACCTTCCCTATGCCATGGACTTCTATGGCCCCCACCCTGGATCTGCCCCAATCCCCCATCCACCTTCCCTATGCCATGGACTTCTATGGCCCCCACCCTGGATCTGCCCCAATCCCCCATCCACCTTCCCTATGCCATGGACTTCTATAGCCCCAACCTGGATCTGCCCCATCCACCTTTCCTACAGCCCCTTCCCAACATCCCTACAGTCCCTATCCCTATTCCCTTCTGTACACCTGCTTTGGAAAAACTAATGTGTATTTAGTCCTGCCAATAAAGCTTCTTTGAATCTTGAATCTATACATACGGCACTGCAATATACCCACCATACTACACCCACCTATATACATACAGCACTGCAATATACAAGCAATACTACACCCACCTATATACATACGGCACTGCAATATACCAGCTTTACTACCCCACCTATATACATACCGCACTGCAATATACCCGCTTTACTACCCCACCTATATACATACGGCACTGCAAATACCTGCTGTACTACCCCACCTATATACATACAGCACTGCAATATACCAGCTTTACTACCCCACCTATATACATACCGCACTGCAATATACCCGCTTTACTACCCCACCTATATACATACGGCACTGCAATATACCCACTATACTACCCACACCTAAATACATACGGCACTGCAATATACCCGCTATACTACCCCCACCTATATACATATGGCACTGCAATATACCCGCTATACCACCCCCACCTATATACATACGGCACTGCAAATACCTGCTGTACTACCCCACCTATATACATACAGCACTGCCGTAGACCCGCTATACTACCCCACCTATATACATACGACACTGCAATATACCTGCTATACTACCCCCACCTATATACATACAGCATTGCAATATACCCGCTCTACTACCCCCAACTATATACATATGGAACTGCAATATACCCGCTTTACTACCCCCACCTATATACATACAGCACTGCAATATACCCGCCATACTACACCCACCTATATACCTACAGCACTGCAATATACCCGCTATACTACACCCACCTATATACATACAGCACTGCAATATACACGCTATACTACACCCACCTATATACATACGGCACTGCAATATACCCGCTATACTACCCCCACCTATATACATACCCGCACTGCATTATACCAGCTATACTCCACCCACCTATATACCTACAGCACTGCAATATACCCGCTATACTACCCCCACCTATATACATACAGCACTGCAATATAAACGCCATACTACACCCACCTATATACATACGGCACTGCAATATACCCGCTATACTACACCCACCTATATACATACGGCACTGCAATATACCCGCTTTACTACCCCCACCTATATACATACCGCACTGCAATATACCCGCTATACTACCCCCACCCATACATACGGCACCGCAATATACCCGCTATACTACCCCACCTATATACATACGGCACTGCAATATACCCGCTATACTACCCCCACCTATATACATACGGCACTGCAATATACCCGCTATACTACCCCACCTATATACATACAGCACTGCAATATACTCGCTATACTACACCACCTATATACATATGGAACTACAATATACCCGCTTTACTACCCCCACCTATATACATACAGCACTGCAATATACTCGCTATACTACACCCACCTATATACATATGGAACTGCAATATACCCGCTTTACTACCCCCACCTATATACATACAGCACTGCAATATACCCGCTATACTACCCCACCTATATACATACATCACTGCAATATACTCGCTATACTACACCCACCTATATACATATGGAACTGCAATATACCCGCTTTACTACCCCCACCTATATACATACAGCACTGCAATATACCCGCCATACTACACCCACCTATATACATACAGCACTGCACAGCACTACCCGCTATACTACCCCCACCTATATACATACGGCACTGCAATATACCCGCTACACTACCCCACCTATATACATACGGCACCGCAATATACCCGCTATACTACCCACACCTAAATACATACGGCACTGCAATATACCCGCTATACTACCCCCACCTATATACATACGGCACTGCAATATACCCGCTATACTACCCCACCTATATACATACAGCACTGCAATATACTCGCTATACTACACCACCTATATACATATGGAACTACAATATACCCGCTTTACTACCCCCACCTATATACATACAGCACTGCAATATACTCGCTATACTACACCCACCTATATACATATGGAACTGCAATATACCCGCTTTACTACCCCCACCTATATACATACAGCACTGCAATATACCCGCTATACTACCCCACCTATATACATACATCACTGCAATATACTCGCTATACTACACCCACCTATATACATATGGAACTGCAATATACCCGCTTTACTACCCCCACCTATATACATACAGCACTGCAATATACCCGCCATACTACACCCACCTATATACATACAGCACTGCACAGCACTACCCGCTATACTACCCCCACCTATATACATACGGCACTGCAATATACTCGCTATACTACCCCACCGGTATACATACAGCACTGCCGTAGACCCGCTATACTACCCCACCTATATACATACAGCACTGCAATATACCCGCTATACTACACCCACCTATATACATACAGCACTGCAATATGCCCGTTATACTACCCCACCTATATACATACAGCACTGCAATATACACGCTATACTACACCCACCTATATACATATGGAACTGCAATATACCCGCTATACTACCCCCACATATATACATACGGCACTGCAATATACCCGCTATACTACACCCACCTATATACATACGGCACTGCAATATACCCGCTTTACTACCCCCACCTATATACATGCAGCACTGGTATATACCCGCTATACTACCCCCACCTATATACATGCAGCACTGGTATATACCCGCTATACTACCCCCACCTATATACATGCAGCACTGGTATATACCCGCTATACTACCCCCACCTATATTCATGCAGCACTGGTATATACCCGCTATACTACCCCCACCTATATACATGCAGCACTGGTATATACCCGCTATACTACCCCCACTATATACATGCAGCACTGGTATATACCCGCTATACTACCCCCACCTATATACATACCCGCACTGCATTATACCAGCTATACTCCACCCACCTATATACATACAGCACTGCAATATACCCGCTATACTACACCCACCTATATACATACGGCACTGCAATATACCCGCTTTACTACCCCCACCTATATACATACCGCACTGCAATATACCCGCTCTACTACCCCCACCCATACATACGGCACCGCAATATACCCGCTATACTACCCCACCTATATACATACAGCACTGCAATATACTCGCTATACTACACCCACCTATATACATATGGAACTGCAATATACCCGCTTTACTACCCCCACCTATATACATACCGCACTGCAATATACCCGCTCTACTACCCCCACCCATACATACGGCACCGCAATATACTCGCTATACTCCACCCACCTATATACATACGGCACTGCAATATACCCGCTATACTACCCCCACCTATATACATACAGCACTGCAATATACCCGCTATACTACACCCACCTATATACATACGGCACTGCAATATACCCGCTTTACTACCCCCACCTATATACATACCGCACTGCAATATACCCGCTCTACTACCCCCACCCATACATACGGCACCGCAATATACCCGCTATACTACCCCACCTATATACATACAGCACTGCAATATACTCGCTATACTACACCCACCTATATACATATGGAACTGCAATATACCCGCTTTACTACCCCCACCTATATACATACCGCACTGCAATATACCCGCTCTACTACCCCCACCCATACATACGGCACCGCAATATACTCGCTATACTACACCCACCTATATACATATGGAACTGCAATATACCCGCTTTACTACCCCCACCTATATACATGCAGCACTAGTATATACCCACTATACTACCCCACCTATATACATGCAGCACTGGTATATACCCGCTATACTACCCCCATCTATATACATGCAGCACTGGTATATACCCGCTATACTACCCCCATCTATATACATGCAGCACTGGTATATACCCGCTATACTACCCCCACCTATATACATGCAGCACTGGTATATACCCGCTATACTACCCCCACCTATATACATGCAGCACTGGTATATACCCGCTATACTACCCCCATCTATATACATGCAGCACTGGTATATACCCGCTATACTACCCCCACCCATATACATGCAGCACTGGTATATACCTGCTATACTACCCCCATCTATATACATGCAGCACTGGTATATACCCGCTATACTACCCCCACCTATATACATGCAGCACTGGTATATACCCGCTATACTACCCCCACCTATATACATGCAGCACTGGTATATACCCGCTATACTACCCCCATCTATATACATGCAGCACTGGTATATACCCGCTATACTACCCCCACCTATATACATGCAGCACCGGTATATACCCGCTATACTACCCCCACCTATATACATACAGCACCGGTATATACCCGCTATACTACCCCCACCTATATACATGCAGCACTGGTATATACCCGCTATACTACCCCCACCTATATACATGCAGCACTGGTATATACGCGCTATACTACCCCACCTATATACATACGGCACTGCAATATACCCGCTATACTACCCCCACCTATATACATACAGCACTGGTATATACCCGCTATATTACCCCCACCTATATACATGCAGCACTAGTATATACCCACTATACTACCCCACCTATATACATGCAGCACTGGTATATACCCGCTATACTACCCCCATCTATATACATGCAGCACTGGTATATACCCGCTATACTACCCCCACCTATATACATGCAGCACCGGTATATACCCGCTATACTACCCCCACCTATATACATACAGCACCGGTATATACCCGCTATACTACCCCCACCTATATACATGCAGCACTGGTATATGCCCGCTATACTACCCCCACCTATATACATGCAGCACTGGTATATGCCCGCTATACTACCCCCACCTATATACATGTAGCACTGGTATATACCCGCTATACTACCCCCACCTATATACATGTAGCACTGGTATATACTCGCTATATTACCCCCACCTATATACATGTAGCACTGGTATATACCCGCTATACTACCCCCACCTATATACATGTAGCACTGGTATATACCCGCTATATTACCCCCACCTATATACATGCAGCACTGGTATATGCCCGCTATACTACCCCCACCTATATACATGTAGCACTGGTATATACCCGCTATACTACCCCCACCTATATACATGTAGCACTGGTATATACTCGCTATATTACCCCCACCTATATACATGTAGCACTGGTATATACCCGCTATACTACCCCCACCTATATACATGGAGCACTGGTATATACCCGCTATATTACCCCCACCTATATACATGCAGCACTGGTATATGCCCGCTATACTACCCCCACCTATATACATGTAGCACTGGTATATACCCGCTATACTACCCCCACCTATATACATGCAGCACTGGTATATACCCGCTATACTACCCCCACCTATATACATGCAGCACTGGTATATACCCGCTATACTACCCCCACCTATATACATACAGCACCGGTATATACCCGCTATACTACCCCCACCTATATACATGCAGCACTGGTATATACCCGCTATACTACCCCCACCTATATACATACAGCACTGGTATATACCCGCTATACTACCCCCACCTATATACATGCAGCACTGGTATATACCCGCTATACTACCCCACCTATATACATGCAGCACTGGTATATACCCGCTATACTACCCCCACCTATATACATACAGCACTGGTATATACCCGCTATACTACCCCCACCTATATACATGCAGCACTGGTATATACCCGCTATACTACCCCACCTATATACATGCAGCACTGGTATATACCCGCTATACTACCCCCACCTATATACATGCAGCACTGGTATATACCCGCTATACTACCCCACCTATATACATGCAGCACTGGTATATACCCGCTATACTACACCCACCTATATACATGCAGCAGTGGTATATACCCGCTATACTACCCCCCACCTATATACATGCAGCACTGGTATATACGCGCTATACTACCCCACCTATATACATACAGCACTGCAATATACCCGCTATACTACCCCCACCTATATACATGCAGCACTGGTATATACCCGCTATACTACCCCCACCTATATACATGCAGCACTGGTATATACCCTCTATACTACCCCCACCTATATACATGCAGCACTGGTATATACCCGCTATACTACCCCCACCTATATACATGCAGCACTGGTATATACCCGCTATACTACACCCACCTATATACATGCAGCACTGGTATATACCCTCTATACTACCCCCACCTATATACATACAGCACTGGTATATACCCGATATACTACCCCCACCTATATACATACAGCACCGGTATATACCCGCTATACTACACCCACCTATATACATGCAGCACTGGTATATACCCGCTATACTACCCCCACCTATATACATGCAGCACTGGTATATACCCTCTATACTACCCCCACCTATATACATACAGCACTGGTATATACCCGATATACTACCCCCACCTATATACATGCAGCACTGGTATATACCCTCTATACTACCCCCACCTATATACATGCAGCACTGGTATATACCCGCTATACTACACCCACCTATATACATGCAGCACTGGTATATACCCTCTATACTACCCCCACCTATATACATACAGCACTGGTATATACCCGATATACTACCCCCACCTATATACATACAGCACCGGTATATACCCGCTATACTACACCCACCTATATACATGCAGCACTGGTATATACCCGCTATACTACCCCCACCTATATACATGCAGCACTGGTATATACCCTCTATACTACCCCCACCTATATACATACAGCACTGGTATATACCCGATATACTACCCCCACCTATATACATGCAGCACTGGTATATACCCTCTATACTACCCCCACCTATATACATGCAGCACTGGTATATACCCGCTATACTACACCCACCTATATACATGCAGCACTGGTATATACCCGCTATACTACCCCCACCTATATACATGCAGCACTGGTATATACCCGCTATACTACCCCCACCTATATACATGCAGCACTGGTATATACCCGCTATACTACCCCCACCTATATACATGCAGCACTGGTATATACCCGCTATACTACCCCCACCTATATACATGCAGCACTGGTATATACCCGCTATACTACCCCCACCTATATACATGCAGCACTGGTATATACCCGCTATACTACCCCCACCTATATACATGCAGCACTGGTATATACCCGCTATACTACCCCCACCTATATACATGCAGCACTGGTATATACCCGCTATACTACCCCCACCTATATACATGCAGCACTGGTATATACCCGCTATACTACACCCACCTATATACATGCAGCACTGGTATATACCCGCTATACTACCCCCACCTATATACATGCAGCACTGGTATATACCCGCTATACTACCCCCACCTATATACATGCAGCACTGGTATATACCCGCTATACTACCCCCACCTATATACATGCAGCACTGGTATATACCCGCTATACTACACCCACCTATATACATGCAGCACTGGTATATACCCGCTATACTACACCCACCTATATACATGCAGCACTGGTATATACCCGCTATACTACCCCCACCTATATACATACAGCACTGGTATATACCCGCTATACTACCCCCACCTATATACATGCAGCACTGGTATATACCCGCTATACTACCCCCACCTATATACATGCAGCACTGGTATATACCCGCTATACTACCCCCACCTATATACATGCAGCACTGGTATATACCCGCTATACTACACCCACCTATATACATGCAGCACTGGTATATACCCGCTATACTACACCCACCTATATACATGCAGCACTGGTATATACCCTCTATACTACCCCCACCTATATACATACAGCACTGGTATATACCCGATATACTACCCCCACCTATATACATACAGCACCGGTATATACCCGCTATACTACACCCACCTATATACATGCAGCACTGGTATATACCCGCTATACTACCCCCACCTATATACATGCAGCACTGGTATATACCCTCTATACTACCCCCACCTATATACATACAGCACTGGTATATACCCGATATACTACCCCCACCTATATACATGCAGCACTGGTATATACCCTCTATACTACCCCCACCTATATACATGCAGCACTGGTATATACCCGCTATACTACACCCACCTATATACATGCAGCACTGGTATATACCCGCTATACTACCCCCACCTATATACATGCAGCACTGGTATATACCCGCTATACTACCCCCACCTATATACATGCAGCACTGGTATATACCCGCTATACTACCCCCACCTATATACATGCAGCACTGGTATATACCCGCTATACT
This sequence comes from Dendrobates tinctorius, assembly GCF_039654945.1. Lineage (NCBI taxonomy): Eukaryota > Metazoa > Chordata > Amphibia > Anura > Dendrobatidae > Dendrobates > Dendrobates tinctorius. The sequence continues at coordinate 5,054,571 of NW_027362033.1, read as the reverse complement.
ACCCCCACCTATATACATGCAGCACTGGTATATACCCGCTATACTACCCCCACCTATATACATGCAGCACTGGTATATACCCGCTATACTACCCCCACCTATATACATGCAGCACTGGTATATACCCGCTATACTACCCCCACCTATATACATGCAGCACTGGTATATACCCGCTATACTACCCCCACCTATATACATGCAGCACTGGTATATACCCGCTATACTACACCCACCTATATACATGCAGCACTGGTATATACCCGCTATACTACCCCCACCTATATACATGCAGCACTGGTATATACCCGCTATACTACCCCCACCTATATACATGCAGCACTGGTATATACCCGCTATACTACCCCCACCTATATACATGCAGCACTGGTATATACCCGCTATACTACACCCACCTATATACATGCAGCACTGGTATATACCCGCTATACTACACCCACCTATATACATGCAGCACTGGTATATACCCGCTATACTACCCCCACCTATATACATACAGCACTGGTATATACCCGCTATACTACCCCCACCTATATACATGCAGCACTGGTATATACCCGCTATACTACCCCCACCTATATACATGCAGCACTGGTATATACCCGCTATACTACCCCCACCTATATACATGCAGCACTGGTATATACCCGCTATACTACCCCATCTTCCAGGGTCTGTACTTTCTGATACGAGAGTTTGAACTTCTGGGCAGGAAATGAGGGACCATAATGGGGGTGGATCCTACCCCTGTAATCTACTCATCACTTAACCCCTGCTGCGCTGGGCGGCTCCACAGCTGGAATCCTGCACAGCTGCTGGTGAGGAGGGGCCCGGCCGCAGAATGGGGCTGGATGTGATTAACTGAGGGGCCGGCGGACGAGGGAGGAGAGCACAGAAATATATATATATATACTCACACAGGGGCCAGGAGCTGAGCTGGAAGATGAGGTCCCAGATCTGATATGAGGACACGCTGGGGGAGCAGTCCGCAGCCGGCAGGTCCATGGCCCGGGATATGGATGGTCTACATCTGTCTTCTCCTGTCCCCTTTAACCTCCCCAGAAAAGACTCTTGGTGAGTGACCCCGAAGTCTGCACTGTCGTCTTGTCTTGTGAGCCAGGATAGGTGGGTGGCAGAAAAAGTCTCCATCCCCTGATCTCCGATACAGAGAAGGGCGGAAAGTCATAACTGTCACTGAAACCGCCACATTGTAACGTTGTCACCAATACCGACACATTGTAACATCACTAACACCGACACATTGTAACGTCACCAATACCGACACATTGTAACGTCACCAATACCGACACAATGTAACGTCACCAATACCGACACATTGTAACATCAACTATACCGCCACATTGTAACGTCACCAATACCGACACAATGTAACGTCACCAATACCGACACAATGTAACATCACCAATACCGACACAATGTAACATCACTAACACCGACACAATGTAACGTCACCAATACCGACACAATGTAACATCACCAATACCGACACAATGTAACGTCACCAATACCGACACATTGTAACGTCACCAATACCGACACATTGTAACGTCACCAATACCGACACAATGTAACGTCACCAATACCGACACAATGTAACATCACCAATACCGACACAATGTAACGTCACCAATACCGACACAATGTAACGTCACCAATACCGACACAATGTAACGTCACCAATACCGACACATTGTAACGTCACCAATACCGACACAATGTAACGTCACCAATACCGACACAATGTAACATCACTAACACTGACACATTGTAACGTCACCAATACCGACACATTGTAACGTCACCAATACCGACACATTGTAACGTCACCAATACCGACACAATGTAACATCACTAACACCGACACAATGTAACATCACTAACACCGACACATTGTAACGTCACCAATACCGACACATTGTAACGTCACCAATACCGACACAATGTAACATCACTAACACCGACACATTGTAACGTCACCAATACCGACACAATGTAACGTCACCAATACCGACACATTGTAACATCAACTATACCGCCACATTGTAACGTCACCAATACCGACACATTGTAACGTTACCAATACCGACACAATGTAACATCACTAACACCGACACATTGTAACGTCACCAATACCGACACAATGTAACGTCACCAATACCGACACAATGTAACGTCACCAATACCGACACATTGTAACATCAACTATACCACCACATTGTAACGTCACCAATACCGACACATTGTAACGTCACCAATACCGACACAATGTAACGTCACCAATACCGACACAATGTAACATCACTAACACCGACACATTGTAACGTCACCAATACCGACACAATGTAACGTCACCAATACCGACACATTGTAACATCAACTATACCGCCACATTGTAACGTCACCAATACCGACACATTGTAACGTTACCAATACCGACACAATGTAACATCACTAACACCGACACATTGTAACGTCACCAATACCGACACAATGTAACGTCACCAATACCGACACAATGTAACGTCACCAATACCGACACATTGTAACATCAACTATACCGCCACATTGTAACGTCACCAATACCGACACATTGTAACGTCACCAATACCGACACATTGTAACATCACTAACACCGACACAATGTAACATCACTAACACCGACACATTGTAACGTCACCAATACCGACACATTGTAACGTCACCAATACCGACACAATGTAACATCACTAACACCGACACATTGTAACGTCACCAATACCGACACAATGTAACGTCACCAATACCGACACATTGTAACATCAACTATACCGCCACATTGTAACGTCACCAATACCGACACATTGTAACGTTACCAATACCGACACAATGTAACATCACTAACACCGACACATTGTAGCGTCACCAATACCGACACAATGTAACGTCACCAATACCGACACATTGTAACGTCACCAATACCGACACAATGTAACGTCACCAATACCGACACATTGTAACATCAACTATACCGCCACATTGTAACGTCACCAAAACCGACACATTGTAACGTTACCAATACCGACACAATGTAACATCACTAACACCGACACATTGTAACGTCACCAATACCGACACATTGTAACGTCACCAATACCGACACATTGTGATGTCACCAATACCGACACATTGTAACGTCAACTATACCGCCACATTGTAACGTCACCAATACCGACACAATGTAACGTCACCAATACCGACACATTGTAACGTCACCAATACCGACACATTGTAACATCAAATATACCGCCACATTGTAACGTTGTCACCAATACCGACACATTGTAACGTCACCAATACCGACACATTGTAACATCAACTATACCGCCACATTGTAACGTCACCAATACCGACACAATGTAACGTCACCAATACCGACACATTGTAACATCACTAACACCGACACATTGTAACGTCACCAATACCGACACATTGTAACGTTACCAATACCGACACAATGTAACATCACTAACACCGACACATTGTAACGTCACCAATACCGACACATTGTAACGTCACCAATACCGACACATTGTAACGTCACCAATACCGACACATTGTAACGTCAACTATACCGCCACATTGTAACGTCACCAATACCGACACAATGTAACGTCACCAATACCGACACATTGTAACGTCACCAATACCGACACATTGTAACATCAACTATACCGCCACATTGTAACGTTGTCACCAATACCGACACATTGTAACGTCACCAATACCGACACATTGTAACATCAACTATACCGCCACAATGTAACGTCACCAATACCGACACAATGTAACGTCACCAATACCGACACATTGTAACATCAACTATACCGCCACATTGTAACGTTGTCACCAATACCGACACATTGTAACGTCACCAATACCGACACATTGTAACGTCACCAATACCGAAACGTTGTCACCAATACCGACACATTGTAACGTCACCAATACCGCCACATTGTAACGTCACCAATACCGACACATTTTAACGTCACCAATACCGACACAATGTAACATCACCAATACCGAAACGTTGTCACCAATACCGACACATTGTAACATCAACTATACCGATACATTGTAACTTCACTAAAAATCTTTCTTTTTTCCGCTCTTCCTTAAAGTCCATATTTGTGGAGTGTACGACTGAGGTTTTGCTCACATTAGTGTATAAAAATTGGTTTTCTGCTCATCCAGGAGAGTAGGACGATTTAATTCTCACTTGCCATCCCTCTGTTGTCCCTGGCCCTTCCTTGTGCTGTCTGTCTTGTCCTTGTGCCATCCCTGTGTTGTCCCTGTACCGTCCCAGTGTTGTCCCTATCCAGTCTCTGTGCCATCCCTATCCCATCCCTGTGTTGTCCCTGTCTCATCCCTGTGCAGTCTGTCTCGTCCTTGTGCCGTCTCTGTGCCGTTCCTATCCCATCCCTGTGTTGTCCCTGTCTTGTCCTTGTTCCGTCTCTGTGTTGTCCCTTTCCCATCCCTGTGTTGTCCCTGTCCCTTCCCTGTCCTATCCCTGTGCCGTCTGTCACGTCCTTGTGCCATCTCTGTGTTGTCTCTATCCCGTCTCTGTGCCATCCCTGTTGTCCCTATCTCGTCCATATGTTGTCCTTGTCCTGTCCCTGTGCTGGCCCTGTGTTGTCCCTATCCCATCTCTGTTGCGTCCCTGTGTTGTCCCTATCCCGTCCCTGTGTTGTCCCTATCCTGTCCCTGTCTTGTCTTTGTCCCGTCCCTGTGTTGTCCCTATCCCGTCCCTGTGTTGTCCCTATCCCGTCCCTGTGTTGTCCCTATCCCGTCCCTGTCTTGTCCCTATCCCGTCCCTGTCTTGTCCCTATCCCGTCCCTGTGTTGTCTCTATCCCGTCCCTGTCTTGTCTTTGTCCCATCCCTGTGTTGTCCCTATCCCGTCCCTGTCTTGTCTTTGTCCCGTCCCTGTGTTGTCCCTATCCCGTCCCTGTGTTGTCCCTGTCTTGTCCTTCTCCCGTCCCTGTGTTGTCCCTATCCCATCCCTATGTTGTCCTTGTCCCGTCCCTGTGCCGTTTTTGTTTTTTTACTCAGCAGCCATTCATCTTTTACACATCCAGATTTCAGAGTGAATTTGGAGCTCACCGAATACAGATGAGAAAAAACCCTCAGGTCTGCACAGCCCCATAGAATAACATGGGTCCGAGTGCAGAACCTTTTTCTCTCGCATTGCACTTGTCCGATTTACACGACAGTGTGCGTGGACTCTAATAGTCGTCCTGTGGACAGATTCTCCCCCTGAGCTGTCGATCTCTGCAGCTCCTCCAGTGACCATGGGCCTCTCGGCGATTTCTCTCACAAGTGCTCTCCTTCCTTGGGAGGTCAGGTTAGGTGGACGGCAATGTCTTCGTAGTTTGTAGTTGGGCCATGTGCCTTACATGTTTGGATGATGGATCGATGCTCCTTGAGATGTTCAGAGTATTTTCTATAGCCTAACCCTGCTTTCCTCTCCTCCACCACCTTATCCCTGACCTGTCTGGTGAGCTCCTTGATTTTCATGAGGTTTGATCCCAAAAGTTCTCACCCAAACCTCTGAGGTCTTCACATAACTTCTGTCGTTACTGAGCAGGAATCACACTCAGGGGAACGCAGTGTACTGATTATGTGACTTCTGGGGGCGATCGGTCAGTGGGGTGAAATGAAATCTTTGTGGCTGGGCGATTTGTTACTGGATCCGTCCTCTGCATATCACTCACGTCTCATCTTCGTAGATTGTCCGCTCTTTGACCAGATTCAAGATGTTATTAATAGATTGTATATTATACATTTTTGCTGATGGTGGTTGAAGGGTTAATGAAGTGATGGGGGTAGTTGTGGGGGGACATTTCCTGCTGTGAGTAGTTGTGTCTGATGATACATGAAATACCAGCGCTCATGAGTCTCCAACCCCGAGTCCAGGAATGATCTAATCCCCTCTCATCGCTGCAGTCCATGGCGGCTCCCCCGCATTCATCACCTGATTACTGTCATATGTGACAACGTGTCCTGCCCATAATAAGGTGAGACTCGTCCCAGGAGCTGACAATCTAATCGCCAGCCGGACAGGCTCCGGTATCTGCCGCAGACTGACGAGGAGGAGAAGAGCCTCATTATGTGGTTTTCATGTATGAAATCTGTTACCTCCTGTATTATACCCCAGAGCTGCACTCACTATTCTGCTGGTGCAGTCACTGTGTACATACATTACTGATCCTGAGTTACATCCTGTATTATACTCCAGAGCTGCACTCACTATTCTGCTGGTGCAGTCACTGTGTACATACATTACTAATCCTGAGTTACCTCCTGTATTATACTCCAGAGCTGCGCTCAATATTCTGCTGGTGCAGTCACTGTGTACATACATTACATTACTGATCCTGAGTTACCTCCTGTATTATACCCCAGAGCTGCACTCACTATTCTGCTGGTGCAGTCACTGTGTACATACATTACATTACTGATCCTGAGTTACCTCCTGTATTATACCCCAGAGCTGCACTCACTATTCTGCTGGTGCAGTCACTGTGTACATACATTACATTACTGATCCTGAGTTACATCCTGTATTATACTCCAGAGCTGCACTCACTATTCTGCTGGTGCAGTCACTGTGTACATACATTACTGATCCTGAGTTACATCCTGTATTATACTCCAGAGCTGCACTCACTATTCTGCTGGTGCAGTCACTGTGTACATACATTACTGATCCTGAGTTACCTCCTGTATTATACTCCAGAGCTGCGCTCAATATTCTGCTTGTGCAGTCACTGTGTACATACATTACATTACTGATCCTGAGTTACCTCCTGTATTATACTCCAGAGCTGCACTCACTATTCTGCTGGTGGAGTCACTGTGTACATACATTACTGATCCTGAGTTACCTCCTGTATTATACTCCAGAGCTGCACTCACTATTCTGCTGGTGCAGTCACTGTGTACATACATTACATTACTGATCCTGAGTTACCTCATGTATTATACCCCAGAGCTGCACTCACTATTCTGCTGGTGCAGTCACTGTGTACATACTTTACATTACTGATCCTGAGTTACCTCATGTATTATACCCCAGAGCTGCACTCACTATTCTTCTGGTGCAGTCACTGTGTACATACATTACATTACTGATCCTGAGTTACATCCTGTATTATACTCCAGAGCTGCACTCACTATTCTGCTGGTGCAGTCACTGTGTACATACATTACATTACTGATCCTGAGTTACCTCCTGTATTATACCCCAAAGCTGCACTCACTATTCTGCTGGTGCAGTCACTGTGTACATACATTACTGATCCTGAGTTACCTCCTGTATTATACTCCAGAGCTGCACTCACTATTTTGCTGGTGCAGTCACTGTGTACATACATTACATTACTGATCCTGAGTTACATCCTGTATTATACCCCAGAGCTGCGCTCACTATTCTGCTGGTGCAGTCACTGTGTACATACATTACATTACTGATCCTGAGTTACATCCTGTATTATACTCCAGAGCTGCACTCACTATTCTGCTGGTGCAGTCACTGTGTACATACATTACATTACTGATCCTGAGTTACATCCTATATTATACCCCAGAGCTGCGCTCACTATTCTGCTGGTGGACTCACTGTGTACATACATTACATTACTGACCCTGAGTTACATCCTGTATTATACTCCAGAGCTGCACTCACTATTCTGCTGGTGCAGTCACTGTGTACATACATTACATTACTGATCCTGAGTTACACCCTGTATTATTCCCCAGAGCTGCACTCACTATTCTGCTGGTGTAGTCACTGTGTACATACATTACATTACTGATCTTGAGTTACATCCTGTATTATACCCCAGAGCTGCACTCACTATTCTGCTGGTGCAGTCACTGTATACATACATTACATAACTGATCCTGAGTTACATCCTGTATTATACTCCAGAGCTGCACTCACTATTCTGCTGGTGCAGTCACTGTGTACATACATTACTGATCCTGAGTTACCTCCTGTATTATACTCCAGAGCTGCACTCACTATTCTGCTGGTGCAGTCACTGCGTACATACATTACTGATCCTGAGTTACTTCCTGTATTATACCCCAGAGCTGCACTCACTATTCTGCTGGTGCAGTCACTGTGTACATACATTGCATTACTGATCCTGAGTTACATCCTGTATTATACTCCAGAGCTGCACTCACTATTCTGCTGGTGCAGTCACTGTGTACATACACTACTGATCCTGAGTTACCTCCTGTATTATACCCCAGAGCTGCACTCACTATTCTGCTGGTGCAGTCACTGTGTACATACACTACTGATCCTGAGTTACCTCCTGTATTATACCCCAGAGCTGCACTCACTATTCTGCTGGTGCAGTCACTGTGTACATACATTACATTACTGACCCTGAGTTACATCCTGTATTATACTCCAGATCTGCACTCACTATTCTGCTGGTGCAGTCACTGTGTACATACATTACATTACTGATCCTGAGTTACATCCTGTATTATACTCCAGAGCTGCACTCACTATTCTGCTGGTGCAGTCACTGTGTACATACATTACATTACTGATCCTGAGTTACATCCTGTATTATACCCCAGAGCTGCACTCACTATTCTGCTGGTGCAGTCACTGTGTACATACATTACATTACTGATCCTGAGTTACAGCCTGTATTATACCCCAGAGCTGCACTCACTATTCTGCTGGTGCAGTCACTGTGTACATACATTACATTACTGATCCTGAGTTACATCCTGTATTATACCCCAGAGCTGCACTCACTATTCTGCTGGTGCAGTCACTGTGTACATACATTACATTACTGATCCTGAGTTACCTCCTGTATTATACCCCAGAGCTGCACTCACTATTCTGCTGGTGCAGTCACTGTGTACATACATTACATTACTGATCCTGAGTTACCTCCTGTATTATACCCCAGAGCTGCACTCACTATTCTGCTAGTGCAGTCACTGTGCACATACATTACTGATCCTGAGTTACATCCTGTATTATACCCCAGAGCTGCACTCACTATTCTGCTGGTGCAGTCACTGTGTACATACATTACTGATCCTGAGTTACATCCTGTATTATACCCCAGAGCTGCACACACTATTCTGCTGGTGCAGTCACTGTGTACATACATGACTGATCCTGAGTTACATCCTGTATTATACCCCAGAGCTGCACTCACTATTCTGCTGGTGCAGTCACTGTGTACATACATTACTGATCCTGAGTGACATCCTGTATTATACTCCAGAGCTGCACTCACTATTCTGCTGGTGCAGTCACTGTGTACGTACATTACATTACTGATCCTGAGTTACATCCTGTATTATACTCCAGAGCTGCACTCACTATTCTGCTGGTGCAGTCACTGTGTACATACATTACATTACTGATCCTGAGTTACATCCTGTATTATACTCCAGAGCTGCGCTCACTATTCTGCTGGTGCAGTCACTGTGTACATACATTACATTACTGATCCTGAGTTACATCCTGTATTATACTCCAGAGCTGCGCTCACTATTCTGCTGGTGCAGTCACTGTGTACATACATTACATTACTGATCCTGAGTTACATCCTGTATTATACTCCAGAGCTGCACTCACTATTCTGCTGGTGCAGTCACTGTGTACATACATTACATTACTGATCCTGAGTTACATCCTGTATTATACTCCAGAGCTGCACTCACTATTCTGCTGGTGCAGTCACTGTGTACGTACATTACATTACTGATCCTGAGTTACAGCCTGTATTATACCCCAGAGCTGCACTCACTATTCTGCTGGTGCAGTCACTGTGTACATACATTACATTACTGATCCTGAGTTACATCCTGTATTATACTCCAGAGCTGCGCTCACTATTCTGCTGGTGCAGTCACTGTGTACGTACATTACATTACTGATCCTGAGTTACATCCTGTATTATACTCCAGAGCTGCACTCACTATTCTGCTGGTGCAGTCACTCTGTACATACATTACTGATCCTGAGTTACGTCCTGTATTATACTCCAGAGCTGCACTCACTATTCTGCTGGTGCAGTCACTGTGTACGTACATTACATTACTGATCCTGAGTTACATCCTGTATTATACTCCAGAGCTGCACTCACTATTCTGCTGGTGCAGTCACTGTGTACATACATTACATTACTGATCCTGAGTTACAGCCTGTATTATACCCCAGAGCTGCACTCACTATTCTGCTGGTGCAGTCACTGTGTACATACATTACATTACTGATCCTGAGTTACATCCTGTATTATACTCCAGAGCTGCGCTCACTATTCTGCTGGTGCAATCACTGTGTACATATATTACATTACTGATCCTGAGTTACATCCTGTATTATACTCCAGAGCTGCACTCACTATTCTGCTGGTGCAGTCACTGTGTACATACATTACATTACTGATCCTGAGTTACATCCTGTATTATACTCCAGAGCTGCGCTCACTATTCTGCTGGTGCAGTCACTGTGTACATACATTACATTACTGATCCTGAGTTACATCCTGTATTATACTCCAGAGCTGTGCTCACTATTCTGCTGGTGCAGTCACTGTGTACATACATTACATTACTGATCCTGAGTTACATCCTGTATTATACTCCAGAGCTGCACTCACTATTCTGCTGGTGCAGTAACTGTGTACATACATTACATTACTGATCCTGAGTTACATCCTGTATTATACTCCAGAGCTGCACTCACTATTCTGCTGGTGCAGTCACTGTGTACGTACATTACATTACTGATCCTGAGTTACAGCCTGTATTATACCCCAGAGCTGCACTCACTATTCTGCTGGTGCAGTCACTGTGTACATACATTACATTACTGATCCTGAGTTACATCCTGTATTATACTCCAGAGCTGCGCTCACTATTCTGCTGGTGCAGTCACTGTGTACGTACATTACATTACTGATCCTGAGTTACAGCCTGTATTATACCCCAGAGCTGCACTCACTATTCTGCTGGTGCAGTCACTGTGTACATACATTACATTACTGATCCTGAGTTACATCCTGTATTATACTCCAGAGCTGCACTCACTATTCTGCTGGTGCAGTCACTGTGTACGTACATTACATTACTGATCCTGAGTTACAGCCTGTATTATACCCCAGAGCTGCACTCACTATTCTGCTGGTGCAGTCACTGTGTACATACATTACATTACTGATCCTGAGTTACATCCTGTATTATACTCCAGAGCTGCGCTCACTATTCTGCTGGTGCAGTCACTGTGTACGTACATTACATTACTGATCCTGAGTTACAGCCTGTATTATACCCCAGAGCTGCACTCACTATTCTGCTGGTGCAGTCACTGTGTACATACATTACTGATCCTGAGTTACATCCTGTATTATACTCCAGAGCTGCACTCACTATTCTGCTGGTGCAGTCACTGTGTACATACATTACATTACTGATCCTGAGTTACATCCTGTATTATACTCCAGAGCTGCACTCACTATTCTGCTGGTGCAGTCACTGTGTACGTACATTACATTACTGATCCTGAGTTACATCCTGTATTATACTCCAGAGCTGCACTCACTATTCTGCTGGTGCAGTCACTGTGTACATACATTACATTACTGATCCTGAGTTACAGCCTGTATTATACCCCAGAGCTGCACTCACTATTCTGCTGGTGCAGTCACTGTGTACATATATTACATTACTGATCCTGAGTTACATCCTGTATTATACTCCAGAGCTGCACTCACTATTCTGCTGCTGCAGTCACTGTGTACATACATTACATTACTGATCCTGAGTTACATCCTGTATTATACTCCAGAGCTGCGCTCACTATTCTGCTGGTGCAGTCACTGTGTACATACATTACATTACTGATCCTGAGTTACATCCTGTATTATACTCCAGAGCTGCGCTCACTATTCTGCTGGTGCAGTCACTGTGTACATACATTACATTACTGATCCTGAGTTACAGCCTGTATTATACCCCAGAGCTGCACTCACTATTCTGCTGGTGCAGTCACTGTGTACATACATTACTGATCCTGAGTTACATCCTGTATTATACTCCAGAGCTGCACTCACTATTCTGCTTGTGCAGTCACTGTGTACGTACATTACATTACTGATCCTGAGTTACATCCTGTATTATACTCCAGAGCTGCACTCACTATTCTGCTGGTGCAGTCACTGTGTACATACATTACATTACTGATCCTGAGTTACAGCCTGTATTATACCCCAGAGCTGCACTCACTATTCTGCTGGTGCAGTCACTGTGTACATACATTACATTACTGATCCTGAGTTACATCCTGTATTATACTCCAGAGCTGCGCTCACTATTCTGCTGGTGCAGTCACTGTGTACATATATTACATTACTGATCCTGAGTTACATCCTGTATTATACTCCAGAGCTGCGCTCACTATTCTGCTGGTGCAGTCACTGTGTACATACATTACATTACTGATCCTGAGTTACATCCTGTATTATACTCCAGAGCTGCGCTCACTATTCTGCTGGTGCAGTCACTGTGTACATACATTACATTACTGATCCTGAGTTACATCCTGTATTATACTCCAGAGCTGCACTCACTATTCTGCTGGTGCAGTCACTGTGTACGTACATTACATTACTGATCCTGAGTTACATCCTGTATTATACTCCAGAGCTGCGCTCACTATTCTGCTGGTGCAGTCACTGTGTACGTACATTACATTACTGATCCTGAGTTACATCCTGTATTATACTCCAGAGCTGCGCTCACTATTCTGCTGGTGCAGTCACCGTGTACATACATTACATTACTGATCCTGAGTTACATCCTGTATTATACTCCAGAGCTGCGCTCACTATTCTGCTGGTGCAGTCACTGTGTACATACATTACATTACTGATCCTGAGTTACATCCTGTATTATACTCCAGAGCTGCACTCACTATTCTGCTGGTGCAGTCACTGTGTACATACATTACATTACTGATCCTGAGTTACATCCTGTATTATACTCCAGAGCTGCACTCACTATTCTGCTGGTGCAGTCACTGTGTACGTACATTACATTACTGATACTGAGTTACAGCCTGTATTATACCCCAGAGCTGCACTCACTATTCTGCTGGTGCAGTCACTGTGTACATACATTACATTACTGATCCTGAGTTACATCCTGTATTATACTCCAGAGCTGCGCTCACTATTCTGCTGGTGCAGTCACTGTGTACGTACATTACATTACTGATCCTGAGTTACAGCCTGTATTATACCCCAGAGCTGCACTCACTATTCTGCTGGTGCAGTCACTGTGTACTTACATTACTGATCCTGAGTTACATCCTGTATTATACTCCAGAGCTGCACTCACTATTCTGCTGGTGCAGTCACTGTGTACATACATTACATTACTGATCCTGAGTTACATCCTGTATTATACTCCAGAGCTGCACTCACTATTCTGCTGGTGCAGTCACTGTGTACATACATTACATTACTGATCCTGAGTTACAGCCTGTATTATACCCCAGAGCTGCACTCACTATTCTGCTGGTGCAGTCACTGTGTACATACATTACTGATCCTGAGTTACATCCTGTATTATACTCCAGAGCTGCACTCACTATTCTGCTGGTGCAGTCACTGTGTACGTACATTACTGATCCTGAGTTACATCCTGTATTATACTCCAGAGCTGCACTCACTATTCTGCTTGTGTAGTCACTGTGTACATACATTACATTACTGATCCTGAGTTACATCCTGTATTATACTCCAGAGCTGCGCTCACTATTCTGCTGGTGCAGTCACTGTATACGTACATTACATTACTGATCCTGAGTTACAGCCTGTATTATACCCCAGAGCTGCACTCACTATTCTGCTGGTGCAGTCACTGTGTACATACATTACTGATCCTGAGTTACATCCTGTATTATACTCCAGAGCTGCACTCACTATTCTGCTTGTGCAGTCACTGTGTACGTACATTACATTACTGATCCTGAGTTACATCCTGTATTATACTCCAGAGCTGCACTCACTATTCTGCTGGTGCAGTCACTGTGTACATACATTACATTACTGATCCTGAGTTACAGCCTGTATTATACCCCAGAGCTGCACTCACTATTCTGCTGGTGCAGTCACTGTGTACATACATTACATTACTGATCCTGAGTTACATCCTGTATTATACTCCAGAGCTGCGCTCACTATTCTGCTGGTGCAGTCACTGTGTACATATATTACATTACTGATCCTGAGTTACATCCTGTATTATACTCCAGAGCTGCGCTCACTATTCTGCTGGTGCAGTCACTGTGTACATACATTACATTACTGATCCTGAGTTACATCCTGTATTATACTCCAGAGCTGCGCTCACTATTCTGCTGGTGCAGTCACTGTGTACATACATTACATTACTGATCCTGAGTTACATCCTGTATTATACTCCAGAGCTGCACTCACTATTCTGCTGGTGCAGTCACTGTGTACGTACATTACATTACTGATCCTGAGTTACATCCTGTATTATACTCCAGAGCTGCGCTCACTATTCTGCTGGTGCAGTCACTGTGTACGTACATTACATTACTGATCCTGAGTTACATCCTGTATTATACTCCAGAGCTGCGCTCACTATTCTGCTGGTGCAGTCACCGTGTACATACATTACATTACTGATCCTGAGTTACATCCTGTATTATACTCCAGAGCTGCGCTCACTATTCTGCTGGTGCAGTCACTGTGTACATACATTACATTACTGATCCTGAGTTACATCCTGTATTATACTCCAGAGCTGCACTCACTATTCTGCTGGTGCAGTCACTGTGTACATACATTACATTACTGATCCTGAGTTACATCCTGTATTATACTCCAGAGCTGCACTCACTATTCTGCTGGTGCAGTCACTGTGTACGTACATTACATTACTGATACTGAGTTACAGCCTGCATTATACCCCAGAGCTGCACTCACTATTCTGCTGGTGCAGTCACTGTGTACATACATTACATTACTGATCCTGAGTTACATCCTGTATTATACTCCAGAGCTGCGCTCACTATTCTGCTGGTGCAGTCACTGTGTACGTACATTACATTACTGATCCTGAGTTACAGCCTGTATTATACCCCAGAGCTGCACTCACTATTCTGCTGGTGCAGTCACTGTGTACTTACATTACTGATCCTGAGTTACATCCTGTATTATACTCCAGAGCTGCACTCACTATTCTGCTGGTGCAGTCACTGTGTACATACATTACATTACTGATCCTGAGTTACATCCTGTATTATACTCCAGAGCTGCACTCACTATTCTGCTGGTGCAGTCACTGTGTACATACATTACATTACTGATCCTGAGTTACAGCCTGTATTATACCCCAGAGCTGCACTCACTATTCTGCTGGTGCAGTCACTGTGTACATACATTACTGATCCTGAGTTACATCCTGTATTATACTCCAGAGCTGCACTCACTATTCTGCTGGTGCAGTCACTGTGTACGTACATTACATTACTGATCCTGAGTTACATCCTGTATTATACTCCAGAGCTGCACTCACTATTCTGCTGGTGCAGTCACTGTGTACATACATTACATTACTGATCCTGAGTTACAGCCTGTATTATACCCCAGAGCTGCACTCACTATTCTGCTGGTGCAGTCACTGTGTACATACATTACATTACTGATCCTGAGTTACATTCTGTATTATACACCAGAGCTGCACTCACTATTCTGCTGGTGCAGTCACTGTGTACATATATTACATTACTGATCCTGAGTTACATCCTGTATTATACTCCAGAGCTGCGCTCACTATTCTGCTGGTGCAGTCACTGTGTACATACATTACATTACTGATCCTGAGTTACATCCTGTATTATGCTCCAGAGCTGCGCTCACTATTCTGCTGGTGCAGTCACTGTGTACGTACATTACATTACTGATCCTGAGTTACATCCTGTATTATGCTCCAGAGCTGCGCTCACTATTCTGCTGGTGCAGTCACTGTGTACGTACATTACATTACTGATCCTGAGTTACATCCTGTATTATACTCCAGAGCTGCGCTCACTATTCTGCTGGTGCAGTCACTGTGTACGTACATTACATTACTGATCCTGAGTTACATCCTGTATTATACTCCAGAGCTGTGCTCACTATTCTGCTGGTGCAGTCACTGTGTACATACATTACATTACTGATCCTGAGTTACATCCTGTATTATACTCCAGAGCTGCGCTCACTATTCTGCTGGTGCAGTCACTGTGTACATACATTACATTACTGATCCTGAGTTACATCCTGTATTATACTCCAGAGCTGCGCTCACTATTCTGCTGGTGCAGTCACTGTGTACGTACATTACATTACTGATCCTGAGTTACATCCTGTATTATACTCCAGAGCTGCGCTCACTATTCTGCTGGTGCAGTCACTGTGTACGTACATTACATTACTGATCCTGAGTTACATCCTGTATTATACTCCAGAGCTGCGCTCACTATTCTGCTGGTGCAGTCACCGTGTACATACATTACATTACTGATCCTGAGTTACATCCTGTATTATACTCCAGAGCTGCGCTCACTATTCTGCTGGTGCAGTCACTGTGTACATACATTACATTACTGATCCTGAGTTACATCCTGTATTATACTCCAGAGCTGCACTCACTATTCTGCTGGTGCAGTCACTGTGTACATACATTACATTACTGATCCTGAGTTACATCCTGTATTATACTCCAGAGCTGCACTCACTATTCTGCTGGTGCAGTCACTGTGTACGTACATTACATTACTGATACTGAGTTACAGCCTGTATTATACCCCAGAGCTGCACTCACTATTCTGCTGGTGCAGTCACTGTGTACATACATTACATTACTGATCCTGAGTTACATCCTGTATTATACTCCAGAGCTGCGCTCACTATTCTGCTGGTGCAGTCACTGTGTACGTACATTACATTACTGATCCTGAGTTACAGCCTGTATTATACCCCAGAGCTGCACTCACTATTCTGCTGGTGCAGTCACTGTGTACTTACATTACTGATCCTGAGTTACATCCTGTATTATACTCCAGAGCTGCACTCACTATTCTGCTGGTGCAGTCACTGTGTACATACATTACATTACTGATCCTGAGTTACATCCTGTATTATACTCCAGAGCTGCACTCACTATTCTGCTGGTGCAGTCACTGTGTACATACATTACATTACTGATCCTGAGTTACAGCCTGTATTATACCCCAGAGCTGCACTCACTATTCTGCTGGTGCAGTCACTGTGTACATACATTACTGATCCTGAGTTACATCCTGTATTATACTCCAGAGCTGCACTCACTATTCTGCTGGTGCAGTCACTGTGTACGTACATTACATTACTGATCCTGAGTTACATCCTGTATTATACCCCAGAGCTGCACTCACTATTCTGCTGGTGCAGTCACTGTGTACATACATTACATTACTGATCCTGAGTTACAGCCTGTATTATACCCCAGAGCTGCACTCACTATTCTGCTGGTGCAGTCACTGTGTACATACATTACATTACTGATCCTGAGTTACATCCTGTATTATACACCAGAGCTGCACTCACTATTCTGCTGGTGCAGTCACTGTGTACATATATTACATTACTGATCCTGAGTTACATCCTGTATTATACTCCAGAGCTGCGCTCACTATTCTGCTGGTGCAGTCACTGTGTACATACATTACATTACTGATCCTGAGTTACATCCTGTATTATACTCCAGAGCTGCGCTCACTATTCTGCTGGTGCAGTCACTGTGTACGTACATTACATTACTGATCCTGAGTTACATCCTGTATTATGCTCCAGAGCTGCGCTCACTATTCTGCTGGTGCAGTCACTGTGTACGTACATTACATTACTGATCCTGAGTTACATCCTGTATTATACTCCAGAGCTGCGCTCACTATTCTGCTGGTGCAGTCACTGTGTACGTACATTACATTACTGATCCTGAGTTACATCCTGTATTATACTCCAGAGCTGTGCTCACTATTCTGCTGGTGCAGTCACTGTGTACATACATTACATTACTGATCCTGAGTTACATCCTGTATTATACTCCAGAGCTGCGCTCACTATTCTGCTGGTGCAGTCACTGTGTACACACATTACATTACTGATCCTGAGTTACATCCTGTATTATACTCCAGAGCTGCACTCACTATTCTGCTGGTGCAGTCACTGTGTACATACATTACATTACTGATCCTGAGTTACATCCTGTATTATACTCCAGAGCTGCACTCACTATTCTGCTGGTGCAGTCACTGTGTACGTACATTACATTACTGATCCTGAGTTACAGCCTGTATTATACCCCAGAGCTGCACTCACTATTCTGCTGGTGCAGTCACTGTGTACATACATTACTGATCCTGAGTTACGTCCTGTATTATACTCCAGAGCTGCACTCACTATTCTGCTGGTGCAGTCACTGTGTACATACATTACATTACTGATCCTGAGTTACAGCCTGTATTATACCCCAGAGCTGCGCTCACTATTCTGCTGGTGCAGTCACTGTGTACATACATTACATTACTGATCCTGAGTTACATCCTGTATTATACTCCAGAGCTGCGCTCACTATTCTGCTGGTGCAGTCACTGTGTACATATATTACATTACTGATCCTGAGTTACATCCTGTATTATACTCCAGAGCTGCGCTCACTATTCTGCTGGTGCAGTCACTGTGTACATACATTACATTACTGATCCTGAGTTACATCCTGTATTATACTCCAGAGCTGCGCTCACTATTCTGCTGGTGCAGTCACTGTGTACATACATTACATTACTGATCCTGAGTTACATCCTGTATTATACTCCAGAGCTGCACTCACTATTCTGCTGGTGCAGTCACTGTGTACATACATTACATTACTGATCCTGAGTTACCTCCTGTATTATACTCCAGAGCTGCACTCACTATTCTGCTGGTGCAGTCACTGTGTACGTACATTACATTACTGATCCTGAGTTACATCCTGTATTATACTCCAGAGCTGCGCTCACTATTCTGCTGGTGCAGTCACTGTGTACGTACATTACATTACTGATCCTGAGTTACATCCTGTATTATACTCCAGAGCTGCGCTCACTATTCTGCTGGTGCAGTCACTGTGTACGTACATTACATTACTGATCCTGAGTTACATCCTGTATTATACTCCAGAGCTGCGCTCACTATTCTGCTGGTGCAGTCACCGTGTACATACATTACATTACTGATCCTGAGTTACATCCTGTATTATACTCCAGAGCTGCGCTCACTATTCTGCTGGTGCAGTCACCGTGTACATACATTACATTACTGATCCTGAGTTACATCCTGTATTATACTCCAGAGCTGCACTCACTATTCTGCTGGTGCAGTCACTGTGTACATACATTACATTACTGATCCTGAGTTACATCCTGTATTATACTCCAGAGCTGCACTCACTATTCTGCTGGTGCAGTCACTGTGTACGTACATTACATTACTGATACTGAGTTACAGCCTGTATTATACCCCAGAGCTGCACTCACTATTCTGCTGGTGCAGTCACTGTGTACATACATTACATTACTGATCCTGAGTTACATCCTGTATTATACTCCAGAGCTGCGCTCACTATTCTGCTGGTGCAGTCACTGTGTACGTACATTACATTACTGATCCTGAGTTACAGCCTGTATTATACCCCAGAGCTGCACTCACTATTCTGCTGGTGCAGTCACTGTGTACTTACATTACTGATCCTGAGTTACATCCTGTATTATACTCCAGAGCTGCACTCACTATTCTGCTGGTGCAGTCACTGTGTACATACATTACATTACTGATCCTGAGTTACATCCTGTATTATACTCCAGAGCTGCACTCACTATTCTGCTGGTGCAGTCACTGTGTACATACATTACATTACTGATCCTGAGTTACAGCCTGTATTATACCCCAGAGCTGCACTCACTATTCTGCTGGTGCAGTCACTGTGTACATACATTACTGATCCTGAGTTACATCCTGTATTATACTCCAGAGCTGCACTCACTATTCTGCTGGTGCAGTCACTGTGTACGTACATTACATTACTGATCCTGAGTTACATCCTGTATTATACCCCAGAGCTGCACTCACTATTCTGCTGGTGCAGTCACTGTGTACATACATTACATTACTGATCCTGAGTTACAGCCTGTATTATACCCCAGAGCTGCACTCACTATTCTGCTGGTGCAGTCACTGTGTACATACATTACATTACTGATCCTGAGTTACATTCTGTATTATACACCAGAGCTGCACTCACTATTCTGCTGGTGCAGTCACTGTGTACATATATTACATTACTGATCCTGAGTTACATCCTGTATTATACTCCAGAGCTGCGCTCACTATTCTGCTGGTGCAGTCACTGTGTACATACATTACATTACTGATCCTGAGTTACATCCTGTATTATGCTCCAGAGCTGCGCTCACTATTCTGCTGGTGCAGTCACTGTGTACGTACATTACATTACTGATCCTGAGTTACATCCTGTATTATGCTCCAGAGCTGCGCTCACTATTCTGCTGGTGCAGTCACTGTGTACGTACATTACATTACTGATCCTGAGTTACATCCTGTATTATACTCCAGAGCTGCGCTCACTATTCTGCTGGTGCAGTCACTGTGTACGTACATTACATTACTGATCCTGAGTTACATCCTGTATTATACTCCAGAGCTGTGCTCACTATTCTGCTGGTGCAGTCACTGTGTACATACATTACATTACTGATCCTGAGTTACATCCTGTATTATACTCCAGAGCTGCGCTCACTATTCTGCTGGTGCAGTCACTGTGTACATACATTACATTACTGATCCTGAGTTACATCCTGTATTATACTCCAGAGCTGCGCTCACTATTCTGCTGGTGCAGTCACTGTGTACATACATTACATTACTGATCCTGAGTTACATCCTGTATTATACTCCAGAGCTGCACTCACTATTCTGCTGGTGCAGTCACTGTGTACGTACATTACATTACTGATCCTGAGTTACATCCTGTATTATACTCCAGAGCTGCGCTCACTATTCTGCTGGTGCAGTCACTGTGTACGTACATTACATTACTGATCCTGAGTTACATCCTGTATTATACTCCAGAGCTGCGCTCACTATTCTGCTGGTGCAGTCACCGTGTACATACATTACATTACTGATCCTGAGTTACATCCTGTATTATACTCCAGAGCTGCGCTCACTATTCTGCTGGTGCAGTCACTGTGTACATACATTACATTACTGATCCTGAGTTACATCCTGTATTATACTCCAGAGCTGCACTCACTATTCTGCTGGTGCAGTCACTGTGTACATACATTACATTACTGATCCTGAGTTACATCCTGTATTATACTCCAGAGCTGCACTCACTATTCTGCTGGTGCAGTCACTGTGTACGTACATTACATTACTGATACTGAGTTACAGCCTGTATTATACCCCAGAGCTGCACTCACTATTCTGCTGGTGCAGTCACTGTGTACATACATTACATTACTGATCCTGAGTTACATCCTGTATTATACTCCAGAGCTGCGCTCACTATTCTGCTGGTGCAGTCACTGTGTACGTACATTACATTACTGATCCTGAGTTACAGCCTGTATTATACCCCAGAGCTGCACTCACTATTCTGCTGGTGCAGTCACTGTGTACTTACATTACTGATCCTGAGTTACATCCTGTATTATACTCCAGAGCTGCACTCACTATTCTGCTGGTGCAGTCACTGTGTACATACATTACATTACTGATCCTGAGTTACATCCTGTATTATACTCCAGAGCTGCACTCACTATTCTGCTGGTGCAGTCACTGTGTACATACATTACATTACTGATCCTGAGTTACCTCCTGTATTATACTCCAGAGCTGCACTCACTATTCTGCTGGTGCAGTCACTGTGTACATACATTACATTACTGATCCTGAGTTACCTCCTGTATTATACTCCAGAGCTGCACTCACTATTCTGCTGGTGCTGTCACTGTGTACATACATTACATTACTGATCCTGAGTTACATCCTGTATTATGCTCCAGAGCTGCACTCACTATTCTGCTGGTGCAGTCACTGTGTACATACATTACATTACTGATCCTGAGTTACCTCCTGTATTATACTCCAGAGCTGCACTCACTATTCTGCTGGTGCAGTCACTGTGTACATACATTACATTACTGATCCTGAGTTACATCCTGTAGATCTTTTATTAGAAAAATGAAAAACATAACAATAATAATAACAGAAATAACAGGAATATCAGCCAGACAATACTCCGTATACTGAACACTGGTCCGGCCGCTCATTCTCTCCTCTCACACATATTATACAAATATACAGAATAATAACTAATAATAACTTACACCTTCCGGTCACCAAACAAAATAATGGAAAAAAAAACAATAAATAAAATAAACAAAAGCCGACCTATATATATATATATATACACACTGTACATAAATGTTTTTTTTTAATATATAAACCGTATGAAATAACAAAACTATACAAATATATACAAGACTAAACTAAACCCCCCACCCACAAGCCCACCACTCCCAACCCTCGCACTGACCGGAGAGCTGTCCATAGGCAAGATCAGGCAGTGCCAGTGTTTCCCCAGACACCCCAGTGTCCCATAGTCCCACAAGGTAAACCCACCTCCCCCCTTTTCCCTCCACCCAACCTAACACCTACACCCAAATCTATATCCCTATATACAGAAACAACCCTACATCACTGTATGGGTTTCCTGGTGACATGCTTACTGACTGTTTCCAATAGCTCAAACAGAGAGACACATACGTCCACAGCACCCCAGAGCAACACAGGGTTAAGTTTACCCTCAATAGGAGCACAGTGGGGTCCATGGAGCTAGAGCCAGCACCTCCAGGGTGGAGGGTTCTACATCTCCTTCATTCTGCCCTCTGTGGCGACGCTTCGATCCCTCAGGATCTTCCTCAGCCCTCTCTCCTCCGCCCTGTGAGGCGCTGTCTCTGTTGTGCGGCGGTCGGTGCCGTGTTAGACGCGGGGTTGTGTCTCGGATGCGGAGACACTCGGAGGTTGGTTTGTGTTTCGTTCTTGCTTCCTGGAGACGTCCCGGGGTTCGGCGATGCCCCCTCAGTCCTGGGGAGAAGATCCTGACCCGGCGCGGATGATGGGGAAAAATCTACAGCGGCCATAGCAGTATGCAGGCATGCTGACTGTCTCCACCTGCAGCTCAGAAAGCCATTGTCCTATCCTTTCAGTCAGCACACAGTACCAGCATGCTGACTGTCTCCCCCCTTAGATTTACCTGTCTCCTTTTAGTGAGCGCAGTGCCAGCATGCTGACTGTCTCCCCCCTTAGATTTAGCGGTCTCCTTTTAGTGAGCGCAGTGCCAGCATTCTGTCTCACCTTTAGATTTAGCGGTCTTCTCCTTTTAGTGAGCACAGTTCCAGCAAGCTGACTGTCTCCCCCTTAGAGTTAGTTATATCCTCTCCTTAATGAGCACAGTGCCAGCATGCTGACTGTCTCCCCTTTAGATTTAGCTGTCTCCTCCTTTTAGTGAGCACAGTACCAGCATGCTGTCTCCCTCTTAGATTTAGCTGTCTCCTCCTTTTAGTGAGCGCAGTGCCAACATGCTGACTGTCTCCCCCTTAGATTTAGTTATGTCCTCTTCTTAGTGAGCACAGTGCCAGCATGCTGACTGTCTCCCCCTTAGATTTAGTTATGTTCTCTTCTTAGTGAGTGCAGTGCCAGCATGCTGACTGTCTCCCCCTAAGATTTAGTTATGTCATCTTCTTAGTGAGTGCAGTGCCAGCATGCTCACTGTCTCCCCCTAAGATTTAGTTATGTTCTCTTCTTAGTGAGTGCAGTGCCAGCATGCTGACTGTCTCCCCCTTAGATTTAGTTATGTTCTCTACTTAGTGAGCGCAGTGCCAGCATGCTGACTGTCTCCCCCTTAGATTTAGTTATGTCCTCTTCTTAGTGAGTGCAGTGCCAGCATGCTGACTGTCTCCCCCTAAGATTTAGTTATGTCCTCTTCTTAGTGAGTGCAGTGCCAGCTTGCTGACTGTCTCCCCCTTAGATTTAGTTATATCTTCTCCTTAATTAGCACAGTGCCAACATGCTGACTGTCTCCCCCTTAGGTTTGGCTGTCTCCTTTTAGTGAGCGCAGTGCCAGCATGCTGACTGTCTCCCCCTTAGATTTAGCTGTCTCCTCCTTTTAGTGAGCAATAAGAACAAATGGTAGCAAAATGGGCTGGAAAGCTTAGTCAACCACATATTCAGAACTCAATGTACTGGTGACCACAATCAAGATTCCAGCACATCGTCGGACAGTGTAGGACACTGTATATATATATAATTCAAACCATGTAGCAAAAAAAACAGTGTAACAAGTCCAATTTAAACTGAGTTGCACCCTCCTCCTGGTATGTGTCTTTACATATTTAATGTCTTGGCAGTATATAATCTTTATATGGTTTAGCTATAGGCCGGTGAGTCTGACTTCTATACCAGGAAAGATCTTTGAACAAATTATTAAACAACATGTATGTCAATACCTGGATAAGAATGAAGTGATTAAACAGAGTCAGCATGGGTTTGTAGCTAATAAGTCATGTCAGACTAACTTAATTTCCTTCTATGACGGAATCACTGATTGGGTGGATCAAGGAAATGCTGTAGATATAGTATATCTTGACTTCAGCAAAGCATTTGACAAAGTCTCTCATACAATCCTTATTGAAAAAATGACTAAGTATGGAATGGACAAGGCAACTGTTAGGTGGATTCATAACTGGCTTAGTGATCGGACCCAAAGAGTGGTCGTAAATGGCTGCACATCCAGTTGGAAGAATGTCTCAAGTGGGGTACCACAGGGCTCTGTCCTGGGCCCTGTATTGTTCAACATCTTTATCAACGATTTAGATGAAGGAATTGAGGGTAAACTGATTAAATTTGCTGATGACACAAAGCTAGGAGGGATAGCTAATACTAGAGAAGAGAGAGAGAGGATTCAAAAAGATTTAAATAAACTGGAGAAGTGGGCAGCAACTAACAGAATGGTTTTTAACAGGGAGAAATGCAAAGTACTACATCTGGGCAATAAAAATGAAAAAAGCATATATAGAATGGGAGGAATAGGGCTAAGTGACAGCACATGTGAAAAAGACTTGGGTATACTAATAGATCACAGACTGAATATGAGTCAACAGTGTGATGCAGCAGCAAAAAAGGCAAATGCAATTCTGGGATGTATTAACAGAAGCATACAGTCTAGATCACGTGAAGTCATTATTGCCCTCTACTCCTCTTTGGTCAGACCTCATCTGGAATATTGTGTCCAATTTTGGGCACCACATTTTAAAAAAGACATCAACAAACTGGAGCAAGTTCAGAAAAGAGCGACCAGAATGGTGACCGGTCTGCAAACCCTGTCTTATGAGGAAAGGTTGCAGGATTTGGGAATGTTTAGTTTGCAAAACAGAAGACTGAGAGGAGACTTAATAGCTGTCTACAAATATCTAAAGGGCTGTCACATTGTAGAAGGATCAACTTTATTCTCATTTGCACAAGGAAAGACTAGAAGCAATGGGATGAAACTGAATGGGAGGAGACACAGATTAGATATTAGAAAAAACTTTTTGACAGTTAGAGTGATCAATGAGTGGAACAGGCTGCCACGAGAAGTGGTGAGTTCTCCTTCAATGGAAGTCTTCAAACAGAGGCTGGACAGACATCTGACTGGGATGATTTAGCGAATCCTGCTTTGAGCAGGGGGTTGGACCAGATGGCCCAGGAGGTCCCTTCCAACTCTACGATTCTATGATTGTTCCCTTAATTCTTATGGTGCTTCTATTCTATTTTTCTGCCTATGGATTATATGATTCACGTTGCCAGTACGGTATGATATCCATCTCATTAACTACATTTAAGTGTGTTGCTCACTATACACCGCCCATGTTACGTAGTGTCACTTTTTAGCTTATATTTTGCTTCATCTGTTATTCGATAAAGATTTGCATTTTATCCTTTATAAATTGGACTTGTTACACTGTTTTTTTGCTATGTGGTTTGAATCCTTTTAGTGAGTGCAGTGCCAGCATGCTGACTGTCTCCCCCTTAGATTCAGCTGTCTCCTCCTTTTAGTGAGCGCAGTGCCAGCATGCTGACTGTCTCCCCCTTAGATTCAGCTGTCTCCTCCTTTTAGTGAGCGCAGTGCCAGCATGCTGACTGTCTCTCCCCATTAGATATATCGGTGTCCTCCTTTTAATGAGCGCAGTGTCAGCATGCTGACTGTCTCCCCCTTAGATTTAGTTATGTCCTCTCCTTAGTGAGCGCATTGCCAGCTTGCTGACTGTCTCCCCCTTAGATTTAGTTATGTCCTCTCCTTAGTGAGCGCAGTGCCAGCATGCTGACTGTCTCCCCCTTAGATTTAGTTATGTCCTCTTCTTAGTGAGCGCAGTGCCAGCTTGCTGACTGTCTCCCCCTTAGATTTAGTTATGTCCTCTCCTTAGTGAGCGCAGTGCCAGCATGCTGACTGTCTCCCCCTTAGATTTAGTTATGTCCTCTTCTTAGTGAGCGCAGTGCCAGCATGCTGACTGTCTCCTCCTTTTAGTGGGACTTTGTGTTTTTGCAGCACATCGCACCCTGTTCTGCCTGTGACCCGGGAGGGTCCGTGTCTTATGACCGTGTCAGATATCAGTGGGGTCTTAGTTGCCCCCGGGGGCCGGCTGCTCTATAACAATGTTATGTCTGTTCCCGCTGACAGCTGTGAGTCGTCCCTGAGTCCTGGGAGGACCCCGCTCCTCACCTGGGGGTCTACATGATGGCGCATATACGGGGTCATCACAGCCCCATACACAATGCATGCCAACCCCACCGCACCGATCAGCTGACTGCAGGCCCCTTCACTGTAGCGCCACACAGGCGCCGTGGCCGTGTCTGGTACTGCAGCTCCTCACTGTCCTGACCCACAGCAGTGGGAGACTGAGCTGCAGTACCAGACATGTCCACAACCCAGAGTATGGCACTAGGCCGGGTACATTGTGGCGGTCAGGACTGCCGCTGATCTCAGGTGGACCCCTCCAAGGGGCCAATATCAATGGAGAGCTAGGGGTCTGTGGTGGTCCCGGGGAAACAGGACCCCCTGCTCCGGTCCGCACAGGAATCCCCAAATAGGGAGCTATTATCCTCTGCTACCAGTCGGACCCCCGACGTGACCCCTCATATGGAAGAACACAGCCCCATCCCCCCGAGCTATTTATAGAGACCCTCTAATTTCAGGGCGTGAGAGCGGAGCAGGAAGGGGTTAACCGGAGCAGAATGACGCCTGGGAATGGAGGGGGGGTCGCTACATGGGGCCCGGGCCCCGTATACGGTGGGATGGGTGGTCCAGGTCTTCAGAATACGGACTCTGATTGCTGTCAGCGAGAGATTGTCAGCTGCGGGTTCGTTACAATGTGTCCGGTGTCTGACTCCACCGCCGTCAGGTGATGGCACCATGCACTGTATGCGGGGTTACCCCCAAACAAAGGGTTAACTTTCTGCTGTTGTATCCTGGGGTCTTCCAGGACTTGTGTATCACACAGCTGAAGATGTGTTACAATGTGTCAGTGCAGACTGTGAGAGCTGCTCCCTGTCTCCTGCCCTGACACACTGACACAGGAGCAGCAGCTGTGAGAGGGCAGTGGGAAACGAGACCGAGTCCATTCACCAACAGCGACCCGGCGGCCGGAACGATGGTGAGCTGCAATACAGCACACAGCCAGCAGACAAAGGTGGCGCTGTAGAAGTTTCTGAACTGAGCGTAAATTATAAGCCCCCTCTGTGCCTCCAAGTAGTAATAGTGCCCCCTCTGTGCCTCCATACAGTAATAGTGCCCCCTCTGTGCCTCCATATAGTAATAGAACTCCTCTGTGCCTCCATATAGTAATAGTGCCCCCTCTGTGCCTCCATATAGTAATAGTGCTCCCTCTGTGCCTCCATATAGTAATAGTGCTCCCTCTGTGCCTCCATATAGTAATAGTGCTCCCTCTGTGCCTCCATATAGTAATAGAACTCCTCTGTGCCTCCATATAGTAATAGTGCCCCCTCTGTGCCTCCATATAGTAATAGTGCTCCCTCTGTGCCTCCATATAGTAATAGTGCTCCCTCTGTGCCTCCATATAGTAAAAGTGCCCCCTCTGTGTCTCCATGTAGTAATAGTTCCCCCTCTGTATCACCATATAGTAATAGTGCTCCCTCTGTGCCTCCATATAGTAATAGTGCTCCCTCTGTGCCTCCATATAGTAAAAGTGCCCCCTCTGTGTCTCCATGTAGTAATAGTTCCCCCTCTGTATCACCATATAGTAATAGTGCTCCCTCTGTGCCTCCATATAGTAATAGTGCTCCCTCTGTGCCTCCATATAGTAATAGTACCCCCTCTGTGTCTCCATATAGTAATAGAACTCCTCTGTGCCTCCATATAGTAATAGTGCCCCCTCTGTGCCTCCATATAGTAATAGTGCCCCCTCTGTGCCTCCATATAGTAATAGTGCCCCCTCTGTGCCTCCATATAGTAATAGTGCCCCCTCTGTGCCTCCATATAGTAATAGTGCCCCCTCTGTGCCTCCATATAGTAATAGAACTCCTCTGTGCCTCCATATAGTAATAGTGCTCCCTCTGTGCCTCCATATAGTAATAGTGCCCCCTCTGTGCCTCCATATAGTAATAGTGCCCCCTCTGTGCCTCCATATAGTAATAGTGCCCCCTCTGTGCCTCCATATAGTAATAGTGCCCCCTCTGTGCCTCCATATAGTAATAGTGCCCCCTCTGTGCCTCCATATAGTAATAGTGCCCCCTCTGTGCCTCCATATAGTAATAGTGCCCCCTCTGTGCCTCCATGTAGTAATAGTACCCCCTATGTGTCTACATATAGTAATAGTGCCCCCTCTGTGCCTCCATATAGTAATAGTGCCCCCTCTGTGCCTCCATATAGTAATAGTGCCCCCTCTGTGCCTCCATATAGTAATAGTGCCCCCTCTGTGCCTCCATATAGTAATAGTGCCCCCTCTGTGCCTCCATATAGTAATAGTGCCCCCTCTGTGCCTCCATATAGTAATAGTGCCCCCTCTGTGCCTCCATATAGTAATAGTGCAACCTCTGTACCTCCATATAGTAATAGTGTCCCCTCTGTGCCTCCATATAGTAATAGTGCCCCCTCTGTGCCTCCATATAGTAATAGTGCCCCCTCTGTGCCTCCATGTAGTAATAGTGCTCCCTCCATATAGTAATAGTGCCCCCTCTGTGCCTCCATATAGTAATAGTGCCCCCTCTGTGCCTCCATATAGTAATAGTGCCCCCTCTGTGCCTCCATGTAGTAATAGTGCCCCCTCTGTGCCTCCATGTAGTAATAGTGCCCCCTCTGTGCCTCCATGTAGTAATAGTGCCCCCTCTGTGCCTCCATATAATAATAGTGCCCCCTCTGTGCCTCTATATAGTAATAGTGCCCCCTCTGTGCCTCCATATAGTAATAGTGCCCCCCTGTGCCTCCATATAGTAATAGTGCCCCTCTGTGCCTCCATATAGTAATAGTGCCCCTCTGTGCCCCCATATAGCAATAGTGCTCCCTCTGTGCCTCCAAATAGCAATAGTGCCCCCTCTGTGCCCCCATATAGTTATAGTGCCCCCTCTGTGCCTCTATATAGTAATAGTGCCACCTCTGTGCCTCCATATAGTAATAGTGCCCCCTCTGTGCCTCCATATAGTAATAGTGCCCCCTCTGTGCCTCCATATAGTAATAGTGCCCCCTCTGTGCCTACATATAGTAATAGTGCCCCCTCTGTGCCTACATATAGTAATAGTGCCCCCTCTGTGCCTACATATAGTAATAGTGCCCCCTCTGTGCCTACATATAGTAATAGTGCCCCCTCTGTGCCTCCAAGTAGTAAGTGCCTCCTCTGTGCCTCCACATAATAGTGCCCCCTCTGTGCCTACATATAGTAATAGGGCCCCCTCTGTGCCTCCATATAGTAATAGTGCCCCCTCTGTGCCTCCATATAGTAATAGAACTCCTCTGTGCCTCCATATAGCAATAGTGCCCCCTCTGTGCCTCCATATAGCAATAGTGCCCCCTCTGTGCCTCCATATAGTAATAGTGCACCCTCTGTGCCTCCATATAGTAATAGTGCCCCCAAGTAGTAATATTGCCCCCTCTGTACCTCCATATAGTAATAGTGCCCCCTCTGTGCCTCCATAAAGTAGTAGTGCCCCCTCTGTGCCTCCATATAGTAATAGTGCCCCTCTGTGCCTCCATATAGTAATAGTGCCCCTCTGTGCCCCCATTTAGTAATAGTGCCCCTCTGTGCCCCCATATAGTAATAGTGCTCCCTCTGTGCCTCCATATAGCAATAGTACCCCCTCTGTGCCTCCATATAGTAATAGTGCCCCCTCTGTGCCTGCATATAGTAATAGTGCTCCCTCTGTGCCTCAATATAGTAATAGTGCCCCCTCTGTGCCTCAATATAGTAATAGTGCCCCCTCTGCGCCTCCAAGTAGTAATAGTGCCCCCTCTGTGCCTCCACATAATAATAGTGCCCCCTCTGTGCCTCCCTGTAGGAATAGTGCCCCCTCTGTGTGCCCCCTCTGTGCCCCCATATAGTAATAGTGCCCCCTCTGTGCCTCCATATAGTAATAGTGCCCCCTCTGTGTCTCCATATAGTAATAGTGCCCCCTCTGTGCCTCCATATAGTAATAGTGCCCCCTCTGTGCCTCCATATAGTAATAGTGCCCCCTCTGTGCCTCCATATAGTAATAGTGCCCCCTCTGTGCCTCCATATAGTAATAGTGCCCCCTCTGTGCCTCCATATAGTAATAGTGCCCCCTCTGTGCCTCCATATAGTAATAGTGCAACCTCTGTACCTCCATATAGTAATAGTGTCCCCTCTGTGCCTCCATATAGTAATAGTGCCCCCTCTGTGCCTCCATATAGTAATAGTGCCCCCTCTGTGCCTCCATGTAGTAATAGTGCTCCCTCCATATAGTAATAGTGCCCCCTCTGTGCCTCCATATAGTAATAGTGCCCCCTCTGTGCCTCCATATAGTAATAGTGCCCCCTCTGTGCCTCCATGTAGTAATAGTGCCCCCTCTGTGCCTCCATGTAGTAATAGTGCCCCCTCTGTGCCTCCATGTAGTAATAGTGCCCCCTCTGTGCCTCCATATAATAATAGTGCCCCCTCTGTGCCTCTATATAGTAATAGTGCCCCCTCTGTGCCTCCATATAGTAATAGTGCCCCCCTGTGCCTCCATATAGTAATAGTGCCCCTCTGTGCCTCCATATAGTAATAGTGCCCCTCTGTGCCCCCATATAGCAATAGTGCTCCCTCTGTGCCTCCAAATAGCAATAGTGCCCCCTCTGTGCCCCCATATAGTTATAGTGCCCCCTCTGTGCCTCTATATAGTAATAGTGCCACCTCTGTGCCTCCATATAGTAATAGTGCCCCCTCTGTGCCTCCATATAGTAATAGTGCCCCCTCTGTGCCTCCATATAGTAATAGTGCCCCCTCTGTGCCTACATATAGTAATAGTGCCCCCTCTGTGCCTACATATAGTAATAGTGCCCCCTCTGTGCCTACATATAGTAATAGTGCCCCCTCTGTGCCTACATATAGTAATAGTGCCCCCTCTGTGCCTCCAAGTAGTAAGTGCCTCCTCTGTGCCTCCACATAATAGTGCCCCCTCTGTGCCTACATATAGTAATAGGGCCCCCTCTGTGCCTCCATATAGTAATAGTGCCCCCTCTGTGCCTCCATATAGTAATAGAACTCCTCTGTGCCTCCATATAGCAATAGTGCCCCCTCTGTGCCTCCATATAGCAATAGTGCCCCCTCTGTGCCTCCATATAGTAATAGTGCACCCTCTGTGCCTCCATATAGTAATAGTGCCCCCAAGTAGTAATATTGCCCCCTCTGTACCTCCATATAGTAATAGTGCCCCCTCTGTGCCTCCATAAAGTAGTAGTGCCCCCTCTGTGCCTCCATATAGTAATAGTGCCCCTCTGTGCCTCCATATAGTAATAGTGCCCCTCTGTGCCCCCATTTAGTAATAGTGCCCCTCTGTGCCCCCATATAGTAATAGTGCTCCCTCTGTGCCTCCATATAGCAATAGTACCCCCTCTGTGCCTCCATATAGTAATAGTGCCCCCTCTGTGCCTGCATATAGTAATAGTGCTCCCTCTGTGCCTCAATATAGTAATAGTGCCCCCTCTGTGCCTCAATATAGTAATAGTGCCCCCTCTGCGCCTCCAAGTAGTAATAGTGCCCCCTCTGTGCCTCCACATAATAATAGTGCCCCCTCTGTGCCTCCCTGTAGGAATAGTGCCCCCTCTGTGTGCCCCCTCTGTGCCCCCATATAGTAATAGTGCCCCCTCTGTGCCTCCATATAGTAATAGTGCCCCCTCTGTGTCTCCATATAGTAATAGTGCCCCCTCTGTGCCTCCATATAGTAATAGTGCCCCCTCTGTGCCTCCATATAGTAATAGTGCCTCTTCTGTGCCTCCGTGTAGTAATAGTGCCCCCTCTGTGCCTCCATATAGTAATAGTGCTCCCTCTGTGCCTCCATATAGTAATAGTGCCCCCTCTGTGCCCCCATATAGTAATAGTGCCCCCTCTGTGTCTCCATATAGTAATAGTGCCCCCTCTGTGCCTCCATATAGTAATAGTGCTCCCTCTGTGCCTCCATATAGTAATAGTGCCCCCTCTGTGCCTCCATATAGTAATAGTGCCCCCTCTGTGCCTCCATGTAGTAATAGTGCCCCCTCTGTGCCTCCATGTAGTAATAGTGCCCCCTCTGTGCCTCCATATAGTAATAGTGCCCCCTCTGTGCCTCCATATAGTAATAGTGCCCCCTCTGTGCCTCCATATAGTAATAGTGCCCCTTCTGTGCCTCCCTGTAGTAATAGTGCCCCCTCTGTGCCTCCCTATAGTAATAGTGCCCCTTCTGTGCCTCCCTGTTGTAATAGTGCCCCTTCTGTGCCTCCCTGTAGTAATAGTGTCCCCTCTGTGTCTCCATATAGTAATAGTGTCCCCTCTGTGCCTCCCTGTAGTAATAGTGTCCCCTCTGTGCCTCCCTATAGTAATAGTGCCCCTTCTGTGCCTCCCTGTAGTAATAGTGCCCACTCTGTGCCTCCCTGTAGTAATAGTGCCCCTTCTGTGCCTCCGTGTAGTAATAGTGCCCCTTCTGTGCCTCCGTGTAGTAATAGTGCCCCCTCTGTGCCTCCATATAGTAATAGTGCTCCCTCTGTGCCTCCATATAGTAATAGTGCCCCCTCTGTGCCCCCATATAGTAATAGTGCCCCCTCTGTGTCTCCATATAGTAATAGTGCCCCCTCTGTGCCTCCGTCTAGTAATAGTGCTCCCTCTGTGCCTCCGTGTAGTAATAGTGCCCCCTCTGTGCCTCCGTGAAGTAATAGTGCCCCTCTGTGCCTCCATATAGTAATAGTGCCCCTCTGTGCCTCCATATAGTAATAGTGCCCCCTCTGTGCCTCCATATAGTAATAGTGCCCCCTCTGTGCCTCCATATAGTAATAGTGCCCCCTCTGTGCCTCCATATAGTAATAATGCCTCCTCTGTGTTATTATATAGTAATAGTGCCCCCTCTGTGCCTCCATGTAGTAATAATGCCTCCTCTGTGTCTCTATATAGTAATAGTGCCCCCTCTGTGCCTCCATATAGAAATAGTGCCTCCTCTGTGTCTTTATATAGTAATAGTGCCCCCTCTGTGCCTCCATATAGTAATAGTTCCCCCTCTGTGTCTCCATATATATTAATAGTGCCCCTCTGTGCCTCCAAGTAGTAATAGTGCCCCCTCTGTGCCTCCATACAGTAATAGTGCCCCCTCTGTGCCTCCATATAGTAATAGAACTCCTCTGTGCCTCCATATAGTAATAGTGCCCCCTCTGTGCCTCCATATAGTAATAGTGCTCCCTCTGTATCACCATATAGTAATAGTGCTCCCTCTGTGCCTCCATATAGTAATAGTACCCCCTCTGTGTCTCCATATAGTAATAGAACTCCTCTGTCCCTCCATATAGTAATAGTGCTCCCTCTGTGCCTCCATATAGTAATAGTGTCCCCTCTGTGCCTCCATATAGTAATAGTGCCCCCTCTGTGCCTCCATATAGTAATAGTGCCCCCTCTGTGCCTCCATATAGTAATAGTGCCCCCTCTGTGCCTCCATATAGTAATAGTGCCCCCTCTGTGCCTCCATGTAGTAATAGTACCCCCTCTGTGTCTACATATAGTAATAGTGCCCCTTCTGTGCATCCATATAGTAATAGTGCCCCCTCTGTGCCTCCATATAGTAATAGTGGCCCCTCTGTGCCTCCATGTAGTAATAGTACCCCCTCTGTGCCTCCATATAGTAATAGTGCCCCTTCTGTGCCTCCCTGTAGTAATAGTGCCCCCTCTGTGCCTCCATATAGTAATAGAACTCCTCTGTGCCTCCATATAGTAATAGTGCCCCCTCTGTGCCTCCATATAGTAATAGTGCTCCCTCTGTATCCCCATATAGTAATAGTGCTCCCTCTGTGCCTCCATATAGTAAAATTGCCCCCTCTGTGCCTCCATATAGTAATAGTGCCCCCTCTGTGCCTCCATATAGTAATAGTGCCCCCTCTGTGCCTCCATATAGTAATAGTGCCCCCTCTGTGCCTCCATATAGTAATAGTGCCCCCTCTGTGACTCCATGTAGTAATAGTGCCCCCTCTGTGCCTCCATATGGTAATAGTGCCCCCTCTGTGCCTCCATATAGTAATAGTGCCCCCTCTGTGCCTCCATATAGTAATAGTGGCCCCTCTGTGCCTCCATGTAGTAATAGTACCCCCTCTGTGCCTCCATATAGTAATAGTGCCCCTTCTGTGCCTCCCTGTAGTAATAGTGCCCCCTCTGTGCCTCCATATAGTAATAGAACTCCTCTGTGCCTCCATATAGTAATAGTGCCCCCTCTGTGCCTCCATATAGTAATAGTGCTCCCTCTGTATCCCCATATAGTAATAGTGCTCCCTCTGTGCCTCCATATAGTAAAATTGCCCCCTCTGTGCCTCCATATAGTAATAGTGCCCCCTCTGTGCCTCCATATAGTAATAGTGCCCCCTCTGTGCCTCCATATAGTAATAGTGCCCCCTCTGTGCCTCCATATAGTAATAGTGCCCCCTCTGTGACTCCATGTAGTAATAGTGCCCCCTCTGTGCCTCCATATGGTAATAGTGCCCCCTCTGTGCCTCCATATAGTAATAGTGCCCCCTCTGTGCCTCCATATAGTAATAGTGCCCCCTCTGTGCCTCCATATAGTAATAGTGTCCCCTCTGTGCCTCCATATAGTAATAGTGCCCCCTCTGTGCCTCCATATAGTAATAGTGCCCCCTCTGTGCCTCCATGTAGTAATAGTGCCCCCTCTGTGCCTCCATATAGTAATAGTGCCCCCTCTGTGCCTCCATATAGTAATAGTGCCCCCTCTGTGCCTCCATATAGTAATAGTGCCCCCTCTGTGCCTCCATGTAGTAATAGTGCCCCCTCTGTGCCTCCATGTAGTAATAGTGCCCCCTCTGTACCTCCATCTAGTAATAGTGCCCCCTCTGAGCCTCCATATAATAGTGCCCCCTCTGTGCCTCCATATAGTAATAGTGCCCCCTCTGTGCCTCCAAATAGTAATAGTGCCCCCCTGTGCCTCCATATAGTAATAGTGCCCCTCTGTGCCTCCATATAGTAATATTGCCCCTCTGTGCCCCCATATAGCAATAGTGCTCCCTCTGTGCCTCCAAATAGCAATAGTGCCCCCTCTGTGCCCCCATATAGTAATAGTGCCCCCTCTGTGCCTCTATATAGTAATAGTGCCCCCTCTGTGCCTCCATATAGTAATAGTGCCCCCTCTGTGCCTCCATATAGTAATAGTGCCCCCTCTGTGACTCCATATAGTAATAGTGCCCCCTCTGTGCCTACATATAGTAATAGTGCCCCCTCTGTGCCTACATATAGTAATAGTGCCCCCTCTGTGCCTACATATAGTAATAGTGCCCCCTCTGTGCCTACATATAATAGTGCCCCCTCTGTGCCTCCAAGTAGTAAGTGCCTCCTCTGTGCCTCCACATAATAATAGTGCCCCCTCTGTGCCTACATATAGTAATAGTGCCCCCTCTGTGCCTCCATATAGTAATAGTGCCCCCTCTGTGCCTCCATATAGTAATAGTGCCCCCTCTGTGCCTCCAAGTAGTAATAGTGCCCCCTCTGTACCTCCATATAGTAATAGTGCCCCCTCTGTGCCTCCATAAAGTAGTAGTGCCCCCTCTGTGCCTCCATATAGTAATAGTGCCCCTCTGTGCCTCCATATAGTAATAGTGCCCCTCTGTGCCCCCATTTAGTAATAGTGCCCCTCTGTGCCCCCATTTAGTAATAGTGCCCCTCTGTGCCCCCATATAGTAATAGTGCTCCCTCTGTGCCTCCATATAGCAATAGTACCCCCTCTGTGCCTCCATATAGTAATAGTGCCCCCTCTGTGCCTGCATATAGTAATAGTGCTCCCTCTGTGCCTCAATATAGTAATAGTGCCCCCTCTGTGCCTCAATATAGTAATAGTGCCCCCTCTGTGCCTCCAAGTAGTAATAGTGCCCCCTCTGTGCCTCCACATAATAATAATAGTGCCCCCTCTGTGCCTCCCTGTAGGAATAGTGCCCCCTCTGTGTGCCCCCTCTGTGCCTCCATATAGTAATAGTTCCCCCTCTGTGCCTCCATATAGTAATAGTGCGCCCTCTGTGTCTCCATATAGTAATGGTGCTCCCTCTGTGCCTCCATATAGTAATAGTGCCCCCTCTGTGCCTCCATATAGTAATAGTGCCTCTTCTGTGCCTCCGTGTAGTAATAGTGCCCCCTCTGTGCCTCCATATAGTAATAGTGCTCCCTCTGTGCCTCCATATAGTAATAGTGCCCCCTCTGTGCCCCCATATAGTAATAGTGCCCCCTCTGTGTCTCCATATAGTAATAGTGCCCCCTCTGTGCCTCCATATAGTAATAGTGCTCCCTCTGTGCCTCCATATAGTAATAGTGCCCCCTCTGTGCCTCCATATAGTAATAGTGCCCCCTCTGTGCCTCCATGTAGTAATAGTGCCCCCTCTGTGCCTCCATGTAGTAATAGTGCCCCCTCTGTGCCTCCATATAGTAATAGTGCCCCCTCTGTGCCTCCATATAGTAATAGTGCCCCCTCTGTGCCTCCATATAGTAATAGTGCCCCTTCTGTGCCTCCCTGTAGTAATAGTGCCCCCTCTGTGCCTCCCTATAGTAATAGTGCCCCTTCTGTGCCTCCGTGTAGTAATAGTGCCCCTTCTGTGCCTCCGTGTAGTAATAGTGCCCCCTCTGTGCCTCCATATAGTAATAGTGCTCCCTCTGTGTCTCCATATAGTAATAGTGCCCCCTCTGTGCCTCCGTGTAGTAATAGTGCTCCCTCTGTGCCTCCATATAGTAATAGTGCCTCCTCTGTGTCTCTATATAGTAATAGTGCCCCCTCTGTGCCTCCGTGTAGTAATAGTGCCCCCTCTGTGCCTCCATATAGTAATAGTGCCCCCTCTGTGCCTCCATATAGTAATAGTGCCTCCTCTGTGTCTCTATATAGTAATAGTGCCCCCTCTGTGCCTCCGTGTAGTAATAGTGCTCCCTCTGTGCCTCCGTGTAGTAATATTGCCCCCTCTGTGCCTTCGTGTAGTAATAGTGCCCCTCTGTGCCTCCGTATAGTAATAGTGCCCCTCTGTGCCTCCGTATAGTAATAGTGCCCCTCTGTGCCTCCGTATAGTAATAGTGCCCCTCTGTGCCTCCATATAGTAATAGTGCCCCCTCTGTGCCTCCGTGTAGTAATAGTGCCCCCTCTGTGCCTCCGTGTAGTAATACTGCCCCCTCTGTGCCTCCGTGTAGTAATAGTGCCCCTCTGTGCCTCCGTATAGTAATAGTGCCCCCTCTGTGCCTCCGTATAGTAATAGTGCCCCCTCTGTGCCTCCGTATAGTAATAATGCCTCCTCTGTGTCTCCGTATAGTAATAGTGCCCCCTCTGTGCCTCCATATATTAATAGTGCCTCCTCTGTGTCTCCATATAGTAATAGTGCCCCCTCTGTGCCTCCATATAGTAATAGTGCCCCTCTGTGCCTCCGTGTAGTAATAGTGCTCCCTCTGTGCCTCCGTGTAGTAATAGTGCCCCCTCTGTGCCTCCGTGTAGTAATAGTGCCCCTCTGTGCCTCCGTGTAGTAATAGTGCCCCTCTGTGCCTCCGTATAGTAATAGTGCCCCTCTGTGCCTCCGTATAGTAATAGTGCCCCTCTGTGCCTCCATATAGTAATAGTGCCCCCTCTGTGCCTCCATATAGTAATAGTGCCCCCTCTGTGCCTCCATATAGTAATAATGCCTCCTCTGTGTCTCCATATAGTAATAGTGCCCCTCTGTGCCTCCATATAGTAATAGTGCCCCTCTGTGCCTCCGTGTAGTAATAGTGCCCCCTCTGTGCCTCCGTGTAGTAATAGTGCCCCCTCTGTGCCTCCGTGTAGTAATAGTGCCCCCTCTGTGCCTCCGTGTAGTAATAGTGCCCCTCTGTGCCTCCGTGTAGTAATAGTGCCCCTCTGTGCCTCCATATAGTAATAGTGCCCCTCTGTGCCTCCATATAGTAATAGTGCCCCCTCTGTGCCTCCATATAGTAATAGTGCCCCCTCTGTGCCTCCATATAGTAATAGTGCCTCCTCTGTGCCTCCATATAGTAATAGTGCCCCCTCTGTGCCTCCATATAGTAATAGTGCCCCCTCTGTGCCTCCATATAGTAATAGTGCCTCCTCTGTGTCTCTATATAGTAATAGTGCCCCCTCTGTGCCTCCATATAGTAATAGTTCCCCCTCTGTGCCTCCATATAGTAATAGTGCCCCCTCTGTGCCTCCATGTAGTAATAGTGCCCCCTCTGTGCCTCTATATAGTAATAGTGCCCCCTCTGTGCATCCATGTAGTAATAGTGTTTTGCAGCCAGTATAGAAAACAATCAGACCACTACACTGTACAGTATGTGAGGGGTTAAACCATGGATGGAGAGAATGAAGCTGTCATCACTGCAAGTCCTGGAATCTACATCATCCTACTCCCTGATCACCAGACAGCTGCATCCTGCCCAGCACCTGCCACAGTCATCACTGCAGCCACATGACCTCCGCTCTCATCTTCCTTCCTCCTCTGCAGCGCTCCAACTGTATTATTCTGCTGGTGCAGTCACTGTGTACATACATTACATTACTGATCCTGAGTTACCTCCTGTATTATACTCCAGAGCTGCACTCACTATTCTGCTGGTGCAGTCACTGTGTACATACATTACATTACTGATCCTGAGTTACATCCTGTATTATACTTCAGAGCTGCACTCACTATTCTGCTGGTCCAGTCACTGTGTACATACATTACATTACTGATCCTGAGTTACATTCTGTATTACACCCCAGAGCTGCACTCACTATTCTGCTGGTGCAGTCACTGTGTACATACA
Organism: Dendrobates tinctorius; assembly: GCF_039654945.1. Taxonomy (NCBI): domain Eukaryota; kingdom Metazoa; phylum Chordata; class Amphibia; order Anura; family Dendrobatidae; genus Dendrobates; species Dendrobates tinctorius. The sequence goes on along the minus strand of NW_027362033.1, from coordinate 5,014,837 downwards.
TTACATTACTGATCCTGAGTTACATCCTGTATTATACCCCAGAGGTGCACTCACTATTCTGCTGGTGCAGTCGCTGTGTACATACATTACATTACTGATCCTGAGTTACATCCTGTATTATACCCCAGAGCTGCACTCACTATTCTGCTGGTGGAGTCATTGTGTGCATACATTACATTACTGATCCTGAGTTACATCCTGTATTATACTCCAGAGCTGCACTCACTATTCTGCTGGTGGAGTCACTGTGTACATACATTACATTACTGATCCTGAGTTACACCCTGTATTATACTCCAGAGCTGCACTCACTATTCTGCTGGTGGAGTCACTGTGTACATACATTACATTACTGATCCTGAGTTACATCCTGTATTATACTCCAGAGCTGCACTCACTATTCTGCTGGTGGAGTCACTGTGTACATACATTACATTACTGATCCTGAGTTACACCCTGTATTATACTCCAGAGCTGCACTCACTATTCTGCTGGTGCAGTCGCTGTGTGCATACATTACATTACTGATCCTGAGTTACATCCTGTATTATACTCCAGAGCTGCACTCACTATTCTGCTGGTGGAGTCATTGTGTGCATACATTACATTACTGATCCTGAGTTACATCCTGTATTATACTCCAGAGCTGCACTCACTATTCTGCTGGTGGAGTCACTGTGTACATACATTACATTACTGATCCTGAGTTACACCCTGTATTATACTCCAGAGCTGCACTCACTATTCTGCTGGTGGAGTCACTGTGTACATACATTACATTACTGATCCTGAGTTACATTCTGTATTATACTCCAGAGCTGCACTCACTATTCTGCTGGTGCAGTCACTTTGTACATACATTACTGATTCTGAGTTACATCCTGTATTATACTCCAGAGGTGCGCTCACTATTCTGCTGGTGCAGTCACTGTGTACATACATTACATTACTGATCCTGAGTTACATCCTGTATTATACTCCAGAGCTGCACTCTCTATTCTGCTGGTGCAGTCACTGTGTACATACATTACATTACTGATCCTGAGTTACGTCCTGTATTATACCCCAGAGCTGCAATCACTATTCTGCTGGTGCAGTCACTGTGTACATACATGACAATAGTGATCCTGAGTTACATCCTGTATTATACTCCAGAGCTGCACTCTCTATTCTGCTGGTGCAGTCACTGTGTACATACATTACATTACTGATTCTGAGTTACCTCCTGTATTATACTCCAGAGCTGCACTCACTATTCTGCTGGTGCAGTCACTGTGTACATACATTACATTACTGATCCTGAGTTACATCCTGTATTATACTTCAGAGCTGCACTCACTATTCTGCTGGTCCAGTCACTGTGTACATACATTACATTACTGATCCTGAGTTACATTCTGTATTACACCCCAGAGCTGCACTCACTATTCTGCTGGTGCAGTCACTGTGTACATACATTACATTACTGATCCTGAGTTACATCCTGTATTATACCCCAGAGGTGCACTCACTATTCTGCTGGTGCAGTCGCTGTGTACATACATTACATTACTGATCCTGAGTTACATCCTGTATTATACCCCAGAGCTGCACTCACTATTCTGCTGGTGGAGTCATTGTGTGCATACATTACATTACTGATCCTGAGTTACATCCTGTATTATACTCCAGAGCTGCACTCACTATTCTGCTGGTGGAGTCACTGTGTACATACATTACATTACTGATCCTGAGTTACATCCTGTATTATACTCCAGAGCTGCACTCACTATTCTGCTGGTGGAGTCACTGTGTACATACATTACATTACTGATCCTGAGTTACACCCTGTATTATACTCCAGAGCTGCACTCACTATTCTGCTGGTGCAGTCGCTGTGTGCATACATTACATTACTGATCCTGAGTTACATCCTGTATTATACTCCAGAGCTGCACTCACTATTCTGCTGGTGGAGTCATTGTGTGCATACATTACATTACTGATCCTGAGTTACATCCTGTATTATACTCCAGAGCTGCACTCACTATTCTGCTGGTGGAGTCACTGTGTACATACATTACATTACTGATCCTGAGTTACACCCTGTATTATACTCCAGAGCTGCACTCACTATTCTGCTGGTGGAGTCACTGTGTACATACATTACATTACTGATCCTGAGTTACATTCTGTATTATACTCCAGAGCTGCACTCACTATTCTGCTGGTGCAGTCACTTTGTACATACATTACTGATTCTGAGTTACATCCTGTATTATACTCCAGAGGTGCGCTCACTATTCTGCTGGTGCAGTCACTGTGTACATACATTACATTACTGATCCTGAGTTACATCCTGTATTATACTCCAGAGCTGCACTCTCTATTCTGCTGGTGCAGTCACTGTGTACATACATTACATTACTGATCCTGAGTTACGTCCTGTATTATACCCCAGAGCTGCAATCACTATTCTGCTGGTGCAGTCACTGTGTACATACATGACAATAGTGATCCTGAGTTACATCCTGTATTATACTCCAGAGCTGCACTCTCTATTCTGCTGGTGCAGTCACTGTGTACATACATTACATTACTGATCTTGAGTTACATCCTGTATTATACCCCAGAGCTGCACTCACTATTCTGCTGGTGCAGTCACTGTGTACATACATTACATTACTGATCCTGAGTTACATCCTGTATTATACCCCAGAGCTGCAATCACTATTCTGCTGGTGCAGTCACTGTGTACATACATGACAATAGTGATCCTGAGTTACATCCTGTATTATACTCCAGAGCTGCACTCACTATTCTGCTGGTGCAGTCACTGTGTACATTACATTACTGATCCTGAGTTATGTCCTGTATTATACTCCAGAGCTGCACTCACTATTCTGCTGGTGCAGTCACTGTGTACATACATTACATTACTGATCCTGAGTTACATCCTGTATTGCACCCCAGAGCTGCACTCACTATTCTGCTGGTGCAGCCACTGTGTGCATTCATTACATTACTGATCCTGAGTTACACCCTGTATTATACTCCAGAGCTGCACTCACTATTTTGCTGGTGCAGTCACTGTGTACATACATTACTGATCCTGAGTTACATCCTGTATTATACCCCAGAGCTGCACTCACTATTCTGCTGGTGCAGTCACTGTGTACATACATTACTGATCCTGAGTTACATCCTGTATTATACCCCAGAGCTGCACTCACTATTCTGCTGGTGCAGTCACTGTATACATACATTACATTACTGATCCTGAGTTACATCCTGTATTATACCCCAGAGCTGCACTCACTATTCTGCTGGTGCAGTCACTGTGTACATACATCACATTACTGATCCTGAGTTACATCCTGTATTATACTCTAGAGCTGCACTCACTATTCTGCTGGAGCAGTCACTGTGTACATACATTACTGATCCTGAGTTACATCCTGTATTATACTCCAGAGCTGCACTCACTATTCTGCTGGTGCAGTCACTGTGTACATACATTACTGATCCTGAGTGTCATTACTGTGTGCATTATCTCTGTACTGTGACATCAGTGTGTGCATTATCCCTGTACTGTGACATCACTGTGTGCATTATCCCTGTACTGTGACATCACTGTGTGTATTATCCCTGTACTGTGACATCACTGTGTGTATTATCCCTGTAATGTGACATCACTGTGTATTATCCCTGTACTGTGACATCACTGTGTATTATCCCTGTTCATTGACATCACTGTGTGTATTATCCCTGTCCTGTGACATCACTGTGTGTATTATCCCTGTCCTGTGACATCACAGAGTGCATTATTATATTTTGCTTTTTTTTTTAGTGGAGACACAGGGCGAAGCAGTGACTGTACAATGGCTGCTGAACGGACGGTTGCGAAGGTCTCTGCGATCACAGAGCAAGGTAAGGTGCTAAGAACATGGGGTGCGGGGCGAAGGCCGAGGACACCGTGGGGTGCGGGGCGGAGGCTGAGGACGCCGGAAGTGCGGGGTGGGGGATGCCGTGGATGCGGGGCTCTGGCTCTGGACGCTAGGGGTGCAGTGAGTGATGGACGCCGGGTCTCTATGAGGAGGCTGGGGTGCAGCGGGTTCACGATGTGACGACTTTGTTGCGACATTGCGGTTTTCTTCAGAAGTGGCTTCACCACAAATAGGGAAGTGCGCCCATGTGCAACTTAACCCTTCCCACCCCACTGTGGTGTAAGTGGTCAGGTAGTGCAGACAGCCACCATATGTGAACTGGTCCTATACCGAATGTGGGATGAGGAGTAGTCAGCGGTGGGTGAGCCTCGTGGCGGTGGGGTGGTCCTCCTAATCGATAGGGTGGTTCCTCCTTGTCGGTGGGGGGTTCCTCCTGGTGGTGGGTTGGTCCTCCTTGTTGGTGTGGTGTTCCTCCTTGTCGGTGGGGTGTTCCTCCTGTTAGTGGGTTGGTCCTCCTTTTCGGTGGGGTGTTCCTCCTTGTCGGTGGATTGGTCCTCCTTGTCTTTGGGGTGTTCCTCCTGGTGGTGGGTTGGTCCTCCTTGTAGGTGGGGTGTTCCTTCTGTTAGTGGGTTGGTCCTCCTTGTCGTTGGGGTGTTCTTCCTGGTGATGGGTTGATCTCCTTGTCGGTGTGGTGTTCCTCCTTGTCGGTGGGTTGGTCCTCCTTTTCGGTGGGGTGTTCCTCCTTGTCGGTGGATTGGTCCTCCTTGTCTTTGGGGTGTTCCTCCTGGTGGTGGGTTGGTCCTCCTTGTAGGTGGGGTGTTCCTTCTGTTAGTGGGTTGGTCCTCCTTGTCGTTGGGGTGTTCTTCCTGGTGATGGGTTGGTCCTCCTTGTCGGTGGGTTGGTCCTCCTTGTCGGTGGGGTGGTCCTCCTTGTCGGTGGGGTGGTCCTCCTTGTCGGTGGGGTGGTCCTCCTTGTCGGTGGGGTGGTCCTCCTTGTCGGTGGGGTGGTCCTCCTGGTGGTGGGTTGGTCCTCCTTGTCGGTGGGGTGTTCCTCCTGGTGGTAGGTTGGTCCTTCTTGTCGGTGGATTGGTCCTCCTTGTTATTGGGGTGTTCCTCCTGGTGGTGGACTGGTCCTCCTTGTTATTGGGGTGTTCCTCCTGGTGATTGGTTGGTCCTCCTAGTCGGTGTGGTGTTCCTCCTTGTCGGTGGGTTTGTCCTCCTTGCAAGTGGGGTGTTCCTCCCGGTGGTGGGTTGGTCCTCCTTGTCGGTGGGGTGTTCCTCCTGTTGGTGGGGTGGTCCTCCTTGTCGGTGGATTGGTCCTCCTTGTTATTGGGGTGTTCCTCCTGGTGGTGGGTTGGTCCTCCTTGTCGGTGGGGTGTTCCTCCTGATGGTGGGTTGGTCCTCCTTGTCGGTGGGGTGTTCCTCCTGATGGTGGGTTGGTCCTCCTTGTCGGTGGGGTGTTCCTCCTGATGGTGGGTTGGTCCTCCTTGTCGGTGGGGTGTTCCTCCTGATGGTGGGTTGGTCCTTCTTGTCGGTGCATTGGTCCTCCTTGTCGGTGGATTGGTCCTCCTTGTTATTGGGGTGTTCCTCCTGGTGATTGGTTGGTCCTCCTAGTCGGTGTGGTGTTCCTCCTTGTCGGTGGGTTTGTCCTCCTTGCCAGTGGGGTGTTCCTCCCGGTGGTGGGTTGGTCCTCCTTGTCGGTGGGGTGTTCCTCCTGTTGGTGGGGTGGTCCTCCTTGTCGGTGGATTGGTTCTCCTTGTTATTGGGGTGTTCCTCCTTGTCGGTGGGTTGGTCCTCCTTGTCAGTGGGGTGTTCCTCTTTGTCAGTGGGGTGTTCCTCCCGGTGGTGGGTTGGTCCTCCTTGTCAGTGGGGTGTTCCTCCCGGTGGTGGGTTGGTCCTGCTTGTCGGTGGGGTGTTCCTCCTTGTCGTTGGATTGGTCCTCCTTGTCGATGGGGTGTTCCTCCTGGGGATGGGTTGGTCCTCCTTGTGGTGTTCCTCTTTGTCGGTGGGTTTGTCCTCCTTGTCAGTGGGGTGTTCCTCTTTGTCGGTGGGTTTGTCCTCCTTGTCAGTGGGGTGTTCCTCCCGGTGGTGGGTTTGTCCTCCTTGTCAGTGGGGTGTTCCTCCTGGTGGTGGGTTGGTCGTCCTTGTCGGTGTGGTGTTCCTCCTGGTGGTGGGTTGGTCCTCCTTGTCAGTGGGGTGTTCCTCTTTGTCGGTGGGTTTGTCCTCCTTGTCGGTGGGGTGTTCCTCCCGGTGGTGGGTTGGTCCTCCTTGTTATTGGGGTGTTCCTCGTGGTGGTGTGTTGGTCCTCCTTGTCGGTGGGGTGTTCCTCCCGGTGGTGGGTTGGTCCTGCTTGTCGGTGGGGTGTTCCTCCCGGTGGTGGGTTGGTCCTCCTTGTCGGTGGGGTGTTCCTCCCGGTGGTGGGTTGGTCCTCCTTGTCGGTGGGGTGTTCCTCGTGGTGGTGTGTTGGTCCTCCTTGTCGGTGGGGTGTTCCTCCCGGTGGTGGGTTGGCCCTCCTTGTCGGTGGGTTGGTCCTCCTTGTCAGTGGGGTGTTCCTCCCGGTGGTGGGTTGGCCCTCCTTGTCGGTGGGTTGGTCCTCCTTGTCGGTGGGGTGTTCCTCCCGGTGGTGGGTTGGCCCTCCTTGTCGGTGGGTTGGTCCATCTTGTCGGTGGGGTGTTCCTCCCGGTGGTGGTTTGGCCCTCCTTGTCGGTGGGTTGGTCCTCCTTGTCGGTGGGGTGTTCCTCTTTGTCAGTGGGTTTGTCCTCCTTGTCAGTGGGGTGTTCCTCCCGGTGGTAGGTTGGTCCTGCTTGTCGGTGGGGTGTTCCTCCTGGTGGTGGGTTGGCCCTCCTTGTCGGTGGGGTGTTCCTCCCGGTGGTGGGTTGGTCCTGCTTGTCAGTGGGGTGTTCCTCCTGGTGGTGGGTTGGCCCTCCTTGTCAGTGGGGTGTTCCTCCCGGTGGTGAGTTGGTCCTCCTTGTCAGTGGGGTGTTCCTCCTGGTGGTGGGTTGGTCCTGCTTGTCGGTGGTGTGTTCCTCCCGGTGGTGGGTTGGTCCTCCTTGTCGGTGTGGTGTTCCTCCTGGTGGTGGGTTGGTCCTCCTTGTCGGTGTGGTGTTCCTCCTGGTGGTGGGTTGGTCGTCCTTGTCGGTGTGGTGTTCCTCCTGGTGGTGGGTTGGTCGTCCTTGTCGGTGTGGTGTTCCTCCTGGTGGTGGGTTGGTCGTCCTTTGCAGTGGTGTGGTCCTCCTGGCGGTGGGGGGCTTATATGGAGTGATGGCAGGTGTTGGGACCAGTCATGGAGTGGGGTCCGCTCTGGCCCCTGCCTGATGGGCGTCGTCTGCAGATTTTGGCGGCCCCTCTATCTTGGGGCGGTGGCCCCAGTGTGCGACTGTTTATTTCCGTCCAAATAAAACAAATCCTGAGGACTGAGCTCTCGTGTTCTCGGTCTCCCTGGAGGACGGGCGGGGCACCCCCAGTGTAAGACCGAGTGGCTGGGGTGCAGTCGGCAAAGGGTTAACAGCTGTGCTGTAAAGCCCCTGGTGCCGCCGAGTCCGGTTCCAAAGCTACATACAGAAAAGTTCTGAAGAGTCGGACCCCCGGGCCCTCATCTCATAGGGGCCCCGAAACCACAGATACTGTCATCCCTATTCCATCCACGGAAGAGCGTAGCGCCCTTGTATTGTCTGCTGTACAGGACACTGCCCCTCTGTGCTGCACAGGCTTGTACTATGTGCTGTACAGGACACTGCCCCTCTGTGCTGCACAGGCTTGTACTATGTGCTGTACAGGACACTGCCCCTCTGTGCTGCACAGGCTTGTACTATGTGCTGTACAGGACACTGCCCCTCTGTGCTGCACAGGCTTGTACTATGTGCTGTACAGGACACTGCCCCTCTGTGCTGCACAGGCTTGTACTATGTGCTGTACAGGACACGGCCCCTCTGTGCTGCACAGGCTTGTACTATGTGCTGTACAGGACACGGCCCCTCTGTGCTGCACAGGCTTGTACTATGTGCTGTACAGGACACTGCCCCTCTGTGCTGCACAGGCTTGTACTATGTGCTGTACAGGACACTGCCCCTCTGTGCTGCACAGGCTTGTACTATGTGCTGTACAGGACACGGCCCCTCTGTGCTGCACAGGCTTGTACTATGTGCTGTACAGGACACTGCCCCTCTGTGCTGCACAGGCTTGTACTATGTGCTGTACAGGACACTGCCCCTCTGTGCTGCACAGGCTTGTACTATGTGCTGTACAGGACACTGCCCCTCTGTGCTGCACAGGCTTGTACTATGTGCTGTACAGGACACTGCCCCTCTGTGCTGCACAGGCTTGTACTATGTGCTGTACAGGACACGGCCCCTCTGTGCTGCACAGGCTTGTACTATGTGCTGTACAGGACACGGCCCCTCTGTGCTGCACAGGCTTGTACTATGTGCTGTACAGGACACGGCCCCTCTGTGCTGCACAGGCTTGTACTATGTGCTGTACAGGACACTGCCCCTCTGTGCTGCACAGGCTTGTACTATGTGCTGTACAGGACACTGCCCCTCTGTGCTGCACAGGCTTGTACTATGTGCTGTACAGGACACTGCCCCTCTGTGCTGCACAGGCTTGTACTATGTGCTGTACAGGACACGGCCCCTCTGTGCTGCACAGGCTTGTACTATGTGCTGTACAGGACACGGCCCCTCTGTGCTGCACAGGCTTGTACTATGTGCTGTACAGGACACGGCCCCTCTGTGCTGCACAGGCTTGTACTATGTGCTGTACAGGACACTGCCCCTCTGTGCTGCACAGGCTTGTACTATGTGCTGTACAGGACACTGCCCCTCTGTGCTGCACAGGCTTGTACTATGTGCTGTACAGGACAAGGCCCCTCTGTGCTGCACAGGCTTGTACTATGTGCTGCACAGGAAACGGCCCCTCTGTGCTGCACAGGCTTGTACTATGTGCTGCACAGGAAACGGCCCCTCTGTGCTGCACAGGCTTGTACTATGTGCTGCACAGGACACGGTCCCTCTGTGCTGCACAGGCTTGTACTATGTGCTGCACAGGACACGGTCCCTCTGTGCTGCACAGGCTTGTACTATGTGCTGCACAGGACACGGTCCCTCTGTGCTGCACAGGCTTGTACTATGTGCTGCACAGGACACGGTCCCTCTGTGCTGCACAGGCTTGTACTATGTGCTGCACAGGACACGGTCCCTCTGTGCTGCACAGGCTTGTACTATGTGCTGCACAGGACACGGTCCCTCTGTGCTGCACAGGCTTGTACTATGTGCTGCACAGGACACTGCCCCTCTGTGCTGCACAGGCTTGTACTATGTGCTGCACAGGACACTGCCCCTCTGTGCTGCACAGGCTTGTACTATGTGCTGCACAGGACACTGCCCCTCTGTGCTGCACAGGCTTGTACTATGTGCTGCACAGGACACTGCCCCTCTGTGCTGCACAGGCTTGTACTATGTGCTGTACAGGACACTGCCCCTCTGTGCTGCACAGGCTTGTACTATGTGCTGTACAGGACACTGCCCCTCTGTGCTGCACAGGCTTGTACTATGTGCTGTACAGGACACTGCCCCTCTGTGCTGCACAGGCTTGTACTATCTGCTGTACAGGACACCGCCCCTCTGTGCTGCACAGGCTTGTACTATCTGCTGTACAGGACACCGCCCCTCTGTGCTGCACAGGCTTGTACTATGTGCTGTACAGGACACCGCCCCTCTGTGCTGCACAGGCTTGTACTATCTGCTGTACAGGACACCGCCCCTCTGTGCTGCACAGGCTTGTACTATGTGCTGTACAGGACAAGGCCCCTCTGTGCTGCACAGGCTTGTACTATGTGCTGTACAGGACAAGGCCCCTCTGTGCTGCACAGGCTTGTACTATGTGCTGTACAGGACACCGCCCCTCTGTGCTGCACAGGCTTGTACTATGTGCTGTACAGGACACCGCCCCTCTGTGCTGCACAGGCTTGTACTATCTGCTGTACAGTAGACATCCTCTCTGGCCTGCACAGTCTTGTTTTGCATTCTGTACAGTAGACTACTTCTACCACCTGCACAGACTTGTTTCATATCCTTCGGAGTTTACTCTACAAGATATGGCGGCTGCAGGTTGTAGATGTCTCACCGCCCGCCGCACCGCCAGATAAACTGCGCGCTGTGCCGAGAGCGTCAGCGGGGAGCGGACTGTTAATACAGGAGATCCGCCCCTGCGGACCCAAAACCAGAAGTGTCTGCACTGTACAGTGAGGAGCCCCAGACATGGGGTGATGGCACCGACACTGGGGGACGGGTGATGGCACCGGGGGACGGGTGATGGCACCGGGGGACGGGTGATGGCACCGGGGGACGGGTGATGGCACCGACACTGGGGGACGGGTGATGGCACCGACACTGGGGGACGGGTGATGGCACCGACACTGGGGGACGGGTGATGGCACCGACACTGGGGGACGGGTGATGGCACCGACACTGGGGGACGGGTGATGGCACCGACACTGGGGGACGGGTGATGGCACCGACACTGGGGGACGGGTGATGGCACCGACACTGGGGGACGGGTGATGACACTGGGGGTACAGAACGCAGCCTCTTGCATCTTTGGTTGACGACAGCCATTAACGCAGGGCAGCGGTCAGTGTCTGCCCCTAATACATCACCTCTCTTTCTCCTTTGCGGCCATTGTTCTGCAGACCCGACAATGCTCACAGCTGAGGGTTTGTTACACTTGTATCCAGTCTGGACAATGCTCTGTGAGTGGCACATGAGGCTGAGGCTTTGCTACAATGTGTCAGTCTCTATAATTCTATAGTAGATACATTGTATCCCCTCCTGAGCTGAGAGAGGGGCCAGCACTGCACGGGTTAATGCACATTCCCCAGAAGCCAAATCCAGAAATAATGAGAACAGAAAAGATGATAAGAAATCTGTAGAGAAAGTCTGTGAGGGTCTACCTGTGGTGGAGGGGCCACATCCACAGCAGGGCTCCTGACTAACCCCCCTCTGCCATCCACGCCTGGGGGGCACTCAGGCCCCTCGCCCTCATTCACATTCCCATGCAAAGCTGTTTGGCTGCTCCCCCCATGTCCTCCAGCAGCAGGAGGGAAAGTATGTGCCCCCCTGACACCAGAGAACGAGGGAAACACAACCGAAGCCGATAATACCTCCTACACGACCTGAGATACGGAGAAAAGGCGAGAAACCAAATCAGGAAATTCACAGAATATTATTTCCTGCAATAATTTCTTTTCTTCTCAACAACATCTGCCAAATCACATAAATATAACCGAAACCCCAACCAATATCCACCGCACACACCCATCCGGCCCACAATCTGCTCTGATTACCCGAAATGAAACCCTGCACCTGGAAATTAAGAATACAGGATTCATAATACTGCCCCTATGTACAAGAATATAACTACTATAATACTGCCCCTATGTACAAGAATATAACTACTATAATACTGCCCCCTATGTACAAGAATATAACTACTATAATACTGCCCCTATGTACAAGAATATAACTACTATAATACTGCTCCTATGTACAAGAATATAACTACTATAATACTGCCCCTATGTACAAGAATATAACTACTATAATACTGCTCCTATGTGCAAGAATATAACTACTATAATACTGCCCCTATGTACAAGAATATAACTACTATAATACTGCCCCTATGTACAAGAATATAACTACGATAATACTGCTCCCTATGTACAAGAATATAACTACTATAATACTGTCCACTATGTACAAGAATATAACTACTATAATACTGCCCCTATGTACAAGAATATAACTACTATAATACTGCTCCTATGTACAAGAATATAACTACTATAATACTGCTCCTATGTACAAGAATATAACTACTATAATACTGCCCCTATGTACAAGAATATAACTACTATAATACTGCCCCTATGTACAAGAATATAACTACGATAATACTGCTCCCTATGTACAAGAATATAACTACTATAATACTGCCCCTATGTACAAGAATATAACTACTATAATACTGCCCCTATGTACAAGAATATAACTACTATAATACTGCCCCTATGTACAAGAATATAACTACTATAATACTGCTCCTATGTACAAGAATATAACTACTATAATACTGCCCCTATGTACAAGAATATAACTACTATAATACTGCCCCTATGTACAAGAATATAACTACTATAATACTGCCCCTATGTACAAGAATATAACTACTATAATACTGCTCCTATGTACAAGAATATAACTACTATAATACTGCCCCTATGTACAAGAATATAACTACTATAATACTGCCCCTATGTACAAGAATATAACTACTATAATACTGCTCCCTATGTACAAGAATATAACTACTATAATACTGCCCCTATGTACAAGAATATAACTACTATAATACTGCCCCTATGTACAAGAATATAACTACTATAATACTGTCCCCTATGTACAAGACTATAACTACTATAATACTGCCCCTATGTACAAGAATATAACTACTATAATACTGCCCCCTATGTACAAGAATATAACTACTATAATACTGCCCCTATGTACAAGAATATAACTACTATAATACTGCCCCTATGTACAAGAATATAACTACTATAATACTGCTCCCTATGTACAAGAATATATCTACTATAATACTGCCCCCTATGTACAAGAATATAACTACTATAATACTGCCCCTATGTACAAGAATATAACTACTATAATACTGTCCCCTATGTACAAGACTATAACTACTATAATACTGTCCCCTATGTACAAGACTATAACTACTATAATACTGCTCCTATGTACAAGAAAATAACTACTATAATACTGCCCCTATGTACAAGAATATAACTACTATAATACTGCTCCCTATGTACAAGAATATATCTACTATAATACTGCCCCTATGTACAAGAATATATCTACTATAATACTGCCCCTATGTACAAGAATATATCTACTATAATACTGCCCCTATGTACAAGAATATAACTACTATAATACAGCCCCTATGTACAAGAATATAACTACTATAATACTGCTCCCTATGTACAAGAATATATCTACTATAATACTGCCCCTATATACAAGAAAATAACTACTATAATACTGCCCCTATGTACAAGAATATAACTACTATAATACTGCTCCGTATGTACAAGAATATAACTACTATAATACTGCCCCCTATGTACAAGAATATAACTACTATAATACTGCCCCCTATGTACAAGAATATAACTACTATAATACTGCTCCTATGTATAAGAATATAACTACTATAATACTGCCCCTATATACAAGAATATAACTACTATAATACTGCCCCTATGTATAAGAATATAACTACTATAATACTGCTCCTATGTACAAGAATATAACTACTATAATACTGCCCCCTATGTACAAGAATATAACTACTATAATACTGCCCCCTATGTACAAGAATATAACTACTATAATACTGCTCCTATGTATAAGAATATAACTACTATAATACTGCCCCTATATACAAGAATATAACTACTATAATACTGCCCCTATATACAAGAATATAACTACTATAATACTGCTCCTATGTACAAGAATATAACTACTATAATACTGCCCCTATGTATAAGAATATAACTACTATAATACTGCTCCTATGTACAAGAATATAACTACTACAATACTGCCCCTATGTACAAGAATATAACTACTATAATACTGCTCCTATGTACAAGAATATAACTACTATAATACTGCTCCTATGTACAAGAATATAACTACTACAATACTGCCCCCTATGTATAAGAATATAACTACTATAATGATCTTTTTATTTAAAAACTGGCAATCATATATTACAAAAATGTTACATTAAAATCTCAAAGCAATAAATAGTAAAGGAGATAAATGTTGTTACATCACCTAAACAATAGCATTAGCAAACATTGACAAATCCCGATACATGGATGTTCCTCCAGTTCACATTCCCTGGGTTCCCCTTTATATCCTTCTTATATACGGCCTTGAGACTTTCTAGGATCTTACACCTGACAGTATCACAGGACAGGACTTCCTTATTGATGAGCAGGCAGCACCGCGCACACCACAGATGGTAGATGGTCACCACATTTATTATACACAGAGAGCTTCTGTCATACGCCCTGAGCTTAGGTTGGAAGTCTCCGTATAGCAGCTGACCATACGACTGTCCCATCAGGTGCGGTAACTTTAGGGACAAGGACACAGACTCCCATACCTGCATACTGAAGGGGCACTCTAACAGCAGATGGTCCATCGTCTCCAGTATATGGGGGCACTCTTCTCTGGGACAGGATCTGTCTGATACATTCCTGCACTTTAGATTATCTCTAACGTACATCTTACCATGGAGTGCCAGCCACGCTACGTCTCTCATATGAGGGGGAACTCTGGGATCGAGCACATTTTTTACAGCCCATTTTACATCCAGACTCGGAGCGCCCCTCAGTTGTACCTGGACACTGAAGTGAGATGACAGGACATTCTTATACAGCTCCTTCCTACTAAGCTGCTTGATGTCATCATACAAGATCCTCCATCTGACGACCTTACTTATTATGTGGACACCGTACCAAGAAACATTATTCTTTAGTCGTCCTGAGATTCTCTTGATGGGGTCCCCTACCGACTACACAGACACAAACTGCTGGATCTGGCTCTTAAACAAACAAGACCATGGCACCTTCTCTGAATTCTTACAAAACGAAAAATTCTTCATGAGAAACAAAAGATTAAAGAAGAGCTCCGGACAAGGCATGGCGAGACCACCATCCTTATGATGGAGATAGAGAATGTTTCTCCTGACCACATTCACCCTGTTGCCCCACAAGAAGTGAAAGAAGACATTGGTGAGTCTGGGGAGCAACGTATCTGGCAGCGGGAACACCACACTGATATAGAGGAACAGCGGGAGCAGGAAGGTCTTCAGCAGGCGGATCTTCTCCAGATATGTCAGCTTCCAGTGTCTCCAGCTCTGCACCTTCCGCTCACACACCACCAGCTTCTCCTCCCAGTTCAGCTTCCCATCATCTACAGCACCAAACACAACTCCCAAAATCTTTATCTGATCCTGAACTGTTCTGAAGGGCACAGAGAAGATACCAAGGTCACTCCCCAGCCACAACGCCTCGCTCTTCTCCATGTTCACAGAGGAGTTAGACACTTGGGAGAAGGCCGTGATCTCCTGCTGTAGAGCCGCACAGTCACCTCTAGAAGACACCACAACCGACACATCATCCGCATAGGCACAGAACTTTACCTCCTCCACCATACTTTGGAGGTGGCACCTCAGCCCTGTAAAATCTCTATGATCCTGCAGTTTTCTGAGGAAAGGATCCAGACTGAAAACATGCAACAATGGGCTGAGAGGACAGCCCTGCCTCACCCCTGACATGATCGCAAAGGGCTCAACCAAGTGACCATTAATCAGCGGCAGGCTTATAGCTTCCTCATACAGAAATCGCAGCCACTGCACAAACCGCATCGGGAGGCCATACTGTAACAACACCTGATACAGGTAATCATGATGGACTCCATCAAAGGCTTTACTCTGGTCTAAGCCCACAATATACGCCCCACATGGTGCTGCTTCATGTACGTCACGGCTTCTCTCACCAACAACAATGAGTCCTCTATCGTCCGACCCTTCACACCACACGTCTGGTTGGCGATGATGAGCTCACCCGCCACCTCACTCAGCCGATAATACAAGATCTTGGCCAGAATTTTATAATCCGTGTTCAGCAGAGACAATGGACGCCAGTTCTTTATATCTTTTAGATTTCCTTTTTTTGCCAAAAGGACCAGAACAGATTTATACTGGGACGGTAGAAGCTTCCCTGCAGAGAGGCAATCATTATAGACCTGCACCAGGTCCGGAGCTAATAAGTCCCGGAACTCTCTATAAAACTCGCTGGTCAGGCCGTCCAGCCCCGGGCTCTTGTTGGCCTTTAAGGAGTCAATGCTCTTCTTCACCTCCTCCTCAGTTATGGGACCGGCCATACTATCTGCCTGTGTGGGGTCTAGTGTTGGTAGGGACACCCCCTTCAGGTAGGCATTAATGGCTTCCTTATCAATATTAGCCCCTTTATAGAGATCTCTATAATAATCAGCAATGATCTTGTGGACTTTCTCCGGCTCTGACTGCTCCACCCCATTCTCATCCAACAAACCAGTAATTAGCTTCTTACTGACCCTGTTTTTACAGGCAATGAAAGGATCTGGGTTATGAACGCCCCAATTATCAAACTGTCCCTCCGCCTTGAGAGACTTGATGCGATCATACTGCAGCTCCCTCATTCGCTGCTTTATATGGCTGACGATCCGTCCATCCACCTCCTCACCACCATTCATCCTGCTATATAGCCGGCTCAGTTGCAGTCTCAGGGCAGAGTATCTCATATACTCCATGCTACATGTTCACAGACTTAAGAGTGGAAAAGCCAAACTTCACATGCCACAAATGCAAGCTTGTGTCCCTGTTGGAGGAAAAGTTGCAAAATCTCGAAGAGAGGTTAGCTACGTTGAAGATCATTAAGGAAGGTGAAGAGTTCTTGGACAGAGCAGAATTATCTCTTCATGTTACAGAAAGAGAAGAAATTCGAAGTGCACCTGAAGAAACAGAGGAATGGAGACATGTGACCCAGAGAAGCAGGAGGATCAGGAGGCAGTCAGCACCCATACTGCTCAGGAACCAGTACCAGGCTCTCACGCAGGAAAACAATGAAGAAATACATCAGGATAAGACTTTGCCAACAAGCAGCAACCTTGTACGCCTTCAGAGTCCTCCTGGATGGAGAAAGAAAAATGTTGTGAAGAAGAAACGGAGAGTGGTGGTCATGGGGGATTCCCTGTTGAGAGGAACTGAGGCCGCTATCTGCAGACCGGATATAACTACAAGAGAAATGTGTTGTCTTCCAGGTGCAAAAATTAAAGATGTGTCTGACAGGATATCAGGACTCTTCAGACCTACAGATGACTACCCATTCCTGCTACTACATGTGGGGACAAATGACACCGCAAGAAACGACCTGGAAACCATCTGCAGAGACTTTGAAGACTTAGGCAAGAAAGTGAAAGAACTGGGAGCGCAGGTGGTCTTCTCTTCCATCCTCCCAGTGGATGGCCATGGAACAAGGAGGTGGAATAAGATTCTGCAGGTGAACAACTGGCTACGTCGATGGTGCCGTCAGCAACGATTTGGATTTCTGGATCACGGAGTGAACTACTTATACGATGGACTACTTGCTAGAGATGGGGTGCACCTTACGAAGACTGGAAAGCATGTATTTGGAAGTCGCCTTGCTACACTTGTAAGGAGAGCTTTAAACTAGAACAACATGGGAAGGGAAGCAAAAGACCAGAAAAAGCCATACACCTGACAAATGCTATTGAGAACTCTGCTATTAGAAGTGGAAAGGAAGAACAAAGACAAAAGAATCTAATTAATAAAAATATTGGAGAAAGAGAAACCAATCACAAACTAAAATGTTTCTATACTAATGCACAAAGCATGGGCAACAAACAAGGAGAATTGGAACTACTAACACAGGAAAAGAAATATGATGTCATTGGAATCACTGAAACTTGGTGGGACAATACACATGATTGGAATACAAGACTAGAAGGATACAACTTATTTGCAAGAAACAGACTTGATAAACGAGGAGGAGGTGTCGCATTGTATGTTAGAAACGCGTATATCTGCACAGAGATTGAAGCTTCAGAGACTGGGAGTTCTGTGGAAACTGTTTGGGTAAGAATACAAGGACAGAACAATGGAAAGGACACCATTGTAGGCATTTACTACAGGCCGCCTGTGCAAGCTGAAGATATGGATGAACTCTTTATGCATCAAATGGCCAAGTTCTCCAAAAAATATGACATAGTTGTCATGGGAGATTTCAACTATCCAGACATTTGTTGGGAATCTCTCTCAGGCAAAACTAACAGGTCAAGGAAATTCTTATCCTCTCTTGCTGACAACTTTATCTTCCAAAAGGTAAGGGAGAAAACAAGGGGAACTGCTACCTTGGATCTAATCCTTATAAACAGGGAGGAAATGGTTAAGGAGGTAAAAGTGGCTGGGACCCTAGGAGGTAGCGACCATGCTATTTTAGAATTTTGGATAACTAGAGGCGGAAGACCTGTGAAGACTCAGACGTCAAGGTTAGATTTCAGAAAGGCAGATTTTAAGGGATTCAGAAAGAGAATTGGAGGGATCCAATGGCTGGATATCCTTAAAGACAAAAATGTCCAGGAAGGATAGGAAATCTTGAAAAATGAAATTCTCAAAGCACAGTTGTTAACAATTCCGAAAAGAGGGAAGAATAGGAAGCAGTTAAGGAAACCAGGATGGATGAACACAGAACTTAAGCACATGCTAAAAAGGAAGAAAAAAATGTTTATAAAATGGAAAGAGGGAGGCATATCTAAAGAAGAATATAATGCTGTCTGCAGAACCTGCAGGGCACAAATCAGATTATCTAAAGCTGAAAATGAATTGAGGCTTGCAAGAGATGTCAAAAGCAATAATAAAGGATTTTGGGGATATGTCAAAAGTAAAAGAAAAGTCAAAGATGCTATAGGATTTTTACAGGATGAAAATGATGAAATGGTAAGACAGGATGTTGAGAAGGCTGAACTTTTAAATTCCTATTTTGCATCTGTTTTCTCTCAGAAAGGAAATGTAACATCAACTGTTATTCACTGTCCTATTAAGGGAATAGAAGAATCCAGGATATCTATAAACAGAAAGATAGTGAGGAAACACTTAGCTAGCCTAAATGAATTCAAGTCTCCAGGTCCAGATGAATTACACCCCAGAGTACTGAAGGAGATAGCAGAAGAAATTTTTGAACCCCTCTCTATAATCTTTGAAAATTCTTGGAGAACAGGAGAAGTGCCAGAAGACTGGAGAAGAGCAAATGTTGTTCCTATCTTCAAAAAGGGGAAGAAGGTGGACCCAGGTAACTATAGGCCAGTGAGTCTGACTTCTATACCAGGAAAGATCTTTGAACAAATTATTAAACAACATGTATGTCAATACCTGGATAAGAATGAAGTGATTAAACAGAGTCAGCATGGGTTTGTAACTAATAAGTCATGTCAGACTAACTTAATTTCCTTCTATGACGGTATCACTGATTGGGTGGATCAAGGAAATGCTGTAGATATAGTATATCTTGACTTCAGCAAAGCATTTGACAAAGTCTCTCATACAATCCTTATTGAAAAAATGATTAAGTATGGAATGGACAAGGCAACTGTTAGGTGGATTCATAACTGGCTTAGTGATCGGACCCAAAGAGTGGTCGTAAATGGCTGCACATCCAGTTGGAAGAATGTCTCAAGTGGGGTACCACAGGGCTCTGTCCTGGGCCCTGTATTGTTCAACATCTTTATCAACGATTTAGATGAAGGAATTGAGGGTAAACTGATTAAATTTGCTGATGACACAAAGCTAGGAGGGATAGCTAATACTAGAGAAGAGAGAGAGAGGATTCAAAAAGATTTAAATAAACTGGAGAAGTGGGCAGCAACTAACAGAATGGTTTTTAACAGGGAGAAATGCAAAGTACTACATCTGGGCAATAAAAATGGAAAAAGCATATACAGAATGGGAGGAATAGGGCTAAGCAACAGCACATGTGAAAAAGACTTGGGTATACTAATAGATCACAGACTGAATATGAGTCAACAGTGTGATGCAGCAGCAAAAAAGGCAAATGCAATTCTAGGATGTATTAACAGAAGCATACAGTCTAGATCACGTGAAGTCATTATTTCCCTCTACTCCTCTTTGGTCAGACCTCATCTGGAATATTGTGTCCAGTTTTGGGCACCACATTTTAAAAAAGACATCAACAAACTGGAGCAAGTTCAGAAAAGAGCGACCAGAATGGTGACCGGTCTGCAAACCCTGTCTTATGAGGAAAGGTTGCAGGATTTGGGAATGTTTAGTTTGCAAAAGAGAAGACTGAGAGGAGACTTAATAGCTGTCTACAAATATCTAAAGGGCTGTCACATTGTAGAAGGATCAACTTTATTCTCATTTGCACAAGGAAAGACTAGAAGCAATGGGATGAAACTGAATGGGAGGAGACACAGATTAGATATTAGAAAAAACTTTTTGACAGTTAGAGTGATCAATGAGTGGAACAGGCTGCCACGAGAAGTGGTGAGTTCTCCTTCAATGGAAGTCTTCAAACAGAGGCTGGACAGACATCTGACTGGGATGATTTAGCGAATCCTGCTTTGAGCAGGGGGTTGGACCAGATGGCCCAGGAGGTCCCTTCCAACTCTACGATTCTATGATTCTATGATTCCATATTACTATGTCTCCTGGCTGCTCGTATAATAAACTGCTTGATGTCACTTTTCATGGTCTCCCACCACTCAGCTGTGTCATCACACATACATTGGGTGGTCCTACGATCATTATAGAAGGTGGTGAAGACCTCTCTGAACCGTGGATCTTGGATCACGGAGCTATTCACCTTCCAGTACCCCTTTCCACAGACCACAGCTTGGGCCAGATCCAGCGTCACGCTCACCATGCAATGGTCAGAGAACTCCAGAGGGCTGATCCTGTACTGAGAGCATCTCACCTCTCTCTTTATATACACCCGGTCTATTCTGCTGGCATTACCACCCTTATGGTATGTGTATGTCTTACTGGTATGGTGGGAACCATAGGGGTCTACTAGATGGGCCTGTTGGACGATATTATTAAGAAACGTCTCCTCATATCTCAGTTTCTTGTGACTGCTGGATCTATCCACATTACAAGACACATTATTAAAATCCCCACACAATATAAACACTTTAGAGGTAAAGCAATATGGCTTCATATGGTCAAACAGTTCCCTCCGCTCTTTCCTTGTCTGTGGAGCATAAATGTTTATTGCTCTATAATGGATGGAGTCCAGTACAAAGTCCAGCATCAGACAGCGGCCCGGACAGATCTCCAGGACTCTGTCCACCTGGACATCCATGGTATTAAAGAGGATTCCCACACCGTCATTCCTCTCCAGCCCGAAGGACCAGAATGATGGACCTAGTCTCCAGTCTCTCTTGGCTGCATACACATGGGCATTACATTTCAGATACGTCTCCTGTAAGAAGAAGACGTCAGATCTCTCATCAGACAATCGCTGGTAGATCGCCTGCCGCCGGCTACCAGTCCTCACACTGTTCACATTAATAGAGCTTAGTCTCAGCCGCATCCTGATCACTTAGACTTTCTGGTCTTCTTTCTCCTTCCACTGCTGTCACCTGCAGTGCCCCATCTCTTTGTGGACACGGGAGAGTCAGGATCCACCTCATCAGAGTCATTTTCTATGATGTATGAGGAACCTTGCTCCATTTGTGCCTCTTCTTTGTCTTCTTCTCCCAGTACATTGTAACGTCCTGGACTTATCACCAGCACTGGAGGTTCAGAGGTTTTCTGGACTGTTGTGATTTTCCTGGAGGAATCCACAAAGGCTTTTTTCCTTTTTATGGTCACAAAACCTTCGTCATCCACACTGGACACTGCAGACAATTTATCTGCTTCTACAGATGTACTGGGCTGAAGCTTGGATGGTTTGGTGACAGGTTTTCTGGACACCTTAGTGACTAGTATTTTAGGTCTTAATTTAGTGGCTGAACATTGCTTAGATCTCACTTTACTGGCTGATGGTGGCTTAGCTCTGGCTGGTGGTACTTTAGGTGTTTCTTCAGTGGCTGGTGGTCCTAATAGTGCAGCATCCATCGATATTATATCAGACTCTGGAGCAGGCTCGCTGTTACTGTGACTTATCTCCTCATCAGTGCCGGCTTCTTGGACAACATCTGCACCTCTTGTGGTTTCTTTTCCCATAATTTCCAAGGAGGTCAGGCCATTATATTTATTATGCTCTGCATGAGGGCATCACGAAACGTATGCCCGGGTCCCGAGCACAGGTTACAGATGACGGTTCCTGTGCATTTGTCCTTTGCATGCCCGAACTGTCCACACAATGAGCACGTTATACGAGAGCAGTTCATGGCGAGGTGCCTGCCCCCACATCTATGGCACAGACGTGGCTGACCGGGGTAATAGCATATCCCCCTCTCTGAGCCCAGGTAGAAGGAGTGCGGCAGATGTCTGGTTACACCATTCTCCTGTAGAAGCTGGATTTTCACAGAATATCCTCCATTCCATATTTGCTCCTCATCATAGATCTTCTGGGGATGACTTCTCACCATGCACTGCCGGCTCAACCAGTGCTGCAGATCCGCCAGAGCCACCACCTCAGACTGGAACAGGACAGTGGCCGTTATTTCCTGCGGCTTAGACAGCTGGATACAATGGAGATGATCCCAGATATCATCATCTCTAGTGTCATTATAGATGTTCCAGAACATATCCAGATCACACTGAAGCTTAAAGCTGATGTCATAGATCCTGCTGGATGGGACATGGATCAGTGCGTAGACCTCAGATGCCTTAAACCTCATAAAGTCTTTCAGAAGAACTTTCCCAATATAAATTCTGGATGGGATGTTCTCCTCTGCTCCTGTGTACTTTATCCTGACTGCGTTCCTCCTCTGAGGTGGAGGGTTCACTAGTCTTGTGACATTGGAGAACAGTCTCCTGAACTGATGTTGGTCAGCAGGAGGATCAGTGCCGCAGGAGGATCAGTGCCGGAGCTCTCCCCAGCCGCAGGAGGATCAGTGCCGGAGCTCTCCCCAGCCGCAGGAGGATCAGTGCCGGAGCTCTCCCCAGCCGCAGGAGGATCAGTGCCGGAGCTCTCCCCAGCCGCAGGAGGATCAGTGCCGGAGCTCTCCCCAGCCGCAGGAGGATCAGTGCCGGAGCTCTCCCCAGCCGCAGGAGGATCAGTGCCGGAGCTCTCCCCAGCCGCAGGAGGATCAGTGCCGGAGCTCTCCCCAGCCGCAGGTGGAGCAGTGCCGGAGCTCTCCCCAGCCGCAGGAGGATCAGTTCCGGAGCTCTCCCCAGCCGCAGGAGGATCAGTTCCGGAGCCCTCCCCAACCGCAGGAGGATCAGTGCTGGAGCTCTCCCCAGCCGCAGGAGGATCAGTGCTGGAGCTCTCCCCAGCCGCAGGTGGAGCAGTGCCGGAGCTCTCCCCAGCCGCAGGAGGATCAGTGCCGGAGCTCTCCCCAGCCGCAGGTGGAGCAGTGCCGGAGCTCTCCCCAGCCGCAGGAGGATCAGTGCCGGAGCTCTCCCCAGCCGCAGGAGGATCAGTGCTGGAGCTCTCCCCAGCCGCAGGTGGAGCAGTGCCAGAACGCTCAACAGCCCCATGATCACTGACACCTGTTTGTGCTGAAAAAATGCCCAGATCCACTACTGATTGTTGCACAATGTGATCTTCATTCATTGACATGGAGGGTTCAGAGTCCATTATAATGTTTGTATCTGTTGCAGACATACATTCACTAGCACCAGTGAGCGGGGTCTCACTCACAGCACTGAGCGGGGTCTCACTCACAGCACTGAGCGGGGTCTCGCACACAGTGACAGTACAGGGGACACTTACTTCATCACTTACAGGAGCTGAGCTCCCTTCATTGCTGCACACAGAGTCCACTGCGGTTAACCCCTCGGTTGCTGACACACTTTCCTCTGCCGCGCTCCCAGCATTGTCTGCTGCCTCAGACCCCTCACATTGTGCGGCTGATATAAGTGCTGCATTTCTTACCAGACGTCCTTGCCCCACACTGTGCACAATTTCAGATTTAATGTCCTTATTACTAATGGAGTGTTTTCTATTCTCCTTCTGGGCTCTGGCTCCCCTCTTTTTCTCCATAGCCCAAGTTTCCTTTCTGGGCACAGAGTTCACATCTTTGTCCAGGTTTCCTTTCCGAATGTCCAGCTCTCATCTGCAAACATCCAGGCTCTCACATTTCATCAGTTTTATCTTTGGATCAGTCTCATTCTTAATTTCATCTTGTAATTTGCTGATTTGCATTTCCAGCTTAAAAATGCTTTGCCTTGTAACTTTACCACTCAATCCAGCAACATAACAAGCAGGTTTAGAAGACTCACCAGCCACCATGTCCAGCTTTCCATTACCACCAGGTCCATGCGGCAGGCTACGGGCTTTCCCTGGATCATCAGCCCAGCTTCCCTCCCCTCCACCTGGGTCAGAAGCCATGCCTCCGCCCTGCTGGGAGCTCACAAACACACGTCTATCCTCTCCTATGGACAAGAATATAACTACTATAATACTGCTCCTATGTACAAGAATATAACTACTATAATACTGCTCCTATATACAAGAATATAACTACTATAATACTGCCCCTATGTACAAGAATATAACTACTATAATACTGCCCCTATGTACAAGAATATAACTACTATAATACTGCCCCTATATACAAGAATATAACTACTATAATACTGCCCCTATGTACAAGAATATAACTACTATAATACTGCTCCTATATACAAGAATATAACTACTATAATACTGCTCCTATATACAAGAATATAACTACTATAATACTTCTCCTATGTACAAGAATATAACTACTATAATACTGCTCCTATGGACAAGAATATAACTACTATAATACTGCTCCTATGTACAAGAATATAACTACTATAATACTGCCCCCTATGTACAAGAATATAACTACTATAATACTGCCCCCTATGTACAAGAATATAACTACTATAATACTGCCCCTATGTACAAGAATATAACTACTATAATACTGCCCCTATGTACAAGAATATAACTACTATAATACTGCCCCTATATACAAGAATATAACTACTATAATACTGCTCCTATGTACAAGACTATAACTACTATAATACTGCCCCTATATACAAGAATATAACTACTATAATACTGCCCCCTATGTACGAGAATATAACTACTATAATACTGCCCCCTATGTACAAGAATATAACTACTATAATACTGCCACTATGTACAAGAATATAACTATTATAATACTGCCCCTATATACAAGAATATAACTACTATAATACTGCTCCCTATGTACGAGAATATAACTACTATAATACTGCCCCTATGTACAAGAATATAACTACTATAATACTGCCCCTATGTACAAGAATATAACTACTATAATACTGCCCCTATGTACGAGAATATAACTACTATAATACTGCCCCTATGTACAAGAATATAACTACTATAATACTGCCCCCTATGTACGAGAATATAACTACTATAATACTGCCCCTATGTACGAGAATATAACTACTATAATACTGCTCCTATGTACGAGAATATAACTACTATAATACTGCCCCCTACAAGAATATAACTACTATAATACTGCTCCTATGTACAAAAATATAACTACTATAATACTGCCCCTATGTACAAGAATATAACTACTATAATACTGCCTCCTATGTACAAGAATATAACTACTATAATACTGCTCCTATGTACAAGAATATAACTACTATAATACTGCCCCTATGTACAAGAATATAACTACTATAATACTGCTCCTATGTACAAGAATATAACTACTATAATACTGCCCCTATGTACAAGAATATAACTACTATAATACTGCCCCCTATGTACAAGAATATAACTACTATAATACTGCCCCTATGTACAAGAATATAACTACTATAATACTGCTCCCTATGTACAAGAATATAACTACTATAATACTGCCCCTATGTACAAGAATATAACTACTATAATACTGCCTCCTATGTACAAGAATATAACTACTATAATACTGCCCCTATGTACAAGAATATAACTACTATAATACTGCTCCCTATGTACAAGAATATAACTACTATAATACTGCTCCTATATACAAGAATATAACTACTATAATACTGCCCCCTATGTACAAGAATATAACTACTATAATACTGCTCCTATATACAAGAATATAACTACTATAATACTGCTCCTATATACAAGAATATAACTACTATAATACTGCTCCCTATGTACAAGAATATAACTACTATAATACTGCTCCTATATACAAGAATATAACTACTATAATACTGCTCCTATATACAAGAATATAACTACTATAATACTGCCCCCTATGTGCAAGAATATAACTACTATAATACTGCTCCTATGTACAAGAATATAACTACTATAATACTGCTCCTATATACAAGAATATAACTACTATAATACTGCTCCTATATACAAGAATATAACTACTATAATACTGCTCCCTATGTACAAGAATATAACTACTATAATACTGCTCCTATATACAAGAATATAACTACTATAATACTGCTCCTATGTACAAGAATATAACTACTATAATACTGCCCCCTATGTGCAAGAATATAACTACTATAATACTGCTCCTATGTACAAGAATATAACTACTATAATACTGCTCCTATGTACAAGAATATAACTACTATAATACTGCTCCTATATACAAGAATATAACTACTATAATACTGCCTCCTATGTACAAGAATATAACTACTATAATACTGCTCCTATGTACAAGAATATAACTACTATAATACTGCCCCTATGTACAAGAATATAACTACTATAATACTGCTCCTATGTACAAGAATATAACTACTATAATACTGCCCCTATGTACAAGAATATAACTACTATAATACTGCCCCCTATGTACAAGAATATAACTACTATAATACTGCCCCTATGTACAAGAATATAACTACTATAATACTGCTCCCTATGTACAAGAATATAACTACTATAATACTGCCCCTATGTACAAGAATATAACTACTATAATACTGCCTCCTATGTACAAGAATATAACTACTATAATACTGCCCCTATGTACAAGAATATAACTACTATAATACTGCTCCCTATGTACAAGAATATAACTACTATAATACTGCTCCTATATACAAGAATATAACTACTATAATACTGCCCCCTATGTACAAGAATATAACTACTATAATACTGCCCCTATGTACAAGAATATAACTACTATAATACTGCCTCCTATGTACAAGAATATAACTACTATAATACTGCTCCTATGTACAAGAATATAACTACTATAATACTGCCCCTATGTACAAGAATATAACTACTATAATACTGCTCCTATGTACAAGAATATAACTACTATAATACTGCCCCTATGTACAAGAATATAACTACTATAATACTGCCCCCTATGTACAAGAATATAACTACTATAATACTGCCCCTATGTACAAGAATATAACTACTATAATACTGCTCCCTATGTACAAGAATATAACTACTATAATACTGCCCCTATGTACAAGAATATAACTACTATAATACTGCCTCCTATGTACAAGAATATAACTACTATAATACTGCCCCTATGTACAAGAATATAACTACTATAATACTGCTCCCTATGTACAAGAATATAACTACTATAATACTGCTCCTATATACAAGAATATAACTACTATAATACTGCCCCCTATGTACAAGAATATAACTACTATAATACTGCTCCTATATACAAGAATATAACTACTATAATACTGCTCCCTATGTACAAGAATATAACTACTATAATACTGCTCCTATATACAAGAATATAACTACTATAATACTGCTCCTATATACAAGAATATAACTACTATAATACTGCCCCTATGTACAAGAATATAACTACTATAATACTGCTCCTATGTACAAGAATATAACTACTATAATACTGCTCCTATGTACAAGAATATAACTACTATAATACTGCTCCTATATACAAGAATATAACTACTATAATACTGCCCCTATGTACAAGAATATAACTACTATAATACTGCTCCTATGTACAAGAATATAACTACTATAATACTGCTCCTATGTACAAGAATATAACTACTATAATACTGCTCCCTATGTACAAGAATATAACTACTATAATACTGCTCCTATGTACAAGAATATAACTACTATAATACTGCTCCTATGTACAAGAATATAACTACTATAATACTGCTCCTATGTACAAGAATATAACTACTATAATACTGCTCCTATATACAAGAATATAACTACTATAATACTGCTCCTATGTACAAGAATCTTTGGTGTTTGGTGGGCTTCAGCCTCTCAGACATGTTTCTGTGCGGGAGGCTTCGGGGTGATGTCACTTTCCTGGTATCTTCCCAGCAGGGCGCTCAGCGCTGGGAACACGGGGTGTGACGGACGTTATCTGCGCGGTCTGCGCTCCTTATTTGGAGAGCTGCGGTGACTGTTCTGCGCCGTCGTCTCCACTAATCGCTTACAAATGTTATAAAAATTACAGCAATATGAGGAAAACTACTGGGAAGAGCCGACATTGTAACCGGACGAGTCAGAACACGACTCTGCTGCTGGACGCCTGCTGGCAGCACAGATGTCACGTCTGAGTTCAGACTGCGCAGTTTTTGGAGAGCATCATCGAAAAGAAAACTTGCTTGAAATGAGGTGATCGGTGGCCTCCACTTAATGCAGACATGATCCCATACCTGGGGGCTGGTGCAGTATGGACCCCTCAGTGGTGCAACACTCTCAGGGGTGCAGAGGAATCTGAGAGACCCTCAGTGATGCTCCGACTTAGGACTCCCCCCATGGACCCACTGATGCCATTGAGTTCCACTGCCCCTGTCCTGGGCAGCCTAGAGATTGTAGAGGGCCTGCGTCTGTGTGACCACCGGGATGGTCGCTGCTCACTGCAGCATCTAAGGGGTTAAGCAGTGCACTCTGAACAAGCTCCAATCACAGCATTACTGGTGAGTGTCTGCTGTATGAGACAGCCGGCACCCAGAGGGTATGGAGCGGGATCTATGGATGAGCGCCGTACAAAACCTCCCGATATCTACCGTACATATACGGAGGGCACCAGGAGAAGAGAAGGGGGTAAGAGGACTGGACCCTCCAGCCTGGGGGCTCCACAGCTGTAACGGGGCGGGTGTCTGCTGTATGAGACGGCCAGCACCCAGAGGGTATGGAGCGGGATCTGTGGGTGAGCGCCGTACAAACCCAATATCTACTGTACATATACAGAGGACGCCAGGCAAAGAGAAGTGGGGACAGACCCGGACCCTCCAGCCTTGGGGCTCCACAGCTGTAACGGGCGGGTGTCTGCTGTATGAGACGGCCAGCACCCAGAGGGTATGGAGCGGGATCTGTGGGTGAGCGCCGTACAAAACCTCCCGATATCTACCGTGCATATACGGAGGACACCAGGAGAAGAGAAGGGGGCAAGAGGACTGGACCCTCCAGCCTGAGGGCTCCACAGCTGTAACGGGGCGCGTGTCTGCTGTATGAGACGGCCAGCACCCAGAGGGTATGGCGCGGGATCTGTGGATGAGCACCGTACAAACCCAATATCTACTGTACATATACAGAGGACGCCAGGCAAAGAGAAATGGGGACAGACCCGGACCCTCCAGCCTTGGGGCTCCACAGCTGTAACGGGCGGGTGTCTGCTGTATGAGACGGCCAGCACCCAGAGGGTATGGAGCGGGATCTGTGGGTGAGCGCCGTACAAAACCTCCCGATATCTACCGTGCATATACGGAGGACACCAGGAGAAGAGAAGGGGGCAAGAGGACTGGACCCTCCAGCCTGAGGGCTCCACAGCTGTAACGGGGCGCGTGTCTGCTGTATGAGACGGCCAGCACCCAGAGGGTATGGCGCGGGATCTGTGGATGAGCACCGTACAAACCCAATATCTACTGTACATATACAGAGGACGCCAGGCACAGAGAAGTGGGCAGAGACCTGGACCCTCCAGCCTGGGGGCTCCACAGCTGTAACGGGCGGGTGTCTGCTGTATGTGACAGCCGGCACCCAGAGGGTATGGAGTGAGATCTGTGGGTGAGCGCAGTACAAATGCTCCTGATGTCTGCCGTACGTATACAGAGGACACCAGGAGAAGAGAAGGCGACAAGGGGACTGGACCTCCTGCCTGGGGGCTCCTCAGCAGCATTGGTGAGTGTCTACTGTATGAGAAAGCCGGCACCCAGAGGATATGGAGCGGGATCTGTGGGTGTGCGCCGTACAAACCTGATATCTACTGCACAAAGAGAAGGGGGCAAGTAGACTGGACCCTCCTGCCTGGGGGCTCCTCAGCAGCATTGGTGAGTGTCTGCTGTATGAGAAAGCCGGCACCCAGAGGATATGGAGCGGGATCTGTGAGTGTGCGCCGTACAAACCTGATATCTACTGTACACAGAGAAGGGGGCAAGTAGACTGGACCTCCTGCCTGGGGGCTCCTCAGCAGCATTGGTGAGTGTCTGCTGTATGAGAAAGCCGGCACCCAGAGGATATGGAGCGGGATCTGTGGGTGTGCGCCGTACAAACCTGATATCTACTGTACAAAGAGAAGGAGGCAAGTAGACTGGACCTCTTGCCTGGGGGCTCCTCAGCAGCATTGGTGAGTGTCTGCTGTATGAGAAAGCCGGCACCCAGAGGATATGGAGCGGGATCTGTGAGTGTGCGCCGTACAAACCTGATATCTACTGTACAAAGAGAAGGGGGCAAGTAGACTGGACCCTCCTGCCTGGGGGCTCCTCAGCAGCATTGGTGAGTGTCTGCTGTATGAGAAAGCCGGCACCCAGAGGATATGGAGCGGGATCTGTGAGTGTGCGCCGTACAAACCTGATATCTACTGTACAAAGAGAAGGGGGCAAGTAGACTGGACCTCCTGCCTGGGGGCTCCTCAGCAGCATTGGTGAGTGTCTGCTGTATGAGAAAGCCGGCACCCAGAGGATATGGAGCGGGATCTGTGAGTGTGCGCCGTACAAACCTGATATCTACTGTACACAGAGAAGGGGGCAAGTAGACTGGACCTCCTGCCTGGGGGCTCCTCAGCAGCATTGGTGAGTGTCTGCTGTATGAGAAAGCCGGCACCCAGAGGATATGGAGCGGGATCTGTGGGTGTGCGCCGTACAAACCTGATATCTACTGTACAAAGAGAAGGGGGCAAGTAGACTGGACCCTCCTGCCTGGGGGCTCCACAGCTGTAACGGGGCAGGTGTCTGTTGTGACAGCCGGCACCCAGTGGGTATGGAACTGACATTGTGGGTGAGCGCCATACAAACGCTCCCGACGTCTGCCGTACATATACGGAGGACACCAAGAGAAGAGAAGCGGGCAGAGAAGCTGACCCACCTGCCCGGGGTCTCCACAGCAGCTATCGCTGGATTAGCTGATCAGTCCTCATACTTTTTGGGATTGATGGAGGTTCGGCAGCTCCAGGACAGGAGCCGCTGAGCGACGGATACAAGTTAGAAAACCTTTGATAAGAGTTTATTGGCCCTCTAATATTTTGCCCCTTCGCTTGAATAAACTGACAAAATCCAAATGTCTGTCCACGTCACTGGGGAGATAGGACCCTGTGGAGGAATTCGGACCCTCTGGCCACAAGGAGTCGTCGTAGACCTCATGGCCCCTATATACAGTGCCATACAGGGGAGTACATACCATTGGTGAGGGCCCAGGAGCCCAGAGCTCAGGAGCCCAGTCACCTCTGCACAGGTGGGTGTCTGCTGTCTGGGGCCACCACCCTCCCCAATGAGCCCCTTATCTGCCCCGATATCCCGGGGAATGTTTCGGCCTCGTGTCCTTTTGTTTTTGTGGCTGGTGCCGGATCGTGAAATGTTAACCACCTGATTGTAAAAAATCTCAGGAAACGACCAGCGCAGGCCGAAAGCCCCATGACGAGGTATTAGTCACCCCGGAGCTCTGCGGGGTCTCACATTCCTCAGATATGAGGGGTTACTCATACTCACCCTATGGATCATCAGGAGACACCAGGGGGCCCCCACATTTCTGCGCTTGTCACTGCCACCCTGGAAAGGCTTCCGTCCTCCATCCTGGATTGTCGGTGGGGTGGGGTCTCCTCTTTTACAATTTGCAGGCAAGCAGGGGTCAAGGGTGAGGACCTTCTACCAGGGATGGTCAATGGTGGTGACAGCAAGAGGAACCGATAATTAAGGCTCCCACTGCCCCCATAGAGAATGATGCTGAGGACCTCGGGGGTGTAATGGTCACCTTCACCTCCTCATTTCTCTCCCGCTTCATGCCTCCGCCGCCTCATATCTCAACCTCCTCATGTCTCTCCCGCCTCAGGCCTCCGCCGCCTCATATCTCAACCTCCTCATGTCTCTCCCGCCTCAGGCCTCCGCCGCCTCATGTCTCTCCCGCCTCATGCCTCCGCCTCATGCCTCAACCTCCTCATGTCTCTCTCGCCTCAGGCCTCCGCCGCCTCATGCCTCAACCTCCTCATGCCTCTGCCACCTCATGCCTCAACCTCCTCATGTCTCTCTCGCCTCATGCCTCCGCCGCCTCATGCCTCAACCTCCTCATGCCTCCGCCACCTCATGCCTCAACCTCCTCATGTCTCTCCCGCCTCAGGCCTCCGCCGCCTCATGTCTCAACCTCCTCATGTCTCTCCCGCCTCAGGCCTCCGCCGCCTCATGTCTCTCCCGCCTCATGCCCCTGCCTCATGCCTCAACCTCCTCATGTCTCTCTCGCCTCAGGCCTCCGCCGCCTTATGCCTCAACCTCCTCATGCCTCCGCCACCTCATGCCTCAACCTCCTCATGTCTCTCTCGCCTCATGCCTCCGCCGCCTCATGCCTCCACCTCCTCATGTCTCTCCTGCCTCAGGCCTCCGCCGCCTTGTAGGAGGAGGAGTCCCCACTGTGTATCCAGCCCGGGACCAAGGGGACGGTCACCAAGGTTCCTAGGGGGAATGTTTCCGAGTGACATGATAAGGGGACAGAACATAGAGTTCTAGAAAGGTTGGGGGTGGAGCCAATATAAAAGGGGCTGAGGACGCCAGCAGAGGGCAGTCGACGGAGCAGGAGAGAAGGAGCAAGGAAGCTGGAGGGCGCAAGAGCAAGGAGAGCAGAGCAGCGATGGCAGAGACTGAAGGGAGACTCACCGCCGCCGACAGAAGGGAGACGGCACCGAGCGCCTGCCCGCGCTCCCAGCAGCCGCCACCGCCCGACTCAACCTCGCAGGTGCGGCCTGTCCGCTGCCACCCGCGGCCGCCACTGCCCGACTCTACCCCACGAGTGCGGCCTGTCCGCTGCCACCCGCGGCCGCCACTGCCCGACTCTACCCCGCGAGTGCGGCCTGTCCGCTGCCACCCGCGGCCGCCACTGCCCGACTCTACCCCACGAGTGCGGCCTGTCCGCTGCCACCCGCGGCCGCCACTGCCCGACTCTACCCCGCGAGTGCGGCCTGTCCGCTGCCACCCGCGGCCGCCACTGCCCGACTCTACCCCGCGAGTGCGGCCTGTCCGCTGCCACCCGCGGCCGCCACTGCCCGACTCTACCCCGCGAGTGCGGCCTGTCCGCTGCCACCCGCGGCCGCCACTGCCCGACTCTACCCCGCGAGTGCGGCCTGTCCGCTGCCACCCGCGGCCGCCACTGCCCGACTCTACCCCGCGAGTGCGGCCTGTCCGCTGCCACCCGCGGCCGCCACTGCCCGACTCTACCCCGCGAGTGCGGCCTGTCCGCTGCCACCCGCGGCCGCCACTGCCCGACTCTACCCCGCGAGTGCGGCCTGTCCGCTGCCACCCGCGGCCGCCACTGCCCGACTCTACCCCGCGAGTGCGGCCTGTCCGCTGCCGCCACTGCCCGACTCTACCCCGCGAGTGCGGCCTGTCCGCTGCCACCCGCGGCCGCCACTGCCCGACTCTACCCCGCGAGTGCGGCCTGTCCGCTGCCACCCGCGGCCGCCACTGCCCGACTCTACCCCGCGAGTGCGGCCTGTCCGCTGCCACCCGCGGCCGCCACTGCCCGACTCTACCCCGCGAGTGCGGCCTGTCCGCTGCCACTCGCGGCCGCCACTGCCCGACTCTACCCCACGAGTGCGGCCTGTCCGTGGCCGAAGTGTACCTGCGATTACTACAGCCTCATGTCTCTCCCGCCTCATACCTCCACCTCCTTATGCCTCCTCCTTATGTCTCCGCCGCCTCATGTCTCTCCTGCCTCATGCCTCCACCTCCTCATGTCCCTCCCGCCTCATGCCTCCACCTCGTCATATCTCTCCCGCCTCATGCCTCCACCTCCTGTCTCTCCCGCCTTATGCCTCCACCTCCTCATGTCTCTCCCACCTCATGCCTCCACCTCGTCATATCTCTCCCGCCTCATGCCTCCACCTCCTGTCTCTCCCGCCTCATGCCTCCACCTCATGTCTCTCCCGCCTCATGCCTCCACCTCCTGTCTCTCCCGCCTCATGCCTCCACCTCCTCATGTCTCTCCCGCCTCATGTCTCCACCTCCTCATGTCTCCACCTCCTCATGTCTCTCCCGCCTCATGTCTCCACCTCCTCATGTCTCTCCCGCCTCATGCCTCCACCTCCTCCTGTCTCTCCCGCCTCATGCCTCCACCTCCTGTCTCTCCCGCCTCATGCCTCCACCTCATGTCTCTCCCGCCTCATGCCTCCACCTCCTCATGTCTCTCCCGCCTCATGTCTCCACCTCCTCATGTCTCTCCCACCTCATGCCTCCACCTCCTCATGTCTCTCCCGCCTCATGCCTTCACCTCCTGTCTCTCCCGCCTCATGTCTCCACCTCCTCCTGTCTCTCCTGCCTCATGACTCCACCTCCTCATGTCTCTCCCGCCTCATACCTCCACCTCCTCATGTCTCTCATGCTTCCACCTCGTCATATCTCTCCCGCCTCATGCCTCCACCTCCTGTCTCTCCCGCCTCATGCCTCCACCTTCTCATGTCTCTCCCGCCTCATGCCTCCACCTCCTCATGTCTCTCCCGCCTCATGCCTCCACCTCCTCATGTCTCTCCCGCCTCATGCCTCCACCTCCTCATGTCTCTCCCGCCTCATGCCTTCACCTCCTGTCTCTCCCGCCTCATGCCTCCACCTCCTCATGTCTCTCTGGCCTCATGCCTCCACCTCCTGTCTCTCTCGCCTCATGCCTCCACCTCCTTATTCTCCCGCCTCATGTCTCCACCTCCTGTCTCTCCCGCCTCATGTCTCCACCTCCCCATGCCTCTCCCGCCTCATGCCTCTGCTGCCTCATGCTTCCACCTCCTCATGTCTCTCCCGCCTCATGCCTCCACCTCCTCATGTCTCTCCCGCCTCATGTCTCCACCTCATGTCTCTCTCACCTCATGTCTCTCCCGCCTCATGCCTCCACCTCCTCGTCTCTCCCGCCTCATGTCTCCACCTCCTGTCTTTCCCGCCTCATGTCTCTCCCGCCTCATGCCTCCACCTCCTGTCTCTCCCGCCTCATGACTCCACCTCATGTCTCTCTCACCTCATGTCTCTCCCGCCTCATGCCTCCACCTCCTCGTCTCTCCCGCCTCATGTCTCCACCTCCTGTCTTTCCCGCCTCATGTCTCTCCCGCCTCATGCCTCCACCTCCTGTCTCTCCCGCCTCATGACTCCACCTCATGTCTCTCTCACCTCATGTCTCTCCCGCCTCATGCCTCCACCTCCTCATGCCTCCACCGCCTCATACCTCCACCTCCTCATGTCTTTCCCGCCTCATGCCTCCACCTCCTGTCTCTCCCGCCTCATACCTCCGCCTCCTCATGTCTCTCCCGCCTCATGCCTCCACCTCCTCATGTCTGTGCCACCTCATGTCTCTCATGCCTCCTCCTCATGCCTCCACCTCCTCATGTTTCTCCCGCCTCATGCCTCCACCTCCTGTCTCTCCCGCCTCATACCTCCGCCTCCTCATGTCTCTCCCGCCTCATGCCTCCACCTCCTCATGTCTCGCCGCCTCATGTCTCTCATGCCTCCGCCTCCTCATGTCTGTGCCACCTCATGTCTCTCATGCCTCCTCCTCATGCCTCCACCTCCTCATGTCTCCACCTCCTTATGTTTCTCCCGCCTCATGCCTCCACCTCATGTCTCTCCCGCCTCATGTCTCTCCCACCTTATACCTCCACCTCCTCATGTCTCTCCCGCCTCATGCCTCCGCCTGAGGTCTGTGCTTTCCTGCAGTTGTCTCTCAGGAGGCGGCCCTGCTGGCTGGAGCACAAGTAGGAGACGTTCACTCCTTCCTCCCTCGCTGATGTCACCAGTGAACTACTGGGTCGCCCCCGTCCCAGGGCTGTGGGGTACTCGGTACCGGGCCGGTGTCAGTGGGATATGTTGCGGCAGCTGTGACCGGGTCCATGGCCCTGGGCGCCCAACTCAATGGTGGTTTGAGATATAGTTTGTGTGATAGTTCGTGACGCCACCTGTGGTGTTTGGCAAGCAAGATGTTAAGCCAACGCTGCGTGCAGATCCTCTGGGGCTGATGGTGTGTTGCAGCATAGATGGTGTAGCTCCCAACAGGTGAAGCTGTAACCCCAGGGCAGTGTATAGGTGCAGGCGGTGTGAGGAATGTTGTTACCCAGATGTTGCCGTGCTGCCGGGGTTGGCGCACAAATGACTGGAGTACACCAGGACTTGTAGTTCCAAAGCTTTACTCACAGTTCGTGGTACCCACTGGGGCCTGCCTCCGTGCTGTGTCATCCGGGGTAGAAACTCAATCAATCTCCCGGGCAAATCAGGATTCTCCTCTCCAACACTCCGTCAACATGTACCTTTCCTGAACGACTCCTCTAATGCGCCTTTTAGTGTGAAGAGCTCCAGTACCGTGGTTACTCTGAAGTTCCTCCTGTCACATGTTCCTAACAACTCTACTTGTATGACAGGCAGCTGTAGCCTCTCTCTGGGACTCCCTTTATCCTGAGTCCTGGCTCTCTATTCAGTTGCTGTTGTGCCCCAAGTCTTGGATGGGAGTAGTGCATTTACAGCCAACTACTCCACCGGTGTCTGCTGCAGAACCATAAGTGTCCATACAACCTCGGGGACCGGGCCCCGGCCTTGCGCTGAGAACCTATAGGCAGGGTTTCTCTTCCAACCCACAACTCCTCTCTGTTCTCCTACTCGTTGGTTCCGCGCTGTTCTTTCCCTCTCTTATGGAAGCTTAGGTTGCAGTTCTACGTCTTTCTCCTTCTGTTCCTTTCCCGTGCCAGCTGGCTCAGGTCACTGAGGCAGCTGCAGCACTCCTTCCTCCATCCCTTCTTCCAGGGATCCGTCCTGTCTCTCCTGACTGACTGACCCTCAGACTAACTCCGGACTGACCTCCTGTTAGACTGATCTGTAATTCTAAACTTTCCCAACCTTTTATATCTAACTCCACCCACCTCCCAGCACATCTCGTGTTACGAAGCAAGGAACCACGAAAGGTGCTTTGTGACTACTGGGGAAGGAGGTGCTGCTGGGACTACTGGGAGAAGGAGGTGCTGCTGTGACTACTGAGGGAAGGAGGTGCTGCTGGGACTACTGGGAGAAGGAGGTGCTGCTGTTACTACTGAGGGAAGGAGGTGCTGCTGGAACTACTGGGAGGAGGTGCCGCTGTGGCTATTGGGGGAAGGAAGTGCTGCTGGGACTACTGGAGAAGGAGTACATTTATTATGGTAGAGGCCTCTGACTTCTCTCCACAGAGCAGACTCTCATTACATACAGGAGATTGAGTTCAGATGCCACCTAGAGCCCCTTGTGGTCATGACATGATATTAATGATTGTGTCTCCGTCAGGTGAATCCCGCCAGCGGGGAGATCGTGGTGACATCAGGAGGACGACATCTCATCCTAGAGGTGAAGAGGAACCAGTGAGTGTTTGTGTCTCGACGTCTCTTCTTTATTGTATCTGTTGTTTCGCTTTTGCTGTTGATGGATCCTTTGTCTGTTTCACCCGGGAATGAAACTAGAAGAATTGGGCCCCATAGCAGAATATACACGGGGCCCCTCTCCACATGACTGGCTCATTATGGCACCACATGTGGATGCAGACGCCAAACCTGCTGTAGGCACAAACCGCTCTCATCAGTCGCCCTCTGTCTCCCATCAGTTCTGGAGGGCAGCACTGCGGCATTACAGCCTCCGAGGGTCTACCTGGTGTCACAACGCACACTCTGCCCCTTCCTGG
Organism: Dendrobates tinctorius; assembly: GCF_039654945.1. Lineage (NCBI taxonomy): Eukaryota > Metazoa > Chordata > Amphibia > Anura > Dendrobatidae > Dendrobates > Dendrobates tinctorius. The sequence goes on along the minus strand of NW_027362033.1, from coordinate 4,976,975 downwards.
CACCACACATTCTCGAGTCCTTCTTGGCACCACGACGCACACACGCTCAGGCTCTTCTTGGCACCACGACGTACACGCTTTCAGGCGCGCACTCTCTCTGAGTCTTCTCGGTACCACGACGCACACTCTCAGGCTCTTTTTGGCACCACGACGCACACTCTCAGCCCCTTCTTGGTACCACAGTGCACACTCTCAGGCTCTTGGCACCACGGTGCACACTCTCAGCCCCTTCCTGGCACCACGGAGCACACTCTCAGCCCCTTCCTGGCACCACGGAGCACACTCTCAGCCCCTTCCTGGCACCACTGTGCACACTCTCAGGCTCTTGGCACCACGACGCACACTATCAGCCTCTTCTTGGCACCATGGTGCACACTTTCAGGCTCTTGGCACCAGGGCGCACACGCTCATCCCCTTCTTGGTACCACGGTGCACACTCGGGCTCTTGGCACCACGACGCACACTATCGGCCTCTTCTTGGCACCACGGTGCACACTCTCAGGCTTTTGGCACCAGGGCGCACACGCTCAGCCCCTTCTTGGAACAACGGTGCACACTATCGGGGTCTTGGCACCACGGCGCACACACGCAAACCCTGCCCAGCACCACGGCGCACACTCTCAGGCTCTTGGCACCACGGCACACACTCTCAGCCTCATCTTGGCACCATGGTGCACACACTCAGACCCTTTCCGGCACCATGGCGCACACTCTCAGACTCTTCGCACCACGGCGCACACTCTCAGCCCCTTCTTGGTACCACAGTGCACTCTCTCAGGCTCTTGGCACCACGGCGCACATGCTCAGCCTCATCTTGGCACCATGGTGCACACACTCAGACCCTTCCCGGCATCATGGCGCACACTCTCAGACTCTTCGCACCACGGCGCACACACTCAGCCCCTTCCCGGCACCACAGTGCACACTGTCAGGCTCTTGACACCACGACGCACATGCTCAGCCTCATCTTGGCACCATGGTGCACACACTCAGCCCCTTCCCGGCACCACAGTGCACACTCAGGCTCTTGACACCACGACGCACATGCTCAGCCTCATCTTGGCACCATGGTGCACACACTCAGACCCTTCCCGGCACCATGGCGCACACTCTCAGACTCTTCGCACCACGGCGCACACACTCAGCCCCTTCCCGGCACCACAGCGCACACTCTCAGGCTCTTGACACCACTGCGCACATGCTCAGCCTCATCTTGGCACCATGCTGCACACACTCAGACCCTTCCCGGCACCATGGAGCACACTCTCAGGCTCTTGGCACCACGGCGCACACACTCAGTCCCTTCCCGGCACCACAGCGCACACTCTCAGGCTCTTGGCACCACGGCGCACACACTCAGACCCTTCCCGGCACCACAGCGCACACTCTCAGGCTCTTGGCACCACGGCGCACATGCTCAGCCTCATCTTGGCACCATGGCGCACACACTCAGACCCTTTCCGGCACCACAGTGCACACTCTCAGGCTCTTGGCACCACGGCGCACAAACTCAGACCCTTCCCGGCACCACAGTGTACACTCTCAGGCTCTTGGCACCACGGCGCACATGCTCAGCCCCTTCCTGGCACCACAGCTCACACACTGAGGCTTTTCCTGGTTCCTATCATTTTCGGTGCCGGCTGCCGTGAGAGAGCATGGCAGAGCCACTAGATGCAGTGACCGATCAGGCCTGGAACCTTTACCTAATGTCACGTTCAGAATGGAGACAGATGCATTGTAACAATGAAACAATGCGTCACTGGTAAACAATGGAGAAAACTGTGACCATCAAACCCAGCGCACAGCGCTGACCCACTTACTCTCCCGCCCCCACAGCAGCTGGAATGAGTTAGGGCCTCTCTGTCCTGAGCCGACTGTAATGGATCCGTCTTACTCATCAGTATCTGCTCCGCTCACGTGGACTGAGACCCAGACAGAACGGGGAGAGGAAGTAACAGAGGGCGAGACACGGGCGGAACATCTGCGGAACACAGAGCAACAATGGATCTAATGTAACACTACATAATGCATAATACTCCACTGTAAGAGCGGTCACACTATAGACGGAGGTCTCTTCTGTAAGAGCGGTCACACTATAGAAGGAGGTCTCTACTGTAAGAGCGGTCACACTGTGGACGGAGGTCTCTACTGTAAGAGCGGTCACACTGTGGACGGAGGTCTCTACTGTAAGAGCAGTCACATTGTGGAGGTCTCTACTGTAAGAGCGCTCACACTGCAGACGGAAGTCTCTACTGTAAGAGCGGTCACACTGCAGACGGAGGTCTCTACTGTAAGAGCGGTCACACTGTGGACGGAGGTCTCTACTGTAAGAGCGGTCACACTGCGGACGGAGGTCTCTACTGTAAGAGCGGTCACACTGCGGAGGTCTCTACTGTAAGAGCGCTCACACTGCGGAGATCTCTACTGTAAGAGCGCTCACACTGCGGAAGTCTCTACTGTAAGAGCGCTCACACTGCAGAAGGAGGTCTCTACTGTAAGAGCGCTCACACTGCGGAGGTCTCTACTGTAAGAGCGCTCACACTGCAGAGGTCTCTACTGTAAGAGCGGTCACACTGCGGAGGTCTCTACTGTAAGAGCGCTCACACTGCGGAGGTCTCTACTGTAAGAGCGGTCACACTGCAGATGGAGGTCTCTACTGTAAGAGTGATCACAATGCGGAGGTCTCTACTGTAAGAGCTCACACTGCGGAGCTGCAGTCACTATTCTGCTGTTACATCATGTCTGATCCTCCAACTCTTTTATTTTACAAAATTATCAAAATTACACTCAGAAACAAACCACAATACATAAACTAAAGAAAACCAACATAGACAGACATAAAATGTGCAAAACATGCGCAAACAACTGAAAGTCCAAATCCTTTCCTTGTCCTCCACTGAGCTTGGCAGCTTAGGGTCCCCCAGCAGGAATCCACTGAAAAGAGAATACAAAGAAACATAAACCCCTCTCCCCATTCACACCCCATTCACCCCCATTCACACCTCACCGATTTTACTATTTACAATTTTACTATTTACAAAAACCAAACGAAAATAACCCTTTCCTGGCCCTCCGCTTGAAAAAAAAAAAAGAGAACTCTGCCACTTTGGCCGACAAACCTTACCTCCTATTACACAGCAAAGATTTTTATTTATTTTTTTTTCCCTCTCCCACACATGGCAACAAGTTCGCAGCCTTTTTTCCCACCACCTTGCACCGCAGGTCCTACAAGTTTGTAGCCTTGTCACAGCAAAACCTGGTCCACGAAAGTTTATGGCCTTTTGATTCCACACGAAAACTATTTCCAGGGTCCGCAGAGTCTACTTCTCCTGCCCTGCTCCTTTGCTCCTTCATGTTGCTCTTGGCATCCGGTCATCCATCCACCACCCCCCATGCACCCCCCTCCCAACCTGACTACACCCCATCCACACATTCTAACTAAAAAAAAAACGTGTGTTATATATTTTTCCTTTTACCAAAGCACAACCAAAAGACATTTTCCAAAACTCTCAATACCATCCCATCTACTTACGCATTAATATACAAACTAAACACAGCATTTGCATACCCAAGGCCCAAGTTTGGCACCTGTAAGCCCAATATCCATTATATTTCCTGTTTTTAAAACAAAAAGCTAAGGTGGCATGCACCAGCCCACCACCAGGAAAAAGGGGTTCTAGAGGCTCCATCCCTCACTAACACATTCATCCTGTCCCTCAAGAACTAAGACTGTCCCTACTTCTGTCCCTAAAAAAAGAAACCTGTCCCTATCTGTCCCTTCCTGCCCCTACTCTACCTAACTTATCATAACTAACTCTCTATCTGTCCCTCAGTGCCTGTCCCTCCCTGTCCCTATCTGCCCCTACTTCTGTCCCTAGCACACCCAGTGAAACTTATGCTATCCCTACCCTCATTCACACGGAGCTAGCTCTCCCTTGAGTGCGTTTTTAAAAGGAGAGGCCTCTCCAAAGCCAAGAGGCCTTCCTCACACCCAACCTTTCGAACTCCAAAGAACGGACCTTCACCAGGTCACCCAAGATGTTTCCTACCACCTCATCCCTTGGGAGGGTTTTTTTCCGCGTCGAAACTAGGCACCGTGCATTCCAAGTGTAGAACCTAACCACTACACTGACTAGGAATAAAGTGTCCCGGCCACCCAGGGATCTGAACGCTCCATAGGCCCATTCAGCGTAGGAGAGGGACGCCAGCCGCGGCCAACGTATGGAAATACCCACCCTGTTGTAAACCTCTGCATTAAAGGGACAATGAAGCAGGAAGTGCTCCATGCTTTCCAGCACGTCGCCACACTCCTCACGAGGGCAACCCCGGTCATCGGAGTTCCTGCACTTCAAGTTGTCCCTTACATACAGCCTCCCGTGGAAGCAACGCCAGGTCAAGTCCCAAAACTTCATGGGGATCCGCTTAGAATGTAAAAGCCCCAGCCCGACCTCCAGATCCCGGCCTGGGCAATCCTTAAGGGCCAGGGGCTTCTGGAAATGGGTCAACAGGACCCTCCTGTCAAGGCACTGCCTCGACATGGTCCTGATTTCCCACATTCCCTGACCCCACCGGCGAATCACCTTCAGAACCGGGGTAGCATAAGCCGGGAGATGCCCATGAGGTGTGCGTAGGTCCTTCACCCGCCCTCCTGTCTCCCATTCCTGGAAGAAAGGCCAAAGCCAACCCTTGCAGGAGACTACCCACGGAGGAGCCCTCTCTAGCCAGAGGTTGGAGATGTTAGTCTTAAGAAAGGTGTTTACTAGAAACACCACCGGGTTGACCATACCCAACCCGCCTAGTCTCCTCGTACGGTATGTAACCTCCCTCTTGATTAGGTTAAGCCTATTCCCCCATAACAATTGGAAGAACAGGCTATAGACCCGTGTCCAGAGAGGTTCCAGCAAGATGCACACACTGCCCAGGTATATCAATAAAGGTAGCAGATAGCCTTTAGCCAGGGCAACCCTTTCCCTCAGGGTTAAAGACCAACCCTTCCATTGGTCCACCTTTTGGGCGGCGATCTTAAGTCTGCCCTCCCAATTTTGCTGGGGGTAGTCCCCGGGGCCAAATTCGATGCCTATAATTTTGGCGGTGGCCTGGGGCCCTAGAAGGGTGTCCGGGAGATCAAAACTAGGATCTCCCCCTCCCAGCCAGAGACTTTCACACTTATCCCGGTTGATCATGGACCCGGATGCCTCCGAGTAGCGCACTACCTCCGACATGACCCAGTCCGCCTCCCCTCTCGAGGATACGAACAGGGAAACATCATCGGCGTAGGCCACCACCCTCAGAGAGGAGCCAGAGCCCGCCTGATCCATCCCGACTCCCGCCAACGGTCCACGATCTACCCTCCTTAAGAAGGGATCGATCGCGAACACGTATAAAAGCGGGCTCAGCGGACAGCCCTGACGGACCCCAGAACCCACCTCAAAAGGGCGACCTGACCAACCGTTAACCAGCGGAAAAGTCTCAGCCCCTTGGTACAAGATCTCTAACCATTTTACAAACCTCCCAGGCAGACCATACCTCAAAAGGACGGACCAGAGGTACTCGTGGTTGACCCGGTCAAAGGCTTTCGCTTGATCTAATGACAGCAAGTACCCCTTCCAGTGACCTGCCCTACCCTGCTCCACTGCCTCTCGGACACCGAGCACAGCACTAAAAGTACTGCGGCCTGGAACAGAGCAATGCTGGGCCCCTGAAAGGAGCCGGGGTGCAAACTTCACCAGCCGATTAAACAGCACCTTGGCCAGAACCTTCCGGTCCGTATCGAGAAGCGCTATGGGACGCCAGTTCTCGATACGGGACGGATTCTTACCCTTTGACAGAATAATGAGGGCTGACTTCCTCATTGAGCCGGGAAGAGTGCCCGAGGAGAGACACTCATTAAAGACCCCTGTCAAGAGGGGGACCAAGGAGTCCCTAAAAGTCTTATAGAACTCAGATGTTAAGCCATCCGGACCTGGCGATTTCTTGAGCCGAAGCCCATCAATGGCCAGTCTCACTTCCTCTTCCCTGATTTCTTCTGCCAAAACACCAAGAGAGGGATCACCCCCTGGCTCAGGGACGGCTTCAGCCAGGAAAGCCGACATCCTGTCCCGATCCAGATCCTTCTTTTCCAAGAGGTGTGAGTAGAAGGATCTGACTACCTCCAGGATCCCTGATTTGGATCTGTTCAGGGACCCCGTACTGTCGATCAGTCCTGTCACCATCTTACAATTCACTGACATCTTACAGTTTCTGTAAGGGTCGGGCGAGCGGTACTTCCCGAAGTCCCTCTCAAAAACCAAAGATGTGTGCCTATCATACTGACACCTCTTGAGCAAAGATTTCACTCTGGAGATTTCCTCTCGGTCACCTCCAGTCGAGACAAGCTGCTCGAGTTTCCTCCCCAGAGCCTAGTACAAGCGGTGCCTGTTCAGACTCCTGAGGCTCGAGAGCTGACGGAAGAACCCCGCCACCCGCTTTTTGAAGATCTCCCATCACTCTGACTTACTACTACCGAGATCCAACAGCGGTACCTGGCTCTGAAGAAAATCCTCGAAGGATTGTGTCACCTCCGCTTCTTCCAGCAGGGACGAATTGAGCTTCCACAGCCCTCTTCCCATCCGAGGAGTCTCTGCAACATTCAGAGAAAAGAAAATTAGACAGTGATCGGAGAACTCCACCTCAACGGCGGACACAGCAGAAAAGATGGTGTCCTCCTTCAAAAAAAACCTGTCTATTCTAGACCTACTGCTACCCCTATGGTAGGTGAAACCCCCGTGACCTGGGGTGTGCCGGATGTGGACATCCACCAGGCGAGCTTCACTGGCTATGCTATTCAATGCGACGCTATCATAAGCCAGGCGATCTCCGGGACCCCCCCGGTCACGGGACCTCGTAATGGTGTTGAAGTCCCCACCGAAGACCACCTGTCGGCTCGTAAAAAGAAAGGGCTTGATCCTCAGGAAGAGACATTTGCGGTCCCACTTGGACTGCGGGCCGTAGATGTTGATGAGCCGGAGCTCTTGTCCCCTCATGAAGACATCTAGGATCAGGCACCTCCCCATTTCCAACTCAGTAACCCGTCGGCATTCAACTGCTGCAGTCTTAAAAAGGACTGCCACCCCGCTATACGGCTCGGCCGCAAGAGACCAGTATGAGGGCCCACACCTCCACTCCCTCCGTGCTTTATAGATGGCCCCCATGTCTGTTAGTCTGGTCTCTTGCAAGAATACAATTTCTGCCTCAATCCGGGAGAAAAAAATCAAAGGCCGTGAAGCGAGCCGCATCTGACTTAATGCTGGCGACATTAATAGACGCCAGCGTCAACGGGGCGAGTTCAGCCATCATGAGTGATTGAGTTGGATGGCCAATTTCTTCCCTACCCCGCTATTACCTCCTACTGGGGGGGGTCAGACACCTTCCTTTACAGGGAAGCTCCCGACGTGTCCATCCCACCCCCCCCCCCCGGTGTCCTCGCCCCCGGGTTCCAGGTCTGTCCCCCCCTCAGGAGGAGCAATGCCCCCTGAGGGATGGACTCCGCCATCCCCTGAAGGACCCTCCGGTGTTGCCCCCGGCCCAGTACCCTCGTCTTGCGGTTCATCATCTGAACCTCCGAGGGCGCTGAACCGGTTGGAGAGTCTGATCAGAGGGGGGTCAGCGGGCCCTTCCGTATGCACCCTTGTGGTCGGGGGCGGGGGGGACTTTGAAGGCTTGTCAGCCTTCCTCCCCACCGCTTTGCGCTTGGCACGCCTGGTTTTGCCACCTGGTGCTGTAGGCTGCTCTTGGACATCCTCATCAACAGTTTCATACTGAGAGGAATTGTCCGAGTCAGCCGCTTTCTCCTCTCTCTCCATCCTCCTGATCTCCTCACTCACCGCACTCTCCCCCAGGGCCTCAGAGGCTTTGGCCACGGGCCTGGAGGGAGGAGCAGGCATCACCCCGGTTGCCCGAGGCTCCACCTGTCCCTTACCTCCCTGGCGCTTTTCCTGCCACCGCTGGTACGCGGGGCCCCTTGCAGCATTGCCCTTCCTCACTGGCCCCTCAGCCCTTTCCCCTCCGCCACCACCTGCCACAGCAGAAGCAGCGCCACCGGGGGTTGCCCCCCCGCGGTCTCCCCCCACCGGGCCTGTGGCGGCATTACAGAAAGAGCGAGGGCAGCGGCTGAGAGGGTGACCCAGGTCACCACACAGGTGGCACCGAATGTCTTTGCACAAGGCAGCCAGTTGACCTACCCCACCACACAACGCGCACTTCTGCACCTTGCAGTTGGCGCTGAAGTGGGTGGGGTCGCCGCACTTGTGGCAGACCTTCGGTTGCCCCTGGTAGAAGACAGGATCCTGTCCCTTCCCAGGAACGCCGAGGAAGGGATGTGGGTGACCGTGCCGCCGGAAACCTTCAATTTGACCATGAAGGTCCAGCCCCCCGACCAGATGCCAAACTCGTCCCTGTTCTTTTTTGGGACCTCGGTGACCTCCCCGTAACGGGAAAGCCACGTCATGATGTCCACGCCTGCGAGTGACTCGTTACATGTAACCACGGTCACTTGCTTGACAGAATTTTGGCGAGACACCGCTTGAGCCACGAAGTCTCGCCATCCGGGCTCTTCTCGCACCAGCTCGTAGTTTGACCAGAAGAGCTCAAGCCCCTCTGGCCGCACGAAGCTGACGTCGAAGAAGCGGGACACCGAAGGGTGTATCAGGGCAAAGATGTCATTCGCCCCGAAGCCCATCTTAAGGAGGAGCTCCACCACCTTGCTCCTAGGTGGACAAGCTTCACTGCCCCCCCACCTAAGACGGACCACATTCCTTCTTGGCGGCCCCTGCCCGGCTGTGGGGAGAGACCAAACAGTCCCTCCCTCCCTTTGATTTTGGAAGGCTGCTAGGCCATGTCTCTCTATCCAGAAAGACAGGTCCACTGTCCTCCCCTCTACCATGATCGATCTTTCTCCCCTTTGGAGGGCCTCCAGGAAACGGCGGTGCAAACCGCCGTCCCCGGAGCCCGGAGGCGAGGAGACCCCCCCGGAACCACCCCGACCCCCGCATAATTACGTTGGGGCCTCACGGCTGGGGGGGCAGACGGGCCAGCCCTCCCACCACTAGTGCCAGCACCCTCATTCATTCTCCCGTTCACTCTTTTATTATTTCCACTCACTCCGGCACTCACTCCAGCATTTACTGACTCACTCCCTCATCCATATCGCTCACATCACCATTTATGTCCTCAAACAGCTCTTCAAAAATATCTCCTATCTCACTCCCACTCTCACTTCCAGATAGACCACTATTTACATTAGCAGACTTGGTGTTGCAGTACCCCTGCCTGCTGGGGGCCCTGACTGGCCAGTGCTCTGCTCCTTGGAGCTGCTGGCACTGCTCCAACTCTTGTCCAGGAGTGCCGCTGCCCCTTTAAATACCTCCGAGCAGAGCGCACTCAGTACGCCCTGCCCGAGCCTGGGAGCAGCAGCAGCTCCTGGGTTCTCTGGCTCCACTTTCTTTTCTTTTTGCGGTGTCTTTGCACTGAGGACAGGGACGGCCACTGCCACCGCACCCTGCCCTCTGCTGTTCGCCCCCGCCGGCTTCCCAAGGAGCGCCAGAGCCCCCGCACCACCAGATGGAGGTAAGCGGGCTGGGGACCCCGACAACTCCCTACTGACTTTTGGGGGCACTATGCTGCTTGAGGGGGTAGGCGGGACAGGAGGCAGTGGGCCCGCCAAGGCCACGCCCCCCCGCTGGCTGCAGCCACCCCGGGCAGAGCAGTGACCCCTTGCGAGGCCACGCCCTCCCCAGGTGACGCGGGCACAGCGGGCGGGACAGCGGCCGAGGAGGACACGCCCCCCCGCATGCCGCAGCCTTTGCAGGCCGGGCAACACTCGGGGAGGCCACGCCCCCCTCACGGACCGTCACTGCTCCCCTGAACCCACCACTTGATGTTGGCAGGGCTGGCCACTCCCCCTCGTCGCCCAGCGGCGGCGGTGCCCCCAGCACGGACCCTTTTTTGGGTCTACGCGCCGGGACCCCGCTCTTGCCACGGGCGCCGTCAGAGGAGCTACCAGCCCCTTGCATTTTTTTAGCTGCTGCTTCACAGCAGCCTCCACGCCCTTTCTAGGTCTCTGGACCCCCATAAGTGGACCAGACTTAACAGACCCGTGCGTGGGGGATCCAGAGACCCCAGCACTCACCGCCGGAGGTGCGGTCCTGGCTGTACCCGGGCTGAGCGCCAGGCCAGCCCCCCCTGCCACCGGGGACTGAGCCCGGACACCACTACCACCAATACCGCCAGCGGCTGTTACACCACTGGCACCAGCACCGACCTCCATGTCGCTGCCTGAACCCTCACCACGAGGTGTGACGGTAAGGTCCAGGCACACATCACTCTGCCCGCGCCCCCGCTGCGGACCCACCACAGGGCCCGAGCCGGGGTGGGCAGAGGGTTCCATACAGCGGGACAGAGGGGCCCCGGAAAGAGGGACAAACATAAGTTTGTCAGCCACGGTGTTTTTTGGCTTGCGCTTGTTTTTTTTCTTTTTCCTCTTTCCGGTTGCCCCGTCCTCAGGGCAGACCTCATCCCCAAAGAGCAGTGTGCCAAACCGCTCTGGGGACTCGATCCGCCTCACCTGTTGTAGGACGAGGCAGCCCCCCTCACTACTACTGTCCCCACTCCCACCAGCCTCCCCCTCGCCCCCACTTTCCTCCGAGTAACTGGAGTCCGGTGGGAGAGCCACTTGCTCAGCGGCCACCCCGCTGCATGTTACCTGGGTGTTGTTGCTCACCAGGCCTTCAGGTGGGGCAGGCGTAGATGTTCCGCCATCCTCCTCCTCCTCTTGGCCCTCCACCTGGCAGGGGCCTCCTGACCCCCCAGGAGACCCACCGGTCATGGCTCTAAACCGGTCATCGTTTTTCAGTTTCTCTGCGAAGGGGCCGCTCCCACTCAGGATAGCCGCCCGTATCTCCTCCAAGGCCCTGATAGCCCCCTTCAGCCTCTCCACCGTGGCGGAGACCTCAGCTCGTCTCAAGGCGGGGAGCCGGTTCTTAGCCACCGCTCGTGCTCCCCTTAACTCCTCCCGGAGTTTTCTCAGCTGTTTGGCGGCCTCCTCATATTCGCAGAGGTGCGCATGGATGCGGGAGGCGTAGATGGTAGATGGCTCTCCCTCAGCTCTGGAGCCCCAGATGTTGGGGGGCTCTGCCACTGCACCTCTGCTCTGGGCCGCCACTCCTCCGGGAGGAGGAGCCGCCACGGTACCAGCTTCGGGGGGCCCGGTGTCCCGGGGCTCCTGGGTCCGTCTCTTCCCCATCTCCCTGGGACTGGCTGGCTGCACCCTGGCCTCCGGATGGTGCTGAGGCCCCCCACCCCCAGCTGGCTTGCCGGGGGGTGGGAGCCAGGGGCACAGCCCCGGCGCTCAGTCCCAGGGAAAGTCCTCTTTCCTGGGAAGGGGGCAGATGGAAAGTCCTTGCAGGAAAAAACCTCCCTTCCCAGGAGCTTAGCAAGACCCTAGCCTGCAGACTCTCAGCACAGATGCTCCTCCTCTTCCTGGGCGTGCTCTATCCTCCAGTCCCCTCCAGAGCTGCAGTCACTATTCTGCTGTTACATCGTGTCTTCTCCTCCAGTCCCCTCCAGAGCTGCTGTCACTATTCTGCTGTTACATCGTCTTATCCTCCAGTCACCTCCAGAGCTGCGGTCAATATTCTGCTGTTTCATCATGTCTTGTCCTCCAGTCACCTCCAGAGCTGCACTCGCTATTCTGCTATTACATTGTCTTATCCTCCAGTCACCTCCAGAGCTGCGGTCAATATTCTGCTGTTAAATCATGTCTTATCCTCCAGAGCTGCGGTCAATATTCTGCTGTTACATCATGTCTTATCCTCCAGAGCTGCGGTCACTATTCTGCTGTTACATCATGTCTTATCCTCCAGTCACCTCCAGAGCTGCGGCTGCTCTTCTACTGGCGCTTGGTGCAGTCTCTCCGGCTGTCGGCTCCCCGCATTCCCTGCTCTCCACTTCTCCCACATGATGTGCGGAGCAGGAAAAGCTAAAGACGTCCTGTACACCGAGAATGTGCCCATACTTAACCAGTCTGCTAATCCGGCATACGGTAATTTAGAATGTCTGATAATCCGGTAATCCAGAATGTCTGATAATCCGGCATCCGGTAATCCCGAATGTCTGATAATCCGGTAATCCCGAATGTCTGATAATCCGTTAATCCAGAATGTCTGATAATCCTGCATCTGGTAATCCAGAATGTCTGATAATCCGGCATACGGTAATCCAGAATGTCTAATAATCCGGTAATCCAGAATGTCTGATAATCTGGCATCCGGCAATCCAGAATGTCTAATAATCCGGCATACAGTAATCCAGAATGTCTGATAATTCGTTAATCCAGAATGTCTGATAATCCGGCAATCCAGAATGTCTGATAATCCGGTAATCCAGAATGTCTAATAATCTGGCATCCGGCAATCCAGAATGTCTAATAATCCGGCATACAGTAATCCAGAATGTCTGATAATCCGGCATACAGTTATCCAGAATGTCTGATAATCCGGCATCTGGTAATCCAGAATGTCTGATAATCCGGCATTGGTAATCTGATAATTCGGCATCCGATAATCCGGCATACGGTAATCCATAATGTCTGATAATCCGGTATCCGGTAATCCAGAATGTTTAATAATCCGGCATTTACGGTTCCCTTATTTGAAATGCTACTCTTAGGTCTGAACACTTACAATACATGAGATGAGACGTGTCGGCTCCCGGGGACGACTCCATGTGTGATGTTCTGTGTGAGTGTATGATCAGACAATGCCGACGTGTGATTACTGCCCTGTGCACAACCACGCTGTCTGACGCGCGGGATCCAGGAATGACTCCGGAGAGACCACATGGACCCCACCACTGTCACCAAGGGTCAAATAATGACCCAGGAGAGACCACATGGACCCCACCACTGCCACCAAGGGTCAAATAATGACCCAGGAGAGACCACATGGACCCCACCACTGCCACCAAGGGTCAAATAATGACCCCGGAGAGACCACATGGACCCCACCACTGCCACCAAGGGTCAAATAATGACCCAGGAGAGACCACATGGACCCCACCACTGCCACCAAGGGTCAAATAATGACCCCGGAGAGACCACATGGACCCCACCACTGCCACCAAGGGTCAAATAATGACCCAGGAGAGACCACATGGACCCCACCACTGCCACCAAGGGTCAAATAATGACCCCGGAGAGACCACATGGACCCCACCACTGCCACCAAGGGTCAAATAATGACCCAGGAGAGACCACATGGACCCCACCACTGCCACCAAGGGTCAAATAATGACCCAGGAGAGACCACATGGACCCCACCGCTGCCCCCAAGGGTCAAATAATGACCCAGGAGAGACCACATGGACCCCACCGCTGCCCCCAAGGGTCAAATAATGACCCCGGAGAGACCACATGGACCCCACCACTGCCACCAAGGGTCAAATAATGACCCAGGAGAGACCACATGGACCCCACCACTGCCACCAAGGGTCAAATAATGACCCAGGAGAGACCACATGGACCCCACCGCTGCCCCCAAGGGTCAAATAATGACCCCGGAGAGACCACATGGACCCCACCACTGCCAAGGGTCAAATAATGACCCAGGAGAGACCACATGGACCCCACCGCTGCCCCCAAGGGTCAAATAATGACCCTGGAGAGACCACATGGACCCCACCACTGCCACCAAGGGTCAAATAATGACCCAGGAGAGACCACATGGACCCCACCGCTGCCCCCAAGGGTCAAATAATGACCCCGGAGAGACCACATGGACCCCACCGCTGCCACCAAGGGTCAAATAATGACCCAGGAGATACCACATGGACCCCACCGCTGCCCCCAAGGGTCAAATAATGACCCAGGAGAGACCACATGGACCCCACCACTGCCACCAAGGGTCAAATAATGACCCCGGAGAGACCACATGGACCCCACCACTGCCACCAAGGGTCAAATAATGACCCAGGAGAGACCACATGGACCCCACCGCTGCCCCCAAGGGTCAAATAATGCCCCCGGAGAGACCACATGGACCCCACCACTGCCACCAAGGGTCAAATAATGACCCAGGAGAGACCACATGGATCCCACCACTGCCACCAAGGGTCAAATAATGACCCCGGAGAGACCACATGGACCCCACCACTGCCACCAAGGGTCAAATAATGACCCAGGAGAGACCACATGGACCCCACCGCTGCCCCCAAGGGTCAAATAATGACCCCGGAGAGACCACATGGACCCCACCACTGCCACCAAGGGTCAAATAATGACCCAGGAGAGACCACATGGACCCCACCGCTGCACCCAAGGGTCAAATAATGACCCCGGAGAGACCACATGGACCCCACCACTGCCACCAAGGGTTAAAAAAATGACCCAGGAGAGACCACATGGACCCCACCGCTGCACCCAAGGGTCAAATAATGACCCCGGAGAGACCACATGGACCCCACCACTGCCACCAAGGGTCAAATAATGACCCAGGAGAGACCACATGGACCCCACCGCTGCCCCCAAGGGTCAAATAATGCCCCCGGAGAGACCACATGGACCCCACCACTGCCACCAAGGGTCAAATAATGACCCAGGAGAGACCACATGGACCCCACCGCTGCCCCCAAGGGTCAAATAATGACCCCGGAGAGACCACATGGACCCCACCACTGCCACCAAGGGTCAAATAATGACCCAGGAGAGACCACATGGACCCCACCGCTGCCCCCAAGGGTCAAATAATGACCCAGGAGAGACCACATGGACCCCACCACTGCCCCCAAGGGCCAAATAATGACCCCGGAGAGACCACATGGATCCCACCGCTGCCCCCAAGGGTCAAATAATGACCCCGGAGAGACTACATGGATCCCACCGCTGCCACCAAGGGTCAAATAATGACCCCGGAGAGACCACATGGATCCCACCACTGCCACCAAGGGTCAAATAATGACCCCGGAGAGACCACATGGACCCCACCACTGCCACCAAGGGTCAAATAATGACCCCGGAGAGACCACATGGACCCCACCACTGCCACCAAGGGTCAAATAATGACCCCGGAGAGACCACGTGGACCCCACCGCTGCCACCAAGGGTCAAATAATGACCCCGGAGAGACCACATGGACCCCACCACTGCCACCAAGGGTCAAATAATGACCCAGGAGAGACCACATGGACCCCACCACTGCCACCAAGGGTCAAATAATGACCCCGGAGAGACCACATGGACCCCACCACTGCCACCAAGGGTCAAATAATGACCCAGGAGAGACCACATGGACCCCACCACTGCCACCAAGGGTCAAATAATGACCCCGGAGAGACCACATGGACCCCACCACTGCCACCAAGGGTCAAATAATGACCCAGGAGAGACCACATGGACCCCACCACTGCCACCAAGGGTCAAATAATGACCCAGGAGAGACCACATGGACCCCACCGCTGCCCCCAAGGGTCAAATAATGACCCCGGAGAGACCACATGGACCCCACCACTGCCACCAAGGGTCAAATAATGACCCAGGAGAGACCACATGGACCCCACCGCTGCACCCAAGGGTCAAATAATGACCCCGGAGAGACCACATGGACCCCACCACTGCCACCAAGGGTCAAATAATGACCCAGGAGAGACCACATGGACCCCACCGCTGCCCCCAAGGGTCAAATAATGCCCCCGGAGAGACCACATGGACCCCACCACTGCCACCAAGGGTCAAATAATGACCCAGGAGAGACCACATGGACCCCACCGCTGCCCCCAAGGGTCAAATAATGACCCCGGAGAGACCACATGGACCCCACCACTGCCACCAAGGGTCAAATAATGACCCAGGAGAGACCACATGGACCCCACCGCTGCCCCCAAGGGTCAAATAATGACCCAGGAGAGACCACATGGACCCCACCACTGCCCCCAAGGGCCAAATAATGACCCCGGAGAGACCACATGGATCCCACCGCTGCCCCCAAGGGTCAAATAATGACCCCGGAGAGACTACATGGATCCCACCGCTGCCACCAAGGGTCAAATAATGACCCCGGAGAGACCACATGGATCCCACCACTGCCACCAAGGGTCAAATAATGACCCCGGAGAGACCACATGGACCCCACCACTGCCACCAAGGGTCAAATAATGACCCCGGAGAGACCACATGGACCCCACCACTGCCACCAAGGGTCAAATAATGACCCCGGAGAGACCACGTGGACCCCACCGCTGCCACCAAGGGTCAAATAATGACCCCGGAGAGACCACATGGACCCCACCACTGCCACCAAGGGTCAAATAATGACCCAGGAGAGACCACATGGACCCCACCACTGCCACCAAGGGTCAAATAATGACCCCGGAGAGACCACATGGACCCCACCACTGCCACCAAGGGTCAAATAATGACCCAGGAGAGACCACATGGACCCCACCACTGCCACCAAGGGTCAAATAATGACCCCGGAGAGACCACATGGACCCCACCACTGCCACCAAGGGTCAAATAATGACCCAGGAGAGACCACATGGACCCCACCGCTGCCCCCAAGGGTCAAATAATGACCCCGGAGAGACCACATGGACCCCACCGCTGCCACCAAGGGTCAAATAATGACCCAGGAGAGACCACATGGACCCCACCGCTGCCCCCAAGGGTCAAATAATGACCCAGGAGAGACCACATGGACCCCACCGCTGCCCCCAAGGGTCAAATAATGACCCAGGAGAGACCACATGGACCCCACCACTGCCACCAAGGGTCAAATAATGACCCCGGAGAGACCACATGGACCCCACCACTGCCACCAAGGGTCAAATAATGACCCAGGAGAGACCACATGGACCCCACAGCTGCCCCCAAGGGTCAAATAATGCCCCCGGAGAGACCACATGGACCCCACCACTGCCACCAAGGGTCAAATAATGACCCAGGAGAGACCACATGGATCCCACCACTGCCACCAAGGGTCAAATAATGACCCCGGAGAGACCACATGGACCCCACCGCTGCCCCCAAGGGTCAAATAATGACCCAGGAGAGACCACATGGACCCCACCGCTGCCCCAAGGGTCAAATAATGACCCCGGAGAGACCACATGGACCCCACCACTGCCACCAAGGGTCAAATAATGACCCAGGAGAGACCACATGGACCCCACCGCTGCCCCCAAGGGTCAAATAATGACCCCGGAGAGACCACATGGACCCCACCGCTGCCACCAAGGGTCAAATAATGACCCAGGAGAGACCACATGGACCCCACCGCTGCCCCCAAGGGTCAAATAATGCCCCCGGAGAGACCACATGGACCCCACCACTGCCACCAAGGGTCAAATAATGACCCAGGAGAGACCACATGGACCCCACCGCTGTCCCCAAGGGTCAAATAATGACCCCGGAGAGACCACATGGACCCCACCACTGCCACCAAGGGTCAAATAATGACCCAGGAGAGACCACATGGACCCCACCGCTGACCCCAAGGGTCAAATAATGACCCAGGAGAGACCACATGGACCCCACCACTGCCCCCAAGGGTCAAATAATGACCCCGGAGAGACCACATGGATCCCACCGCTGCCCCCAAGGGTCAAATAATGACCCCGGAGAGACTACATGGATCCCACCGCTGCCACCAAGGGTCAAATAATGACCCCGGAGAGACCACATGGACCCCACCACTGCCACCAAGGGTCAAATAATGACCCCGGAGAGACCACATGGACCCCACCACTGCCACCAAGGGTCAAATAATGACCCCGGAGAGACCACGTAGACCCCACCACTGCCACCAAGGGTCAAATAATGACCCCGGAGAGACCACATGGACCCCACCACTGCCACCAAGGGTCAAATAATGACCCCTGAGAGACCACGTGGACCCCACCACTGCCACCAAGGGTCAAATAATGACCCCGGAGAGACCACATGGATCCCACCGCTGCCACCAAGGGTCAAATAATGACCCCGGAGAGACCACATGGATCCCACCACTGCCTCCAAGGGTTAAATAATGACCCCGGAGAGACCACATGGACCCCACCACTGCCACCAAGGGTCAAATAATGACCCCGGAGAGACCACATGGATCCCACCACGCCACCTAGGGTCAAATAATGACCCCGGAGAGACCACATGGACCCCACCACTGCCTCCAAGGGCTAAATAATGACCCCAGAGAGACCACGTGGACCCCACCACTGCCTCCAAGGGTTAAATAATGACCCCGGAGAGACCACATGGACCCCACCACTGCCACCAAGGGTCAAATAATGACCCCGGAGAGACCACATGGATCCCACCACTGCCACCTAGGGTCAAATAATGACCCCGGAGAGACCACATGGACCCCACCACTGCCTCCAAGGGTTAAATAATGACCCCGGAGAGACCACATGGACCCCACCACTGCCACCAAGGGTCAAATAATGACCCCGGAGAGACCACATGGACGCCACCACTGCCACCAAGGGTCAAATAATGACCCCGGAGAGACCACATGGACCCCACCACTGCCACCAAGGGTCATAGATCGCAGCCAGGGGGGGCCATAACTGAACCCACCCGCTTTTATCTTTCTGCCACAAACAGCTCTCTGCTGCCCCCTATCGTCCAGACATTTAGCCACTGACCAATGATCAATGGAGGAGGCTGCAGCTGTCACCACTAATATGCCGGTTACTGGGAAACTATCAGTGATTGTATGGTATATACACCTCTGATTCCAGCACATAGAATATGTATATACCCCGGTATGGTCACTACCAGCTCCACAATAACCAAAGAGCTACTCGCTGCTCCCACCACCGGTCATTTATACAGGACGCCTGGTTTCGGTTGCATAGGGCTTTGGGGTTCGGCTCACAGAACAAAAGGAACAGAATATTAAATTTTAAATGTAATCCAGAATGATAGGCGGTGTTTATAAAAATATACAAAAGGCAGCATATATAGTTACATAAAATAAAATGGATTAACAGGGAAACTTACTACACTGGTCACAGAGAAGGCTCAGCTAGCGGACGGAATCCTATTGAAAACATCTGGTTAACGTGGATCAAGCCTACACTCCTACACCGAGAGGTATCTTCCTTGACATTGAACACAAATCATAAATTGTCTTGTCCTTTTATCAGCACCTGAGTTACACCCACACACCCCTCTTGATGAGCTCACGTGGTCTGGGATGTGGGATGTTCTCAGCCCTTCCAGATTTTATGAAATTCCTCACGTATCAGATATCTTCGCCTCTGAAGATTACAGACTTTCGATATTGCCGCCATATTTTTTTATCTGGATTTTACCTTTTCATAAATACTAAACATGACATGACTGGTATCAGCAATCTGACCACTATCGATTTGGGGCTTATAGGCAGGTGTCACAGTAATGAGAAAATATGCATGCTCTTCCCCAATTAGTCCAGAAGCTGAAAATACATGTGTCATCAATATCGGATCTATGCAAACCCCAATATTCATTCACACACCAATATGCCTTGTTTTAAGTAGTAATCCTATTAAATTAGGTACCCACTCCAAAAATTCAAAACTCAATTTAACTCAACCCGTCCCTCTGCCCCGACGCGCACGTTTCGCCTGAAGAAGCAGGGTGAAACGTGCGCGTCGAGGCAGAGGGACAGGACTCTATGATTGTTTGCATTACACTGCCAGGATCCAGGTAATGTTATCATGACCCTGTGTGCTTACTAAGTCATTGCATTTGATTGCATTGATACCTTTTTGTTGGCAAGTTTGGCATCTTACAAATGGGGTCCGTGTTTCTATGATTCACATTGCCTTGCACAAGACCAACATGCACTTATTATAGACTCATATACTGATCCTCTGGAAAGCAGATACTGGCATCTGCATCTTGGTCTCTGCAGGACAATTACCTATATACTCGCTGTATTTCATACCATAGTGCATATATCATACTTACTGCATATACTATTTATTTATTAAAGGTATACAAATTATTTCCAGCCTATTGGCATTGTATAGATATTTCCTTGCCTCAGTGACTGGATTCACACTTGATCATTGTTAGGATTTGGTTATGCTATTTACCAGGCGGATAATTATTTTGAGTTCCTAAGTGCCGCCGTTCTTTTTCTGTTCCCTTCTGGAATTTTTTATCTTTGTATTATATCATGAGGCAATAAAAAGTCAATAATTTAATTTTTTTTTTTTTATTATTTTTTCACTCCTTTATCCAGTAGTGTTACATTCACTGTGGATGTCAGGTTAAACCCCAATATTCAAAACTTTCCAATGGTGTCCAACTGTCTATTGTAGATGTTTTGATGGAAGTGGGGAATTTCACAAAATTCTGAAGGGCTGAGAACATCCCACATCTCGGCCCATGTGAGGTCATCAAGGGATTGTGTGTATAACTCATGGTCACCAGATACTGATGATAGAGGCGACGGACGGTCACCAGATACTGATGGTAGAGGCAACGGACGGTCACCAGATACTGATGATGGAGGTGGCAGGTGGTCACCAGATACTGATGATGGAGGTGATGAGCGGTCACCAGATACTGATGATGGAGGGGACGGGCGGTCACCAGATACTGATGATGGAGGTGATGAGCGGTCACCAGATACTGATGATGGTGGTGACGGGCGGTCACCAGATACTGATGATGGAGGTGACTGGCGATCACCAGATACTGATGATGGATAAGACGGGCGGTCACCAGATGCTGATGATGGATGAGACGGGCGGTCACCAGATACTGATGATGGAGGGAACGGGTGGTCACCAGATACTAATGATGGAGGTGATGGGCGATCACCAGATACTGATGATGGAGGTGATGGGTGGTCACCAGATACTGATGATGGAAGGGACAGGTCACCAGATACTGATGATGGAAAGGACGGGGGTCACCATATCCTGATGATGGAGGTGGCAGATGGTCTCCAGAAACTGATGATGGAGGTGATGGGCGGTCACCAGAAACTGATGATGGAGGTGATGGGCGGTCTCCAGAAACTGATGATGGAGGTGATGGGCGGAAACCAGTTACTGATGATGGAGGTGACTGATGGGTTTATGATTTGATGCTTATCTCTCAATGGGAGATCAATATGCTGGAAGGTTGCCAGATTTTGGTCTGAGGCCTACTCGAGTAGCGGAGAACAAACACACACAGAGACAGGATATGTATCTGCAGGATGTTCCCAATTTCCTGATTTAATTAGGTAGCTTATATGCTCATTTGAGTAGGTGGTAACATTACATCATCACATTTCATTGGACAATTGATCATTCAACAGTAAGCATAAATGGTTTCAACCAATCATATTCATATTCGTTAACCAATCAGATTGTACTCGGCTGTTAATTATTAGTATTTGTGCAGACGTGCTGAAAGCTTTAGTAGGTCTTGTGTAAATTACACAAGACCCCAATATTATTCTCATTAATCTATCCTCATGACGGTTATAGCTCCATTAGCCTCATTAACCTGCCTTACTAAGTGTTCATAGCCCCAGTATCTACCTAACATGTGGACGTGTAGTTTCAATGTCCAACTGGGTGCAGTAAGCAGTTTATCCATCACGTACAATTTCTTATGAAGAATAAGGTTATAGGTAATCATCATCGTGAGACAACATTTTCATATACAGAGTAAGACCCCAGAAATACATTGATATTAAAAGGACATATAGAATTCCCTGTCATTACCACATACTGATGATGGAGGTGATGGGCGGTCATCAGATACTGATGATGGAGGTGATGGGTGGTCATCAGATACTGATGATGGAGGGGACGGGCGGTCACCAGATACTGATGATGGAGGGGACGGGCGATCACCAGATACTGATGATGGAGGCGACGGGCGGTCACCAAATACTGATGATGGAGGGGACGGGCGGTCACCAGTTACTGATGATGGAGGCGACGGGCGGTCACCAGATACTGATGATGGAGGTGACGGGTGGTCACCAGATACTGATGATGGAGGAGACGGGCGGTCACCAGATACTGATGATGGAGGAGACGGGCGGTCATCAAATACTGATGATGGGGTTGACTGGCAGTCACCAGATACTGAGGATGGAGGGGACGGGCGGTCACCAGATACTGATGGGATTTCCATTTCAACTGCCAGATTTTACACAGTAATAAATGACACTTAATCTGTAGATATGGTGCATGCAGAATATGATACGTAGGTGTGTGATACACTGTATCTATGTGTGTGATACATTATATTAGATGTGTGATACACTATCTAGGTGTGTGTGATACACTGTATCTAGGTGTGTGTGATACACTGTATCTAGGTGTGTGTGATACACTGTATCTAGGTGTGTGTGATACACTGTATCTAGGTGTGTGTGATACGCTGTATCTAGGTGTGTGATACATTATATTAGGTGTGTGATACGCTGTATCTAGGTGTGTGATACATTATATTAGGTGTGTGATACGCTGTATCTAGGTGTGTGATACATTACGTTAGATACATGATACACTGTGTGAAGCCCCCTATATTGGGGGCATTGCTCGTGATGTCGCTATTAACCCCGCGTCTCCTTTCCCTGCAGCCTCCTGCTTTCTCCGGGCTTCACCGAGACGCACTACACGGAGGACGGAGAGACGGTGACCGTGGCCACTGATCAAACTGTAAGCCGGATTTGCCGCTTATCTCCGCCACATCCGGTGTCAGCGCTGCGTTATCTGTGATCGGAGGCTGCAGGGGGAATCACAGATGTGTCAGCGCTTCCTTCCTGCACAGTTGCGCACTGACACTGTGCACACCACTCTTAAAGGGGTATTCCCATTGTCGGCCTTTCTGGCATGTCCACTATGTCGCCCTCTAGGACCCTCATGTTCAGGAGCAGGGGGTCCGGTGTCCCCCGCTCTGCGTGCAGTGTGGACCCCTCCTGTCACTCATTCCTCAGATGATGGGACTTGTAGTCCTTCCTAGAGGTTTCTGTACTATCACTCCTATCCTCCTCTTCTCCACAGGAGCACTGCTACTACCACGGCCAGGTGAGGGGCCACGCCGCGTCCTCGGTGGCTCTTAGCACCTGCTCAGGGATCAGGTAAGACTGACGGGGTCTCTGTTGGACGGAGCGTCCATTATAATGGCCTGCGTCGTGGCTTATAACAATCTGCGCTCTTATTTCCAGCGGTCTCATCGTCCTGAGCGCCAACAACAGTTTCTACCTCCATCCTCAGACTGGACCGAGCTCCCGGACCCATATGTTGTACCAGACCAGGCACTTACCTGTTAAAGGAGGGGGCTGTGGCCATGAAGGACCCCCCAATCCCACCACCTCACATCTGGATGACTTCACCTCCCGGCCTGGGCACCACCGGGTAAGGCTGAGACTGATCCACCATAGCGGACCAAGCAGGGCCGCAGATCTGGACCCTGGACCCGCGGGGGCGTCAGTACATATCCAGCACCATTACCAGCAGCCCTGACCCGGAGCGCGGCCATATAGACTATATAGGACTAGGAGAGCCCCAGATAAGGACACTGGACCCGCGGGGGCGTCAGTACATATCCAGCACCATTACCAGCAGCCCTGACCCGGAGCGCAGCCATATAGACTATATAGGACTAGGAGAGCCCCAGATAAGGACACTGGACCCGCGGGGGCGTCAGTACATATCCAGCACCATTACCAGCAGCGCTGACCCGGAGCGTGGCCATATAGACTATATAGGACTAGGAGAGCCCCAGATAAGGACACTGGACCCGCGGGGCGTCAGTACATATCCAGCACCATTACCAGCAGCCCTGACCCGGAGCGCGGCCATATAGACTATATAGGACTAGGAGAGCCCCAGATAAGGACACTGGACCCGCGGGGGCGTCAGTACATATCCAGCACCATTACCAGCAGCGCTGACCCGGAGCGTGGCCATATAGACTATATAGGACTAGGAGAGCCCCAGATAAGGACACTGGACCCGCGGGGCGTCAGTACATATCCAGCACCATACCAGCAGTCCTGACCCGGAGCGTGGCCATATAGACTATATAGGACTAGGAGAGCCCCAGATAAGGACACTGCACCCGCGGGGGCGTCAGTACGTTTCCAGCACCATTACCAGCAGTCCTGACCCGGAGCGTGGCCATATAGACTATATAGGACTAGGAGAGCCGCAGATAAGGACACTGGACCCGCGGGGGCGTCAGTACATATCCAGCACCATTACCAGCAGCGCTGACCCGGAGCGTGGCCATATAGACTATATAGGACTAGGAGAGCCGCAGATAAGGACACTGGACCCGCGGGGGCGTCAGTACATATCCAGCACCATTACCAGCACCCCTGACCCGGAGCGTGGCCATATAGACTATATAGGACTAGGAGAGCCCCAGATAAGGACACTGGACCCGCGGGGGCGTCAGTACATATCCAGCACCATTACCAGCAGCGCTGACCCGGAGCGTGGCCATATAGACTATATAGGAGTAGGAGAGCCCCAGATAAGGACACTGGACCCGCGGGGGCGTCAGTACATATCCAGCACCATTACCAGCAGCGCTGACCCGGAGCGCAGCCATATAGACTATATAGGACTAGGAGAGCCCCAGATAAGGACACTGGACCCGCGGGGCGTCAGTACATATCCAGCACCATACCAGCAGTCCTGACCCGGAGCGTGGCCATATAGACTATATAGGACTAGGAAAGCCCCAGATAAGGACACTGGACCCGCGGGGGCGTCAGTACATATCCAGCACCATTACCAGCAGCCCTGACCCGGAGCGTGGCCATATAGACTATATAGGACTAGGAGAGCCGCAGATAAGGACACTGGACCCGCGGGGGCGTCAGTACATATCCAGCACCATACCAGCACCCCTGACCCGGAGCGTGGCCATATAGACTATATAGGACTAGGAGAGCCGCAGATAAGGACACTGGACCCGCGGGGGCGTCAGTACATATCCAGCACCATACCAGCAGTCCTGACCCGGAGCGTGGCCATATAGACTATATAGGACTAGGAGAGCCCCAGATAAGGACACTGGACCCGCGGGGGCGTCAGTACATATCCAGCACCATTACCAGCAGCCCTGACCCGGAGCGCAGCCATATAGACTATATAGGACTAGGAGAGCCCCAGATAAGGACACTGGACCCGCGGGGGCGTCAGTACATATCCAGCACCATACCAGCAGTCCTGACCCGGAGCGTGGCCATATAGACTATATAGGACTAGGAGAGCCCCAGATAAGGACACTGGACCCGCGGGGGCGTCAGTACATATCCAGCACCATTACCAGCAGCCCTGACCCGGAGCACGGCCATATAGACTATATAGGACTAGGAGAGCCCCAGATAAGGACACTGGACCCGCGGGGGCGTCAGTACATATCCAGCACCATTACCAGCACCCCTGACCCGGAGCGTGGCCATATAGACTATATAGGACTAGGAGAGCCGCAAATAAGGACACTGGACCCGCGGGGGAGTCAGTACATATCCAGCACCATTACCAGCAGCCCTGACCTGGAGCGTGGCCATATAGACTATATAGGACTAGGAGAGCCCCAGATAAGGACACTGGACCCTCGGGGCGTCAGTACATATCCAGCACCATTACCAGCAGCCCTGACCCGGAGCATGGCCATATAGACTATATAGGACTAGGAGAGCCGCAGATAAGGACACTGCACCCGCGGGGGCGTCAGTACATATCCAGCACCATTACCAGCACCCCTGACCCGGAGCGTGGCCATATAGACTATTAGACTATATAGGACTAGGAAAGCCCCAGATAAGGACACTGGACCCACGGGGGCGTCAGTACATATCCAGCACCATTACCAGCACCCCTGACCCGGAGCGCAGCCATATAGACTATTAGACTATATAGGACTAGGAAAGCCCCAGATAAGGACACTGGACCCACGGGGGCGTCAGTACATATCCAGCACCATACCAGCAGTCCTGACCCGGAGCGTGGCCATATAGACTATATAGGACTAGGAGAGCCCCAGATAAGGACACTGCACCCGCGGGGGCGTCAGTACATATCCAGCACCATTACCAGCACCCCTGACCCGGAGCGCAGCCATATAGACTATTAGACTATATAGGACTAGGAGAGCCCCAGATAAGGACACTGGACCCGCGGGGGCGTCAGTACATATCCAGCACCATACCAGCAGTCCTGACCCGGAGCGTGGCCATATAGACTATATAGGACTAGGAGAGCCCCAGATAAGGACACTGGACCCGCGGGGGCGTCAGTACATATCCAGCACCATTACCAGCAGCCCTGACCCGGAGCGCGGCCATATAGACTATATAGGACTAGGAGAGCCGCAGATAAGGACACTGGACCCGCGGGGGCGTCAGTACATATCCAGCACCATTACCAGCAGCCCTGACCCGGAGCTCGGCCATATAGACTATATAGGACTAGGAGAGCCCCAGATAAGGACACTGGACCCGCGGGGGCGTCAGTACATATCCAGCACCATTACCAGCAGCCCTGAACCAGAGCGCGGCCATATAGACTATATAGGACTAGGAGAGCCGCAGATAAGGACACTGGACCCGCGGGGGCGTCAGTACATATCCAGCACCATTACCAGCAGCCCTGAACCAGAGCGTGGCCATATAGACTATATAGGACTAGGAGAGCCGCAGATAAGGACACTGGACCCGCGGGGGCGTCAGTACATATCCAGCACCATTACCAGCAGCCCTGAACCAGAGCGTGGCCATATAGACTATATAGGACTAGGAGAGCCCCAGATAAGGACACTGGACCCGCGGGGGCGTCAGTACATATCCAGCACCATTACCAGCAGCCCTGACCCAGAGCGCGGCCATATAGACTATATAGGACTAGGAGAGCCCCAGATAAGGACACTGGACCCGCGGGGGCGTCAGTACATATCCAGCACCATTACCAGCAGCCCTGACCCAGAGCGTGGCCATATAGACTATATAGGACTAGGAGAGCCCCAGATAAGGACACTGGACCCGCGGGGGCGTCAGTACATATCCTGCACTATTACCAGCAGCCCTGACCCGGAGCGTGGCCATATAGACTATATAGGACTAGGAGAGCCCCAGATAAGGACACTGGACCCTCGGGGGCATCAGTACATATCCAGCACCATTACCAGCAGCCCTGACCCGGAGCGCGGCCATATAGACTATATAGGACTAGGAGAGCCCCGGATAAGGACACTGGACCCGCGGGGCGTCAGTACATATCCAGCACCATTACCAGCAGTCCTGACCCGGAGCGTGGCCATATAGACTATATAGGACTAGGAGAGCCCCAGATAAGGACACTGGACCCGCGGGGCGTCAGTACATATCCAGCACCATTACCAGCAGCCCTAACCCGGAGCGTGGCCATATAGACTATATAGGACTAGGAGAGCCCCAGATAAGGACACTGGACCCGCGGGGCGTCAGTACATATCCAGCACCATTACCAGCAGCCCTGACCCGGAGCGCAGCCATATAGACTATATAGGACTAGGAGAGCCCCGGATAAGGACACTGGACCCGCGGGGGCGTCAGTACATATCCAGCACTATTACCAGCAGCCCTGACCCGGAGCGTGGCCATATAGACTATATAGGAGTAGGAGAGCCCCAGATAAGGACACTGGACCCGCGGGGGCGTCAGTACATATCCAGCACCATTACCAGCAGCCCTGACCCAGAGCGCGGCCATATAGACTATATAGGACTAGGAGAGCCCCAGATAAGGACACTGGACCCGCGGGGGCATCAGTACATATCCAGCACCATTACCAGCAGCCCTGACCCGGAGCGCAGCCATATAGACTATATAGGACTAGGAGAGCCCCGGATAAGGACACTGGACCCGCGGGGGCGTCAGTACATATCCAGCACTATTACCAGCAGCCCTGACCTGGAGCGCAGCCATATAGACTATATAGGACTAGGAGAGCCCCAGATAAGGACACTGGACCCGCGGGGGCGTCAGTACATATCCAGCACCATTACCAGCAGCCCTGACCCGGAGCGTGGCCATATAGACTATATAGGACTAGGAGAGCCCCAGATAAGGACACTGGACCCGCGGGGGCGTCAGTACATATCCAGCACCATTACCAGCAGCGCTGACCCGGAGCGTGGCCATATAGACTATATAGGAGTAGGAGAGCCCCAGATAAGGACACTGGACCCGCGGGGGCGTCAGTACATATCCAGCACCATTACCAGCAGCGCTGACCCGGAGCGCAGCCATATAGACTATATAGGACTAGGAGAGCCCCAGATAAGGACACTGGACCCGCGGGGCGTCAGTACATATCCAGCACCATACCAGCAGTCCTGACCCGGAGCGTGGCCATATAGACTATATAGGACTAGGAGAGCCCCAGATAAGGACACTGGACCCGCGGGGGCGTCAGTACATATCCAGCACCATTACCAGCAGCCCTGAACCAGAGCGTGGCCATATAGACTATATAGGACTAGGAGAGCCCCAGATAAGGACACTGGACCCGCGGGGGAGTCAGTACATATCCAGCACCATTACCAGCAGCCCTGACCCGGAGCGTGGCCATATAGACTATATAGGACTAGGAGAGCCGCAGATAAGGACACTGGACCCGCGGGGGCGTCAGTACATATCCAGCACCATACCAGCACCCCTGACCCGGAGCGTGGCCATATAGACTATATAGGACTAGGAGAGCCGCAGATAAGGACACTGGACCCGCGGGGGCGTCAGTACATATCCAGCACCATACCAGCAGTCCTGACCCGGAGCGTGGCCATATAGACTATATAGGACTAGGAGAGCCCCAGATAAGGACACTGGACCCGCGGGGGCGTCAGTACATATCCAGCACCATTACCAGCAGCCCTGACCCGGAGCGCAGCCATATAGACTATATAGGACTAGGAGAGCCCCAGATAAGGACACTGGACCCGCGGGGGCGTCAGTACATATCCAGCACCATACCAGCAGTCCTGACCCGGAGCGTGGCCATATAGACTATATAGGACTAGGAGAGCCCCAGATAAGGACACTGGACCCGCGGGGGCGTCAGTACATATCCAGCACCATTACCAGCAGCCCTGACCCGGAGCGCAGCCATATAGACTATATAGGACTAGGAGAGCCCCAGATAAGGACACTGGACCCGCGGGGGCGTCAGTACATATCCAGCACCATTACCAGCAGCCCTGACCCGGAGCGCAGCCATATAGACTATATAGGACTAGGAGAGCCCCAGATAAGGACACTGGACCCGCGGGGGCGTCAGTACATATCCAGCACCATTACCAGCACCCCTGACCCGGAGCGTGGCCATATAGACTATATAGGACTAGGAGAGCCGCAGATAAGGACACTGGACCCGCGGGGGCGTCAGTACATATCCAGCACCATTACCAGCACCCCTGGCCCGGAGCGTGGCCTTATAGACTATATAAGACAAGGAGAGCCGCAAAGAAGGACACTGGACCCGCGGGGGAGTCAGTACATATCCAGCACCATTACCAGCAGCCCTGACCTGGAGCGTGGCCATATAGACTATATAGGACTAGGAGAGCCCCAGATAAGGACACTGGACCCTCGGGGCGTCAGTACATATCCAGCACCATTACCAGCAGCCCTGACCCGGAGCATGGCCATATAGACTATATAGGACTAGGAGAGCCGCAGATAAGGACACTGCACCCGCGGGGGCGTCAGTACATATCCAGCACCATTACCAGCACCCCTGACCCGGAGCGTGGCCATATAGACTATTAGACTATATAGGACTAGGAAAGCCCCAGATAAGGACACTGGACCCACGGGGGCGTCAGTACATATCCAGCACCATTACCAGCACCCCTGACCCGGAGCGCAGCCATATAGACTATTAGACTATATAGGACTAGGAAAGCCCCAGATAAGGACACTGGACCCGCGGGGGCGTCAGTACATATCCAGCACCATACCAGCAGTCCTGACCCGGAGCGTGGCCATATAGACTATATAGGACTAGGAGAGCCCCAGATAAGGACACTGCACCCGCGGGGGCGTCAGTACATATCCAGCACCATTACCAGCACCCCTGACCCGGAGCGCAGCCATATAGACTATTAGACTATATAGGACTAGGAGAGCCCCAGATAAGGACACTGGACCCGCGGGGGCGTCAGTACATATCCAGCACCATACCAGCAGTCCTGACCCGGAGCGTGGCCATATAGACTATATAGGACTAGGAGAGCCCCAGATAAGGACACTGGACCCGCGGGGGCGTCAGTACATATCCAGCACCATTACCAGCAGCCCTGACCCGGAGCGCGGCCATATAGACTATATAGGACTAGGAGAGCCGCAGATAAGGACACTGGACCCGCGGGGGCGTCAGTACATATCCAGCACCATTACCAGCAGCCCTGACCCGGAGCTCGGCCATATAGACTATATAGGACTAGGAGAGCCCCAGATAAGGACACTGGACCCGCGGGGGCGTCAGTACATATCCAGCACCATTACCAGCAGCCCTGAACCAGAGCGCGGCCATATAGACTATATAGGACTAGGAGAGCCGCAGATAAGGACACTGGACCCGCGGGGGCGTCAGTACATATCCAGCACCATTACCAGCAGCCCTGAACCAGAGCGTGGCCATATAGACTATATAGGACTAGGAGAGCCGCAGATAAGGACACTGGACCCGCGGGGGCGTCAGTACATATCCAGCACCATTACCAGCAGCCCTGAACCAGAGCGTGGCCATATAGACTATATAGGACTAGGAGAGCCCCAGATAAGGACACTGGACCCGCGGGGGCGTCAGTACATATCCAGCACCATTACCAGCAGCCCTGACCCAGAGCGCGGCCATATAGACTATATAGGACTAGGAGAGCCCCAGATAAGGACACTGGACCCGCGGGGGCGTCAGTACATATCCAGCACCATTACCAGCAGCCCTGACCCAGAGCGTGGCCATATAGACTATATAGGACTAGGAGAGCCCCAGATAAGGACACTGGACCCGCGGGGGCGTCAGTACATATCCTGCACTATTACCAGCAGCCCTGACCCGGAGCGTGGCCATATAGACTATATAGGACTAGGAGAGCCCCAGATAAGGACACTGGACCCTCGGGGGCATCAGTACATATCCAGCACCATTACCAGCAGCCCTGACCCGGAGCGCGGCCATATAGACTATATAGGACTAGGAGAGCCCCGGATAAGGACACTGGACCCGCGGGGCGTCAGTACATATCCAGCACCATTACCAGCAGCCCTGACCCGGAGCACGGCCATATAGACTATATAGGAGTAGGAGAGCCCCAGATAAGGACACTGGACCCGCGGGGGCGTCAGTACATATCCTGCACTATTACCAGCAGTCCTGACCCGGAGCGTGGCCATATAGACTATATAGGACTAGGAGAGCCCCAGATAAGGACACTGGACCCGCGGGGCGTCAGTACATATCCAGCACCATTACCAGCAGCCCTAACCCGGAGCGTGGCCATATAGACTATATAGGACTAGGAGAGCCCCAGATAAGGACACTGGACCCGCGGGGCGTCAGTACATATCCAGCACCATTACCAGCAGCCCTGACCCGGAGCGCAGCCATATAGACTATATAGGACTAGGAGAGCCCCGGATAAGGACACTGGACCCGCGGGGGCGTCAGTACATATCCAGCACTATTACCAGCAGCCCTGACCCGGAGCGTGGCCATATAGACTATATAGGAGTAGGAGAGCCCCAGATAAGGACACTGGACCCGCGGGGGCGTCAGTACATATCCAGCACCATTACCAGCAGCCCTGACCCAGAGCGCGGCCATATAGACTATATAGGACTAGGAGAGCCCCAGATAAGGACACTGGACCCGCGGGGGCATCAGTACATATCCAGCACCATTACCAGCAGCCCTGACCCGGAGCGCAGCCATATAGACTATATAGGACTAGGAGAGCCCCGGATAAGGACACTGGACCCGCGGGGGCGTCAGTACATATCCAGCACTATTACCAGCAGCCCTGACCTGGAGCGCAGCCATATAGACTATATAGGACTAGGAGAGCCCCAGATAAGGACACTGGACCCGCGGGGGCGTCAGTACATATCCAGCACCATTACCAGCAGCCCTGACCCGGAGCGTGGCCATATAGACTATATAGGACTAGGAGAGCCCTAGATAAGGACACTGGACCCGCGGGGCATCAGTACATATCCAGCACCATTACCAGCAGCCCTGACCCAGAGCGCGGCCATATAGACTATATAGGACTAGGAGAGCCCCAGATAAGGACACTGGACCCGCGGGGGCGTCAGTACATATCCAGCACCATTACCAGCAGCCCTGACCCAGAGCGCGGCCATATAGACTATATAGGACTAGGAGAGCTGCAGATATGGACACTGGACCCGCGGGGGCGTCAGTACATATCCAGCACCATTACCAGCAGCGCTGACCCAGAGCATGGCCATATAGACTATATAGGACTAGGAGAGGGGCAGATAAGGACACTGGACCCTCGGGGGCATCAGTACATATCCAGCACCATTACCAGGAGCCCTGACCCGGAGCGCGGCCATATAGACTATATAGGACTAGGAGAGGGGCAGATAAGGACACTGGACCCGCGGGGGCGTCAGTACATATCCAGCACCATTACCAGCAGCGCTGACCCAGAGCATGGCCATATAGACTATATAGGACTAGGAGAGGGGCAGATAAGGACGCTGGACCCTCGGGGGCGTCAGTACATATCCAGCACCATTACCAGGAGCCCTGACCCGGAGCGTGGCCATATAGACTATATAGGACTAGGAGAGTCCCAGATAAGGACACTGGACCCGCGGGGCGTCAGTACATATCCAGCACCATTACAGCAGCCCTGACCCAGAGCGCGGCCATATAGACTATATAGGACTAGGAGAGCCCCGGATAAGGACACTGGACCCGCGGGGGAGTAAGTACATATCCAGCACCATTACCAGCAGTCCTGACCCGGAGCGTGGCCATATAGACTATATAGGACTAGGAGAGCCCCAGATAAGGACACTGGACCCGCGGGGCGTCAGTACATATCCAGCACCATTACCAGCAGCCCTAACCCGGAGCGTGGCCATATAGACTATATAGGACTAGGAGAGCCCCAGATAAGGACACTGGACCCGCGGGGCGTCAGTACATATCCAGCACCATTACCAGCAGCCCTGACCCGGAGCGCAGCCATATAGACTATATAGGACTAGGAGAGCCCCGGATAAGGACACTGGACCCGCGGGGGCGTCAGTACATATCCAGCACTATTACCAGCAGCCCTGACCCGGAGCGTGGCCATATAGACTATATAGGAGTAGGAGAGCCCCAGATAAGGACACTGGACCCGCGGGGGCGTCAGTACATATCCAGCACCATTACCAGCAGCCCTGACCCAGAGCGCGGCCATATAGACTATATAGGACTAGGAGAGCCCCAGATAAGGACACTGGACCCGCGGGGGCATCAGTACATATCCAGCACCATTACCAGCAGCCCTGACCCGGAGCGCAGCCATATAGACTATATAGGACTAGGAGAGCCCCGGATAAGGACACTGGACCCGCGGGGGCGTCAGTACATATCCAGCACTATTACCAGCAGCCCTGACCTGGAGCGCAGCCATATAGACTATATAGGACTAGGAGAGCCCCAGATAAGGACACTGGACCCGCGGGGGCGTCAGTACATATCCAGCACCATTACCAGCAGCCCTGACCCGGAGCGTGGCCATATAGACTATATAGGACTAGGAGAGCCCCAGATAAGGACACTGGACCCGCGGGGGCGTCAGTACATATCCAGCACCATTACCAGCAGCGCTGACCCGGAGCGTGGCCATATAGACTATATAGGAGTAGGAGAGCCCCAGATAAGGACACTGGACCCGCGGGGGCGTCAGTACATATCCAGCACCATTACCAGCAGCGCTGACCCGGAGCGCAGCCATATAGACTATATAGGACTAGGAGAGCCCCAGATAAGGACACTGGACCCGCGGGGCGTCAGTACATATCCAGCACCATACCAGCAGTCCTGACCCGGAGCGTGGCCATATAGACTATATAGGACTAGGAGAGCCCCAGATAAGGACACTGGACCCGCGGGGGCGTCAGTACATATCCAGCACCATTACCAGCAGCCCTGAACCAGAGCGTGGCCATATAGACTATATAGGACTAGGAGAGCCCCAGATAAGGACACTGGACCCGCGGGGGAGTCAGTACATATCCAGCACCATTACCAGCAGCCCTGACCCGGAGCGTGGCCATATAGACTATATAGGACTAGGAGAGCCGCAGATAAGGACACTGGACCCGCGGGGGCGTCAGTACATATCCAGCACCATACCAGCACCCCTGACCCGGAGCGTGGCCATATAGACTATATAGGACTAGGAGAGCCGCAGATAAGGACACTGGACCCGCGGGGGCGTCAGTACATATCCAGCACCATACCAGCAGTCCTGACCCGGAGCGTGGCCATATAGACTATATAGGACTAGGAGAGCCCCAGATAAGGACACTGGACCCGCGGGGGCGTCAGTACATATCCAGCACCATTACCAGCAGCCCTGACCCGGAGCGCAGCCATATAGACTATATAGGACTAGGAGAGCCCCAGATAAGGACACTGGACCCGCGGGGGCGTCAGTACATATCCAGCACCATACCAGCAGTCCTGACCCGGAGCGTGGCCATATAGACTATATAGGACTAGGAGAGCCCCAGATAAGGACACTGGACCCGCGGGGGCGTCAGTACATATCCAGCACCATTACCAGCAGCCCTGACCCGGAGCGCAGCCATATAGACTATATAGGACTAGGAGAGCCCCAGATAAGGACACTGGACCCGCGGGGGCGTCAGTACATATCCAGCACCATTACCAGCAGCCCTGACCCGGAGCGCAGCCATATAGACTATATAGGACTAGGAGAGCCCCAGATAAGGACACTGGACCCGCGGGGGCGTCAGTACATATCCAGCACCATTACCAGCACCCCTGACCCGGAGCGTGGCCATATAGACTATATAGGACTAGGAGAGCCGCAGATAAGGACACTGGACCCGCGGGGGCGTCAGTACATATCCAGCACCATTACCAGCACCCCTGGCCCGGAGCGTGGCCTTATAGACTATATAAGACAAGGAGAGCCGCAAAGAAGGACACTGGACCCGCGGGGGAGTCAGTACATATCCAGCACCATTACCAGCAGCCCTGACCTGGAGCGTGGCCATATAGACTATATAGGACTAGGAGAGCCCCAGATAAGGACACTGGACCCTCGGGGCGTCAGTACATATCCAGCACCATTACCAGCAGCCCTGACCCGGAGCATGGCCATATAGACTATATAGGACTAGGAGAGCCGCAGATAAGGACACTGCACCCGCGGGGGCGTCAGTACATATCCAGCACCATTACCAGCACCCCTGACCCGGAGCGTGGCCATATAGACTATTAGACTATATAGGACTAGGAAAGCCCCAGATAAGGACACTGGACCCACGGGGGCGTCAGTACATATCCAGCACCATTACCAGCACCCCTGACCCGGAGCGCAGCCATATAGACTATTAGACTATATAGGACTAGGAAAGCCCCAGATAAGGACACTGGACCCGCGGGGGCGTCAGTACATATCCAGCACCATACCAGCAGTCCTGACCCGGAGCGTGGCCATATAGACTATATAGGACTAGGAGAGCCCCAGATAAGGACACTGCACCCGCGGGGGCGTCAGTACATATCCAGCACCATTACCAGCACCCCTGACCCGGAGCGCAGCCATATAGACTATTAGACTATATAGGACTAGGAGAGCCCCAGATAAGGACACTGGACCCGCGGGGGCGTCAGTACATATCCAGCACCATACCAGCAGTCCTGACCCGGAGCGTGGCCATATAGACTATATAGGACTAGGAGAGCCCCAGATAAGGACACTGGACCCGCGGGGGCGTCAGTACATATCCAGCACCATTACCAGCAGCCCTGACCCGGAGCGCGGCCATATAGACTATATAGGACTAGGAGAGCCGCAGATAAGGACACTGGACCCGCGGGGGCGTCAGTACATATCCAGCACCATTACCAGCAGCCCTGACCCGGAGCTCGGCCATATAGACTATATAGGACTAGGAGAGCCCCAGATAAGGACACTGGACCCGCGGGGGCGTCAGTACATATCCAGCACCATTACCAGCAGCCCTGAACCAGAGCGCGGCCATATAGACTATATAGGACTAGGAGAGCCGCAGATAAGGACACTGGACCCGCGGGGGCGTCAGTACATATCCAGCACCATTACCAGCAGCCCTGAACCAGAGCGTGGCCATATAGACTATATAGGACTAGGAGAGCCGCAGATAAGGACACTGGACCCGCGGGGGCGTCAGTACATATCCAGCACCATTACCAGCAGCCCTGAACCAGAGCGTGGCCATATAGACTATATAGGACTAGGAGAGCCCCAGATAAGGACACTGGACCCGCGGGGGCGTCAGTACATATCCAGCACCATTACCAGCAGCCCTGACCCAGAGCGCGGCCATATAGACTATATAGGACTAGGAGAGCCCCAGATAAGGACACTGGACCCGCGGGGGCGTCAGTACATATCCAGCACCATTACCAGCAGCCCTGACCCAGAGCGTGGCCATATAGACTATATAGGACTAGGAGAGCCCCAGATAAGGACACTGGACCCGCGGGGGCGTCAGTACATATCCTGCACTATTACCAGCAGCCCTGACCCGGAGCGTGGCCATATAGACTATATAGGACTAGGAGAGCCCCAGATAAGGACACTGGACCCTCGGGGGCATCAGTACATATCCAGCACCATTACCAGCAGCCCTGACCCGGAGCGCGGCCATATAGACTATATAGGACTAGGAGAGCCCCGGATAAGGACACTGGACCCGCGGGGCGTCAGTACATATCCAGCACCATTACCAGCAGCCCTGACCCGGAGCACGGCCATATAGACTATATAGGAGTAGGAGAGCCCCAGATAAGGACACTGGACCCGCGGGGGCGTCAGTACATATCCTGCACTATTACCAGCAGTCCTGACCCGGAGCGTGGCCATATAGACTATATAGGACTAGGAGAGCCCCAGATAAGGACACTGGACCCGCGGGGCGTCAGTACATATCCAGCACCATTACCAGCAGCCCTAACCCGGAGCGTGGCCATATAGACTATATAGGACTAGGAGAGCCCCAGATAAGGACACTGGACCCGCGGGGCGTCAGTACATATCCAGCACCATTACCAGCAGCCCTGACCCGGAGCGCAGCCATATAGACTATATAGGACTAGGAGAGCCCCGGATAAGGACACTGGACCCGCGGGGGCGTCAGTACATATCCAGCACTATTACCAGCAGCCCTGACCCGGAGCGTGGCCATATAGACTATATAGGAGTAGGAGAGCCCCAGATAAGGACACTGGACCCGCGGGGGCGTCAGTACATATCCAGCACCATTACCAGCAGCCCTGACCCAGAGCGCGGCCATATAGACTATATAGGACTAGGAGAGCCCCAGATAAGGACACTGGACCCGCGGGGGCATCAGTACATATCCAGCACCATTACCAGCAGCCCTGACCCGGAGCGCAGCCATATAGACTATATAGGACTAGGAGAGCCCCGGATAAGGACACTGGACCCGCGGGGGCGTCAGTACATATCCAGCACTATTACCAGCAGCCCTGACCTGGAGCGCAGCCATATAGACTATATAGGACTAGGAGAGCCCCAGATAAGGACACTGGACCCGCGGGGGCGTCAGTACATATCCAGCACCATTACCAGCAGCCCTGACCCGGAGCGTGGCCATATAGACTATATAGGACTAGGAGAGCCCTAGATAAGGACACTGGACCCGCGGGGCATCAGTACATATCCAGCACCATTACCAGCAGCCCTGACCCAGAGCGCGGCCATATAGACTATATAGGACTAGGAGAGCCCCAGATAAGGACACTGGACCCGCGGGGGCGTCAGTACATATCCAGCACCATTACCAGCAGCCCTGACCCAGAGCGCGGCCATATAGACTATATAGGACTAGGAGAGCTGCAGATATGGACACTGGACCCGCGGGGGCGTCAGTACATATCCAGCACCATTACCAGCAGCGCTGACCCAGAGCATGGCCATATAGACTATATAGGACTAGGAGAGGGGCAGATAAGGACACTGGACCCTCGGGGGCATCAGTACATATCCAGCACCATTACCAGGAGCCCTGACCCGGAGCGCGGCCATATAGACTATATAGGACTAGGAGAGGGGCAGATAAGGACACTGGACCCGCGGGGGCGTCAGTACATATCCAGCACCATTACCAGCAGCGCTGACCCAGAGCATGGCCATATAGACTATATAGGACTAGGAGAGGGGCAGATAAGGACGCTGGACCCTCGGGGGCGTCAGTACATATCCAGCACCATTACCAGGAGCCCTGACCCGGAGCGTGGCCATATAGACTATATAGGACTAGGAGAGTCCCAGATAAGGACACTGGACCCGCGGGGCGTCAGTACATATCCAGCACCATTACAGCAGCCCTGACCCAGAGCGCGGCCATATAGACTATATAGGACTAGGAGAGCCCCGGATAAGGACACTGGACCCGCGGGGGAGTAAGTACATATCCAGCACCATTACCAGCAGCCCTGACCCAGAGCGCGGCCATATAGACTATATAGGACTAGGAGAGCCCCAGATAAGGACACTGGACCCGCGGGGGCGTCAGTACATATCCAGCACCATTACCAGCACCCCTGACCCGGAGCGTGGCCATATAGACTATATAGGACTAGGAGAGCCCCGGATAAGGACACTGGACCCGCGGGGGCGTCAGTACATATCCAGCACCATTACCAGCAGCCCTGACCCAGAGCGCGGCCATATAGACTATATAGGACTAGGAGAGCCCCAGATAAGGACACTGGACCCTCGGGGGCATCAGTACATATCCAGCACCATTACCAGCAGCCCTGACCCGGAGCGCGGCCATATAGACTATATAGGACTAGGAGAGCCCCAGATAAGGACACTGGACCCGCGGGGGCGTCAGTACATATCCAGCACCATTACCAGCAGCCCTGACCCAGAGCGCGGCCATATAGACTATATAGGACTAGGAGAGCCCCAGATAAGGACACTGGACCCGCGGGGGCGTCAGTACATATCCAGCACCATTACCAGCAGCCCTGACCCAGAGCGCGGCCATATAGACTATATAGGACTAGGAGAGCCCCAGATAAGGACACTGGACCCGCGGGGGCGTCAGTACATATCCAGCACCATTACCAGCAGCCCTGACCCGGAGAGTGGCCATATAGACTATATAGGAGTAGGAGAGCCCCAAATAAGAACACTGGACCCGCGGGGGCGTCAGTACATATCCAGCACCATTACCAGCAGCCCTGACCCAGAGCGTGGCCATATAGACTATATAGGACTAGGAGAGCCCCAGATAAGGACACTGGACCCGCGCGGGAGTCAGTACATATCCAGCACCATTACCAGCAGCCCTGACCTGGAGCGCGGCCATATAGACTATATAGGACTAGGAGAGCCCCAGATAAGGACACTGGACCCGCGGGGGCATCAGTACATATCCAGCACCATTACCAGCAGCCCTGACCCAGAGCATGGCCATATAGACTATATAGGACTAGGAGAGGGGCAGATAAGGACACTGGACCCTCGGGGGCGTCAGTACATATCCAGCACCATTACCAGCAGCCCTGACCCAGAGCGCGGCCATATAGACTATATAGGACTAGGAGAGCCCCAGATAAGGACACTGGACCCTCGGGGGCGTCAGTACATATCCAGCACCATTACCAGGAGCCCTGACCCGGAGCGCGGCCATATAGACTATATAGGACTAGGAGAGCCCCAGATAAGGACACTGGACCCGCGGGGGCGTCAGTACATATCCAGCACCATTACCAGGAGCCCTGACCCGGAGCGCGGCCATATAGACTATATAGGACTAGGAGAGGGGCAGATAAGGACACTGGACCCTCGGGGGCGTCAGTACATATCCAGCACCATTACCAGGAGCCCTGACCCGGAGCGCGGCCATATAGACTATATAGGACTAGGAGAGCCCCAGATAAGGACACTGGACCCGCGGGGGCGTCAGTACATATCCAGCACCATTACCAGCAGCCCTGACCCAGAGCGTGGCCATATAGACTATATAGGACTAGGAGAGCCCCAGATAAGGACACTGGACCCTCGGGGGCATCAGTACATATCCAGCACCATTACCAGCAGCCCTGACCCAGAGCGCGGCCATATAGACTATATAGGACTAGGAGAGCCCCGGATAAGGACCCTGGACCCGCGGGGGCGTCAGTACATATCCAGCACCATTACCAGCAGCCCTGACCCGGAGCGCGGCCATATAGACTATATAGGACTAGGAGAGCCCCAGATAAGGACACTGGACCCGCGGGGGCGTCAGTACATATCCAGCACCATTACCAGCAGCCCTGACCCAGAGCGTGGCCATATAGACTATATAGGACTAGGAGAGCCCCGGATAAGGACACTGGACCCGCGGGGGCGTCAGTACATATCCAGCACCATTACCAGCAGCCCTGACCCGGAGCGCGGCCATATAGACTATATAGGACTAGGAGAGCCCCAGATAAGGACACTGGACCCGCGGGGGGCGTCAGTACATATCCAGCACCATTACCAGCAGCCCTGACCCAGAGTGCGGCCATATAGACTATATAGGACTAGGAGAGCCCCGGATAAGGACACTGGACCCGCGGGGGCTTCAGTACATATCCAGCACCATTACCAGCAGTCCTGACCCGGAGCGCGGCCATATAGACTATATAGGACTAGGAGAGCCCGAGATAAGGACACTGGACCCGCGGGGGCGTCAGTACATATCCAGCACCATTACCAGGAGCCCTGACCCGGAGCGCGGCCATATAGACTATATAGGACTAGGAGAGCCCCAGATAAGGACACTGGACCCGCGGGGGCGTCAGTACATATCCAGCACCATTACCAGCAGCCCTGACCCAGAGCATGGCCATATAGACTATATAGGACTAGGAGAGCCCCAGATAAGGACACTGGACCCTCGGGGGCATCAGTACATATCCAGCACCATTACCAGCAGCCCTGACCCGGAGCACGGCCATATAGACTATATAGGACTAGGAGAGCCCCGGATAAGGACCCTGGACCCGCGGGGGCGTCAGTACATATCCAGCACCATTACCAGCAGCCCTGACCCAGAGCGCGGCCATATAGACTATATAGGACTGGGAGAGCCCCAGATAAGGACACTGGACCCGCGGGGGCGTCAGTACATATCCAGCACCATTACCAGCAACCCTGACCCGGAGCGCAGCCATATAGACTATATAGGACTAGGAGAGCCCCAGATAAGGACACTGGACCCGCGGGGGCGTCAGTACATATCCAGCACCATTAC
Organism: Dendrobates tinctorius; assembly: GCF_039654945.1. NCBI lineage: Eukaryota > Metazoa > Chordata > Amphibia > Anura > Dendrobatidae > Dendrobates > Dendrobates tinctorius. The sequence goes on along the minus strand of NW_027362033.1, from coordinate 4,935,429 downwards.
CAGCAGCCCTGACCCGGAGCGCGGCCATATAGACTATATAGGACTAGGAGAGCCCCAGATAAGGACACTGGACCCGCGGGGGCATCAGTACATATCCAGCACCATTACCAGCAGCGCTGACCCGGAGCGTGGCCATATAGACTATATAGGACTAGGAGAGCCCCAGATAAGGACACTGGACCCGCGGGGGCGTCAGTACATATCCAGCACCATTACCAGCAGCCCTGACCCGGAGCGTGGCCATATAGACTATATAGGACTAGGAGAGCCCCGGATAAGGACCCTGGACCCGCGGGGGCGTCAGTACATATCCAGCACCATTACCAGCAGCCCTGACCCAGAGCGCGGCCATATAGACTATATAGGACTAGGAGAGCCCCAGATAAGGACACTGGACCCGCGGGGGCATCAGTACATATCCAGCACCATTACCAGCAGCCCTGACCCAGAGCGCGGCCATATAGACTATATAGGACTAGGAGAGCCCCGGATAAGGACCCTGGACCCGCGGGGGCGTCAGTACATATCCAGCACCATTACCAGCAGCCCTGACCCAGAGCGCGGCCATATAGACTATATAGGACTAGGAGAGCCCCAGATAAGGACACTGGACCCGCGGGGGCGTCAGTACATATCCAGCACCATTACCAGCAGCCCTGACCCAGAGCGCGGCCATATAGACTATATAGGACTAGGAGAGCCCCGGATAAGGACCCTGGACCCGCGGGGGCGTCAGTACATATCCAGCACCATTACCAGCAGCCCTGACCCGGAGCGTGGCCATATAGACTATATAGGACTAGGAGAGCCCCAGATAAGGACACTGGACCCGCGGGGGCATCAGTACATATCCAGCACCATTACCAGCAGCCCTGACCCGGAGCGCAGCCATATAGACTATATAGGACTAGGAGAGCCCCAGATAAGGACACTGGACCCGCGGGGGCGTCAGTACATATCCAGCACCATTACCAGCAGCCCTGACCCGGAGCGCAGCCATATAGACTATATTGGACTAGGAGAGCCCCAGATAAGGACACTGGACCCGCGGGGGCATCAGTACATATCCAGCACCATTACCAGCAGCCCTGACCCGGAGCGCAGCCATATAGACTATATAGGACTAGGAGAGCCCCAGATAAGGACACTGAACCCGCGGGGGCGTCAGTACATATCCAGCACCATTACCAGCAGCCCTGACCCGGAGCGCAGCCATATAGACTATATAGGACTAGGAGAGCCCCAGATAAGGACACTGAACCCGCGAGGGCGTCAGTACATATCCAGCACCATTACCAGCAGCCCTGACCCGGAACGCGGCCATATAGACTATATAGGACTAGGAGAGCCCCAGATAAGGACACTGGACCCGCGGGGGCATCAGTACATATCCAGCACCATTACCAGCAGCCCTGACCCGGAGCGCAGCCATATAGACTATATAGGACTAGGAGAGCCCCAGATAAGGACACTGGACCCGCGGGGGCATCAGTACATATCCAGCACCATTACCAGCAGCCCTGACCCGGAGCGCAGCCATATAGACTATATAGGACTAGGAGAGCCCCAGATAAGGACACTGGACCCGCGGGGGCATCAGTACATATCCAGCACCATTACCAGCAGCCCTGACCCAGAGCGCGGCCATATAGACTATATAGGACTAGGAGAGCCCCAGATAAGGACACTGGACCCGCGGGGGCGTCAGTACATATCCAGCACCATTACCAGGAGCCCTGACCCGGAGCGCGGCCATATAGACTATATAGGAGTAGGAGAGCCCCAGATAAGGACACTGGACCCGCGGGGGCATCAGTACATATCCAGCACCATTACCAGCAGCCCTGACCCGGAGCGCAGCCATATAGACTATATAGGAGTAGGAGAGCCCCAGATAAGGACACTGGACCCGCGGGGGCATCAGTACATATCCAGCACCATTACCAGCAGCCCTGACCCGGAGCGCAGCCATATAGACTATATAGGACTAGGAGAGCCGCAGATAAGGACACTGGACCCGCGGGGGCGTCAGTACATATCCAGCACCATTACCAGCAGCCCTGACCCGGAGCGCAGCCATATAGACTATATAGGACTAGGAGAGCCCCAGATAAGGACACTGAACCCGCGGGGGCGTCAGTACATATCCAGCACCATTACCAGCAGCCCTGACCCGGAGCGCAGCCATATAGACTATATAGGACTAGGAGAGCCCCAGATAAGGACACTGGACCCGCGGGGGCGTCAGTACATATCCAGCACCATTACCAGCAGCCCTGACCCAGAGCGCGGCCATATAGACTATATAGGAGTAGGAGAGCCCCAGATAAGGACACTGGACCCGCGGGGGCGTCAGTACATATCCAGCACCATTACCAGCAGCCCTGACCCGGAGCGTGGCCATATAGACTATATAGGACTAGGAGAGCCCCGGATAAGGACACTGGACCCGCGGGGCGTCAGTACATATCCAGCATCATTACCAGCAGCCCTGACCCGGAGCGTGGCCATATAGACTATATAGGACTAGGAGAGCCCCAGATAAGGACACTGGACCCGCGGGGGCGTCAGTACATATCCAGCATCATTACCAGCAGCCCTGACCCGGAGCGTGGCCATATAGACTATATAGGACTAGGAGAGCCCCAGATAAGGACACTGGACCCGCGGAGGCGTCAGTACATATCCAGCATCATTACCAGCAGCCCTGACCCGGAGCGTGGCCATATAGACTATATAGGACTAGGAGAGCCCCAGATAAGGACACTGGACCCGCGGGGGCGTCAGTACATATCCAGCATCATTACCAGCAGCCCTGACCCAGAGCATGGCCATATAGACTATATAGGACTAGGAGAGCCCCAGATAAGGACACTGGACCCGCGGGGGAGTCAGTACATATCCAGCACCATTACCAGCAGCCCTGACCCAGAGCATGGCCATATAGACTATATAGGACTAGGAGAGCCCCAGATAAGGACACTGGACCCGCGCGGGAGTCAGTACATATCCAGCACCATTACCAGCAGCCCTGACCCGGAGCATGGCCATATAGACTATATAGGACTAGGAGAGCCCCAGATAAGGACACTGGACCCGCGGGGGAGTCAGTACATATCCAGCACCATTACCAGCAGCCCTGACCCAGAGCACGGCCATATAGACTATATAGGACTAGGAGAGCCCCAGATAAGGACACTGGACCCGCGCGGGAGTCAGTACATATCCAGCACCATTACCAGCAGCCCTGACCCGGAGCGTGGCCATATAGACTATATAGGACTAGGAGAGCCCCAGATAAGGACACTGGACCCGCGGGGGCGTCAGTACATATCCAGCATCATTACCAGCAGCCCTGACCCAGAGCATGGCCATATAGACTATATAGGACTAGGAGAGCCCCAGATAAGGACACTGGACCCGCGGGGGAGTCAGTACATATCCAGCACCATTACCAGCAGCCCTGACCCAGAGCATGGCCATATAGACTATATAGGACTAGGAGAGCCCCAGATAAGGACACTGGACCCGCGGGGGCGTCAGTACATATCCAGCACCATTACCAGCAGCTCTGACCCAGAGCACGGCCATATAGACTATGTAGGACTAGGAGAGCCCCAGATAAGGACACTGGACCCGCGGGGGCGTCAGTACATATCCAGCACCATTACCAGCAGCCCTGACCCGGAGCGTGGCCATATAGACTATATAGGACTAGGAGAGCCCCAGATAAGGACACTGGACCCGCGCGGGAGTCAGTACATATCCAGCACCATTATCAGCAGCCCTGACCCGGAGCGTGGCCATATAGACTATATAGGAGTAGGAGAGCCCCAGATAAGGACACTGGACCCGCGCGGGAGTCAGTACATATCCAGCACCATTACCAGCAGCCCTGACCCGGAGCGCAGCCATATAGACTATATAGGACTAGGAGAGCCCCAGATAAGGACACTGGACCCGCGGGGGAGTCAGTACATATCCAGCACCATTACCAGCAGCCCTGACCCGGAGCGTGGCCATATAGACTATATAGGACTAGGAGAGCCCCAGATAAGGACACTGGACCCTCGGGGGCATCAGTACATATCCAGCACCATTACCAGCAGCCCTGACCCGGAGCGCAGCCATATAGACTATATAGGACTAGGAGAGCCCCAGATAAGGACACTGGACCCGCGGGGGAGTCAGTACATATCCAGCACCATTACCAGCAGCCCTGACCCGGAGCGTGGCCATATAGACTATATAGGACTAGGAGAGTCCCAGATAAGGACACTGGACCCGCGGGGGCGTCAGTACATATCCAGCACCATTACCAGCAGCCCTGACCCGGAGCGCAGCCATATAGACTATATAGGACTAGGAGAGCCCCAGATAAGGACACTGGACCCGCGGGGGAGTCAGTACATATCCAGCACCATTACCAGCAGCCCTGACCCGGAGCGTGGCCATATAGACTATATAGGAGTAGGAGAGCCCCAGATAAGGACACTGGACCCGCGGGGGCGTCAGTACATATCCAGCACCATTACCAGCAGCCCTGACCCGGAGCGCAGCCATATAGACTATATAGGACTAGGAGAGCCCCAGATAAGGACACTGGACCCGCGGGGGAGTCAGTACATATCCAGCACCATTACCAGCAGCCCTGACCCGGAGCGTGGCCATATAGACTATATAGGACTAGGAGAGCCCCAGATAAGGACACTGGACCCTCGGGGGCGTCAGTACATATCCAGCACCATTACCAGGAGCCCTGACCCAGAGCGCGGCCATATAGACTATATAGGACTAGGAGAGCCCCAGATAAGGACACTGGACCCGCGGGGGCGTCAGTACATATCCAGCATCATTACCAGCAGCCCTGACCCAGAGCGTGGCCATATAGACTATATAGGACTAGGAGAGCCCCAGATAAGGACACTGGACCCGCGGGGGCGTCAGTACATATCCAGCACCATTACCAGCAGCCCTGACCCGGAGCGCGGCCATATAGACTATATAGGACTAGGAGAGCCCCAGATAAGGACACTGGACCCTCGGGGGCGTCAGTACATATCCAGCACCATTACCAGGAGCCCTGACCCGGAGCGCGGCCATATAGACTATATAGGACTAGGAGAGCCCCAGATAAGGACACTGGACCCGCGGGGGCGTCAGTACATATCCAGCACCATTACCAGGAGCCCTGACCCGGAGCGCGGCCATATAGACTATATAGGACTAGGAGAGGGGCAGATAAGGACACTGGACCCTCGGGGGCGTCAGTACATATCCAGCACCATTACCAGGAGCCCTGACCCGGAGCGCGGCCATATAGACTATATAGGACTAGGAGAGCCCCAGATAAGGACACTGGACCCGCGGGGGCGTCAGTACATATCCAGCACCATTACCAGCAGCCCTGACCCAGAGCGTGGCCATATAGACTATATAGGACTAGGAGAGTCCCAGATAAGGACACTGGACCCGCGGGGCGTCAGTACATATCCAGCACCATTACCAGCAGCCCTGACCCAGAGCGCAGCCATATAGACTATATAGGACTAGGAGAGCCCCAGATAAGGACACTGGACCCGCGGGGGCGTCAGTACATATCCAGCACCATTACCAGCAGCCCTGACCCAGAGCGCGGCCATATAGACTATATAGGACTAGGAGAGCCCCAGATAAGGACACTGGACCCGCGGGGGCATCAGTACATATCCAGCACCATTACCAGCAGCCCTGACCTGGAGCGTGGCCATATAGACTATATAGGACTAGGAGAGCCCCAGATAAGGACACTGGACCCGCGGGGGCGTCAGTACATATCCAGCACCATTACCAGCAGCCCTGACCCAGAGCGCAGCCATATAGACTATATAGGACTAGGAGAGCCCCAGATAAGGACACTGGACCCGCGGGGGCGTCAGTACATATCCAGCACCATTACCAGCAGCCCTGACCCGGAGCGCGGCCATATAGACTATATAGGACTAGGAGAGCCCCAGATAAGGACACTGGACCCGCGGGGCGTCAGTACATATCCAGCACCATTACCAGCAGCCCTGACCCGGAGCGTGGCCATATAGACTATATAGGACTAGGAGAGCCCCAGATAAGGACACTGGACCCGCGCGGGAGTCAGTACATATCCAGCACCATTACCAGCAGCGCTGACCCGGAGCGTGGCCATATAGACTATATAGGACTAGGAGAGCCCCAGATAAGGACACTGGACCCGCGGGGGCGTCAGTACATATCCAGCACCATTACCAGCAGCCCTGACCCGGAGCACGGCCATATAGACTATATAGGACTAGGAGAGCCCCAGATAAGGACACTGGACCCGCGGGGGCGTCAGTACATATCCAGCACCATTACCAGCAGCCCTGACCCGGAGCACGGCCATATAGACTATATAGGACTAGGAGAGCCCCAGATAAGGACACTGGACCCGCGGGGCATCAGTACATATCCAGCACCATTACCAGCAGCCCTGACCCGGAGCGTGGCCATATAGACTATATAGGACTAGGAGAGCCCCAGATAAGGACACTGGACCCGCGCGGGAGTCAGTACATATCCAGCACCATTACCAGCAGCGCTGACCCGGAGCGCAGCCATATAGACTATATAGGAGTAGGAGAGCCCCAGATAAGGACACTGGACCCGCGGGGGCGTCAGTACATATCCAGCACCATTACCAGCAGCCCTGACCCGGAGCGTGGCCATATAGACTATATAGGACTAGGAGAGCCCCAGATAAGGACACTGGACCCGCGGGGGCGTCAGTACATATCCAGCACCATTACCAGCAGCCCTGACCCGGAGCGTGGCCATATAGACTATATAGGACTAGGAGAGCCCCAGATAAGGACACTGGACCCGCGGGGCATCAGTACATATCCAGCACCATTACCAGCAGCCCTGACCCGGAGCACGGCCATATAGACTATATAGGACTAGGAGAGCCCCAGATAAGGACACTGGACCCGCGCGGGAGTCAGTACATATCCAGCACCATTACCAGCAGCCCTGACCCGGAGCATGGCCATATAGACTATATAGGACTAGGAGAGCCCCAGATAAGGACCCTGGACCCGCGGGGCGTCAGTACATATCCAGCACCATTACCAGCAGCGCTGACCCGGAGCGCGGCCATATAGACTATATAGGAGTAGGAGAGCCCCGGATAAGGACACTGGACCCGCGGGGGCGTCAGTACATATCCAGCACCATTACCAGCAGCCCTGACCCAGAGCGCGGCCATATAGACTATATAGGAGTAGGAGAGCCCCAGATAAGGACACTGGACCCGCGGGGCGTCAGTACATATCCAGCACCATTACCAGCAGCCCTGACCCAGAGCGCGGCCATATAGACTATATAGGAGTAGGAGAGCCCCAGATAAGGACACTGGACCCGCGGGGGCGTCAGTACATATCCAGCACCATTACCAGCAGCCCTGACCCGGAGCGCAGCCATATAGACTATATAGGAGTAGGAGAGCCCCGGATAAGGACACTGGACCCGCGGGGGCGTCAGTACATATCCAGCACCATTACCAGCAGCCCTGAACCAGAGCGCGGCCATATAGACTATATAGGACTAGGAGAGCCCCAGATAAGGACACTGGACCCGCGGGGGCGTCAGTACATATCCAGCACCATTACCAGCAGCCCTGACCCGGAGCGTGGCCATATAGACTATATAGGACTAGGAGAGCCCCAGATAAGGACACTGGACCCGCGCGGGAGTCAGTACATATCCAGCACCATTACCAGCAGCCCTGACCTGGAGCGTGGCCATATAGACTATATAGGACTAGGAAAGCCCCAGATAAGGACACTGGACCCGCGGGGCGTCAGTACATATCCAGCACTATTCCCAGCAGCCCTGACCCGGAGCGCGGCCATATAGACTATATAGGACTAGGAGAGCCCCAGATAAGGACACTGGACCCGCGGGGGCGTCAGTACATATCCAGCACCATTACCAGCAGCCCTGACCCGGAGCGCAGCCATATAGACTATATAGGACTAGGAGAGCCCCAGATAAGGACACTGGACCCGCGGGGGCGTCAGTACATATCCAGCACCATTACCAGCAGCCCTGACCCGGAGCGTGGCCATATAGACTATATAGGACTAGGAGAGCCCCAGATAAGGACACTGGACCCGCGGGGCGTCAGTACATATCCAGCACCATTACCAGCAGCCCTGACCCGGAGCGCAGCCATATAGACTATATAGGACTAGGAGAGCCCCAGATAAGGACACTGGACCCGCGGGGCGTCAGTACATATCCAGCACCATTACCAGCAGCCCTGACCTGGAGCGTGGCCATATAGACTATATAGGACTAGGAAAGCCCCAGATAAGGACACTGGACCCGCGGGGCGTCAGTACATATCCAGCACTATTACCAGCAGCCCTGACCCGGAGCGCAGCCATATAGACTATATAGGACTAGGAGAGCCCCAGATAAGGACACTGGACCCGCGCGGGAGTCAGTACATATCCAGCACCATTACCAGCAGCCCTGACCCGGAGCACGGCCATATAGACTATATAGGAGTAGGAGAGCCCCAGATAAGGACACTGGACCCGCGCGGGAGTCAGTACATATCCAGCACCATTACCAGCAGCCCTAACCCGGAGCGCGGCCATATAGACTATATAGGACTAGGAGAGTCCCAGATAAGGACACTGGACCCGCGGGGCGTCAGTACATATCCAGCACCATTACCAGGAGCCCTGACCCGGAGCATGGCCATATAGACTATATAGGACTAGGAGAGCCGCAGATAAGGACACTGGACCCTCGGGGGCATCAGTACATATCCAGCACCATTACCAGCAGCCCTGACCCGGAGCGCGGCCATATAGACTATATAGGACTAGGAGAGTCCCAGATAAGGACACTGGACCCGCGGGGCGTCAGTACATATCCAGCACCATTACCAGGAGCCCTGACCCGGAGCATGGCCATATAGACTATATAGGACTAGGAGAGCCGCAGATAAGGACACTGGACCCGCGGGGGCGTCAGTACATATCCAGCACCATTACCAGCAGCCCTGACCCGGAGCGCGGCCATATAGACTATATAGGACTAGGAAAGCCCCAGATAAGGACACTGGACCCGCGGGGCGTCAGTACATATCCAGCACTATTACCAGCAGCCCTGACCCGGAGCGTGGCCATATAGACTATATAGGACTAGGAGAGCCCCAGATAAGGACACTGGACCCGCGCGGGAGTCAGTACATATCCAGCACCATTACCAGCAGCCCTGACCCGGAGCGTGGCCATATAGACTATATAGGACTAGGAGAGCCCCAGATAAGGACACTGGACCCGCGCGGGAGTCAGTACATATCCAGCACCATTACCAGCAGCCCTGACCCGGAGCATGGCCATATAGACTATATAGGACTAGGAGAGCCCCAGATAAGGACACTGGACCCGCGCGGGAGTCAGTACATATCCAGCACCATTACCAGCAGCCCTGACCCGGAGCATGGCCATATAGACTATATAGGACTAGGAGAGCCCCAGATAAGGACACTGGACCCGCGCGGGAGTCAGTACATATCCAGCACCATTACCAGCAGCCCTGACCCGGAGCACGGCCATATAGACTATATAGGACTAGGAGAGCCCCAGATAAGGACACTGGACCCGCGGGGGCATCAGTACATATCCAGCACCATTACCAGCAGCCCTGACCCGGAGCGCGGCCATATAGACTATATAGGACTAGGAGAGCCGCAGATAAGGACACTGGACCCGCGGGGGCGTCAGTACATATCCAGCACCATTACCAGCAGCCCTGACCCGGAGCGCGGCCATATAGACTATATAGGACTAGGAGAGCCCCAGATAAGGACACTGGACCCTCGGGGGCATCAGTACATATCCAGCACCATTACCAGCAGCCCTGACCCGGAGCGCGGCCATATAGACTATATAGGACTAGGAGAGCCCCAGATAAGGACACTGGACCCGCGCGGGAGTCAGTACATATCCAGCACCATTACCAGCAACCCTGACCCGGAGCGCGGCCATATAGACTATATAGGACTAGGAGAGCCCCAGATAAGGACACTGGACCCGCGCGGGAGTCAGTACATATCCAGCACCATTACCAGCAGCCCTGACCCGGAGTGCAGCCATATAGACTATATAGGACTAGGAGAGCCCCAGATAAGGACACTGGACCCGCGGGGGCGTCAGTACATATCCAGCACCATTACCAGCAACCCTGACCCGGAGCGCAGCCATATAGACTATATAGGACTAGGAGAGCCGCAGATAAGGACACTGGACCCTCAGGGGCGTCAGTACATATCCAGCACCATTACCAGCAGCCCTGACCCGGAGCGCAGCCATATAGACTATATAGGACTAGGAGAGGGGCAGATATGGACACTGGACCCGCGGGGGCGTCAGTACATATCCAGCACCATTACCAGCAGCCCTGACCCGAAGCTTGGCCATATAGACTATATAGGACTAGGAGAGGGGCAGATATGGACACTGGACCCGCGGGGGCGTCAGTACATATCCAGCACCATTACCAGCAGCCCTGACCCAGAGCGCGGCCATATAGACTATATAGGACTGGGAGAGGGGCAGATATGGACACTGGAGCCGCGGGGAGTCAGTACACATCCAGCACCATTACCAGCAGCCCTTACCCGGAGTTTGGCCTCTAGAGGTGAGAGTGCCATCTAGTGGTGGTTATATTATAGAAGATTTTCAGGAGCACACTTTATCGCCACCTCCTGGCCAAGTGCTAAAGTGTCTCTCTTTGTAAAGCCTTTAGAATGGGGATTGTTGCTGTGAAATCAACACTTACTTCTGATATCTGGCATCATGTACAATCTACACACATCCATGGGGAGGGGGTTATAACTAAAAGCTGCTGCTCACTAACCGAGGAGAAAAGAAAGCAGACAATCTCAAAACTATGAAAATGATTAAAAAAAGCCCCTTAACCATACTGTTAGATTTAATTACGTGTATTTCAGACATTAATGGCTCGCTATGTTAGTCGTTTTGCAATTTTATCACATGCAGCTGTATCCTAACTTATATTGCTCCTATTGCAGATGAAGAGGAATGTCTGGGGAGCTCAGAAGTACATGGAGCTGTATATTGTTGCTGACCACTCACTGGTGAGTTTATATCAATGCATGCCTTACTGAAATCTGAAACTTATGTAAGCCCAATATTTGTCTGTCCATCTTTTTCATTTATCCTTTCCTTTCCCTTTCTCTGATCCTACAATCTCATCCTGATATTGCCATGAAGTTCTGACTTCAGCTCATTCTTTCCAATTTGCCTTTATAGCCTTTCTGTTCCATTTTCCATATGTCTTAACTCTGTCACTGTATTTATTTTCAAGTATTGATTTGTTCGGGGGTATACTTGGACCCCATCGTTGTTCCATTTTTATTAACTTTGACTCAATCTTATGTAATTTATACAAGTTCCCTTTCCCATCCTTAACGGTTGTTATAATTGTTCAGCTTAGAGGGGGCAGTTCAGGCTTGGTGCTAGCCACCCCATTTAGCAGTCTAGGGGCTTCATGGTTTCACCTTCTAACTCCAAAAAAATTGAGTTCTGGTCTTTGCTGAAGAAATCCTCATGTTCTGTTTCAAAAATAACTTCTGACCGGTGGAGTGAGCCGAGGGCAAATATTACTGCAAAAAATAAAGAGAGGGGGAGCGCACTAAGGCGGTAAATGAGGGACACCAGCGTGTTTAACAAAGGTAATCCACTCACCCGATGTGGTTGTGAAGGGTCACAACCACCTAAGGAAGTTTTAGCCGCAGCAGATCCCGGGATGCAGATAAAACAATAGAGAAGAGAAAAGCCGGGGTTCGTCCGCGCTAGGGCAAATATTAACATTGCCAGAGCAGTACAAAAGAGTGGGACAGGCACAGAAATAGTTTCAAATACATATTCAGGGGAAGGTAAGTCCAGCGGGTTAGGTGGAAGGAATGGACAGGGAGTGCTAGTATTAGAGTAACATAGTAGGTCAAATCAGAGTGGCCACTCAAAGGTAAATCTAAGAGAAGAGTCAAGAATGAGCTGTCAGAGCACCATTATAATAGTCTAATAGGCCTCCATTGTAGTAAAGAAATACCATAGCTGGCATAGAGTGAATGACATAGGGAACTTAAGTACGCATCATAGGGCCACGATTGGCAGCTGAACCTACCGGATTATTGCTCTGCTGATGAGCCCTTCATATTGGCTGGTCAAACAGTCCCTGTATTGTTTATTAATGCTGCCAGCCATCCTATACATTGGGACCCCATTAGTTGAATCGTTCCATTTTAAACAAGCTCTCTTTTTCCTCCTTGTAGCACTGATCTGTTTGTACCCATCCTCTTACTATCCATGTTTGTCCCCTCTCTATTACATACCGATTGGCTGTTGAAATATTTAGGGTCTCTATTGTTGTTCTTTTCTATGATTTCTTTCTAAATTTTCTATATATAAATTTTCGGAGAAGCATTTATCGCCTTATATTTTGAGTTTCTCTCTTCAAAAACGAACTATTATAATTGTTTCTTGGACAATTTAAAAACCCTATTGCTGTCCTTTTTAAAAAAAAAAAAATTAAAACTTGCAATTTTTCACAAAATTTTTCTGTTTCTGGTAATTCTGGACTTTTTTCCTTTTATACTAATTATTTTCTTGTCTATATATGTCTTTCTAGTTTTTGGATAGTTAAGGGACCCATTGCGGTCCCTTTTTTTCTTTAACTTTTTTATTAAAGTGTTCCTGATCTTAAATCATTAACGTATTTTTACTTTACATCGATGTAATCAATGTGAAATAGTCAAATGTTAAAACTTCTATTAGATACTTTGCGTTATTACGTGGAATACAATGATTTTAGTGTTAACAGACCTAATAATCTAAGTAATATTTGATTGTTTTACAGTACTTAAAACAAAATAAGGATCTGGGGCAAACAAAACAACGCATCAAAGAGATTGCCAACTTTGTTGATAAGGTGAGTCCAGAGCCATGGTTTATGGGCCCATTAAAGGGGAAGTGGTATATATCACATGCTACTCTGGATATCTGGAGAATGCAAAGCTAAACAGTTCTACGGGTCATTGTTTAGACTTTTAGCTGACCATAGCTGAGTATGTCTGCAGACTGTCTATAAAAAAACACATGAAGGGATTGACTTAGCATGCATGTTTATTTTAAAAGGGAGAGCGATAAGCAGCTGGCAGACGAGTCTGGCATGAGATAGACATTCCCTCCGCTCTGGGTTGTAGCAGTAACTATTTCGCTCTGTTTGTTCCTGAACAGTTTTACATGTCCGTGAACATCAAAATTGCTCTCATCGGCCTGGAGGTATGGACCGAGAGAGACCTGTGTGACATCCATGTTGATGCCAACGAAAGTCTGAGATCTTTCCTCACCTGGAAGCAAAAACTAAAAAACAAGAAAAAGCACGATAACGCCCAGCTGATCACGTGAGTATGAAATCATCGCCTCGTATGTCACTCGGCACCATTATTACTGTCATCAAGGTGGCCGAATCCAGCTCTGATCGCTTCTGTTAACCCTTTAAGTACCGTGCGATCGTGCCCAACTCGATTGTGCCTCAATTCAATGGAAGTCTTCAAACAGAGGCTGGACAGACATCTAACTGGGATGATTTAGCGAATCCTGCTTTGAGCAGGGGGTTGGACCAGATGGCCCAGGAGGTCCCTTCCAACTCTACGATTCTATGATTCTATGATTCAATTACCCACACTGATAACGCCGTAAAAACAGAACCCAAGAAAATGACAATATTACTTGTTTTCATCATTTCACCTCATTTAGAATTTTTTTAGTACATTATATGGTAAAGTGAATGGAATCAATCAAAATTGCAACTCGTCCTGCGAAAAAGAAGCCCTCATATGATGTAGAAAAATCATGGCTATTTACAGAAGGGCAAACATGAAAATTGTGTGCTTAAAGGGTTAAGGAGCTGGGTAAATCTCAGATTTTGTAACCTTTTCTCTATAAATGCTCTGTACATATATGTTGTTAACTATTTATGTGTGTGTCCCTTTAAGGGGTGTGACCTTCAAAGGAACGACCATTGGGATGGCTCCCCTGGAGGGGATGTGCACTGCAGATAATTCAGGGGGAGTCAGTATGGTAAGTACATGCCATTATGTTAGTATTTCATCCTTAATTATTTCTACCTTATTAAATATTTTATCCTTTGGCCCCGCCCCCGAGGAGCTTCAATGTGATCAGCTATTGGAGAAGAGTAACATACATTGGTATTGTGCAATCCTCTAACTCATCTCGTGTGCGGAGGCTGTGTCAGCATTGAGGTTCTGGGGTTTTACATCTTGTGAAAATTCATTGCCAATGAATTCTAGGACCACTCTGAGCTGGCGATTGGAGCGGCGGCCACCATGGCTCATGAGATCGGACATAACTTTGGGTTGAGTCATGACAAGGAGCACTGCTGTGTAGAGGCCACTCCTGAACAAGGAGGATGCATCATGGCGGCCGCCACCGGGTGAGTGAGGATGTCTGACCTCCACCCCGCAGTGTGACTAACATCGTAGCCCTGTGGCCCCGAATTACCCGCCCCTGCGGAGTCTGACCACCGCCCAGCAGTGTGACTAACATCGTAGCCCTGGGGCCCCTGATTACCCGCCCCTGCGGAGTCTGACCTCCGCCTCGCAGTGTGAATAACATCGTAGCCCTGTGGCCCCGAATTACCCGCCCCTGCGGAGTCTGACCACCGCCCAGCAGTGTGACTAACATCGTAGCCCTGATTACCCGCCCCTGCGGAGTCTGACCACCGCCCAGCAGTATGACTAACATCGTAGCCCTGGGGCCCCTGATTACCCGCCCCTGCAGAGCCTGACCTCCGCCCCGCAGTGTGACTCCATGGATCAGTGTCGCCTTTCTGCTTTTCCAGACACCCCTTCCCTCGTAAGTTCAGCTCGTGCAGCCAGCAGCAGCTGCGCAGTTACTTCCAGAAGGGCGGCGGGATGTGCCTGTTCAACATGCCGGACACCAAGGACCTGGTGATGGCGAAGAAGTGCGGGAACGGCTTCCTGGAGGAGGGCGAGCAGTGCGACTGTGGGGAGCCTGAGGTGCATCCGTCTCATGTGGGGGGGTCTCTCCTCTCTGTAGGGGGTCTCTCCTCTCTACAGGAGGTCTCACCTTTCTGTAGGGGTCTCACGTTCCTGTAGGGGGTCTCACCTCTTTGTAGGGAATCTTAGCTTTCTGTAGGGGGTCTCATCTTTCTGTAGCTGGTCTCAACTCTGTAGGGGGTCTGGTCTTTCTGTAGGCAGGGTCTCACTTTTCTGTAAGGGGGTCTCACGTTCCTGTAGAGGGTCTCACCTCTCTGTTGGGGGTCTCACATTCCTGTAGGGGGTCTCACTTTTCTGTAGGGGGTCTCATGTTCCTGTAGGGGGTCTCACGTTCCTATAGGGGTCTCACCTCTCTGTAAAGGGGTCTCACCTCTCTGTAGGGGGTCTCATGTTCCTGTAAGGGAGTCTCACCTCTCTGTAGGGGGTCTCACCTCTCTGTAGGGGGTCTCACGTTCCTGTAGGGGGTCTCACGTTCCTGTAGGGGCTCTCACCTCTCTGTAGGAGGTCTCATGTTCCTGTAGGGGGTCTCACGTTCCTGTAGGGGGTCTCACCTCTTTGTAGGGGGTCTCACCTCTCTGTAGGAGGTCTGGTCTTTCTGTAGGCAGGGTCTCATGTTCCTGTAGGAGGTCTCACGTTCCTGTAAGGGGGTCTCACCTTTCTGTAAGGGGGTCTCATGTTCCTGTAGGGGGTCTCACCTCTTTGTAGGGGGTCTCACCTCTCTGTAGGGGGTCTCACTTTCCTGTAGGGGGTCTCATGTTCCTGTAAGGGGGTCTCACCTCTCTGTAGGGGGTCTCACCTCTGTAGGGGGGTCTCATGTTCCTGTAAAGGGGTCTCACCTCTCTGTAGGGGGTATAACCTCTCTGTAGGGGGTCTCACGTTCCTGTAGGGGGTCTCACCTCTCTGTAGGGGGTCTCACTTTCCTGTAGGGGGTCTCACGTTCCTGTAAGGGGGTCTCACCTCTCTGTAGGGGGTCTCACCTCTCTGTAGTGGGTCTCATGTTCCTGTAAGGGGGTCTCACCTCTCTGTAGGGGGTCTCACCTCTCTGTAGGGGGTCTCACGTTCCTGTAGGGGGTCTCACCTCTCTGTAGGGGGTCTTACGTTCCTGTAGGGGGTCTTACCTCTCTGTAGGGGGTCTCGCCTCTCTGTAGGGGGTCTCATGTTTCTGTAGGGGGTCTCACGTTTCTGTAGGGGGTCTCACCTCTCTGTAGGGGGTCTTACGTTCCTGTAGGGGTCTCTCCTTTCTGTAAGGGAGTATCACGTTCCTGTAGGGGGTTCTTACCTCTCTGTAGGGGGTCTTGCGTTCTTGTAGGGGGTGTCACGTTCCTGTAAGGGGGTCTCACCTCTGTGTAGGGGGTCTCACCTGTTTGTAGGGGGTCTCACGTTCCTGTAGGGGTCTCTCCTTTTTATAGGGCGGTCTCTCCTTTCTGTAGGGGTCTCGCTCTGGTGGGGGGGTCTCACCTCTCTGTAGGGGGTCTCATGTTCCTGTAGGGGGTCTTCCGTTCCTGTAGGGGTCTCTCCTTTTTATAGGGTGGTCTCTCCTTTCTGTAGGGGCCTCGTCCTAGCGCGCGCTGACACAATATGTCTCCTGCAGGAATGCACCAATCCGTGCTGTAACGCCGTAGACTGCACCCTGAAGGCCGGCGCCCAGTGCGCCCATGGAGACTGCTGCCAGGACTGCAAGGTGCGGTGACGCCCGGACCAGATACCACCGCCGGCCGCGCACAACGGACTGCAATATGGCGGATAAAGGTTCTAGAAACCGCGACATCAGCTAACCAACTCTTCTCTTCTTATCAATAGCTAACATCTGCCGGGACCCTCTGCCGCGAGAAGTCGGGGGCTTGTGACCTGCCCGAGTTCTGCCGAGGAGACGCGGCCTTCTGCCCGGCCAATGTGTACATGCTGGACGGCTCTCCCTGCGCCTACGGCGAGGCGTACTGTATGAACGGCATGTGTCTGACACACGGCCAGCAATGTGTGCACCTGTGGGGCGCAGGTATACAGCGAGTAACGCCGGATATACTGTATGCGGGGGCGATCGGGGGGTCCGGGGAGGTAATGCCGATATCTGGGGATAGTGATAACTCTGCTCCTATCCCAAAGACTACATACATTACTGATCCTATACTATACTCCAGAGCTGCACTCACTATTCTACTGGTGCAGTCACTGTGTACATACATTACATTACTGATCCTGAGTTACATCCTGTATTATACTCCAGAGCTGCACTCACTACTCTGCTGGTGCAGTCACTGTGTACATACATTACATTACTGATCCTGAGTTACATCCTGTATTATACCCCAGAGCTGCACTCACTATTCTACTGGTGCTGTCACTGTGTACATACATTACATTACTGATCCTGCGTTACATCCTGTATTATACTCCAGAGCTGCACTCACTATTCTGCTGGTACAGTCACTGTGTACATACATTACATTACTGATCCTGAGTTACATCCTGTATTATACTCCAGAGCTGCACTCACTATTCTGCTGGTGCAGTCACTGTGTACATACATTACATTACTGATCCTGAGTTACATCCTGTATTATACCCCAGAGCTGCACTCACTATTCTACTGGTGCAGTCACTGTGTACATACATTACATTACTGATCCTGAGTTACATCCAGTATTATACTCCAGAGCTGCACTCACTACTCTGCTGGTGCAGTCACTGTGTACATACATTACATTACTGATCCTGAGTTACATCCTGTATTATACCCCAGAGCTGCACTCACTATTCTACTGGTGCAGTCACTGTGTACATACATTACATTACTGATCCTGCGTTACATCCTGTATTATACCTCAGAGCTGCACTCACTATTCTGCTGGTGCAGTCACTGTGTACATACATTACATTACTGATCCTGGGTTACATCCTGTATTATACCCCAGAGCTGCACTCACTATTCTGCTGGTGCAGTCACTGTGTACATACATTACATTACTGATCCTGGGTTACATCCTGTATTATACTCCAGAGCTGCACTCACGATTCTGCTGGTGCAGTCACTGTGTACATACATTACATTACTGATCCTGAGTTACACCCTGTATTATACCTCAGAGCTACACTCACTATTCTGCTGGTGCGGTCACTGTGTACATACATTACTGTTCCTGAGTTACATCCTGTATTATACTCCAGAGCTGCACTCACTATTCTGCTGGTGCAGTCACTGTGTACATACATTACTGATCCTGAGTTACATCCTTTATTATACTCCAGAGCTGCACTCAATATTCTGCTGGTGCAGTCACTGTGTACATACACTACATTACTGATCCTGAGTTACCTCCTGTATTATACCCCAGAGCTGCACTCACTATTCTGCTGGTGCAGTCACTGTGTACATACATTACATTACTGATCCTGAGTTACATCCTGTATTATACTCCAGAGCTGCGCTCACTATTCTGCTGGTGCAGTCACTGTGTACATACATTACATTACTGATCCTGAGTTACATCCTGTATTATACTACAGAGCTGCACTCACTATTCTGCTGGTGCAGTCACTGTGTACATACAGTACATTACTGATCCTGAGTTACATCCTGTATTATACCCCAGAGCTGCACTCACTATTCTGCTGGTGCTGTCACTGTGTACATACATTACATTACTGATCCTGAGTTACATCCTGTATTATACCCCAGAGCTGCACTCACTATTCTGCTGGTGCTGTCACTGTGTACATACATTACATTACTGATCCTGAGTTACCTCCTGTATTATACTCCAGAGCTGCACTCACTATTCTGCTGGTGCAGTCACTGTGTACATACATTACATTACTGATCCTGAGTTACATCCTGTATTATACTCCAGAGCTGCACTCACTATTCTGCTGGTGCAGTCACTGTGTACATACATTACATTACTGATCCTGAGTTACCTCCTGTATTATACCCCAGAGCTGCACTCACTATTCTGCTGGTGCAGTCACTGTGTACATACATTACATTACTGACCCTGCACTGATCCTGGGTGACCTCCTGTGACTGGCCTCCTGTGATTGGCCTCCTGTGATTGGCCTCCGGTGATTGGCCTCCTGTGATTGGCCTCCGGTGATTGGTCTCCGGTGATTGGTCTCCTGCAGTTCTCTGCTCTTGGCTTTGGGTAGTACAGGACTCTGCGGATCCATCTCTGGATCGGTGGATTCGCGTCTGGTGTCTCCTCCGGCCTCAGATTCCTCATCTCCAGTAGAGCATGAGTTGGTGATTGACTTCTCCATCTTGATCTTCTCCCGGTTCCTCCTCAGGCGCGCGGCCGGCACAGGACATCTGCTTCATTGACGTGAACAAGGCCGGGGATAAATACGGGAACTGCGGAAAAGACGCCCAGGGGAAGTTCATCAGGTGTAAACCCAAGTGAGTGACCCTCAGTAATGAGCGAGGGTGGACAGCCGAGCCCCCAGAAGGCACGGTGCACCCAAAGCCTCCGCATCCCACCTCTCCTGGTGCAGCCATGGAGTCAGGGCCCCCCACGTCGTCTGGTGACGGACCCCAAGAGAAAACTCTACCATGGGGGCAGACAATACAAGGAGGTCAAATGTTCCAGAGAAGAGGAAAGTGAAGAACAGTGAAGAGATGACAGACGATGTGATAAGACATAGGGGTCGTCAGATGCGCCGAGGATCGGTCATGGTTGTCAGGCAGGCGCAGCATCACAAATGTATTTCAGTGGTCAGACTCGACGATTTTTG
Organism: Dendrobates tinctorius; assembly: GCF_039654945.1. Taxonomy (NCBI): domain Eukaryota; kingdom Metazoa; phylum Chordata; class Amphibia; order Anura; family Dendrobatidae; genus Dendrobates; species Dendrobates tinctorius. The sequence continues at coordinate 4,915,568 of NW_027362033.1, read as the reverse complement.
ACAATGGTATGAAGGTTTCATTTATGGAAATTGCAGCAAAATCTACAGATTTTTCTTTTTTTTTTTGTTACAGAGATGCCAAATGTGGAAAAATCCAGTGTGAGAGCAGCGCCCAGAAGCCCAAACACGAGAACACCGTGTCCATGGACACCACCATCCAGATCAATGGGCACGAGGTGAAGTGTCGCGGCACACACTCCTACTCTGTGCAGGAAGAAGAAGGAGACTCCTCCGACCCTGGGCTGGTGATGACAGGCACCAAGTGTGGCGATGGCATGGTGAGTCCACGTGGCTGTGGCACAGGGTCCATGATCTCCTTCAGGATCGTGTCTACACTGTGCACATTGTGGTTCTGCTGGGTCCTGGCGTTCGTGTGGGCACCTCATGTACCTCCATAAGGGCTGGCATCAGGATATAGTCAGGCCAGAAGACAAGTCAGTGGTGGTGGCAGTGTGACGGGTGGGTCATGTGGATGTGACACTTGTACGGTTCCCATGCATGACGGTGGGATTCCTGCAATGCCATCTTTAGTAGGTTAATGGCCAGCCAGGAATGATCTGAGGATCTAGGTGATGACTTATCCCCAGATCTCAGGCGATCGATCACCTGTGGGATCTGCTCCATCCACACATCTTTGCCATTGGATTAATTGTCATGGGAACTGAGGATTGGGCAGTTGAAAACCCCCAACCTTGAGCGTCTTTCTCCATTTTTCACCCCTGGGGTTCTCCTGGAGGCCTCATTCCCTCGTTGTCATTGTTCTGTTCTTTCTTTCTGACCTCCAGCGTCTTTTCTTTTCTCCATGATGTGAACGTTTCATATTCCTGGTAATATCTTATGGATGACCCTTTTTCTATCTGGGTGAGTATTCTGCAGTAGACCCCGTGTGACGATGCTCTCGCCTCTCCTTCTAGGTGTGTAAGGATCGCCAATGCCAGAACGCTTCCTTCTTCGAATGGGATAAATGTATAGCGCGATGCAATGGGCACGGGGTGAGTCCTCGGAAAAGTGACCAGTGCAAAGAAACCACAACCAGTACCAAATGCAAAGGCTAAAAACAAGTCCAGACCTAATGCTTTTCACAGCTGAGGGTTTGTTACTGACTGGTTCTTCACCCTTCTCTAGGTGTGCAACAGTAAAGGAAACTGCCATTGTAACGCAGGCTGGGGCCCTCCATACTGTGAAACATCTGGTGATGGGGGAAGCATTGACAGTGGACCAGTCCCGGACGACTGTGAGTTAGTCCATGGGGATATATGTGTTGTCTCAGTTCTGCTTCATTATGTTCCATCATTGCCATCATTAATATCAGGAGCCACCACCGAGGTGGAGACCATGTCTGACTACACTGAAGTCCACCCTCCTGTGACATATTATGTTTCCCTCGACAGTCCAAGAAGGTCTCATCGTCTTCCTGCTCCTCCTCTTCCTCGTCATCCTTCCTCTCATTGGATTTGGGATGTACTATTGGTACAGAAAACCAGATTCTCAACTGAAGAAATGGGTTAACAAGAGCAGAGCGAAGTGCAGGTGAGTGGATGTGAAGGACATTATCTATGCAACTGCAGCACAACACAGGGCAGCAGCCGTGGGTGAGGCACTCGTCTTCTCCTGTCCGCACCAGTGCACTGCATGAAAGAGTGGGTCATGGCTGGGTGTTGGTGCTGTGAAGGCCTTACGCTCTTGAAGGCCACCTGTAGTTTGTGATGTTGTTGCTGTGAGGACCTTACGCCTTTGAAGGCCACCTGTAGTCGGTGGTGTTGGTGCTGTGAGGACCTTTCACCCTTGAAGGCCACCTGTAGTCGGTGGTGTTGGTGCTGTGAGGGCCTTACGCTCACGAAGGCCACCTGTAGTTGGTGGTGTTGGTGATGTGAGGGACTTATGCCCGTAAAGGCCACCTGTAGTCGGTGGTGTTGGTGCTGTGAGGGCCTTACGCCCACGAAGGCCACCTGTAGTTGGTGGTGTTGGTGATGTGAGGGACTTATGCCCGGAAAGGCCACCTGTAGTCGATGGTGTTGGTGCTGTGAGGGCCTTACGCCCAGGCAGGCTGCCTGTAGTCGGTGGTGTTGGTGCTGTGAGGACCTTACACCCTTGAAGGCCACCTGTAGTCGGTGGTGTTGGTGCTGTGAGGGACTTATGCCCGTAAAGGCCACCTGTAGTCGGTGGTGTTGGTGCTGTGAGGGCCTTACACCCTTGAAGACCACTTGTAGTTGGTGGTGTTGGTACTGTGAGGGCCACCTGTAGTCGATGGTGTTGGCCAGTGAGGATCATAGGTTTCAGAGTCTTTTTTACGAAATTCAGACTTGCTAAGGGTTGTGTACAAGGGGCAGCGGGCACAAAGTCTTATGGACGTTTCCTTCACAGTGTAAAGCATTTTCACACACACAGTATCATCCCAGGGGCGGTGAAGCACACAGTTTCATCCTACTTCGGCACAGCCTAGCATGTGGCCACAGTCCTGTTCAGCCAGTCTCTCTACATCCTCAGTGGCTTCACGTTCTGTTTCTTCCACTACTGGTGCCCTGGATCCACCGCTCGCGACCTCCACTAGTCCCACGAAACTCAGTCATGTTTAGGTTAATTACCTTTAGCGTTTTGCAAGCTCAGGGCTTCTTGTGACACGCCATCCTTTCCATGGACCATTGTAAGGAGTAAGGCCCCTTTGTTCTGCTTTCAGACAGTTCCAGATCACACTACTCTCTTGTCCCTGAGGCTTCTTTTCTTAGTATTTCACCCAAACGGTAGCAATGCTCACAGACACTTCCAACTTTTACTTGAACTTGTCCATGTTTGACTATCTAACATGAAGCAGTCACTTGCCCTAACACTAAGCTCCTCCCTCTATGGGCTAGTACCAAACATTAACACTATCCTTACCCTATTGTCGCTACCTATCTACAGTCACTTGTGTCCTAAGCCCTGACCTATGTCTTACCATAAGCTTATTCTATTCTGTGCATTAATAACATTACTTATCGTATATTACACCGTAACATATCACATGACACAATGTATGTGTATACAAGACATGCAAGCCATGTTACACACAATGCGATTGGTGTCTTCAGGGCAAGGAACACAACAGTACAGTCTACACCCCTTACATATCCTCACCATCCATAGAAGTGCAAGTCTCCCCATGATGGGATGCCTCTGTTGGGGTAGGAGCTATGTCCTAATCACATTTGGGTTTTCAGAACCAATGGGAACCTGGCACATGGAGGACTGGTGCCCAGCTGTTCTTGAATGTGACCAATTCTTGTGGTGCTGGTGACTGAGTGTCGTAGAGTTTTCTCTTGGAGAAGCTCCTTGTCCTCCCATTGTCTTCTTCACGTAGGACAGTTCTCCGCAGGGTCTTCATTTCACATTTGTGCTTCGGGAGCTCTGACATCTGGCATGTGTCCTCGGCCTCAATAAACCTTTCTACATATTTACTATGAGCTTTCTCCATAGTTGTCTTGTCATTTTACAGAATGGGGACAGGTCATCGTCAGCAGCCAGGTAGAGGACACGCCAGCACCATCTTCACCCAGCACAGTTTTCCACCTCCAGCTGCATCTCAAGCAGCACAAAAGGTAACGTTGGGATGCTCCTTTACTTATCGCGGAACCCAGGCATTTTACAATCTGTCCACAGTTCTGGGCTTGGGGTAAGCTGAGATCCCAGCGTCTCTTATGTATAATGCCGTCAATCAATTTTCCTCTTCCCGTCACACCGCTGCCTGTCCACTTTTCGGTGTACTTGATCTTTTGCTCTAACCACACAGAGCTCATGGTTTGCTTTCCATGGGAAACGTGGGGTCTCGCAGGTCAACTCTCAGCCAGTCAACATTGTTCGGCCACTGGTGCAACCAAGCATCCAGACACCAAAGACCAGCATACAGCTGAAACCATCAAGACCTCCTCCACCAGTCAAGTCCTCCCCACTCATACCGGCCAAGCAGGACAGCCAACACACAAAGCTCCTGCCGCCTAAGAAGCCACTGCCCTTGTGTCCAGTCCGGACCCCACAGGTAATGTTGTCAAGTGCAAAGCTTTCTAGTATTCTCGAAGAATTACACTATAATGCGACTTGTTTTCTGTATTTTTAAAAGGTGAACCCTCCCCGAAAGCCTCTTCCTGGGAACCCAGTCCAGAAGGAATGTTTTCTGGTGAAGACACCGGTGAAACCTCCTCTGACCAATTCCGCCATGCAGATGAAAGCCTCGCACTGGTAGGTAACTTGTGTTACTATGAAGGGTCCTCTCCACATGGACAGGTCTCCTGATTATCCTGCACATTTCCACCATGATATTTGTATTTTCACATTAAATGTTACAGATGCGACATAAAACGATCCAAAAACTGACTCCTGTTTCTTTCTTCCTGAAGGCCAAAGCCTGGAAGTAGAGTTCAAGCGACAGCTGCGGCCTTTCTCCAAAAACAATGATGTAGTCAGCAATCCAAGAGTTGGAAACGAAGCCAGGAACTAGGAGACACGCCATCCTGACACCAGCACTATGAGGATGAGAAGACCCTAAAACTGCTGAGATTTCCATACTGAGATTGTAGACACGTCAAGGTGAAAAGAGGACATCTGATCATGCTGGACACCGAGCGTGCCTTCATAGTGTATTGCACTGAGGTACTTCATGGAGGAACGTCCATGGTCTTCTCAAATGTATGTGGAATGATATTCCCTACACTGCGATGATGCTCTACTGGACCTGGTCTGAGCGTGAAGAAGACTTCCATCATCTTTGTGGACCAATATTAAGAATTTTTTTGAGTGCCTTATAAAATTAGAATATGCAAGAATATTGAGGTGTGAAGAGAAAGCCAAAATGATGATCTCTCATCTCTCACCCACGTGGAACTAGAGAAAAGTAATGCATCTCTCCCATTATGTCCCTCCTACTGTCATCTGATCGGACGCTTCCGATGTCTTCTCACATGGACGTATGACGATATCTGTCACAACAGGACTTCATTCCTTCCAAATGTCCCTCGTTGTAATAGCCTCCAGTGATTGGAAATCCCGGTGACATCTCACCCATGCACCTACTTAGAGAACTTCACTTGTGGACTGTACATTCACGTGAGGCCGGTCTGCCAAGCATATACATATACCCACACCCATGGAGGTTGTACTTGGGATATGTGCTAAGTCATATAAGGTATTCAGTGTGGAGAAGACATCTGACCAGGGATCGGCCGTCGGGACACTCGCTTATATACTGTACTAGTTTACATCGTCCTCTGCTACCATAGAAAACCCGCACAGTGCAATATGGACGGTATACTATATACACACTCATGGAGGTTGTACTTGGGATACGTGCTAAGTCATATATGGTATTCAGTGTGAAGACATCTGACCAGGGATCGGCCGTCGGGACACTCGCTTATATACTGAACTAGTTTACATCGTCCTCTGCTACCATAGGAAACATACGCAGTGCAATATGGACGGTATACTATATACACACCCATGGAGGTTGTACTTGGGATATGTGCTAAGTCATATATGGTATTCAGTGTGGAGAAGACATCTGACCAGGGATCGGCCGTCGGGACACTCGCTTGTATTCTGTGTATTATATACTGTACTAGTTTACATCGTCTTCTGCTACCATAGAAAACATGCGCAGTGCAATATGGACGGTATACTATATACACACCCATGGAGGTTGTACTTGGGATATGTGCTAAGTCATATATGGTATTCAGTGTGAAGACATCTGACCAGGGATCGGCCGTCGGGACACTCGCTTGTATTCTGTGTATTATATACTGTACTAGTTTACATCGTCTTCTGCTACCATAGGAAACATACGCAGTGCAATATGGACGGTATACTATATACACACTCATGGAGGTTGTACTTGGGATATGTGCTAAGTCATATATGGTATTCAGTGTGGAGAAGACATCTGACCAGGGATCGGCCGTCGGGACACTCGCTTGTATTCTGTGTATTATATACTGTACTAGTTTACATCGTCTTCTGCTACCATAGGAAACATACGCAGTGCAATATGGACGGTATACTATATACACACTCATGGAGGTTGTACTTGGGATATGTGCTAAGTCATATATGGTATTCAGTGTGGAGAAGACATCTGACCAGGGATCGGCCGTCGGGACACTCGCTTGTATTCTGTGTATTATATACTGTACTAGTTTACATCGTCTTCTGCTACCATAGAAAACATGCGCAGTGCAATATGGACGGTATACTATATACACACTCATGGAGGTTGTACTTGGGATACGTGCTAAGTCATATATGGTATTCAGTGTGAAGACATCTGACCAGGGATCGGCCGTCGGGACACTCGGTTATATACTGTGTATTATATACTGTACTAGTTTACATCGTCCTCTGCTACCATAGGAAACATGCGCAGTGCAATATGGACGGTATACTATATACACTGGTGCCGATATTCTGGGTCGTCACATGGTCCCGGCCGTAATTTACAGTGTGCCCTCATAGTAGATGTGACTTCAGCTATCCGGGAATGCTGGGAGTTGTAGTGTCAGCACAGATTGCCGACCGCTGCTGTAGACATCCTCAAGTGGATTTTTCAGAAATTCTATGGTTACAATTTCTGGTACGTTCATGTTCGATCTCTGCTGAGTTTTACCTCTATATAACACAACACGGATTTACGTTCAAAATAGCAGACTTTGAATGTAAGTCCGTGCTGTGTTATATACTAATTTGTAGTGCCATAAATCACTTGTATGGACATTTTTTGGACTAATGCAGAGTGACGACTCTTCCTTTCATATGATATACGAGACATTTGTACATCCATATTTTTATTATTTAAAGTGTCCTTTTAATCTATTTGCTATGGGAATCACTAGTCAGTCAGTCTATAGGCAGATTGACAGATGAAATAATTTCCAGGGCGTACGGTGCCTCAATACCAGGCTGATGGAAGATATAATAGAAAGCAAGGTATACGTATATTACATAGCTTAACACATCATATGGTGGTTATTTCCTGTGTTAATGACAACTTAAAGTATGGGGTACGGCCATGGGGTCCGCACTGATGCCAGATTATACAATTTTGAATACTCCTGTTCTCAACCTTATAGCTTCTCTTTTCATTTTGTGTCTATCTCCTACTATTGACCCCAGACTGCTGCGCCAGGACAGCCTGACAGGTGCCCACCCCTATACTGATGAATGTTTACAAGGCTCCTGAGCCGACTCTTGTTAGGATGTGCTGATCATTGTATTTAATTCTGTGGTACAGATGATAGTTGTTTTTAATAAAATACTTTTTTTTACAGGTAATTTGCCCAAATTGTAGTCCATTGCATCATTAGATACCCACCAGATACCCTCGTATATACCAGCAGACGCAGACCTAAGCTGGTTTTGTGTGTGTGGCCATTGAGTTGTGGCTAGACAAATCTTGCTACATATATATTCTGTGAGAGCAGGAACAAGCGTATGATCCATATGTTGCATTTCTTCTTATGCAATGATGAGACAGGTGTCATCTCTTCACCTTCATATTGTACAATGTCACATTTCCAGCTCTTGGAACGCTCCCACGTGACCATGTTTACTGGTTGTTGTTGAGTCAGGAAAGTCTTCAGGAAATACATAGGAGTCTGGAGAAGATAGAGATGTCTGGAGGAAGACACAGAAGGTGTGGAGGGAGAAAGAGATAAAGTTGTAAAGATAATTTCATGTCTCAGGTCATTCACCATGGCCAGACCGAGAGCAGCAACAGGACACAAGGTAGTTATACTGCATCAGCGAGGTCTCTCCCAGGCAAAGATGTCACAGTAGACAGGGGATTCAAGATGTGAGGGTCAAGATCTTTTAAAGAAGCACCAAGTTATGCGTGACGAGGACAGTAGAATACACAAAAAGGAAAAACTGCACATCCAGAAATAGAAAAATGGAGAAAAAAATCTAGCGGTCACCAGATACTGATGAAGGAGGTGACGGGCGGTCACCAGATACTGATGAAGGAGGTGACGGGTGGTCACCAGATACTGATGAAGGAGGTGACGGGTGGTCACCAGATACTGATGATGGAGACAACCGGCGGTCATCAGATACACTGATGGAGGCGACAGGTGGTCACCAGATACTGATGAAGGAGGTGACGGGCGGTCACCAGATACTGATGAAGGTGACAGGCGCTCACCAGATACTGATGAAGGAGGTGACAGGCGGTCACCAGACACTGATGATGGAGACAACCAGCGGTCATCAGATACACTGATGGAGGCGACAGGTGGTCACCAGATACTGATGAAGGAGGTGACGGGCGGTCACCAGATACTGATGAAGGAGGTGACGGGCGGTCACCAGATACTGATGAAGGGGGTGACGGGGGGTCACCAGATACTGATGAAGGAGGTGACGGGCGGTCACCAGATACTGATGAAGGAGGTGACGGGTGGTCACCTGATACTGGAGGTGACGGGCGGTCACCAGATACTGATGAAGGAGGTGATGGGCATGTTACGTGTTACAGAACCACTCAGCACCCAGAATATGTTGTGCAGTTATATGTATGTATAATAGGTTCTATGTGAGATGCATGTCCCTAATGCATCAGCCCACAGGCTGCGCCCCTGGGCAGAGGGGACATGATATTCTCCTTTTGTCCACCCTCCCCCCACCTTTGTAATTCCCACAGTAAACATCGGCAGGCTCCGGCCACCTGCGGCTTTTGTAATGCATGTCTGGCCTGACGCTTGTCTATTGGCCGGCCCTCTGTATCTGTGTGATATATTCTGTGTCCTGTGAGTAAAGTGTTGTCAGACTGGAAATACGTAGAGAAGCAGTGATCTTTTATATGCACCCATGTAACCAAGGAATTCCAGCCAGCGTCATTCATTCAGACTCCAGCCAACGCAGAGCGGACCTCCGAAAACATGGGGTGGTACTGAAAGAGGTACCCCAGCCTGGGTAGACCCCGTTACACTGGTGGCGGCAGCGGGATATGATACCCCTTCTACAGGAGGAAAGGAATGAATGGAAAACAACTACCAGAAGTTAAAGAGGACTACATTAAAAGATCTGGTGGAAGCCCGAGGGTTGATCGCCAGCAACAAAACAAAAGCGGATTTGATAGCAGCCATCATGGAACACGATAGTGCAGCGCCCCCCAATGTGAACGTGGAGGAGACCGAATTCCAGAGGGAGGTAAAGAACAGATTGGCGTTCTATGGCCCAAACCCTGCGGTAGAGATCATACGAGAGGTGATGGCTGATGTGCGTACTGATCTGATGGAAAAGATGGCCGAGCAGACCAGGATAGAGCTAGCCAAGATGGAGATGGCAGAGCGGACCAAAGTGGAGCTGGCCAAGATGGAGATGGCAGAGCAGTGAGAGGAGAGCCAGCGAGCGGGGGAGCTCTGGCCTTCGACCAGGTACCTTCAACAGTAAGCCACAAAAAGATCCAGTACAATGCCTTCCGACAGTTGGGGGAGGCAGAGGAAGACATTGATGGCTTTCTGCAGGACTTTGCGCGGCAGTGTGCCCTTCATCAAGTAAAACCGGAGGAACGGGTTCAGATTCTGGCCAGCAAGCTAACAGGCGGGGCAGCGGACGCCTATCGCATGGTACCTGATGAGGACTGTATGGACTATGAGCGGATCAAAGAAGTGATCTTGGCCCGGTATCCGCTGACACCAGAGGCATACCACCAAAAGTTCTGCGGACTTATAAAACGCGTTACCGATACCCACGCTGAATGGGCCTGTAAATTACGGCGGTCACTGCTACAGTGGGTACAAGGGAGCCAAGCAACCACTAAGGAGGACGTCCTCCAGCTCTTCTTGTTAGAACGATTCTTTAATGGACTAACCCCCGAGACACAGGAAATGCTTCGGGACAGGCGGCCAACGACTCTTGAGGAAGCCGCTCGTCTGGCCGATGAACATCATAATGCCAGGAGGCCGCAGTTGTCCGGATCAAAGATGGTCACTAGGGGCCCGCCCATGAACCTGGAGGGCCCCAAACCACTGAAGATTGTAGGGGGACCAGCTAGAAACCCAGCCTACCACAGTCCCCCTGGGGTGCGATGCCACACCTGCCGTCAGCTGGGCCACCTGCAAAGACAATGTCCCAACCGAACTCAGCATACCCAGTGGCCAAAGGCGGGAACAGCTACCTTCAGCCGGGCTGCTGTACACTGCTACCAAGGCGAAGCTGACCCGGCATTGGGGGCTACGATTAACCAAGGGGTGGAAGAAATGGAGGAAGTGCTGCATGAAGTAGACCCCATGCAGGCAGCCCGGGCAGATAATCGACAACAGCATCGACAGGTCGTGTGGGTTAATGGGAAACGTATGCAGGGACTAAGAGATTCCGGAGCAACTTTGACCCTTGTGAAGCCTCATCTCATCCGGGACCAAGAGAAGACGGACCGGACAGTGGCAGTCCGTGTAGCAGGGGGGCGCCATACATCGACTGCCCACTGTTAGGATTCACCTGAACGGGGGAGTCGGGGATGGCCTTGTTGAGGTCGGCTTGATGGAGGATTTGCCTGCAGACGTCTTGCTGGGAAATGACTTGGGGCCCATGTTGTCTGCATTCTCGGTGGCCCCTCTGGCTGAGACATATCCTGTGACCACCCGGAGACAAGCTCGAGCTGCGGAGGCGGAATCACACTCAGAGGAGGCCCAGGTAAGACATCCCAGCCCTGCACGTATTCCCATAGCCAGACACATTTCTTGGGCCACCCCAGATGAATTTAAAAGGGAGTTACTTGAGGATCCTTCATTAGAGGGATATCGTGGAAAGGCACAGGAGGGGAGAGGAGTACTGGAAGGGGAACAGTTTGTATGGAAGCAGGGACTCCTCTACCGGATCACAGAGCAGCACCACACAGGGACGAGCCCCACTATAAAACAACAGCTGGTAGTTCCCAAGAAGTATAGGCAGGAGCTACTGCGAATCTCTCATGATATACCCTTGGCCGGGCACTTCGGCGTCAGTCGCACCAGGCATCGTCTGATACAAAACTTCTTTTGGCCGGGGGTAACCTATGATGTTCGTCAGTACTGCCAGACCTGTGACAGTTGCCAGCGCATTGGCAAGAGGGGGGATCGATGCAAGGCCAAATTACACCCCCTCCCCATTGTGGCGGAACCATTTAGCCGAGTAGCGGTCGATCTGATAGGGCCGTTAGCCAAACCCAGTCCGTCAGGGAAAAAGTATATATTGACAGTGGTAGATTATGCCACATGGTATCCAGAGGCGGTTGCGTTACCTAACATACTGGCAGAGACGGTGGCGGCCGCCCTGCTCCAGTTGTTCTCACGGGTTGGATTTCTCCGGGAGATTATCTCGGACCAGGGTACCCAGTTTACAGCAGAGGTGACCAACCAACTGTGGAAGCTGTGCGGCGTAAAGTCCATTAGAAGCGCCCCGTACCACCCGCAAACCAATGGGTTGTGTGAACGCTTTAACGGGACATTAGAACAGCTCATTGGGACTTTTACCAGGACCTACAGGGACTGGGAGAAATTCTTGCCACACCTCCTGTTTGCCTATCGGGAGGTGCCCCAAGAATCCATGGGGTTCTCACCGTTCGAGCTGGTATACGGGAGACGGGTAAGGGGACCCCTAGATATAGTGCTGGAACACTGGGAAGGGGAGGGCCTCATAGAAGGGGTACCTATTTTACCCTATGTGCTGGAATTCCGGGACCGCCTACAGGAGCTGACCCAGGTTGTACGTGAGAACCTGCAGGCGACCCAGCGGCGCCATCGCATATGGTACGATCGGAGGGCCAGAGAGCGCACTTTGGAAATAGGACAGAAGGTCCTGGTGTTAGAGCCCACTAAGCAGAATAAGTTTCAAGCTGCATGGCAGGGGCCCTACCAGGTAGTGGGGAAAATAGCCGACACAACCTATAATGTCGCCGATTGTGACGACCCCAGGGTTATCCGCATGTTCCACGTGAATATGCTGAAGCCCTACCGGGAGCGCCCTGAAGAGGTAGTGGCCATCTGTGCACCTGAAGCAGAGGATTTAGCCGGACTTCCCTTGCCGGATGTCTTAGGGGAAAGGACTCAGTCTAAAACAAGGGACCAGGTACACTTGGGTGAAGACCTAGGCCCCCGGGAGAGACAGCAGGCGGAGGAGTTGTTGAGGCAGCGACAGAGGATGTTTTCGGGGAGACCATGGTACACTCGCCTGGCACAACACAAGGTTGAGACCCAGGATCAGACACCCCTGCGACAAAACTCCTTCAGCGTCTCTGAGTCTGTACGATAGGGGATGCGACAAGAGATACAAGAGATGCTGCGTTTAGGGGTCATTGAAGAGTCAGTCCCTGGGCATCCCCCGTAGTGTTAGTTCCCAAGAAGGATGGGACTACACGGTTTTGTGTAGACTATCCTAGGCTCAATGAGAAAACAGTGACGGATGCATACCCCATGCCGCGTGTGGATGAGTTGTTAGACCGGCTGGCAGGGGCAAAGTATTTGACCACCATCGATCTATGCAAAGGCTACTGGCAGATTTCCCTTAGTCCTGACGCTATTCCCAAGTCGGCATTTGTCACCCCGTTCGGCTTATTTCAGTTTCGAGTTATGACATTCGGGATGAAGGATGCCCCGGCGACCTTCCAAAGGCTGGCTGACCGGCTTCTGGATGGTCTCCAGGACTATGCTTGTGCCTACCTGGACGACATCGCCATCTACAGTGCGTCATGGGAACAGCATGTAAATCACCTAGAGACAGTATTGGACAGGATCCACCAGGCTGGAATCACCCTGAACCCAAACAAGTGTCACGTGGGCAATGCAGAGGTTCAGTATTTAGGGCATTGGGTGGGAAGTGGGAAACTGCAACCAGAACCAGCCAAGATTGAGGCCATAGCCAAATGGCCCATCCCACGCACTAAAACCCAGGTCATGGCGTTTCTAGGGACAGCGGGGTATTACAGGAAATTCGTTCCCAATTGCAGCAGCATAGCCAAGCCCCTCACTGATTTGACCCGTAAGAACCAACCCCGCCAGGTAACCTGGACCTCAGAGTGTGAGGAAGCCTTCCGCCAACTAAAGGACGCCCTCACCAATACCTCTGTATTGGCCGCACCAGATCCAACTAAACGTTTCCTGGTTCACACAGACGCTTCTATGTTTGGATTGGGGGCAGTACTCAGCCAAGTCGGGCCGGACGGCCAAGAACACCCGGTAGCTTACTTGAGTCGGAAACTACTGCCCCGTGAAGTAAGCTATGCGGCCATCGAGAAGGAGTAAATATAAAAAGAGAGAAGCCAGCGCTGCCGGTGGTCAGAATGCATAACATGAAGTGCAATGCACATATTAACATCTAACTGTATTCAATATGAGACATTTGGCAAAATATTGATCAATAAATTGGCCGCCGCGCCAAGGCAATCTCATGTGGGGGGTCCTACTCTACATTTTTATTATTCACTGTGCCATTACGGCCTCCTGAATATTTTAAAAGCAAGACCATATCTATTGCAAATGTACCTGAAACATGTCTGAATTGCTCCCGTGCAGCCAGATGAAACAAGTGCAGATAAAGGCCAACCAGGTCTGAACACAGACATCTCAGGTTAAACCTCCACACACTGCCCGACCAGCAAACACAGATGAAGGGCGATGCAGGCTCAGACACAGGTGCACAAATTAAATAAAGCCTGGGGCAAGGCGGGGCTGCTGTGTGTGTGCACAGCAGCCTAGATCCATCACAATGAACACTGCAAAAATGGCGAACATAACCCAATGCGTACGGCAACAGTGGTGGTCAGCCACGACGCCATATGCAAATATAAAAAGAGAGAAGCCAGCGCTGCCGGTGGCTGGACGCATAACATGAAGTGCAATGAGGAGTGCCTGGCGGTAGTATGGGCACTCACGAAGTTGCTACTATATTTGTATGGACAACAGTTTTCCCTCCTAACGGACCATAATCCCCTAGTCTGGCTTAATCGGGTCTCCGGAGACAACGCCAGATTGCTGCGGTGGAGTTTAGCCCTAAAACCTCTGGACTTCACCATCCACCACAGACCCGGAAAAACAAAACGGTAATGCCGATGGACTAAGTCGACAAACCCCATAAACTTCGGTCATCCCTAAACCGATCCGTTGAGGATCAGACTGTGTATGCCGATCGCGTCGCTGAAAAGGGGAGCCGTGTTACAGAACCACTCAGCACCCAGAATATGTTGTGCAGTTATATGTATGTATAATAGGTTCCATGTGAGATGCATGTCCTTAATGCATCAGCCCACAGGCTGCGCCCCTGGGCAGAGGGGACACGATATTCTCCTTTTATCTGCCCTCCCCCCACCTTTGTAATTCCCACAGTAAATATCGGCAGGCTCCGGCCACCTGCGGCTTTTGTAATGCATGTCTGGCCTGCCACTTTTCTATTGGCCGGCCCTCTGTATCTGTGTGATATAGTCTGTGTCCTGTGAGTAAAGTGTTGTCAGACTGGAAATACATGGAGAAGTAGTGATCTTTTATATGCGCCCATGTAACCAAGGAATTCCACCCAGCGTCACTCATTCAGACTCCAGCCAACGCAGAGCGGACCTCCGAAAACACGGGGTGGTAGTGAAAGAGGTACCCTAGCTTGGTAGACCCCGTTACAGGGCGGTCACCAGATACTGATGATGGAGGAGATGGGCGGTCACCAGATACTGATGATGGAGGTCACCAGATACTGATGATGAAGGGGACGGGCAGTCACCAGATACTGATGATGAAGGGGACGGACGGTCACCAGATACTGATGATGGAGGTGACGGGCGATCACCAGATACTGATGATGGAGGGGACAGGCGGTCACCAGATACTGATGATGGAGGGGACGGGCGGTCACCAGATACTGATGATGAAGGGAACGGGCGGTCACCAGATACTGATGATGGAGGGGACGGGCAGTCACCAGATACTGATGATGAAGGGGACGGGCAGTCACCAAATACTGATGATGAAGGCGACAGATGGTCACTGGATACTGATGATGGAGGCGACTGGCGGTCACCAGATACTGATGATGAAGGTGACGGGCAGTCATAAGATACTGATGATGGAGGGAGGTGATGGGCAGTCAACAGATACTGATGATTTACATATCTCTTCCCTTCAGTCACTTTGCATTTTGGTAATTTTCCCCATTTTGCACAGTACTGTACAGTAGATATATATTATACAGGCCGTGTTAAGAATGACACCAGAGAGACAACGCAGATCCCACCACTGCCACCAATTGTCAAAGTTTACAGCCGCCTGGGAGGTCTCTCAGATCCACCCGCTGTTATCTCTTTGTCACAAACAGCTCTCTGCTGCTCCCTATCTTCTGGAGAATTACGGATTAACCAACGATTAACGGAGGAGGTCGAAGGCTGTTACGACAAATAGGCCAGTTATTGGGGAACTAAACGTGAGCATATGGTATATACACATAGAATATATATATATACCCCGGTACAGTCTCTGCGAACTCCACGATAACCCAAGAATTACTCACTGCCATCACCAATAGTTTATACAGGCCGATTGGATGCCTGATTCTAGTAGAGTTTGGCTTCAGGGTGCAGTTTACAGAACAAAAGGAACAGAACTATTAAATATTATATTTATTCCAGAACGATGGGCAGTGTTTATAAAAAAAATGTACAAAAGATTTTACAAAGGGGACAAAACAATACAGTATAAACAGCTACATAAAATAGACAGGATTAACAGAAGCTTACTATGCTAGTCACAGAGAGAGATCAGTGGAGAGAACTTTGGAAACATCCAGTGAATGGGATCACGCCCAGTGGGACTGAAAGTTTGTGAACTCTGAAGAACTTTTCATATTTCAACATAAATTTGACCGAAAACTTCTTCAGATTTTCATAGAAGTCCCAAAAGTAGATAAAGAACCAAGTCTATAAGATGAGCCAAACGTTTCAGACTTTGGTATTTATTTGTATTGAAGAAAACAATTCAATATCACATGTGTGAGTGGTAAAAGTAAGTGACCCCCTCGCTCTCTGTATCTGCTGTGTCCCGTGTGCAGCAATAACGGCGTCTATGCCCTTCCGAAAATTGTGATGATTCCTGCACATCGGAGGGGGCACTTTTAGCTCATTTCTCCCCATAATTCAGCTTCTCCTCTGGTGTTGGTGGTTTCCTGCCATGAACTTCTCGTTTATGGCCCAACCACTTCATTTCTATAGGATTAAGGTCAGATGTGACTCGGCTGCTGCAGAACTTCACCTTTATTCTTCTGTCACTGTTCTGTTGTAGAACGACTTGTGGCTTTGGGTCGTTTTCTTGCTGCAGGACCCTCGTTCTCCTGAGATTCAGCCCATGGCCAGGCGTCAGACATTTTTTTTTAGGATTTGCTGGTATAATTCACAATTCATTCTTCTATCCTGGTCCAGATGCAGCAAACCTGTCCCTAACCCTGGTCGCACCACGTGGGTCGCAGATGTAGGAGGTTCTTATGCTGTAATGCAGTTTTTCTTTCCCCAAACATAACGCTTTTCATTTAACCCAAAAAGCTCTATTCACAACACATTGTTCCAGTACCTCCTTTGGGTTTGTCCAGAGGGTCTTTAGCAAACTGCAAAGTTCTTTTTAAAGTGTCATTCTCCTTGCAGTCCAGTCCTGCATGCAGACCATTGTCGTTCAGTGTCTTCTGATGGTGGAGCCACTAGGTTACGTGAGAAAAGGCCTTTAGTTGCTTAGAGGTTACCCTGGGCTCCTTTGTGACTTCACTGACTATCATATGCCTTGCTCTTCAAGTAATATATTTGCTGGTGGGCCACTCCTGGGGAAAGTAATAAAGAGGTGTTGCCTGGCAAATATTAGCCTGGGGACAATCACCCCCCCACACTGCCTAAAAAATTGCAGATCGTCCATCTTTAAACTGCTCACCTCTGACAGCTGCATAGAAGCAGCAGAAATAACAGGGCTAAAAAATATATAAAAATGTGTCTGGTGTTTTCTTCCCATGGGGATGACACACATGTGCAATCTTAGATAAATTAACGATCTGGACCAAGGAATAGTCTAATTTTTTTTTTTTCATTAGATGTAGGTGATATAAGCTCATAATAACCTTATAATATGCAACCCAAATACAAAGCTGGTAGTCAACTACATCAAATTTTCCATGGAGTAGACTTGATACATCAGACTCCACATAGACTTCAATAAAGATCTGACATTTAAGACATAAATTACAGAAGCACGCTTATTACATAGATACTACAAGAAACCAGAATCATACAGAAATACAAGAACAGAACCAGTTTACCAGAGAGAAAAAGCAACAGAACCAAGCCTATTACATAGACAGGGGAACAGAACCAGATTACATAGATAGGGGAACAAAACAAGCTTACTACATAGAAAGGGGAACAGAACCAGATTACATAGATAGGGGAACAAAATAAGCTTACTACATAGACAGGGGAACAGAACCAGATTACATAGATAGGGGAACAAAACAAGCTTACTACATAGAAAGGGGAACAGAACCAGATTACATAGATAGGGGAACAAAATAAGCTTACTACATAGACAGGGGAACAGAACCAGATTACATAGATAGGGGAACAAAACAAGCTTAACACATGAAGACAGAACAGAACCAGCTTTCTACATACAGCAGGTGAAATAAGTATTGAACAGGTCACCAATCTTCTATGTAAATCTATTTCTAAAGGCGCTATTGGCATGAAATTCTCACCAGATGTCGGTAACAACCCATCCTATCCACACAGGACAGAAATCGCCATAGGTGTTCATAAATTATGTGTAATAATGAGAAATGACACCGGGAAAACGTAATGACCGCATGAAGAAAGAAAGGATCAAATCTATCAGTATTTAGGAAGCAATCCTGCTACTTACCGACAAACAATATCAGCTGGTTCATGTGATGGCCTATAAAAAAGTGTCTAATTACCAAGGTGCCACACAAGAAACATCACGTGATGGGTAGAACCAGTGAGCTGTCTCAAGACCTTCGCAACCTTATTGTTGCAAAATATACTGATGTTATTGGTTACAGAAGAATTTCCAGAAGTGGAAAGAACATCATTTCAACATAAATTGGCCATGGACATGTGCTCCCACAAGGTTTCACCATAAACCGGCCTCGACCAGGTGGTACCCGCAAGATTTCACCACAAACCGGCCATGACCAGGTGCTTCCTGCAAGATTTCACCATCAACCAGCCACAACCTCAGACTCCCCGCAAGATTTCAGAAAGAGGAGTTATATAATATAATATATAACTATCAGAAGTGTTGTTCAAGAACCAAGGACAACCTGTGAAGAGCTACAGAAAGACCTGGAATCGGCAGGTACAATTGTTTCAAAGAAAACTATAAGTAATGCACTAGTTCTCCATGGCCTGTATGCACACTCACCACCCAACCTCCATGGCCTGTATGCATTCTCACCACGCAAGACTCCATTGCGAATAAAAAGCATGCTCAAGCACGTTTCCAGTTTCCTCAGAACATTTAGACAAGTCTGTGAGACCAACATTGAGCTCTTTGGATGCCATAATACACACCGTGTTTGGAGGCCTGTGAGGAGATGGCCGCTTACTTAAGACTATAGGACAAATGGACGTAGAGCGGAGACTTTTCCCAGCACGGAGCACCGATATTGTTGTGTTTTACTCCATATTTTCTTGCTGTGTTTTATTAGTAATTTGCTTGTTCGTCAGTTCATCCTCAGGAATCAATAATTTCATTCAATGACAGTAAGCAGAGGAAGATGTACAGGCTGGATCTTAATAATAATAAATAATCTTTATTTTTATATAGCGCTATCATATTCCGCAGCGCTTTACAGTTTGCACACATCATCATCACTGTCCCCGATGGGGCTCACAATCTAAATTCCCTATCAGTATGTCTTTGGAACTTATGTATAGCTAAGGCCAGACAGGAGATTGCTAAGTGTGATGGACGGATGAACTATTGTTATGAATAAGTCACTGAGGAGGAAAAAACAAAAAGCAAGCTAAGCCCAGAAAACTGGAGAGGTTGGTAACTAGCGGGTTGCAGACCCCTGATCCTATCCACAACAACTAGCAGTAGCCGTGGAGCATGCTACGGTGGTCCTAGACGCCTCGTCATGGCCGGAGAACTAAATAAGCCTAAAGAAAGAAAGGGAAAATCTAAATTACCCCAGAGAAGACCCCAAAGCAATAGACAGCCCCCAACATGTATTGTCGGTGAAACAAGATGAAAACACAGACACAGGTAGAAAGATAGGCTGAGCAAACGATGGGGCCCTTGCTAACTAGAAAGGACAGGAAAGAAAAGCTGCTGTCTGCAATCACGCAAAAAAACAAAAAGAATGTCCAACACGTCTGATAGAAAAAGGCCCTGAAGTCGCTAGACTTCAAATCACTTTATCAACACTCAGGTATATTCTGAAAACAGAGCAAAAGAGATCAACTGATCAGAGACAAAATGGGGATTCAGCCCAGTCCCAGCCAGGGCTGGCTGAACACAAAAACTAAGTAAACCAGACAAAACTTCATATGAACAATAGCACAGAAAACTTAGCTTTAGGAAGGCAGGAACCAAACTGGAAACCAGGAGCCAGAGTCAGGAAAAATCACCAGCAAGAAACTAGGGAGTCGGTTGCCTTAAATACAATCAGAAACTCCTGATGTCCAATCGCAGTCCTCTTCCTCAGGTGGCCGGTCTCTGCCATTTAGATCAGCTTCATTACCTCCCTTCACCAACAGAGGGAGTCCAGATAGAGAACTTACTACTCCTCTGTCAGCACAGCCAGCTCCATAACCCTCACCAGAAGCCAGAGCCAAACCCGAAAATGAGCTCACAACAGACTATGGAGCTTTGGATATTATTGGCAGGAGGGTTATCCATGAGCTACGGTCATGATATCCATCATCTGGAGGAACATAGGCTGTGACTGCACACTATACCGGCTGGAGATACCAAAAGCTGTGGGCCAACCAAGTTGGGAGACAGTGGGTATCGCCAGCTATGGGGCCAGTGGAACTACCAATCTCAGATTAGGCACTTGTGGACTAAGCACATTGTATTTTGGCCATCAACATGGATTTGTTGTACATCCATTGATGTATGGAATAAATATAGTGGTATTATTAACCTGCCTAGGTGATTTTCATAACCCACAACCTCAGATCTTCACAAGTGGTGGCAGCAGGTGGGATTACCTATCTCTGGACAGCATACCATGGAAAGTTCATGAGTGTTGACTTGGCAGAAGAGATGGCAGACTCCATCTACAAGAGGCTCAAAAAGAGCCCTTTGCTCTGAGGGAGAGCTAGGGTGGTTGCCGGAGGACATCCGGGCAACCCTAATTCAATGCTTGGACAACTGGGACCGTGAGCAACCACATGAGGAGGGACCACGGCCCAGGGCCGACATCCAGATGGTGGAGGATCGATCAACTGAGCTGAGGCGGATGCTGGACGTGCTAGGAGAGCGGGCCATGGAGATAGAGCGGGCGGCCGTGTTAAGCAAATATTTGGATGTGCATGTAACAGTACCCCCACCAGCCCCAGCGCAGAGGACAGTGAATTACAGGAGAGAAGGGCCCCCATTTTTAAGGTACCGGGATTTACCGCAGTTCAATGAGGACACCTCAAATATTGAGGAGCATCTCCGGTTATTTGAGACACTCTGCCTGCTACATGAGGTGTCAGTCAGTGAATGGCCCAGATTTTTGAGCATTGGCCTGACCGGAAAAGCAAGAGAAGCTTTTAATAACTTGTCTTCTGGGGATCAGAGATGTTACTCTACCATTCGCGGCGCATTACTAGAGAGGTATGCCGTCACACATGAAACCTACCAGAGGAAGTTTCGAGAGACTGCTAAACCTGGTGCACATACACATCGGGAATTTGCTAACACACTATGTACGGCATGCACTCGGTGGATAGAAGGACTCGGGGCTCAGGAAGCAGAACATGTCTTGGATATATTCATGCTGGAACAATTTATGTCCAAGCTCCCAGGTGACTTAAAAGAATGCGTGGCGGATAGAAAACCACTCAGCCTGGATGAGGCTCTAAGATTGGCGGATGATTGGTCTGCTAATCGACCTGGGTTACGTGGAAGTACAGCCCCAGCGAGTCGCGAACAGGAGCTTACATGGAGGCCAGCGAGACCCATGGACTGGCAAGAGGAGGAACTGAGGGGATTTCGGACTTCACAAAGAGAGGGAGGTTTCCCAAGCCCCCCCCCCAGTGCAGCCCATGTTGGGGCGAGGAAGGTTAAGCTGCTATAACTTTGGACGAATTAGACACTAAGGCAGGGAATGCTGGGAACATTCTAGCCCACATCATCCACGTCCCCAACCGGTGAACACTGTGCTACAATGGGGCTGGAATGCTGAAGGAGAGAGGATCCCACTACCCCGACCGGAAGAGGAAGAGGCATCTGTGGTACAAGGACAAGTGTCCCGGATTAGATGGGACACCTCAGCGACCATGAACCAGCATCTGCAGCCGGTCTGGGTAGAGAGCGTGGAGGCTGCGGGGCTCCGTAACTCCTGAGCCTCTGTTACATTGATCAAAGAACATCTAGTACCGGACCAGTGTATTGTTCCCAACAGACAGATGTTAGTCAACGTTGCCGAAGGAGAATCTCTGAACATTCAGAGGGCCCAACTACATTAAGACTGGGGTCACAGTCATGGAATGGTGGATGTTGGAGTAGTGCGGCACCTATCAGTTGATGTGCTGATGGGAAACAGTCTAGGAGCAGGGTTGGTGTGCCACTCGGCCAATGTCGTAACTCAAAGCCAAGGATCTGTTCCCACTGCATCAGCTGAGAGGGAACGGAGCAATCTCAACATGCCGACTATTCCCCTGCCAGGGGTGAGTAATGCACAAAATGTAATGACTGTTACCATGAAGGAGTATGACCTGGGGAGGTAGATGACATCAGGGAGGAGACAAACGGACTCCAGGACACAGGGTCTATCATCACCCTGGTCAGCCAAAATACTGTCCCCCCAGACCATCCCCCCCAGGTGGGGTTGGACGCAATGGATACAAGTTTGGCTCTCATTGGGTCTGTGTGGAAATTCCCAGGTCCAACCGTGGATCAGGGGGAGGATATGGAGGACCCCGCAGGAGACCTATTTCCCAGCTAACTAAATACAGCGTCCTTGTCTCAGGGCTTCCCCCATCGGGGAGTTGGCAAGATCTGAAAGATCATGAGACAAGCTGGAGATGTCTACTATGCCGATGTACACCAGAGTGGAATGGGAACTGTGGAGTTTATTCACAAGGACAACATGGAATACGCCACGAGGAAACTGGATGATACAAAGTTTCGTTCTCATGAAGGTGAAACCTCTTACATTCGTGTCCATGCTGAAAAAGTGGAGGAGGAATGCGAGGAACTGGCCGCTTACTAAAGAGTATAGGACCAATGGACGTAGAGCGGAGTCCAAGGCTCTACGAGATAGAGACTTTTTCCAGCACGGTGCACCGGCTTGGCTGTGCATTATTACATATTTTCTTGCTCGCCATTTCGTCCTCAGGAATCAATGTTTCCATTCAGTGACAGTAAGCAGAGGAGGACGAGCAGGCTTATACATTCATAAGGCCAGACTGGAGATTGCTAAAGGTAAATATAAAGCCCCCGTCACACATAGCGATCTCGCTAGCGATATCCATCGTCTGTAGGAACATAGGCTGTGACTGCAGTGCACACTATACCGGCTGGAGGTACCAAAAGCTGTGGGCCAACCAAAAGTTGGGCGACAGTGAGTATCTCCTGGGGGGCAGTGGGACTTCCGATCTCAGGTTGGGGTCTTGTGGACTGAGGACATTGTATGGTGGCCGTCTACCTGGATTTGTTGTACAACCATGGATGTATGGAATAAATATAGTTGCATTGTTAACCTGCATAGGTGATTATCACAGCCCACAACCTCAGATCTTCACAGGGCCAAAATGCACTGCACATCACCCCAAACACCATACCAGCAGTGAGGTGTGTGGTGGGAACATTATGGTGAAGGGCTGGTTTTCAGCATACGGCACTGGAAACTTCATGTCATTGAAGGAAGGATGAATGGACAAACGTACAGAGACGTTCTGGATAAAAATTTGCTGCCATCTATCACGGATGATGAAGTTGAAAATTTGGTGGATATGTCAGCAAGAAAAATATCCTAAAAGCACAGATATCTCTCAATTGGTTTCAGAGAAAAAAAAATCTGGTAGAATGGCTGAGCCGTTCACCGCACCCGAGTCGAATAGAAAATGTATGGAAGGAACTAAAGCTTAGAGATCATAGAAGAAGCCACGGGAGATTCAGGATGCGACGAGTGTTTGTGTGGAAGATAGGGACAAAATCCCACCTGAGCAGTGTCTGCGACTAGTTTCTCCATCCAGGAAGCGTCTGAAAGCTTCATCACCAACAAAGGATATTGTACCAAGTAAAGAAATTTCAGTAAGCGTTAAAGAAGTGTGTTAGTAAGAACCATTCTTACTTTATAGACACGGTAACAAAACCATTCTTACAGCAGACATGGAAATAGAACCAAGCTTACTCCATAGATATGGGAACAAAACCAACATTAGTACATCGATACAGGAACAGAACCTGATGCCAGTAATAAATGTTTGTGGCATGGAAATTACATTATCCTCATAGTTTCACATTCTTCATCATACAGCATATTGTGCAGACACAAAACTGGGACTGACCAAGGTAACAATTATTTCTCTTTATCCAGCCTTAGTGGAGAGCTGCTTCACCTGCAATCATGATATTGGTTTTCTATCAGACACTACAAGTCCCAGCTCAGGATTCGGAGGCGGTAAGTCGCTGTTTCCGTCATTACACCCTCTGGGTGGATGTCTCCTCTCACCTGAATGCTCACTTTAGCTAAACATTAAGCAGATATATCACTTAGCTCCAAACTAAAATGCATGAGCTGTAGGGTTCACAAACTTTCAGGCAGCACTGGACATTCCCCAATAGCAGTTATGGGGCTTTAGTAAATAACCCTGGGTCCTGCAGTTATCGTGTGACTCTTCTGTGTGCCAGTGGAGGGTGCTGCATTCTGATTGCTGCTCCGAAGCCTGCTCACTTTTATAGTTTCTGTTTATAACGTGCTGTTCCGTCTCTGTCCTCTTGGAGGCGCCAGTGGGTAACTCTAGAAAACTCTGCAGAAGAGGAAGTGTCCTAACAAGTCTCAACAAGTTCTCGAAGTTCATTCCTAACCTTCAAAATGCAGGAAGACCCCAATCCCAGGTCAATCTGTGGAAGACTCATCCTGCCCGGCTCCTTCCAGTGCGATTATTCAGCGTATTTTGCTTTCTGTACAGAACACAAGATTCCATCGCTTTATTCTTCTCCAGCAGCAGCTACTTGGGTTGTGTAAGTCCCCTGGGCCCGGACCACCAAGCGTCACCCAGACTGACGGAGGTGGGGACTGGCGTAACCTGGAGAGATGATGGGAAAGTGGGAGCGAGTCCCATGGGCGCCGGTGCATCCAGGATCCACCACCACGTTGGTCAGATGTAAGGGCCTCCAGAGCGTTGTAGATCCTAGAAAGTTAGAAGAAAATAAAAGGTTTTGGTTCCATGAAAAAAGATTAACTGATGTCAGTGGGAGAAACAAAATAATAATTTTGTAGTTATGAGTAGTGACGGGCAAACCCGTGGATGTTTGGGTCTGGGGGGGTTCGGTCGAACATCTAAAAAATGTTTGGGTTGGGTACCGGAACTCAGACCCCATTAAGATGAATGGGGGTCCGAACATCTGCTGTTTGCTGCACTGTCATCTGCATGACAGTACAGCAAACACAGGCTCTGATCAGCGGTCAGAGCCTCACCACCAGTTAGAGAGCTGCGGTTCCCACTCTGTCAGATGTCAGCGTGAACCGTGGCTGTGACAGGTGGTAAAAAGGTTACCACCGGTGTGATATGGTATGTGGGTGACAGGTGGTAAAAAGGTTACCACTGGTGTGATATGGTACGTGGGTGACAGGTGGTAAAAAGGTTACCACCGGTGTGGTACGGTATGTGGGTGACAGGTGGTAAAAAGGTTACCACCGGTGTGATATGGTATGTGGGTGTTAGGTGGTAAAAAGGTTACCACCGGTGTGGTATGGTATGTGGGTGACAGGTGGTAAAAAGGTTACCACCGGTGTGATATGGTACATGGGTGACAGGTAGTAAAAAGGTTACCACCGGTGTGATATGGTATGTGGGTGACAGGTGGTAAAAAGGTTATCACCGGTGTGATATGGTATGTGGGTGACAGGTGGTAAAAAGGTTACCACCGGTGTGGTATGGTATGTGGGTGACAGGTGGTAAAAAGGTTACCACCGGTGTGATATGGTATGTGGGTGACAGGTGGTAAAAAGGTTACCACTGGTGTGATATGGTACGTGGGTGACAGGTGGTAAAAAGGTTACCACCGGTGTGGTACGGTATGTGGGTGACAGGTGGTAAAAAGGTTACCACCGGTGTGATATGGTATGTGGGTGTTAGGTGGTAAAAAGGTTACCACCGGTGTGGTATGGTATGTGGGTGACAGGTGGTAAAAAGGTTACCACCGGTGTGATATGGTATGTGGGTGTTAGGTGGTAAAAAGGTTACCACCGGTGTGGTATGGTATGTGGGTGACAGGTGGTAAAAAGGTTACCACCGGTGTGATATGGTACATGGGTGACAGGTAGTAAAAAGGTTACCACCGATGTGATATGGTATGTGGGTGTCAGGTGGTAAAAAGGTTATCACCGGTGTGATATGGTATGTGGGTGACAGGTGGTAAAAAGGTTACCACCGGTGTGGTATGGTATGTGGGTGACAGGTGGTAAAAAGGTTACCACCGGTGTGATATGGTATGTGGGTGACAGGTGGTAAAAAGGTTACCACTGGTGTGATATGGTACGTGGGTGACAGGTGGTAAAAAGGTTACCACCGGTGTGGTACGGTATGTGGGTGACAGGTGGTAAAAAGGTTACCACCGGTGTGATATGGTATGTGGGTGTTAGGTGGTAAAAAGGTTACCACCGGTGTGGTATGGTATGTGGGTGACAGGTGGTAAAAAGGTTACCACCGGTGTGATATGGTACATGGGTGACAGGTAGTAAAAAGGTTACCACCGGTGTGATATGGTATGTGGGTGACAGGTGGTAAAAAGGTTACCACCGATGTGATATGGTATGTGGGTGTCAGGTGGTAAAAAGGTTATCACCGGTGTGATATGGTATGTGGGTGACAGGTGGTAAAAAGGTTACCACCGGTGTGGTATGGTATGTGGGTGACAGGTGGTAAAAAGGTTACCACCGGTGTGGTATGGTATGTGGGTGACAGGTGGTAAAAAGGTTACCACTGGTGTGGTATGGTATGTGGGTGACAGGTGGTAAAAAGGTTACCACCGATGTGATATGGTATGTGGGTGTCAGGTGGTAAAAAGACTTTTTTAAATAATTAAAAAAACAGCATGAGGACCCCTCTATTCCTGATAACCAACCTTGCTGAAGCTGACAGCTGAGAGTTGCAGCCCCCAGCCATGAGTTTTGCCTGGTTTATGAAAACAGGGGGAACCCACGTCGGGTTTTTCACTCAGTTATCGCAGGAGGCGGCTCAGGAATACCCCAATCATCCTCTCCTGATGTCACTGTTATTAGCGGCACCAGGTATCGGATGATGGGAGTAAGAGTCCCAAAAGCCCCCACCTGCTGTCATCATTGTGACTCTAATATAACTCTCATCATTCTCCTCTACTCGCACCGATCACCGGCAGAGCAGGGAAGAATGATGACAGCCGTCTTCAGCACCTGCCGCCTGGGAACAGAGCATATTGTAACGCTTCTTCCCGGCGGCCATCCGTGTTGTACTGATGCGGCACACGGTTGCCACACATGTGCCACAAATATCACATTCACGAGACACGGATATCAGGACGTGTGAAACCAGCCTTAAGCTGCCTTTCCCGTGACCCTTGCGGTCTCAAAATTTTGGGTGACACTCATTACTGGTTGGTGACACTTCTAGACCCATCCTATAAGGAGAACTTTCAATCTCTTATTCCAGAGGCAGACAGGTTTACTAAAATGGGGCAGTACCAGAGGGCCCTTGTTGTGGAATTATTAAAAAAGTTCCCATCTGAAAACGCTGGCGGCAGACGTCACAGATTGTTGGCCAACCAAGGAGTACAGGTGAGAGGGACACAACTCCAATCCAGCAGAGGCAGGGGAACACTAGCAAAGTTCTGGGATAGTTCTCAGACGCTCCCATTGCCCTGGCCCTGAGGCGCAGGGTACTCTCACAAGGAGTGCAATGTTTTGGAAGATGCTGAGGGAGTACCAATATAATCCGTGATTCCTCTGTGCCTTATAATTATTGGGTATCCTAGCTGGACACGTGGCATGAACTGGCTCTCTACGTCTTAGAGGTCCTGGCCTGCCCTGCCGCTAGCGTTTTGTCAGAGCGGGTATTTACTGCCGCTGGTGGAATTATCACTGATAAGCGCATTTGCCTGTCAACTGACAATGCTGACAGGCTGACTCTTATAAAAATGAGCAAGGGCTGGATTGGGCCAGACTTCTGTACACCACCAAATGATAGCAGAGTAACATAAAGTCTAATCCAGTGTATTTTTTGGGAGGTATATTCCCATGAACGTCTTCACACCCACACATGGGTATACGCTCCTTGATTTTGGTCATTTGCTGGTGTCCTCCTCCTCATCCTCTACCAGGGTGACCGTGGTCCATGATGCAACACCCACATAGTTTTTTTAAGGGTGTTTATGATGCCCATAACAAAAATTTTAATACAATCTGGCCACTCTACTCCCACTCCCACTCTTCATAACAAAGTCTGCAGGACACCTTTCACAAGGATCTGAATTGTTTCAGCATCATGCAACAGGAAACAGCAGGATTACCTAATGTGGTGGATGAGCCACTGACCAACCAGAGTTGATCCTCTACGTAGATGGCTCCAGATTTGCAGATGATGAAGGAAGATTCCACACGGGATGTGCAGTGACCAGCAAACAAGAAATCCTATGGTCCAGAAGTCTGTCGCCTAGCCTGTCAGCCCAGGAAGCAGAACTGATCACGATCTGGCAGGCCTTCGTCAGCGCTAAAGACAAAGCTGCAAACATCTATACCGATTCAAGGTACTTGCATGGCATAGCACACGACTTTGGACCCATATGCGCTGTGAGGGACTTCATCACAGCAAGCGGGACAACCGTGAAGCATCATGGAGCCATCACGGACCTGCTGGATGCACTCCAACTTCCAAAAGAGGTGGCAGTGTTAAAGGTCAAGGCACACAGAAAACTGAATACAGTAGAGGCACAGGCAATAACATGGCGGACATGGCAGCCAAAGGAAGACCATATGGAGAAGTGGGAGAGGTCGTAGAGCCGGACGGCTACTACGTGATGACTGAAGACAAGAAACCTGACAAGATTATGTCCTGGGATCTGTTCAAGAAGTTCCAGGACCAGGCCCCGAAGGAGGAGAAGGAAAGCTGGATGCGGAAGGGAGCAACACACGAAGAAGGAAGGGCATATGCAATGGGCTCCAAAACCTGTCTACCTCAAAGCATGTGCCCAATGGTGGTTCAAGGGGCACATGGGCCCACGCACAGATCGAAGACACAGATGAATGATCTGCTTGGTGCTTACTGGTTCGCTTCAGGGATTTCCACCCTAACAGCCAAATTTACCAGCAGCTGTTTGATCTGCGGCAAATGCAACCCTGGACGAGTGTAGAAGGTTCCCCCACATCATCTGGCCAGACCACTATACCCCTTCCAGAGGATCCAGATAGACCACATCCAGATGCCGCCAAGTGGAGGATTTGAGTATGCCCTAGTGGTCGTGGATGTGTTCTCAGGATGGCCAGAAGCTTTCCAAGTGACGAACAGTCGGCGAAGACTACTGCAAAGAAGCTACTCAGAGATAGTGTGCAGATACGGGGTTCCAGAAGTGATAGTGATCAGGGACCTGCATTCACAGCAAACTTCACACCAGAGATTTGGTCAGCAGTAGGGTCAGATTTTGGCCTACACACTCCCTACCACCCCCAAAGTAGCGGGGAAGTACAAAGACTAAACGGGACACTTAAGGACAGGATGTTGAACTGCCTAAAAGACAAACCATGGCATGAGACATTCCCATGAGACACTCCCAATCATACTGTTTAGTGTAAGGCACATTCACTCCCAGAGGCCCAGAAAAGCCGTCACCAATATGAAATTTTGTTTGGGTCTAGTCCCAGGTTAAGGGTATTCTACCCTCAGCAGTTGACTATGCAATATGATACCTTGTCCGTTTATGTAATTGAACTCACCAAGAAACTTGCTAATGTCCATTCTCAAGTTTTTTTCATCATTGCCAGATCCAGATTCGGTACCTGGTACTCACTCCCTGAAGCCAGGGGTGTTGGTGAAAAAGTTTGTAAGGAGAATGCTCGATCCCAGATTTGATGGCCCTTCTCCAAGTGCTGCTGATGACACCAACCTCTGTGAAACTGGATGGAAGACCCACTTGGAATCACGCATCTAATTGCAAGAAAGCTCTCATACCAGAAGATACACCCAAGCCAGAATGATGCTGTGGATGCCCTGCCTGACCGAATAGATGACCTACCTGATGAAGAATACACACCACTGACTACGCATACTGTTGACTAAGAGACTATGATTGCAACGAACCCCCATTAGGGACAGGTCTCCTGACCGCCCATTTGCGAAAGTCGGTATGGAGGGGGGTGTACGCACTAGGCATGCGTCAGCCCACTGGCAGCATAAAAGAGTTGCAGCGCTTTGGGACAGGAGGTTAGGATTAGGGCAAGTGATATCTAAGGGGGGATTGTGATGGAAATATATACATTTCATATAGATCTCACTTGATATACACTCCCTGACAGAAGTTCTGTCGCTTATTCATGTTATGTAAATAAAAGCTTATAACCTGACGTTAAATTCATCCATTGGTTGTCTAAATTATTCTTTTGAAAGCTGAAAACCTCCGAAATGTGGTTTAGGTTAAGAAAATAAATTGGCATCAATGCAGAAATATTGATCATTTAATGGACTCAGAATGGTCAGATTTTGGCAAGACTAAAGTTTTGTCGCCTGGTCATATAATGCGCCCAATCCTAGTTTACATCCGCACCTGTGCTCTGTAAATGATCGGTTAATTAGTGGGTGTGTATAAAAAGAAACCCGGCACCCCAGACCTTCACTTGAGCTGCAACTTGAGCTCTGACAACATGCCAAAAATCCACCCGGCGACCAAAGCATGGATTATCAAGAGGCTGAAGACCAGATCCACTGCAGAGGTGGCTGGCACCTTTAATGTGTCTCAGCGTCAAGTACAATTAAAAAAAGATTCAAAGAGACCGGAGGTGTGTTTGACAAGCCCAGGTCCGGCAGACCCCGCAAGACAACTGCTCAGTGTCAGGAACAACGCACTGCTCTTGCTCACTGAGCCAGTGCGCGTGTCCTGAGTACAAAAACTGTGCACAAAGATACCTGCGGAGCGGGACAGCAGTGGTGACGATGCGTGCTTCATAGTATCAGGACCTGAATCACGTGACTGCTGGGGGCGTGGCCTAAGCTCCACACAGCTAGGAGCTGCAGGGAAACTCCTAGAAAGGTAACTACTGGACAACGTTACCAAGGGGCATAGACAGAGACAGAAACCAGTTTACATCCGCACCTGTGCTCTGTAAATGATCGGTTAATCAGCACCACCCTACATCTCCTCCCTTGTTTCAGTATACCACCCTACCCGCGCCCTCCGTTCTGCTGATGACCTGAGGTTAGTATCCTCAATAGTCAGAACCTCCCACTCCCGTCTCCAAGACTTTACACGTGCCGCGCCAATTCTTTGGAATGCACTTCCCAGGTCAATACGATTAGTCCCCAATCCCCACAATTTTAAGCGTGTCCTGAAAACGCATTTATTCAGACTGGCCTATCGCCTCAACACATTAACCTAACCTATCCCTGTGTGGCACAGCCAAAAGTTTTACCATAACCAGGTTCCCAGCATCATGTTCCCACATGCTTTATGCATCCATTAGCCCTCTGTGTCTGTACTGTTACACACTTAACATTATGGCTGGTCCATACAATCAGGGCAACTGTTACCACCCACCTTTCGTGTCTACCTCTTTCCTCATAGACTGTAAGCTTGCGAGCAGGGCCCTCACTCCTCTTGGTATTTGTTATAATCTACTGTATGTGATTATTGTTATGCTGTAATGTCTATTGTCTGTACAAATCCCCTCTGAAATGTAAAGTGCTGCGGAATATGTCGGCGCTATAAAAATAAAATTTATTATTATTATTATTTATTATAAACCAGATCAAGCCAAGGTCAAAGCACGAGATCGCACGACAGTACCAAAGGGTTAGACAGAATGGATAGTCGGAACGTAGCAATAGATCAGAAAACCAGAACAGGCAATAGACGGTACAATAGGGACAAACTGTAACGGAGTAACGATAGCCAAGCCAGGAGGTCAGAACTGGAAAAGACAATAGTACCAAAACGAGAGACGGAGTAGAGTGAGGGACGGACCGGGTCATACATGGGAAGCAAACAAGCAATGCAAGATACACGCACACCAGGGGTCAGACACACCAGAACAACAGTATAGCTAACAGAGAACCCAGGTAAAGAGTGAGTATAAATACCCCTCCCAGATCCAGAAAGAGGCCACGTACACTTAACCCTGTGAGTGCAGGGCAAGAACCATGATCAAACCATGACAGTAGCCCACTATTAACGGGGGGCCACTGGACTGCCAGGCTTGTCTGGGTATCTGGCATGGAAATCCCGCACCAGACGGTCGGCATGCACCGAACTGGCCGGAACCCATGACCGATCCTCCAGAGAGTACCCCTTCCAGTGTATCAGATACTGGAGTCTCCGGCGCACCCACCGGGAGTCAACAATGCGCCCTACTTCATACTCCAGCTGCCTCTCTACCAGCACTGGCGGAGCATTTGATGAGGGATCCTCTCTCACCGTCCCCACAGGCTTTAACAGGGACCTGTGGAAGACATCAGAAATTTTAAAGGAGGTGGGCAGCTGCAGTCGGTAGGCTACTGGGTTAACAACCTCCACAACTTTGTATGGGCCAATAAACTTGGGGCCCAGCTTTATAGATGGTATCTTAAGCTTGATATTGCGGGTGGATAGCCACACCTTCTCCCCTACTGCAAATGCTGGACCTGGCCCCCTCCTCCTGTCAGCAAACCGCTTATAGTTTTCCTGGGCCTTGGAAATATTCCTCTGAACCTCCCTCCAAAGAATTCTAAGACGTTGTGTCGCACCCTCATCTCCAGGACAACCTGAATCCATGCGGGAAAACTCTCCAAAATGTGGGTTAAACCCATAGTTGATCTGGAATGGAGACTTCCCAGTAGATTGACTCACACGACCGTTGAATGCAATCTCTGCCATGGGCAATACCTGACACCAGTCCTCCTGCCTGGAAAAGGCCAAGCATCTCAGAATCTGCTCCGATTGGTTCATGCGCTCCGTCTGTCCATTAGAGTCTGGGTGGTAGGCAGAGGACAACGAAATCCCCAGCTCTTTGCAAAAAGCCCTCCAGAACCTGGCTACAAACTGTACCCCTCTGTCTGACACCACATTCATAGGCACTCCATGCACCCGAATCATATGCTGCATAAATAAGCGGGCCAGGGTTTCAGCAGATGGTAACGCGGGGAATCATAGAATCGTAGAGTTGGAAGGGATCTCCTGGGCCATCTGGTCCAACCCCCTGCTCAAAGCAGGATTCGCTAAATCATCCCAGTCAGATGTCTGTCCAGCCTCTGTTTGAAGACTTCCATTGAAGGAGAACTCACCACTTCTCGTGTCAGCCTGTTCCACTCATTGATCACTCTAACTGTCAAAAAGTTTTTTCTAATATCTAATCTGTGTCTCCTCCCATTCAGTTTCATCCCATTGCTTCTAGTCTTTCCTTGTGCAAATGAGAATAAAGTTGATCCTTCTACAATGTGACAGCCCTTTAGATATTTGTAGACAGCTATTAAGTCTCCTCTCAGTCTTCTCTTTTGGGGAGAGGTACAAAGTGGGCTTGTTTTGAAAACCTATCCACCACCACCCATATCACCGAGTTGCCCATGGAAGGAGGAAGATTTGTGATAAAAATCCATGGACAAATGTGTCCATGGTCTATCCGGAATTGGCAAATGCACCAACTCCCCGGCCGGACCCGAGAACTTTTAGAACGAGCGCACACCCCACATGCAGTCACAAACTTTTTAATATCTGTTACCACAGAGGGTCACCAGAAACCCCTCGCAATTGCCCTCCGGGTAGCTGCAATCCCAGGATGAGCACTCAACAAAGAATCGTGAAATTCCTGCATAAGTCCGAGACGGAAACGTCCCGGTACAAACAATTTACCCGGGGGTTTACCACCCGGAGCCCGAGCCTGGGCCTCCAAAATCCCTCTCTGTAACTCCGATGAGATTTTGGCCACCACTACTCCTGGCTGAAGAATGGAGGAGGGAGGTACCTCGCAAATCAGCTCGGGTTTGAATTTTTTGAAGCAAGCGCCAAGGAGAACATACAGGTGAAGCAGGACTTTGAGCGGCTTGTGGATATCATCTGTGGAAAGATGTCAGAGAGTCTGGACAATGAGCAATCAGCAGCCACCGATGCGAAAAACCTCCGCTTTACAGACTCTGATGTCCCCATGCAGCAAAAATGTTCATGTTAATCTGTTTCTCCTGGAGCAAGCGGTGCTGCCCGAACTGTACGCCATCTTACCGATTCCACTCACTGTTGGGTAAAACGTTACCAGTCTGTGCTGGGGATAAGATGTCATCAACAATCCATTATTGCCACCTCATGTTCCCGGATACAATGGCTGGAATCTGATTCTACAAATCTGAATATCAGCCTCGGACGTAACTGACCTATAAGTAGTAACGATGGGAGACCCTCTTAATATGTAATTGTATGGAAAAGTGACTGCAGTCCTGTGTGTGCTGTCATTTTGTGAACCAGACTTAGTTTTTTTAAACACTTGTGCTTTTATGACCGATGTGTAAAATTGAGTGCAGGGCAAGAGCCCTGATCAAACCATGACACTCAGGTGGAACGTTTGTTGGTTAGAAAATCCAAAGCAAGCCCCTCTTCCACTGCAGCAGAGCTCCAACAGGCCTGGTCACCTCAAGTCCCTGTGTCAACTAGAACAGTTTGTAGGATTCTGTCTCGAAATGGCCTCCATGGTCGAATCAGTGCCCAGAAGCCAGCACTAAACAAAAGGCAAATAAAAAACCGTGTGGCATTTGCAAAGTCCCACAGCCTGCTAATCAGATGGATGCTGGAAAAGTGACAGAAGGTGGATTTCTCTGATGAATCTTCAGTAGATTTACACCACAGCTGCCGCAAATACTGCAGGAGACCTACTGGAGCCCGTATGGATCCAAAATACACCCAGAAAACAGTTACATTTGGTGGTGGAAAGATCATGGTCTGGGGCTACATTCAGTATGGGGGTGTGCGAAACATTTGCAAGGTGGAAGGCAATATCAATAGCCTAAAATATCAAGAAGTATTAGCTACCTCTTACATTCCAAATCATAAAAGGGGTCAAATTCTGCAGCAGGATGGTGCTCCATCTCATCCATCCATCTCTACAACAATGTTCCTCCAGGTAAAAAAGATCAAGGTGCTCAAGGACTGTCCAGCCCAGTCACCAGACAGCAGCATCATTGAGCATGTTTGGGGTAGGATGAAAGAGGAAGCTTGGAAGAGAAAACCAAAGAATCTAGATGAACTCTGGGAGGCAGGTGCGACTGCATTCTCTGCTATTCCTGATGACTTCATGAATAAATTGTATGAGTCATTGTTGAACCGCATGGATGCCGTCCTTCAAGCTCATGGAAGTCACACAAAATATTAAATATGACTCTAATAGCACCACAACTTCATTCACCAATGTTATGCAACATAAATTTGTATTTTAAGTTAATTATTTGTTTGAATATCACATTACTTTCTGTGGCCGACAAAACTTTCGTCTTGCCAAAATCCGACCATTCTGTGTCTATTAAATGATGAATATTTCTCCACTGAGGACAATTTATTTCTTAACCTAAACCACATTTCGGAGGGTTTCAGCTTTCAGAAGAATAATTTATACAACCAAAGGATGAATTTAACGGCAGCTTTTATTTACAGAACACGGATAAGCGACAGAACTTCTGTCAGGGCGTGTATACTCAGATATACTCACAGCTAACATCTACCCTATAATCAGTTGCTTAGAACGACCTGAGACCTCCGCTGCAAACCAGACGGCTCCTTGTCATGTTCCAAACATCAAAACAGGAACCAACACCAGATGGCCAAACTGAGCTCTCGATTTCTGCTGAATAGCAGGAACAAGGCGACAGATCTATTGCTAAACCAGCCTTTTTGTTCTGCCTTATCTAGAATCCTCCATATACTCAAACAGCCGATAGAAGCTTGACCCTATGTTAACCCCTTCATGACCCAGCCTATTTTGACCTTAATGACCAGGCCATTTTTTGCAATTCTGACCAGTGTCCCTTTATGAGGTAATAACTCAGGAACGCTTCAACGCATCCCAGCGATTCTGAGAATGTTTTTTCGTGACCTATTAGGCTTCAGGTTAGTGGTAAATTTAGGTCAATAATTTTTGCGTTTATTTGTGAAAAAAAAACAACGAAAATTTGGCGAAGATTTTAAAAATGTCACTATTTTCAAATTTTGTATTTTTATTCTGTTAAACCAGAGAGTTATGTGACACAAAATAGTGACTAAATAACATTTACCACATGTCTACTTTACATCAGCACAATTTTGGAAACAATTTTTTTTTTGTTAGGAAGTTATAAGGATTAAAAGTTGACCAGCGATTTCTCATTTTTGCACCATTTTTTTTAGGGACCACCTCACATTTGAAGTCACTTTGAGGGGTCTATATGATAGAAAATACCCAAAAGTGACACCATTCTAAAAACTGCACCCCTCAAGCTACTCAAAACTGCATTCAAGAAGATTATTAACCCTTCAGGTGCTTCACAGGAACTAAAGCAATGTGGAAGGAGAAAATGGACATTTTAATTTTTCCAACAAAAATTTTCTTTTAGCCTCAGTTTTTTCATTTTCACATGGGCAACAGGATAAAATGGATCCTAAAATTCGTTGGGCAATTTCTCCTGAGTACACTGATACCTCATATGTGGTCATAAACCACTGTTTGGGCACACGGCATGGCTCAGAAGGGAAGGAGCACCATTTGACTTTTTGAATGGAAAATTAGCTCCAATCATTAGCGGACACCATGTCATGTTTGGAGAGCCCCTGTGTGCCTAAACAGTGAAAAAACCCCACAAGTGACCCCATTTTGGAAACTAGACCCCCCCAGGAACTTATCTAGATCTGTGGTGAGCACTTTGAACCCTCAAGTGCTTCACAGAAGTTTATAACGCAGAGCCATGAAAATAAAAAATCATTTTTTTTCCTCAAAAAATGATTTTTTTAGCCCACATTTTTTTATTTTCACAAGGGAAACAGGAGAAATTGGACCCCAAAAGTTGTTGTCCAGTGTGTCCTGAGTACGCTGGTACCCCATATGTGGGGGGGGACACCATTGTTTGGGCACACGTCAGGGCTCGAAAGGGAAGTAGTGACGTTTCGAAATGCTGGCTTGATGGGAATGGTCTGCTGGTGTCATGTTGCCTTTGGAGAGCCCCTGATGTGCCTAAACAGTGGAAACCCCCCATAAGTGACCCCATTTTGCAAACTAGACCCCCCAAGGAACTTATCTAGATGTCTGGTGAGCACTTTGAACCCCCCAAGTGCTTCACAGAAGTTTATAACGCAGAGCCGTGAAAATAAAAAATCATTTTTTTCCTCAAAAACTGATTTTTTATTTTCACAAGGGTAACAGGAGAAATTGGACCCCAAAAGTTGTTGTCCAGTTTGTTCTGAGTACGCTGGTACCCCGTATGTGGGGGGGGGACCACTGTTTGGGCACACGCCGGGGCTCGGAAGGGAGGGAGCACCGTTTGACTTTTTGAAAGCAAAATTGGCTGGAATCAATGGTGGCGCAATGTCGCGTTTGGAGACCCCCTGATGTGTCTAAATAGAGGAAACCCCTCAATTCTAACTCAACCCTATCCCGAACACACCCCTAACCCTAATTACAACCCTAATTCCAACCATAACACTAACCACAAGCCTAACCATAATCCCAACCCCAACACACCCCTAACCCTAATTTTAACCCTAATTCTAACCCTAGCCCTAATGGACAAAAAAAATCTTTATTTTATTATTTGTCCCTACCTATGGGAGTGATAAACGGGGGGTTAATTTACTTTTTTTTATTTTGATCACTATGAATGAATCTGCAGCCGGCAGATTCGACAGGCGCACTGCGCATGCGCCCATTTTGGAAGATGGCGGCGCCCATGCAGGAGGGACACCAGGAGCGACACGGGGACTCAGGAGGTACCGGGGGGAGGGACGGTGATTGGAAGGCAGGGGAGCGGAGGGCAGGGGAGCAGATGGTGACGTCAGCTACCCATCACCCCCGTCAGCCGGTGGGGGATCGAGGGGGGTCGGATCTCGGTCTCCAGCCATGCCTGATGCTATTGCATCGGCCATGGCTGGATTGTAATATTTCACCGAATTTTATTGGTGAAATATTACAATTGCTCTGATTGTCTGTTTCACTTTTAACAACCAATCAGAGTGATCGTAGCCGTGGGGGGCAAAGCCACCCTCCCTGGGGTGAATCACAAAGGGTCCTGTGCCCGCGGGTTGGGTGACCTTTCAGTGACCCCGGTCACCTGACCTGCAGGGGGGCTATCAATTCATGACACAGCATGTGGGTCAGGGGTCGGATTGGCACCGACTTTCAGGACTCATACACTGTGTCCCAGGTCGGGAAGGGGTTAATTCACTAACCCCCCCCTTTTCTATACGCAGTTATAAGACCATGTATGGGCAATAAACCATCAGTATTGATGGAATGTTATTCTGTCGCTTTGGGGTACAGTCTCGTTCTTGATTCTTTGAGTGCTCAAAAATACTCTGTCTAATTGGGAACAAAAAAAAAAGCCCCAATGGAGGAGTGCCCCGATACCACATCTACCAGAATGGCTGGTGAAGCCTGCCGACATGGTTTTGTTTTCCCCCCTTTTTCTGCCTATCCCATCATTGGTGTCTATTTGCTACCTGCAATTTCGCTGGGGATTTTTTATATGTTTGTGCCCGCACTTAAGATTTTGATATATTTTTATACCATTTTGGATTAGAATCATAGAATCGTAGAGTTGGAAGGGACCTCCTGGGCCATCTGGTCCAACCCCCTGCTCAAAGATTGGATTGCTCCTTTTTCTCCTCCTTTTCTGTTCGTGTTTATGGAGCGGAACCTGGTATTGTTATGGCGGTTTCTTTCCAGGGATTACCGCCCCTTGCTCTGTTGAAAGTATTGGGCTCTTTTGCATTTCTAACAGTATGTTCATGTATACCCCCCAGGGGGGAGTGGTTGTCAGCCCATACACTTAGTTTTTGGGCATTACAAGTATAGGAGACCCGCATCTTTATAATAAAAAACGTTCCAATGAGGCCCTCCTCCACGTCTCCTCAAAGGGGTATTGGGGTGCGTCCAATTTTTTTTCAGCCATTTTATTCACTGCATACGCAAACAGTACGGGAGACCCACTTCTAATAATGGGGAAAATTGTTTTATGAGGCCCTCCTCCATATCTTTTCCAAGGGGTATTGGGGTGCGCCAAAAATTGTGTCAGCTCTGGAATTCACTGCATAGGCGAACAGTATGGGCACCCCACCCCCTTTTGGGCCTCCGCCCCCTGTTGGGACCCCCGGTATGGAGTGGGCTGCTTTCCCACGGAACCTTCCATCCCCTGGTTTCTCTCGACCAGGCCGGCAAGTTCATCTGCATTCCGGGGATCACCCTGGGCAACCCCAGTCTGTGTGGGCCTCGGCAGGGAGTGCACAAACCGGTCCATCACCACCCGCTCTACCATCTGCGCATAGAGGACTCTGGCTGCAGCCACTTGTGGGCCGGGCGCAACAGGTTAAACATTTGGGAGCGCGGAGGTTTGTCCTGGGGATGCGCCCAATGGTGAACCCGCTGTGCTCTGAGAGTCATTGTTATCCCCAAGCGGGCAAGAATCTCCGTTTTTAGCTTGCCATACTATTCACAGTATGCTTTCTGTGGTTCCCCATCAAGTATGGTGCCAGTACCTCTGCCCACTGCTCTGGCAGGAGTGTCTCCCTCTCGACAACCCTTTCAAACACCGTCAGGAAAGCTTCAACATTGCAATTCTCCATTGTAGATTCTTAAGCCTCAAAAATGCAATTCACGGCATAGGCAAACAGCATGGGAGGACCAACTTCCTAGTAATGGGAATACTGCTTGCAGAAGGCCCTCCTGTACATCTCTTCAAAGGGGTAATGGGTGGCGTCCTTATTTTGGGCAGCCCTGCCAGTCACTGCATACACAATACCAGTATAGGAGACCCACTGTTGGGAACAACAAAGCATAGCGGGCTGATAGTTCTCTAAGAATAGTGAAGGCCGGCTGATAGTTCTCTAAGAATAGTGAAGGCCGGCTGATGGCTCTCTAAGAATAGTGAGGGCCGGCTGATGGCTCTCTAAGAATAGTGAGGGCCGGCTGATGGCTCTCTAAGAATAGTGAGGGCCGGCTGATGGCTCTCTAAGAATAGTGAGGGCCGGCTGATGGCTCTCTAAGAATAGTGAAGGCCGGCTGATGGCTCTCTAAGAATAGTGAGGGCCGGCTGATGGCTCTCTAAGAATAGTGAGGGCCGGCTGATGGCTCTCTAAGAATAGTGAGGGCCGGCTGATGGCTCTCTAAGAATAGTGAGGGCCGGCTGATGGCTCTCTAAGAATAGTGAGGGCCGGCTGATGGCTCTCTAAGAATAGTGAGGGCCGGCTGATGGCTCTCTAAGAATAGTGAGGGCCGGCTGATGGCTCTCTAAGAATAGTGAGGGCCGGCTGATGGCTCTCTAAGAATAGTGAGGGCCGGCTGATGGCTCTCTAAGAAAAGTGAGGGCCGGCTGATGGCTCTCTAAGAATAGTGAAGGCCGGCTGATGGCTCTCAAGAATAGTGAGGGCCGGCTGATGGCTCTCTAAGAATAGTGAGGGCCGGCTGATGGCTCTCTCAGAATAGTGAGGGCCGGCTGATGGCTCTCTCAGAATAGTGAGGGCCGGCTGATGGCTCTCTAAGAATAGTGAGGGCCGGCTGATGGCTCTCTCAGAATAGTCAGGGCCGGCTGATGGCTCTCTAAGAATAGTGAGGGCCGGCTGATGGCTCTCTCAGAATAGTGAGGGCCGGCTGATGGCTCTCTAAGAATAGTGAGGGCCGGCTGATGGCTCTCTAAGAATAGTGAGGGCCGGCTGATGGCTCTCTAAGAATAGTGAGGGCCGGCTGATGGCTCTCTAAGAATAGTGAGGGTCGGCTGATGGCTCTCTCAGAATAGTGAGGGTCGGCTGATGGCTCTCTCAGAATAGTGAGGGCCGGCTGATGGCTCTCTAAGAATAGTGAGGGCCGGCTGATGGCTCTCTCAGAATAGTGAGGGCCGGCTGATGGCTCTCTAAGAATAGTGAGGGTCGGCTGATGGCTCTCTAAGAATAGTGAGGGCCGGCTGATGGCTCTCTAAGAATAGTGAGGGCCGGCTGATGGCTCTCTAAGAATAGTGAGGGTCGGCTGATGGCTCTCTCAGAATAGTGAGGGCCGGCTGATGGCTCTCTAAGAATAGTGAGGGCCGGCTGATGGATCTCTCAGAATAGTGAGGGCCGGCTGATGGCTCTCTCAGAATAGTGAGGGCCGGATGATGGCTCTCTAAGAATAGTGAGGGCCGCCTTGATGACCCTAAAAAAATAGGCTTTGTGACTTTCAGAGTCGCTCCTTCATAAATGAAACAGGATGTGTCTGATGATGTGTCACACACCACATGGCCAGATACGGTTGTAAAATGTTACAATGACATTTCCCAGGGAATGCATTTGTCTTGATTGAAAGCAATGCTAAAGTTCAAAAACGCATCAAAAACGCTACGAATGAACATAGCCCAAGTGGTGGAGGAGCATGTTTATTTTGGGTTATTTATTTTGCCTTATATACAAGTCATTAATCTAGAAAGGATGTTTCTTAACATATTTCCCAGGAAAATCAATTTTGGTTTTGGTATGTTTTATTGTGAGTCTGTAAAAGTGGCGTAAGACTCTGACAACATTGTTCACAGCAGTGACTGTCACGCCGTTTCTGCATACTCACCCGGCCACCGCTCCCACGCCGCAGCCCCCCGCCGCCCGACATCCACGGAGGTCACCTCTGACAGGCTCGCGGCCGGCGGCGTCTCTGCATGCAATGCGCATGCGCCATAGGCCGCGCCTCCCTCCTGC
This sequence comes from Dendrobates tinctorius, assembly GCF_039654945.1. NCBI lineage: Eukaryota > Metazoa > Chordata > Amphibia > Anura > Dendrobatidae > Dendrobates > Dendrobates tinctorius. The sequence continues at coordinate 4,874,115 of NW_027362033.1, read as the reverse complement.
CTCTTGTGCTCCAGCTATGCCCTGACCCGGAAGCACCCCCCGACCAATGGCAAACCAGACGGGCATATCAGGCCGCTTCCCCCTGAGGGAGGCGCCTGATCGTTGTGTTTCCTAGCACACTGGGTCTCGCTTCATCGTGTGCTCTCTGCAGTCCTGCAGTCTCGTTCTCGTCTGCTCCCTGCAGCAGCCTCTCAGTCCTGCCATCCGTGTTCACTGCTGTACTCCAGTCCTGTCTCTGGTGTTCCTGTTCCATCCTGCTCCAGTCCTACCATCCTACTCCAGTCCTGCCTCCGGTGTTCCTGTTCCATCCTGCTCCAGTTCTGCCTTCCTACTCCAGTCCTGCCTGCGGTGTTCCTGTTCCTTCCTGCTCCAGTCCTTCCGTCCTACTCCAGTCCTGCCTCCGGTGTTCCTGTTCCATCCTGCTCCAGTTCTGCCGTCCTACTCCAGTCCTGCCTGCGGTGTTCCTGTTCCTTACTGCTCCAGTCCTTCCGTCCTACTCCAGTCCTGCCTGCGGTGTTCCTGTTCCTTCCTGCTCCAGTCCTTCCGTCCTACTCCAGTCCTGTCTCCGGAGTTCCTGTTCCATCCTGCTCCAGTCCTTCTGTCCTACTCCAGTCCTGCCTCCGGTGTTCCTGTTCCATCCTGCTCCAGTTCTGCCGTCCTACTCCAGTCCTGCCTGCTCCAGTCCTTCCGTCCTACTGCAGTCCTGCCTCCGGTGTTCCTGTTCCATCCTGCTTCAGTCCTTCTGTCCTACTCCAGTCCTGCCTCCGGCGTTCCTGTTCCATCCTGCTCCAGTCCTTCCGTCCTACTCCAGTCCTGCCTCCGGTGTTCCTGTTCCATCCTGCTCCAGTCCTGCCTCCGGTGTTCCTGTTCCATCCTGCTCCAGTTCTGCCGTCCTACTCCAGTCCTGCCTGCGGTGTTCCTGTTCCTTCCTGCTCCAGTCCTTCCGTCCTACTCTAGTCCTGCCTGCGGTGTTCCTGTTCCTTCCTGCTCCAGTCCTTCCGTCCTACTCCAGTCCTGTCTCCGGTGTTCCTGTTCCAACCTGCTCCAGGCCTTCCGTCCTACTCTGTCCTGTCATCTACACTTCAGTCCTACACTCCTACTCCAGTCCATCCTGAGCCGCTCCTCTCGGTTCCGGCTACCGTGGTACTTGAACCCCTGGGCCTGCTCCTAACGGTCCCTCTATAGGGGTCGGTTCCACCTGGCAGCTCGCCCGGGGCCCCTCGGTGCCACGGCCCAGAGGGTCCACTCCTGGAGATTCCGGCTCTGACAAGCCACGCTAGCAGTGACCTGGGAGTGAGAAATGCTTCCAGGGGTCTTCCCCATGATGTTCCCATGTCATCTGAGCACTGTTCCTATCGATTTCTGCAATTTCTAGTCCCTCTGCAGACAACCGGGGGGCTGTCGGAAAAATGCTCACATTTCTCATAGACTTACATTGGGCTCGTTGCTCGGGTCGGGCACTACAATATGATCGATCTGAGCACTCTAGTGCTCGCCCGTCACTAATGTAGACGCTTCACTCTTTATACTTACGTGCTGACTTGTCTGCGGAGCCTATTCCCTTTGATGGGTGCGCACTTTACGATTGTTTTTACCTGTTTTTACTCTAGGTTGGCTTTTGGAATATATTAATAAATATTGGTAATTAATTATTACACGGTGGTCCCTGGATCGGTGCAGGTTTCTTTCCTCTGCCTTTCTCATCACTTTCTGACATGCCTCAGGTTGATCCCGTTAATAATGTACAGATTCAGTAAGGGGGTCAATAAATGGTTAATCCAGTAGACAGGGGAAGTGGTTAGGCAGCACAGAGCCGCGCTAGTGGTCAAGCAGCACTTGTCATTAAGGTGTAAGATACCTCATGTACCACAGATGGAATCTGTTTCCAGTAGTCCCCAATAAAGAGGTGTCCTCTGTATTAACCACAGTGGTGGCAGCTGGAGCAGTTGAATCTTCCGGAGCGCTGTCCCGGCCGGTGACAAAGGAATCCATGCATTCCGAAACGCACTGGAATTGGTCCATATCGCGCTCCATACATCGTCATGGGTACAGTCACGTAACTGCTGATGTCACGCAAGGTCCTGCGGGTCTACCACACACCGCAGGTCCTAATCGCGAGTACTGGTGACTCATGCCCCGCGAGGAAAATCTACTCAGGGGCGTCTGTCACCGGCCGGGACAGCGCTCAGCGCTCAGCGACAGTGGTGCGCTCTCGTCACCTCCACTCTCCGTGTGTGGATGTTGTGCTATACGGTGCATTAGAAGACTTGTACAAAAAGCGATTGACTCTGCCATAACAAAGAGCAGGGAACGGAGACGACAGAACCCGATGACTATGCCATAACAAAGAGCAGGGAACGGAGACGACAGAACCCGATGACTCTGCCATAACAAAGAGCAGGGAACGGAGACGACAGAACCCGATGACTCTGCCATAACAAAGAGCAGGGAACGGAGACGACAGAACCCGACGACTATGCCATAACAAAGAGCAGGGAACGGAGACGACAGAACCCGATGACTCTGCCATAACAAAGAGCAGGGAACCGAGACGACAGAACCCGATGACTCTGCCATAACAAAGAGCAGGGAACGGAGACGACAGAACCCGACGACTATGCCATAACAAAGAGCAGGGAACGGAGACGACAGAACCCGATGACTCTGCCATAACAAAGAGCAGGGAACCGAGACGACAGAACCCGATGACTCTGCCATAACAAAGAGCAGGGAACGGAGACGACAGAACCCGATGACTCTGCCATAACAAAGAGCAGGGAACCGAGACGACAGAACCCGATGACTCTGCCATAACAAAGAGCAGGGAACCGAGACGACAGAACCCGATGACTCTGCCATAACAAAGAGCAGGGAACCGAGACGACAGAACCCGATGACTCTGCCATAACAAAGAGCAGGGAACCGAGACGACAGAACCCGATGACTCTGCCATAACAAAGAGCAGGGAACCGAGACGACAGAACCCGATGACTCTGCCATAACAAAGAGCAAGGAACCGAGACGACAGAACCCGATGACTCTGCCATAACAAAGAGCAGGGAACCGAGACGACAGAACCTGATGACTCTGCAGATTACACCCGCCCCGGAAATAGCACAACTCAGAAGGGTGAAGGGTCCTGTGAAAACCAGGAGCGGTGAACAGAGAAACGATACTGACGTTTATAAAAGGAGGGAATACTATAAAAAGTCTGTAATAAGTGTCATCTATATTGAGACTAACACTGAAGGACCCGGTCAGGGGCGTTCTAGTCTTCCAATTAGAATGTGTCCAGACCTGAATATGGAAGATGATTTGTTCTTTATTGATCACAATATGACGGCCGCCCCAGATGTCAGCAGTCACCGTCTGACCCAATACAGATTCTTAAGAGTCTAAATAGTAAAAGGAATAAGGTGAGAACAATACAGCGTTTACAGAATGCTACACACGGTAATCGCACGATGGACCGTCACCATGTGAACGGAAAGCCAGCTAGCCCATCCACGAGATACACACAGATCGTCTTCACATCAGCCCAACGAGGTGTCTAAGTCCAGTAACAGAAATGATATCTACAGACTTGTATAAGAATCACCATCTCTCCGTGTCTGACGGCCATTCCTCCATTCCAGGGTCAGCTGAATTCCAGCCAGAGTCCACCTCATTCTACTTAATGGGCTTCTGATTAGTGATCACCTGAACCAAATCTTATCTAACGAAGGAAAGTATAAACCCTGCTGTGGTGTTCACAGTCCTCCTGCAACAGGACAAGCTGGACGGCAAAACAAGTGCTAGGAATATCCCAAATGTGATAGGAATGAAAAATAACTTAACCATGCCAAAGGAGCTGAAAAGAAAAAAGTCTTGAGTGAGGAAAAGGGCTCAATTCTGGCTCTACTAGCAGAGGGACACAGTGAGCGTCATGTTACCTCCATCCTTAAAATTTCTAAGAGGGCAGTCCTGTCATGATTCAGGTTGGATTATGACCGATAAATGCACAAGTAATCTTTTTTTTCTCCTTAAGCTGTGTGCTTAAAGATAGTTTTGCCCCCGGTGGCCATTAGGGTCATTGCACTGTGGTGGTTTCAGTTCTAGTTTTGCCCCCCGGTGGCCATTAGGGTCATTGCACTCTGGTTACGTTAATTTAGAGCACGTGATTATGAAGCAGGTGTGATTGCTGGCTCTTACCTATAAAAGAGTGTCAGGTGGTTGCAATCACTGTTGGTGATATTGCTCATTTCCAACCAAGTCTGGAGGAGGAAGGAACAACTGAGTGGAGTTCCTTGCAGCTCAGGCAGGGCTCTGGTGTAGTAGCTTCAGGTGGAAGCTGAATTCTGGTGGTGGACTCTGTTGCTTGGAGCAACAAAGCTAAGTGGTGTTATCCCTGTTTGTGACTTCCCTTATGTGTCTTTCCGTGCAGTGGTGGGATTAGTTTCTGCACTGTCCATTTCATTAGAAAGGGCTACGTGCAAGGCGAGCTAGGGTTCTTAGGTTCCAGCTCGGCGACAGGTGCGGAGCCTGTATAGGGACTGTTAAGAGTGTAGAGACTGGCTCAGGGGAGTGCAGGAGGTCTCCACGTCCCCGTTCCCTATCGCAGGGCTCTCCATTGTAATTGTTTCCCTGGTGTTTCCCTTATTATTTAACCCCTTTCTGCCATATGACGTACTATCCCGTCCATGTGCCCTGGGACTTAATTTCCAGGGACGGGATAGTACGTCTAATGCGATCAGCGGCGCCCACGTGGTGAGCGCCGCTGATCGCGGCCGGGTGTCAGCTGATTATCACAGCTGACACCCGGCACAATGTGTCAGGGGCGGTCACGGACCGCCCCGACACGTTAACCCCTTGTACACCGCGATCAAACACAATCGCGGTGTACCGGGGGTTAAAGGGAAGCATCGGCAGGGAGGGGGCTCCCTCCGTGCTTCCCTGAGCCCCCCACGGCAGCGCAATGTGCAGCGCTGCTGCGGAGGACTCCTTCCCTACAGGCCCCCGGATCCAAGATGGCGACGGGGGCCTGTAGGGAGCTGACTTCCTCACTGCCTGCAAAGTGCAGGCATGAGGAAAGCCTGTGCAGTGCCTGTGACAGATCCCTGATCTGTCACAGTGATCTGTGATGTGACAGATCAGCGATCTGTCACAGGACAGTGATGTCCCACCTGGGACTATGTAATAAAGTAAAAAAAAAAAAAAAAAGTGTAAAAATAATTTTAAAAAAATCGCTAAATAAATTAGTAAAAAAAAAAAATATTCTCCCAATAAATTCATTTTTTGAAAATAAAAAAAAAACAATAAAAGTACACATATTTGGAATCGCTGCGTCCGTAACGACCCGCCCTATAAAACTGTCCCATTAGTTAACCCCTTTAGCGAACCCCTTAAAAAATAAAAATAAAAAATGAAGCAAAAAATAATGATTTATTATCATACCGCCAAACAAAAAGTGCAATAACGCGCGATCAAAAAGACGCATATAAATATCCATGGCACCGCTGAAAACGTCATCTTGTCCCGCAAAAAAAACGAGCCGCCACACAGCGTCATCAGCGAAAAAATAAAAAAGTTATAGCTCGCAGAATAAAGCGATGCAAAAATAATTATTTTTTATATAAAATTGTTTTCATTGCATAAAACCGACAAAACATAAAAAACGACCTAAATGAGGTATCGCTGTAACCGTACTGACCCGAAGAATAAAACTGCCTTATAAATTTTACCGCAGGCGGAACGGTGTAAACCCTCCCCCCCTAAAGAAATTCATGAAACGCTGGTTTTTGTTCATTCTGCGTCCCAAAAATCGGAATAAAAAGCGATCAAAAAGTGTCACGTGCCCGAAAATGGCACCAATAAAAACGTCAACTCGTCCCGCAAAGAATAAGACCCCACATGACTCGGTGGGTCAAAATACGGAAAAATTATAGCTCTCAATATGTGGTGATGCAAAAACTATTTTTACAATAAAAAGCGTCTTTTAGCGTGTGACAGCCGCCAAACATAAAACCCGCCATAAATAGTAAATCAAACCCCCCGATATCACCCCCTTAGTTAGGGAAAAATAATAAAATAAAAAAATGTATTTATTTCCATTTTCCCATTAGGGTTAGGGCTGAGATTAGGGTTAGGGGTGTGTTGGGGTTAGGGTTGGAGTTATAATTGGGGGTTTCCACTGTTTGGGCACATCAGGTGCTCTCCAAATGCAACATGGCGTCTGATCTCAATTGCAGCCAATTCTGCGTTGAAAAAGTCAAATGCTGCTCCTTCCCTTCCAAGCTCTGCCATGCGCCCAGTGTTTTACCCCCACATGTAGGGTATCAGCCTACTCAGGACAAATTGCAAAACAATTTTTGGGGTCCAATTTCTCCTGTTACCGTTAGGAAAATAAAAAATTGGGGGCAAAAATATTTTTGTGGAAAAAAAAGATTTTTTTATTTTCACGTCCAGGCGTTATAAACTTCTGTGAAGCACTTGGGGGTTCAAAGTGCTCACCACACATATAGATAAGTTCCTTAGGGGGTCTAGTTTCCAAAATGGGGTCACTTGTGGGGAGTTTCAATAGTTTACGTACATCAGAGGCTCTGCAAACGCACACGACACCCGCAGACCATTCCATCAAAGTCTGCATTCCAAAACGTCACTACTTCCCTTCCGAGCCCCGACGTGTGTCCATACAGTAGTTTTCTCCCACATATGGGGCGTCAGCGTACTCAGGCCAAATTGGACAACAACTTTTGGGGTCCAATTTCTCCTGGTACCCTTGGGAAAATAAAAAAATTGGAGATTAATTGATCATGTTTGTGGAAAAAATACGATTTTTTTATTTTCATGCCTGGGCATTATAAACTTCTGTGAAGCCCTTGGGGGTTCAAAGTTCTCACCACACATCTAGATAAGTTCCTCAGGGGGTCTAGTTTCCAAAATGGGGTGATTTGTGGGGGTTTCCACTGTTTAGGTACATCAGAGGCTCTCCAAAAGCAACATGACACCCGCAGACCATTCTATCAAAGTCTGCATTCCAAAACGTCACTACTTCCCTTCCGAGCCCCGACGTGTGCCCATACAGTAGTTTTCTCCCACATATGGGGTGTCAGCGTACTCAGGACAAATTGGACAACAACTTTTGGGGTCCAATTTCTCCTGGTACCCTTGGGAAAATGAAAAAATTGGTGACTAAAAGATCATGTTTGTGGAAAAAATACGATTTTTTTATTTTCACGCCCGGGCGTTATAAACTTCTGTGAAGCACTGGGGGTTCAAAGTGCTCACCACACATCTAGATAAGTTCCTTGGGGGGTCTAGTTTCCAAAATGGTGTCATTTGTGGGGGGTTTCTACTGTTTTGGTACATCAGGGGCTTTCCAAACGCGACATGGTGTCCGATCTCAATTGCAGCCAAAAACTTCAAATGGCGCTGCTTCCCTTCCGAGCTCTGCCATGCGCCCAAATAGTCATTTACACCCACATATGGGGTATCAGCGTACTCAGGACAAATTGCACAATAACTTTTAGGGTCCTGTTACCCTTGGAAAAATAAAAATTGGGGGTGAAAAGATCATTTTTGTGGAAAAAATATGATTTTTTAATTGTACCGCTGTACGTTATAAACTTCTGTGAAGCCCTTGTGGGTTCAAAGTTCTCACCACATATCTAGATAAGTTCCTTGGGGGGTCTAGTTTCCAAAATGGGGTCACTTGTGGGGGGTTTCCACCGTTTAGGTACATCAGGGGCTCTCCAAACGCGACATGGCATCTGATCTGAATTCCAGCCAATTTTGCATTGAAAAAGTCAAACGGCGCTCCTTCCCTTCTGAGGTCTGCCATGCGCCGAAACAGTGGTTCCCCCCCACATATCAGGTATCAGCGTACTCAGGACAAATTGCACAATAACTTTTGCAGTCCAATTTCTCCTGTTACCCTTGGTAAAATAAAAAAAATTGAACCTGAAGTTTTTTTTTTTAGTGAAAAAAAGTTAAATGTTTATTTTTTTTAAAAAATATTCAAAAAATTCCTGTGAAGCACCTAAAGGGTTAATAAACTTCTTGAATGTGGTTTTGAGCACCTTAAGGGGTGCAGTTTTTAGAATGGTGTCACTTTTGGGTATTTTCTATCATATAGACCCCTCAAAGTGGCTTCAAATGTGATGTGGTCCGTAAAAATAAAATTGTGATGCAAAAATGAGAAATCGCTGGTCAATTTTTAACCCTTATAACTTCCTAACAAAAAAAAATTTTGGTTTCAAAATTGTGCTGATGTAAAGTAAACATGTGGGAAATGTTATTTATTAAGTTTTTTGTGTGCCATATCTCTGTGATTTAAGGGCATAAAAATTAAAAGTTGGAAAATTGCGAAATTTTCAAAATTTTCGCCAAATTTCCATTTTTTTCACAAATAAACACAAGTTATATGAATGAAATTTTACCACTAACATGAAGGACAATATGTCACGAGAAAACAATGTCAGAATCACCGGGATCCATGGAAGCTCCAGAGTTATGACCTCATAAAGGGACAGTGGTCAGAATTGTAAAAATTGTCCAGGTCATTAACGTGCAAACCACCCTTGGGGCTTAATTTCGCCCTGCTGGAGGCGGTGTATCCAGTTTCACGTGTAATTCTGAAATTTGCCTGCTGGAGGTGGTGTATCTGGCTGCACGTTTTATTATTTAAATTCGCCCTACTGGAGGCGGTGTATCCAGGGTCGCGAGTGTCATATAAATTCGCCATGCTGGAGGCAGTGTGTCCAGTCACACGTGACCATCACAAGTCCATTACAACAAGGTCAAGCAGCAGACATTAAGGACAACAAAGCTACAGACTGGCAGATGGCGAAAACGACTCTCCACTGACCGGGATGACCGTCATCTTATTCGAATGTCACTCGGCAACCACAGGATGACATCAAGTGACCTACAGAAGGAATGGCAAATGGCAGCTGGGGTGAAGTGCACGGCAAGAACAGTTCATAACAGGCTCCTAGAGGCAAAGCTCAGGTCATGTAAAGCTAGAAAAAATCCTTTCATCAATGAGAAGCAACGGAGAGCCAGGCTGAAGTTGGCCAAAGAGCCTAAGGATTTGGACCATAGAGGACTGGAGTAAGGTAATCTTCTCTGATGAGTCTAATTTTCAGCTTTGTCCAACACCTGGTCGTCTAATGGTTAGGCGGAGACCTGGAGAGGCGTACAAGCCGCAGTGTCTTGCACCCACTGTGAAATTTGCTGGAGGATCGGTGATCTGGGGATGCTTCAGCAAGGCTGGAATTGGGCAGGTTAATCTTTGTGAAGGACGTATGAATCTAGCCGCATACAAGGTTATCCTGGAAAAACAGCTGATTCCTTCTGCTCAGGCAATGTTCCCCAACTCTGAGGACAATGCGCTATGCCACACAGGTAGGTCATCAATGTGTGGATGAAGGACCACCACATCACATCCCTGCCATGGCCGCCCGATCTCCAGACCTGAACCCCACTGAGAACTTCTAGAATGTAATCAGGAGGAAGATGGAGAGTCACAAGCCATCAAAGAAGAACTGCTGACATGTGTGTACCGGGAGCGGCATAAGGTCACTGGTGGAAAGTGTCAGCGGAGTCTCAGTCTTCCAATTAGAAATCGCCCAGACCTGAATAAGATGATTTGTTCTTTATTGCTCATGTCGGCACGGAGAGAGAATGACGGCCGCACCGGGTGTGACCAGTCACCTGTCTGAAGGACGTTCACAATACAAAGTTTGCAAAATAGTACACACTAGCTGAAGAGCCCGGCTCTGCCCGGCCATAGTAACTAACTACGGCTATAGCAAATTATAATGATTATATCTATATATAGATTAGTAGCACAATAGCGCCCAATACTTTATACAACTTTAGTGGCGGTACCCTATGAAGAGTCCACGGTCTGGGGCACCGCTAGGTGCTATTTTTTTTGCCATAATGGCGTGACTCTGTTCCTTATGGGACCACTTTACTGCTGCTCCTCCTCACCATGATGAGTCAGCCCTGTGGGTTCGCTGTCGTCTTAGACCTATTATGGTTGTGATTACAGTGAGTACAGGCAGCGACGCGATCTGGGCTCTCTATAGAGCATGGTCTACCGTCTCGGTGCAGTGGGTTGTCATCCCCTTCTGCTCGCCCTCCTGGCTTTTGGTGTCAGTTATTTATGTGCAGTTTTGCTATGTATGTTTATTGTACACATTTGTTATAATAAAGTTTGATATATTTCTCTAAAATTTATTTTGGATTCAATCGCTCTGTGTTTCTCTGTCTATATATATCTATATATAGCTGTAGGTGAAACAGGAAAGCCAGGACCCCCGGAACAGCCCACCCAAACCCAACCTGACCAGACCACCAATCACAGCAACCTGACAAAAGCCAGAATCAGGAAGATGGTAGACGAAGGCCAGGAGAGGTACGTAAGTGACTGGAAGAACGACATCATCAGCTCACAGAAACTGACCATGTACCGGAGTCTACAGAGAGACTACAGACTGGCCCCATACCTGGAGAAACTCCCGGACCCCAGAGACCACAAGATCCTGAGCCGGTATAGACTCAGTGCCCACAGTCTGGCCATCGAATCCGGCCGACACAGGCAGAGCTACAAGCCCAGGGAGGAAAGACTGTGCCAACACTGTGACCAGGAGGCCCTGGAGGATGAGACCCACTTCCTGCTACACTGCTCCAAATACTCAGCAGTGAGGGACACTCACTTCAGGAGACTCTCACATCTCTTCCCGGATTTCACCACCATGAAGGAGGAAGAGAAAACATATATCCTGCTGGGGGAAGAAGAGAGAGCGGTGGAGATAGCAGCGCATTATGTGAACGAATGCCATAGACTGCGAGAAAGAGAACTATGATATGTCATGGACTTCTATGGCCCCCACCCTGGATCTGCCCCAATCCCCCATCCACCTTCCCTATGCCATCCCAGAGAGCGGAGGGCGCACTAGACTCCTCCCAGAGAGCGGAGGGCGCACTAGACTCCTCCCAGAGAGCGGAGGGCGCACTAGACTCCTCCCAGAGGGCGCACTAGACTCCCCCCAGAGAGCGGAGGGCGCACTAGACTCCTCCCAGAGAGCGGAGGGCGCAGTAGACTCCCCCCAGAGAGCGGAGGGCGCACTAGACTCCTCCCAGAGAGCGGAGGGCGCACTAGACTCCCCCCAGAGAGCGGAGGGCGCACTAGACTCCTCCCCAGAGAGCGGAGGGCGCACTAGACTCCCCCCAGAGAGCGGAGGGCGCACTAGACTCCTCCCAGAGAGCGGAGGGCGCACTAGACTCCTCCCAGAGAGCGGAGGGCGCACTAGACTCCTCCCAGAGAGCGGAGGGCGCACTAGACTCCCCCCAGAGCGGAGGGCGCACTAGACTCCTCCCCAGAGAGCGGAGGGCGCACTAGACTCCCCCCAGAGAGCGGAGGGCGCACTAGACTCCTCCCAGAGAGCGGAGGGCGCACTAGACTCCTCCCAGAGAGCGGAGGGCGCACTAGACTCCTCCCAGAGAGCGGAGGGCGCACTAGACTCCTCCCAGAGCGGAGGGCGCACTAGACTCCTCCCCAGAGAGCGGAGGGCGCACTAGACTCCTCCCAGAGAGCGGAGGGCGCACTAGACTCCTCCCAGAGAGCGGAGGGCGCACTAGACTCCTCCCAGAGAGCGGAGGGCGCACTAGACTCCTCCCAGAGAGCGGAGGGCGCACTAGACTCCTCCCAGAGGGCGCACTAGACTCCCCCCAGAGAGCGGAGGGCGCACTAGACTCCTCCCAGAGAGCGGAGGGCGCACTAGACTCCCCCCAGAGCGGAGGGCGCACTAGACTCCTCCCCAGAGAGCGGAGGGCGCACTAGACTCCCCCCAGAGAGCGGAGGGCGCACTAGACTCCTCCCAGAGAGCGGAGGGCGCACTAGACTCCTCCCAGAGAGCGGAGGGCGCACTAGACTCCTCCCAGAGAGCGGAGGGCGCACTAGACTCCCCCCAGAGAGCGGAGGGCGCACTAGACTCCTCCCAGAGAGCGGAGGGCGCACTAGACTCCTCCCAGAGAGCGGAGGGCGCACTAGACTCCTCCCAGAGAGCGGAGGGCGCACTAGACTCCTCCCAGAGCGGAGGGCGCACTAGACTCCTCCCCAGAGAGCGGAGGGCGCACTAGACTCCTCCCAGAGAGCGGAGGGCGCACTAGACTCCTCCCAGAGAGCGGAGGGCGCACTAGACTCCTCCCAGAGAGCGGAGGGCGCACTAGACTCCTCCCAGAGAGCGGAGGGCGCACTAGACTCCTCCCAGAGGGCGCACTAGACTCCCCCCAGAGAGCGGAGGGCGCACTAGACTCCTCCCAGAGAGCGGAGGGCGCACTAGACTCCCCCCAGAGCGGAGGGCGCACTAGACTCCTCCCCAGAGAGCGGAGGGCGCACTAGACTCCCCCCAGAGAGCGGAGGGCGCACTAGACTCCTCCCAGAGAGCGGAGGGCGCACTAGACTCCTCCCAGAGAGCGGAGGGCGCACTAGACTCCTCCCAGAGAGCGGAGGGCGCACTAGACTCCCCCCAGAGCGGAGGGCGCACTAGACTCCTCCCCAGAGAGCGGAGGGCGCACTAGACTCCTCCCAGAGAGCGGAGGGCGCACTAGACTCCTCCCAGAGAGCGGAGGGCGCACTAGACTCCTCAGCGTCGGTCACACGTTCAGTATTTGGTGCGTATTTTACCTCAGGAGACACGCGGACTCCTCTCCTCCCGCCCTCTCCTGTCCTGTCTTAACTTGTTTGCTAGATCATTGTTGTTTAAAAGGTATTTCTTTAATAATGATCTCCAGTGTCTTTTTCCCACAGAAGAGGAGCAGGAGGCAATAAGAACTTTGGAGACGCTAGCGGCTGAGCATGATGATGAGGGAGGTAAGGTTCCACCCTCTATCCGGTTGAGATCAGTGAAATTCCCCCCATTTACATCATGCCCGAGTATAGACCTTTTTGTACGTGTGGTGACTGAGGAATTTAAGAAGATTCCCAAGTATGGCAGAGCTGACAATTTAACCAAAGATGAAAGGGTGAGGCTCAAATACCTTCAAAATCTTTCAGATGTGCTGTTAAAACCGGCTGATAAAGGTGGCAATGTAGTGATCTGGCCTATAGCAATGTACGAGAGGGAGGCATTACGCCAATTAAACAACTCGGTATGTTATAAAAAACTCACATATAATCCCCTTTCGGCCTTTGTTGCTAAGTTGAATGTGATCATCAACAAGGCTGTGATCAATGGCACTGTCACCAAACAATTGGCCGCAGCACTCACTGTTAAAGAGCTTACCATAGCCACATTGTATCTCTTGCCTAAAATTCATAAAGACATCAAGTCACCACCGGGCAGACCTATTATATCTGGTCGAGGGAATTTCCTTGAGAACATCAATAAATGGATTGACCATCATCTTCAGCCGTTGGTATCCAGCCTTCCGTCTTTCCTCAAGGACACTGGAGATTTATTGCGGAAGGTCGATGGACTCTGTATGGAGAGTGATTCTCTTCTTGCTTCCACTGATGTTGAGTCCCTATATACCAATATCAAGCACGCCGATGGTTTACGTGCCGTTAAATTCTTTCTAACTACTTCCACACTCTCGGTGGGACTTAGGGACCTCATCTTGGAACTTTTAGAGTTCACTCTCACACACAACTTTTTTGTGTTCAAGGGGTCCTTCTACCTGCAGCTTCAGGGGACTGCAATGGGTGCGGCCTTTGCGCCATCCTATGCTAATCTCTTCCTGGGGCTGTGGGAGAGGGACCTCTTCCTGTCTGATAAACAGGGGTTGATCGAGCGTGTCCAATTATGGGCACGCTATATCGACGATATCTTCTTTATCTTTCAGGGCAGCTCCATCGACCTTCTACAATTTATATCTGATTTGAACAACAATGATCTTAACATTAGGCTTACTTTGACCTGGGATCCGTCTAGGATCAATTTTTTAGATGTTTCCATTAGAAAAGATACAGAAGGCACCATCCAGACGGACATCCACCGTAAGGAAACATCTAGTAATACCCTACTTCACGCCTCGTCTTGCCATCCGCGTCATCTTATTAAAGCTATTCCAGTGGGGCAGTTTTTACGTCTCCGTCGTATCTGTTCCACTGATATGGATTTTGAATATCGTGCTAATGAATTGAAAGCTCGTTTTCTATCTCGTGGATACAGTAGACGGAGTGTTAAGAGGGCCTATCAACGTGCCAAACATATGAGTCGTAATGATTTATTATATAGGTGGCGCAATAAGACGGAGGGGAGTGATGTTGTTCGATTCATCACTTCCTTTCACCCCCAGCATAAGATGATGCGTGACGCAATGAATAAGGCGTGGCCGATCCTTGCGGTTGATCCAATTTTGAATAAATTCCTCCCCGAATATCCATCTATTACTTTTAGAAGGGCAAGGAATTTACGTGATCAGCTGGTGTCGAGTCACTATGTTGATCGTCCATTGCGTACTTTTCTGGATGATATACCAATGAGAAATGGTTGTTTTCCCTGTGGCAGATGTATAGCTTGCCCCAATATTGAGAGGAGTACCCTTTTTACCAATCATGATGGTACCAGGACATTTTCTATCAAGCAACATATATCATGCACCAGTCGGTACGTGATTTATTACGCTACTTGCCCTTGTGGTCTAATCTATGTGGGGATGACCACACGGCAGTTAAAGGTATGCACGAGGGAACATGTCCTGGGTATAGTGGCTGCTGCCACGTGTGATGACGATCTAAGTCTAAAGACCTTACCCAGGCATTTTAAGCAATTCCATCAATGTAATGCTACACTCCTTAAAGTAAGGGGCATTGAAGCTCTTAATATTAACATAAGGGGTGGCAAATTATCTAATCGCTTGGCGAGGTCTGAAACGAGATGGATTTGGACTTTGGACACCATCCATCCACGTGGCCTTAATGAAAATATTTCTTATGCCCCATATTTGTAGTTACCTTTTGAGTTGGTATTTGTGGACACTATGGTTCTATTATTTGTTTTTAAATTCTGTTTTTATCATTATAGTATTCTGAATATGACTGGATGTTATCCGTAACGGTGGAAAGAGTTCGTAGATCGTCTGGCAACATCAAGCTGCTTAATGGATGCTATATATTTTTGTTGTCTTATTTAATTTGACACAATTCTGAGATTTTTGTATCATTTATTAGAGTATTTAAACACATAATTTTTACATGTAATATGTGTTTATGGGGCTATATATATGTTATACTGCAGTGATACTGTTTCTGTTACTGGCTATGCTATATAACAGCTCAGTGTGTTTTGTATTACTCTGTAATATTGTATATATTTTTTGTATTTTGTGGCATTCCGTGCTATGGGGTAATTTTCTATACAATTTACCTCTTGTGTGTGGGTGGCTTATTTTGATGATTTTATTACATCGTGCCATACAGTGAATTTTTGTATTCAAATCTTGCTAATTTTGATAATTACACTTTTACATGGAGACCAGGTCCTATATACTATAGCTTTAGTTTTGGATCCGGTCAATTATGAGCCAAACAATCTTTTTTCATTGAATTGGCCCATATATATGCACCTATTATGCGGCCATTTACTTGTGGCTTTGGCCATTTGCTGTTTCTATAGGTCAGTGTTATAGACTTAGTGCAAATCTTGGTTATTTGTTACTAATACTACGTGGCTACTGGTTTGTCATTTAACACTGTATTTCGCCACATTCCACAAAATATTCAGTTGTTATTATTATTTTTTGTTTGCCCCATCTTTTGCCCTGTTTAAATATGGCCGCTTTAGCCTGCTGTCATCTCTGCGCGTGCGCTTTGTCCGTCTGTTGGCCGGTGGGCGGTCTCTGCTCGGAGAGCTGGATCACGTGGGCCCGCGTGTTTCAGGCTCTGCCGTAGCACTGAACCAGCTGGCCAATGGCGGACAGCGCGCGCCTTGATGACTTCCGGCGGGCGTGCAATATAATGCCCGATGGGTATACTACTCTCCACGCCCCCTGAGGAAGGAGTTCTTTTAACTCCGAAACGCGCGTCGGGGATAGGACCGACCTTGCTGCTCTCCTCCCCGTATTTCAGGTATAGTAATGCAGTTTATTATGTTACCTCATGACGTGTACCATACATTAATTTTGCAGGTGCACATTTGCACCTTGTCAGGGTATACTCCCTATGAAGGATTGTAGCACTTGCTGTATGATTTGTTATATTACATTCTATATAACCTCCTGACTTGTATTAGCTATACCATCTAGCTCTGCATTCTATTATCCTGGCGGGGTGTTTGCAGCTTTGTTGGCCCTTCATGACCATCGTGTTCATTTATATGCTGTTCCTTTTCCCTGTCCAAACACTGTGTGTCCATATCCAATAATGTTTTAATATTATATTTAATAAATATCATAGTTTTATGGATCTTTTGACTGCTTTTTTGTTTGGTACTTCCTGTGTACAAAGTTCAAACTTTGCGCGTGTGAGGAGGAGGAGCTACGGCTGCTCTAAGCCCCGCCCCCGCCATCCTCGCGGCGTCCCAGCACGGAACAACATGTGGCGCCCAGCTCGGGTTCTTTTCAGAGGTCCCCGCCCTCTTACCGCCCATCGCGGCAGTCGCTATACTTCAGTACCTACCAAATAAACATGAGGATGTTGTGCTTGGCTTTCCCCGCCCTCTAGTTCCGCCCCTTTCCCCGTTGGCTCCGCCCTACTAGCGGCACGTGGACTTAGACTCTCCCTTATTTATCGCTGTGTGGGCGTGGTCACCAGAGACTACACCTAAATGGGCGGGTCACTGCAGTGGGCGGAAGAGCTGGGGGCGGGGCGCTGGAGATTCACCGCAATAACGGAAGTGAGAACGGACGGTGAGTGCGGAGCGTGTGCCGGGTATACCGCTCTCTGTGGGGCCTCTCGTCTGTAGCTCTGCGCTCTCCTCCTGGCTGTGGGGTCTCTCGTCTGTAGCTCTGCGCTCTCCTCCTGGCTGTGAGGCCTCTCGTCTGTAGCTCTGCGCTCTCCTCCCGGCTGTGAGGCCTCTCGTCTGTAGCTCTGCGCTCTCCTCCCGGCTGTGAGGCCTCTCGTCTGTAGCTCTGCGCTCTCCTCCTGGCTGTGGGGCCTCTCGTCTGTAGCTCTGCGCTCTCCTCCTGGCTGTGAGGTCTCTCGTCTGTAGCTCTGCGCTCTCCTCCTGGCTGTGAGGTCTCTCGTCTGTAGCTCTGCGCTCTCCTCCTGGCTGTGGGGCCTCTTGTCTGTAGCTCTGCGCTCTCCTCCCGGCTGTGAGGTCTCTCGTCTGTAGCTCTGCGCTCTCCTCCCGGCTGTGAGGCCTCTCGTCTGTAGCTCTGCGCTCTCCTCCCGGCTGTGAGGTCTCTCGTCTGTAGCTCTGCGCTCTCCTCCCGGCTGTGAGGCCTCTCGTCTGTAGCTCTGCGCTCTCCTCCTGGCTGTGGGGTCTCTCGTCTGTAGCTCTGCGCTCTCCTCCCGGCTGTGGGGCCTCTCGTCTGTAGCTCTGCGCTCTCCTCCCGGCTGTGGGGCCTCTTGTCTGTAGCTCTGCGCTCTCCTCCCGGCTGTGAGGTCTCTCGTCTGTAGCTCTGCGCTCTCCTCCCGGCTGTGGGGCCTCTTGTCTGTAGCTCTGCGCTCTCCTCCCGGCTGTGAGGTCTCTCGTCTGTAGCTCTGCGCTCTCCTCCTGGCTGTGGGGCCTCTCGTCTGTAGCTCTGCGCTCTCCTCCTGGCTGTGAGGCCTCTCGTCTGTAGCTCTGCGCTCTCCTCCCGGCTGTGAGGTCTCTCGTCTGTAGCTCTGCGCTCTCCTCCCGGCTGTGAGGTCTCTCGTCTGTAGCTCTGCGCTCTCCTCCCGGCTGTGAGGCCTCTCGTCTGTAGCTCTGCGCTCTCCTCCTGGCTGTGAGGCCTCTCGTCTGTAGCTCTGCGCTCTCCTCCCGGCTGTGGGGCCTCTCGTCTGTAGCTCTGCGCTCTCCTCCCGGCTGTGGGGCCTCTCGTCTGTAGCTCTGCGCTCTCCTCCTGGCTGTGAGGCCTCTCGTCTGTAGCTCTGCGCTCTCCTCCCGGCTGTGAGGCCTCTCGTCTGTAGCTCTGCGCTCTCCTCCTGGCTGTGAGGCCTCTCGTCTGTAGCTCTGCGCTCTCCTCCCGGCTGTGGGGCCTCTCGTCTGTAGCTCTGCGCTCTCCTCCCGGCTGTGGGGCCTCTCGTCTGTAGCTCTGCGCTCTCCTCCTGGCTGTGAGGCCTCTCGTCTGTAGCTCTGCGCTCTCCTCCTGGCTGTGGGGCCTCTCGTCTGTAGCTCTGCGCTCTCCTCCTGGCTGTGAGGCCTCTCGTCTGTAGCTCTGCGCTCTCCTCCTGGCTGTGAGGCCTCTCGTCTGTAGCTCTGCGCTCTCCTCCTGGCTGTGAGGCCTCTCGTCTGTAGCTCTGCGCTCTCCTCCCGGCTGTGGGGCCTCTCGTCTGTAGCTCTGCGCTCTCCTCCTTCTCTGCAGACCGTCTCACCTATATCTGTGTTCTGTGCTCTTCTGCAGGGTATTGCTCGGGATCTCCGGACAGGACGCAGCTGGCACTGAGGGGGTTACCTCCGCCCATCGTCTGTGACATTTGCTCCGGACATTTTTAGTTCCCTGACTGTGTGGGACGTGGAGCGCTGCACAGCATATCGCTCCTGGGACTCTCCGTAATCCTTCACTC
This sequence comes from Dendrobates tinctorius, assembly GCF_039654945.1. Lineage (NCBI taxonomy): Eukaryota > Metazoa > Chordata > Amphibia > Anura > Dendrobatidae > Dendrobates > Dendrobates tinctorius. Next base: position 4,855,475 of record NW_027362033.1, on the reverse strand, counting down.
GGGAATACCGGAGTACTGGGGCTGTCAGTGCTCCACTCCCTGCGAGAGCTGCAGGTAAGAATCATAGGTGCAGTGCATTGTGGGAGCTGGGGGGGCACAGGTGAGGGCTCTGAATATGGGGGTCCGGGAATGTTGTGTACAGAGCCCGGAATAATCCGAGAGGCGCAGACCTCCGACTGATCCCACAGCGTATCACCGTGTAATGCTCCTTATACCGGGCTCTGTGGGGGGGGGATGTACCGTGTAATGCTCCTTATACCGGGCTCTGTGGGGGGATGTACCGTGTAATGCTCCTTATACCGGGCTCTGTGGGGGGATGTACCGTGTAATGCTCCTTATACCGGGCTCTGTGGGGGGATGTACCGTGTAATGCTCCTTATACCGGGCTCTGTGGGGGGATGGACCGTGTAATGCTCCTTATACCGGGCTCTGTGGGGGGATGGACCGTGTAATGCTCCTTATACCGGGCTCTGTGGGGGGATGGACCGTGTAATGCTCCTCATACCGGGCTCTGTGGGGGGATGGACCGTGTAATGCTCCTTATACCGGGCTCTGTGGGGGGATGGACCGTGTAATGCTCCTTATACCGGGCTCTGTGGGGGGATGGACCGTGTAATGCTCCTTATACCGGGCTCTGTGGGGGGATGGACCGTGTAATGCTCCTTATACCGGGCTCTGTGGGGGGATGGACCGTGTAATGCTCCTTATACCGGGCTCTGTGGGGGGATGGACCGTGTAATGCTCCTTATACCGGGCTCTGTGGGGGGATGGACCGTGTAATGCTCCTCATACCGGGCTCTGTGGGGGGATGGACCGTGTAATGCTCCTCATACCGGGCTCTGTGGGGGGATGGACCGTGCAATGCTCCTCATACCGGGCTCTGTGGGGGGATGGACCGTGTAATGCTCCTTATACCGGGCTCTGTGGGGGGATGGACCGTGTAATGCTCCTTATACCGGGCTCTGTGGGGGGATGGACCGTGTAATGCTCCTTATACCGGGCTCTGTGGGGGGATGGACCGTGTAATGCTCCTTATACCGGGCTCTGTGGGGGGATGGACCGTGTAATGCTCCTTATACCGGGCTCTGTGGGGGGATGGACCGTGTAATGCTCCTTATACCGGGCTCTGTGGGGGGATGGACCGTGTAATGCTCCTTATACCGGGCTCTGTGGGGGGATGGACCGTGTAATGCTCCTTATACCGGGCTCTGTGGGGGGGGGATGGACCGTGTAATGCTCCTCATACCGGGCTCTGTGGGGGGGATGTACCCTGTGCTGCTGTCAGTGACTGCCCGGTCTCTTCTCTTTCAGGGTCTGGATGTCGGTGGGCAGTTATGGGGGGCTTCCGCTCGGTTCATGTCCGCCAGTTACTGCACAACAAGTTTGTCGTTGTCCTCGGAGACTCCAGTAAGTGACAAAATCCTACATGTACTGTGTGTATCTCTGTCTCCCTAATCTAAGGGCTGTCACATTGTAGAAGGATCAACTTTATTCTCATTTGCACAAGGAAAGACTAGAAGCAATGGGATGAAACTGAATGGGAGGAGACACAGATTAGATATTAGAAAAAACTTTTTGACAGAGTGATCAATGAGTGGAACAGGCTGCCACGAGAAGTGGTGAGTTCTCCTTCAATGGAAGTCTTCAGACAGAGGCTGGACAGACATCTGACTGGGATGATTTAGCGAATCCTGCTTTGAGCAGGGGGTTGGACCAGATGGCCCAGGAGGTCCCTTCCAACTCTACCATTCTGTGAATCTGCAGAGCAGTTTTCCCCAGTAGTCAGGTCATATCCGGCTGCTCGTGGTGATGATGGCTCGTGTCTGAGCAGTTCTCCCCATTAGTCAGGTCAGAGCCGGCTGCTCGTGGTGATGATGGCTCCGGGCTGTGTCTGAGCAGTTCTCCCCAGTAGTCAGGTCATAGCCAGCTGCTCGTGGTGATGATGGCTCCAGGCTCGTGTCTGAGCAGTTCTCCCCATTAGTCAGGTCACAGCCGGCTGCTCGTGGTGATGATGGCTCCAGGCTCGTGTCTGAGCAGTTCTCCCCAGTAGTCAGGTCAGAGTCGGCTGCTCGTGGTGATGATGGCTCCAGGCTCGTGTCTGAGCAGTTCTCCCCATTAGTCAGGTCATAGCCGGCTGCTCGTGGTGATGATGGCTCCAGGCTCGTGTCTGAGCAGTTCTCCCCAGTAGTCAGGTCATAGCCGGCTGCTCGTGGTGATGATGGCTCCAGGCTCGTGTCTGAGCAGTTCTCCCCAGTAGTCAGGTCATATCCAGCTGCTCGTGGTGATGATGGCTCCAGGCTCGTGTCTGAGCAGTTCTCCCCATTAGTCAGGTCATAGCCGGCTGCTCGTGGTGATGATGGCTCCAGGCTCGTGTCTGAGCAGTTCTCCCCAGTAGTCAGGTCAGAGTCGGCTGATCGTGGTGATGATGGCTCCAGGCTCGTGTCTGAGCAGTTCTCCCCAGTAGTCAGGTCAGAGTCGGCTGCTCGTGGTGATGATGGCTCCAGGCTCGTGTCTGAGCAGTTCTCCCCATTAGTCGGGTCATATCCGGCTGCTCGTGGTGATGACTGCTCCCGTTCACTGTGACTTTGTCTTTCAGTCCAGAGATCGGTGTATAAAGATCTTGTGAAGTTTCTGCAGAAAGACGAGTTTCTATCTGAAGAGCAGCTGAAAAGAAGACCGGTGAGCGTCTTACTTAATTTTGTGCTATAATCAGCAAATCGCAGGGAAGAGAAAGCAGCAAAGTTTCTGCTCATCGAATCTCTGCGGTAAAAATATCTGCACTGATATGAAAATTGGAAACAATCATGATGGATGGAGAGTCCTCAGGGGCCGAGGCCTTGTAATGGTGGAGAAGATGGCAGGTCCCAGCTCTGGAGGCTCCTCCGGCCTCGTCATCACAAAATCTGAGGAATCTTGGCAGTAATGAGACGAGCGATGGGAGGGGGAGACAGATGAGGTCTGGCGGGGGCATCGCAGCTCCTGGACCAGACCCCACGACCCCAACCTCACAGGGGCACCTCTGCCTGGACCAGTCCTCGCTTAGTGGGCAGGAGGCTTTTCACACTCTTTATCTATGAAATGCAGTGATATTTCTGGCCTCATCTGTCGCCCCCTTCCCACCTCTCCTTACATTACCGCTCTTTCCTATGAGGCTCCTCAGATTTTGTCTTGAACCTGACGCTTGATGAGGCTGCAGGATTCTCCAGAGCTGGGATCTGTTATCCTATCGGCCATTGATAAGCCCCCTGAGATCTCTACTATGTGATTACTTTTGTACTAAGATAATTAAGTGATAGATGGAGAAAGTGGGAACGGTGAGATGAGAAAAAGAAAGTGGATACGTTTTGCGCTACATTGTGAATCATTACCGGAAACACCATAAAAATAAATGCCAGATCGATACAGGAACGTCTGGAAGATGCCGATACAAAAAAAAGAGCCGACAACATGGATCCGGACCACAAATGAAGCGAACACGAAAACCAGATCAGATCTCCGTTCTCAGTGAGAACATTCAGGAAAACACAAATCAGCCCAAAGTGAAATGAAAAACTGAAATCACAGGCGGATCCGGATCACAATGATCTGTGTATGAGCTCGCGTGTCTGTATGTGTCCTGACATCCCATTATGTAGTCAGCAGTATTTCATACACTGGAGTTGAATGAATCTGTGAGGGCACAAGCTCCAGACTGACCTCCAAGTGGTCCTTAGTAAGGTGCTCCAGTGTCCTGTCTGTACCTGGTTCCTTATCTGTGATATCCTTAGTAAGATGCTCCACTGTCCTGTCTGTACCTGGTTCCTTATCTGTGATATCCTTAGTAAGGGGCTCCTGTGTCCTGTACCTGGTTCCTTATCTGTGATATCCTTAGTAAGGTGCTCCTGTGTCCTGTCTGTACCTGGTTCCTTATCTGTGATATCCTTAGTAAGGTGCTCCTGTGTCCTGTCTGTACCTGGTTCCTTATCTGTGATATCCTTAGTAAGGTGCTCCTGTGTCCTGTCTGTACCTGGTTCCTTATCTGTGATATCCTTAGTAAGGGGCTCCAGTGTCCTGTCTGTACCTGGTTCCTTATCTGTGATATCCTTAGTAAGGTGCTCCTGTGTCCTGTCTGTACCTGGTTCCTTATCTGTGATATCCTTAGTAAGGTGCTCCTGTGTCCTGTCTGTACCTGGTTCCTTATCTGTGATATCCTTAGTAAGGTGCTCCTGTGTCCTGTCTGTACCTGGTTCCTTATCTGTGATATCCTTAGTAAGGTGCTCCTGTGTCCTGTCTGTACCTGGTTCCTTATCTGTGATATCCTTAGTAAGGTGCTCCTGTGTCCTGTCTGTACCTGGTTCCTTATCTGTGATATCCTTAGTAAGGTGCTCCAGTGTCCTGTCTGTACCTGGTTCCTTATCTGTGATATCCTTAGTAAGGGGCTCCAGTGTCCTGTCTGTACCTGGTTCCTTATCTGTGATATCCTTAGTAAGGGGCTCCAGTGTCCTGTCTGTACCTGGTTCCTTATCTGTGATATCCTTAGTAAGGGGCTCCTGTGTCCTGTCTGTACCTGGTTCCTTATCTGTGATGTCCTTAGTAAGGTGCTCCTGTGTCCTGTCTGTACCTGGTTCCTTATCTGTGATGTCCTTAGTAAGATGCTCCACTGTCTTATCTGTGATGGCCTTAGTAAGGGGCTCCAATGTCCTGTCTGTGCCTGGTTCCTTATCTGTGATATCCTTAGTAAGATGCTCCACTGTCCTGTTTGTACCTGGTTCCTTATCTGTGATGTCCTTAGTAAGGTGCTCCAGTGTCCTGTCTGTACCTGGTTCCTTATCTGTGATATCCTTAGTAAGGTGCTGTCGTGTCCTGTCTGTACCTGGTGCCGTATCTGTGGTCAGCATTGTAGGTCAGCTCCACTATCACTGTGAGCCCTTTCCATCCTTCCTCCTTCTACCCCAGCAATTAACTCCTACCAGTAATACTATAAACGGGTGCTACGTTGTGACTAACCTCGGTACACCGCCATCCCTCTATATAAACCCTCCACACTCGGGCTTAACCATGAAATTACGTTCTACTCACACCTAACATGATACATCTTGTTTCTAATAGAAAACCAATTTGGTCATAACTGGGGGGCTCTCATCCCCTCTTTTTCCAAATTTAATATAATCCGGTTTCATGTGTTTGCAGCTGATACATTGTTAAAAGTCAATTGGTAACAAAGTTTAAACTGTTTCTACCGGCTGAGGAGACCCCGGTGTGACTGTAGCATTACAGACCGGACCCCCGGCCGGCATGATGCAATCACCGCAGTGTTAGGACTCTGTCTCTTTAATGTTCGCACACAAAATATTCCCTGGAGCTTCAGACAAAATCTAAAATCCCGCAGATTGCGGAGACTCGTGGGCGTTCTGTGTAATCGGACACATCGGGATCTTTCTGTTCCAATGTGTTACACAACATTCCGCCATCTGCAGCGATGTTACATAGTTCAAGGTCTTTTCTCCACTACTACAAACACAGCAGATTAGTGACATTCTCCACCGGGGGAAACGCCGACATTACAGGACGAAAGGTGGAAGAAAGCCGCCCCCCCCCCACAAAAAGATTGGCGTCCAACCCTGACCTTGTGCTCAGATTAAAGATTACAAATACATAAAATGCACAAACAAGCAAACAATACATAAATATGGAAACTGAAATCACCTTATCTGCCCATATAATAAATGATGATTATTGCTGCGCCTGTAACAGTCCGTGTGGAGCAGTCCCAGCACAGCACCCATGATGGTGCCCATTACAGCCAGGTTATAATGGCAGATGTGACTTCAGAGCATCTGGGGCCGACTACCCCACATGTGGCACGTAGGGAGATGACGGGCCATACAAGGGTCACAATCTGGCTTCATCTTCCAGGGTCGGTTACCCCACCTGTGCCAAGCGCACAGAGAGGAGGTAACGACAAGCACAGGAAAAGGACAGTCTATAGAGGTACAAGGCCAGGAGACCGGAGGATCATAACCTGGCTTATCCAGATGTATCCAGGGTTCAGTGATGGACAGGGGCCGAAAACCCCTAGGTTGTTTCCTGTAGAATGATAGATCCGTGATGGTGCCATGATGTAAAACGGTTGCTGCTTGCTCTCTCTCGCGCTCTAATAGAGATGGGATAAAGTAGCATTACGTGATTATTTACATAGGTTTTCCCTCTCTGCTTTCAAAGTCACCAAACTGGCTCCGTAGCACAATGCACATAACGAAGCACCTCCGCAAACATCACTAGTGATCTAGGATAAGCGCGCACACTGTTATATGGAATATCCGCTTACAGTCACCATTACAGGCTCTTACACAAACAGTCTGTTTTCTTGACCAACCAGAAATCAACACTTAGTTTTCGAATTTAACATGCAGAAAACCTTCTCTTCTTGGTTTGCTATAAACAGTGGTCTGGGTGATTATGACACAATGCTGCGTCTCCACAGTCCAGATGTAAAACTATATTCACCGCACATTAAACGCCAAAAAAAACAAACAATGTTAATGCCCAAGAATCGCTTTCTTCTCGGTCTCTGCTCTTTCCACAAAAAATGTTATAAAACGAGATCAAAATGTTGTATGGAGGCCAAAGGGCTATCGATAAGAACGGGAGCTCCTTGTGGGAAAAGCCCCACCGCGCACAGCCCAATGACCCAACCGAACAGAATTAGAGTAGACTTGAATGACCTGCATGATGTAAACGCATGTTCACACTGGCCATAATAGCAAAAACAATGTATGTGTGTGTGTGTATATACCCTAATGAAAATAAGTAAAAAAGCACGTGCATTAAATAACATAGGGTACTTGGTAAACACTTTTGATCAAAAAAGTATAAAGCTGCCCCACCACGGCAAGGTGTACCCATTTGAGACAGTTACTACACTAACGGTAAAACCTACCTAGTGTGAATAGTGGCAGAGTCTCTGGGTCCCAAACGGATACCCAGCTTCAGAGGGACTATAAGGCTGAGTTCACACGTGGCGTTTTTTCACGTTTCCTCAGCGGTTTTAACCGTGCGATTTTGCCGCGAAAAATAAGCATCCCATGCATGCGGTTTTTACCGTGGCGGAATTGCTTTTGCGGTAAAAAAACGCAGCATGCTCATTAATATCGCGGCAATCCCGCACCCATAGGAATGCATTGTTCTGCTTACTTTCTGCATGTGGCTGTGCACACCATACGAAAAGTAAGCAGAACATTTGCGGATGGTACCCGCGGTCCGGAGGAGAGGAGACTGTCCTCTGGGCTTTGGGTACCATATCCCTGTAAAAAAAAAAAAAAAAATAGACTTTAAAATAACAAATATTGTTGTTCTCACGTTCCGACGTCCCGCGCAGCCTTCCCGCCTCTCTCCACGCTCCCGGTCCGGCTCTAGACTGACTAGGAAGAGGGATGCCTTGAGGTCCATTCACACTGTGAGATTTCCAGTGCAGATTGGCTGCTGATCACCCACTCGTTGGGCGAAATGATCATCGTTCGCGGCAGCACATCCTGTTCAGCAATCTGCGTGGCCGAGATCAATGGCAGCCTATGTGCACTGCGTGATCTAGGACAGATGGTTCAGTGCAGGTCTGAAGCGCGATCAGGCTACGACACATGGCTTGTCTAGGCCCCCTCCTCTGCGGCCCGCACATGTTATAATGTCATGAGAGATGGAACAATAAATGGATTCAAACGCAGGACGCAAAATACAATAAGTTTACTGAACTGATAAATGCGGAAAGGTACATGATATCTAAGGGAAGTATCAACAGAGATCAGCCCCGGCCACATGCAGAGCCGATAAACGCGCGTCGCTGCCTAGGGTGGTGGGCCTTCTCTGCAGCAGAGACCCACTACTCTTTCATCTTCCCCCTGTCTGACCCTGACTATATATAATCTATCCCCCTCCTGGAGCTGCACGTGTCTGTAAGGACACACACCGCTCCTGACGAGCCTGGGGCAGGTCCTCGGTAACGTGGTCTTGTGTTCATCTGTGCCGGGTTCCTTATCTGTGTAACTGAAGAATTGAAATGGTAGATTAACCCTTCCCAATGACTTCCGCTCCTGGTTCTACCACTTCGATGAATTCTTATCTGTAGCAATATGAATGTATGCTACTGATAATCCTCAGTTCACACTGCACTATACCTTCCACATCTGGGGTTAACCAGTCGCGCACCGGTAACCCATGTTTCCCAGGACACGGTTTGCTGTTTCTGATAGGTTTGCCGCCTTGCTGTATGTAACTGGTGTCCCGTCCGTGGCCTCTTCTTCCCACGGACCACCTTCTCTTGGTGCTCCGCTCTTCCATGGGACCCCGGTGCAGAAGTTTTAGCTGCCATGTTAAGATCTAGTATCTCTGGACCATAGTGCGAGGAGACCGCATCATGGATGCATTGGTATCTGGACTTTCTCCTATCGATCTCTCCTTTATTACGATGTTTCCGGTGATGATTAACCATGTAGCGGAGGCAGTTTCTGATGGATTTTCCTTTGTCGTCCAGTTCTTCTGATTATTCTGCACTTGGGGCACTGACACGAGCTCCGATCCTCCTCTACATGGCTGAGCCATTGTTCTTCTCCGCAGGGGGAGTTCACATTTGAGAATGACTCGCTGATAGAGGGCGGCCAAATGAATGAATTGCACAATGGGATCACGTACCGAGAAGTGCGGCAGTACCGGAGCAGCCACCATCTCGTCCGCTTCTACTTCCTGACCCGTGTCTACTCTGCTTACCTGGAGAGCATACTGTCTGATTTTCTGAGCGGCCCCCAACCGGACGTGCTGATAGTAAACTCCTGCATCTGGGATGTCAATAGGTGACCGCCACCACCATGGTGTCCGCCGCTGCCGCCCCGTATTGGTGACATCCTCATTGTCCTCATCTCCTGCAGGTACAATGACAAACAGCTGGAAAGCTACAAGGCCAACCTGGACCACCTGTTCCTGCGCCTCAGGCAGGTTCTGAGACCCCAGTGCCTCATCATGTGGACCATGACCATGCCGGTCGGATACAGGGAGAACGAGATCCCGGAGGTAACTGCACCAATGTCTGACCTTGGAGACAGGGGCTACATGTCACATGAAGACCTCACCGCCGTCTCCATCGGGGATCACAATCTACATTACCTATCAGGTTTTCTTTGGACTGGGGGAACAGAGTACCCAGAGGAAGCCCATGGGTAGAACAGATGGTGGGATTTGTCCCCACCTCGACAGGGCCATAGTGCTGAGCCCCCGCGCTGCCATGTTGGCGGCAGAGCGCTGTACTTCATCCATGTTATGCAGGCTAGTGTTCACACCTGATTGACGTCGCATCACAAAAATTGCCTGTTTGCTTGAAAGTGCCCGATATATCCGGTCAGCAGAAGCCACCACCATATGGCCGTATACAGGCCTCACGGGGGGCACGTTGCCCACCAGCTCCCACTGTAGTAAAGACCTTTTTATGGTACAATTTTCTCCATGACCTTCATCTTTGTTTTGCTTTTCTGCGTCTCCAGTTCCATAAGATCCCACACAACCTGCAGACGGGCATCGTGGAGGGGAACTTCTTCAGCGCCACTGTGGCGGATTTCCACAAGCTGGACGTGCTGGATATGCACTACCACTTCCGCTTTGACCTGAACTTCCGATGGCGTGATGGCGTCCACTGGAACTATTGGGCCCATCGGAAGTACACCCAGATCCTGCTGAACAACATTGCACTGGCCTGGGGGGTGGAGGCCCCCAAGGACCAGATGCCGGAAGGTGCGTAAGACCACTTCTCTCCGCACGGTGTGTTATCTGTTCTCTGGACACGGCTCGCTGTGGTCTGAGGAGCTGACAGTCTGCGGCCCCTGCCGTATCCTTAGACTGTGTCCTGCAGTGAGTGGACCTTAGGTCTGCACATTGCTGGGTGCTGCCCCATCCTTGTTATAATCTGCTCTTTTCCCCATGTTCCAGACTCTGTTGTTCATCTCGCGGCTCCTCGGTCGTCTGCACCTTACCCCAAGTCACAGCCCCCAAGACAGGAGCAAGAGCTCTATAGCCAGGGTAAGATGTCCTCGCTGCCCCTTCTATGGGGTAATTGTAGTATGACTGTGCTCGGGAGGGAGGACAGAGGCGCAGTATTGGGCCGACACAACCACTTCTGTGTCTCTGTGCAGGTGCGGCCTACACGCCGGGCTACATATCCTTCGATGGGAGTGAAATCAGCGCCGTGTCTGGTGAGTATGGCTACCTGCTCCACTATGGCCTCACACAGGGCGCTGGGCAGGCGGAGAGCAGGGGAGCAAGGAATGTGACCGAACATGTCACCGAGGAGAAGCTCTGCAGCCCTGATGCCGAGAACCACGCACAAGTGTCACTCCTCCATCATGACATGCCAACTCTTGCGCTGCGTCGTCGGCTCCTCCTCCTCCTCCTCCCCCCCCCCGCGCTGCGTCGTCGGCTCCTCCCCCCCCCCCCCCGCGCTGCGTCGTCGGCTCCTCCCCCCCCCCCCCCCGCGCTGCGTCGTCGGCTCCTCCTCCCCCCCCCCCCCCCCCGCGCTGCGTCGTCGGCTCCTCCTTCTTCTCCCCCCCCCCCCCCCCCCCGTCGTCGGCTCCTCCTCCTCCCACCGCAGCCTGATCCCCATGTATGCTGTTCTCTGCACTGATACTTAATACTGATGACATTTTTTGTTTCAGACGTTTCGCCCTTTGTGACCGATAGCCCTCTACTGAGTGCCGACATCACCCCCGGCTACTTCATCCGACCGCCAGGTAATCACCCCACAGTCAGTGATCATGGGGGGGGGGGGGTGGATTTATAGAGGGGAGGTCGGAGCGACCAACACCAACATCTTTACTCCCACCAGCAGCACCACAGCCACCTGAAAGTCCTTTTCTCCAATCACCTCCAGAGCTGCACTCACTATTCTGCTGTTTACATCCTGTCTTATACTCCAGTCACCTCCATTGCTGCACTCATTAGTCTGTCATTACGTTGTCTTATCCTCCAGTTGACAGTTCTCTAAGTAGCCAGTAGAAGTGAACACAGCTCTGGAGGTGAGTGGAGTGATAGATGATCTGATCCTTATATGACGATGTCAGATGATGGGTGGAGTAGTCCTTGTATATCAGAGCCTTGTCATACGTCTTGTCCTTCTCTTCCAGGTCCTCCTCCGCCTCTTTCAGTTTTACCCTCGATGCTGCCGCCACAAATGAACTTCGGCTACTTTCACCCCTGGGACTTCCTCCCACCACAATCCTGGAAAATGAGACCGCCAAAGAGGCTGAAGCCGGTAGCTGGCTGGAGACCCCCATACCGCCGACCCTCAATACATTAACTGTTCAGGCCCTGTTGTCACCTGATGCTTTGGGGGCCCTGCGGGTCACCTGACGCTTTGGGGCCCCGCGCTGTGAAGGTGCGGTCCCCGTTCCTGGCATTATGCTGCTATTCTTGGATTTTGCACTGTTTTCCCTGAAGTGACGCTCTCGGGAGGATTTTCATGAGCTGCTGATAGTGTTCGTGCCTTGGAGGGAGATGGGGCGGGAGAGCCTCTGGGATCCGCCCATCATCTGTGTATTTCATGACCATGTTTTGGCAACAGTGTATTCAGTGAAGTCTCCAGAGCTATGATTGGAGCAGTGGAATCATGTGACTGCTCATAAATGACTGCAGCTCTGTGATTGGTCCAGATAAGATCAGCCCTAGACCATGTGACATAAGTATTTTTCTATATATTATAAAGAAGAGACAGAATGTATGAGGTGACAGGTCAGGATTCTGGATATTGCTCTATAGATGGAGGTGGCACCGGATCTGGGGTTGGACTTGTGCCTTATCTCCTACCGTATGTTCTCCATGTATCTTCCTGCGTCTGATCCCGTGTGCGCTGTTGTCTCTTGTCTGCTGTGATTTCTTATAGCCACTCAGTCTGATTTTACATTTTTATATACGTTCTGTTTTTATATATAATGAACATTTTTACCATGTGGTTTGGGTCCTTTTTGTTTTTACTTCACTACCACCTGCAGCTTTTGTATTGGAGGATCAGGGGGGGTCGCAGCCACCACCTGATTATTCGCGTTGCTGATGGTTGTGCCCGCGCTGATACAACTTGGTTAATATAAGTGTCGTACCTTTGGACTGTCTTCACACCGTGGTGGAACGTGTGAGTCCTCGCCATTCTTATCCAGTGCCTCCCACCTCCAGATATGGTCCTGTCTAATCATCATCAGTAACTGTGATAGCTGTTTCTGTAACCGCTGCACTACAGAACCTATAGTGGCCCCTGTGGGGAGCAGATATTGTGTAGTCCATGTAATTTCATACAGGAAGTTCTGGTGACTGACTTGGCAACCACCTGTAATTATCATGTGTGGTACAGTGCATGTGGTGACCTCATAGAGCTCTGGTGACTGAGTTGATGACCCTCTGTGAAGAGCCTGTGTAATGTGGCAATAGTGACGGATGAGGTGGCAATCATCCACACCTCACCGTGCTACAGTAAAATGGGGTCCTGGCTGGGAGTGTGTGCTGCTGTGACCTTGATGATTTGCCTCTGTAGACCGCATGCCGCCACTTCACTTGTCAGGACAAGATGGAATGGAGATGAACGAGGGAGTCCAGAGTCCAAAAATAAACATCTTCCCTTCCCCATGACAGCACCACAGACAACGATTATCAACGATTTAGATGAAGGAATTGAGGGTAAACTGATTAAATTTGCTGATGACACAAAGCTAGGAGGGATAGCTAATACTAGAGAAGAGAGAGGATTCAAATAAACTGGAGAAGTGGGCAGCAACTAACAGAATGGTTTTTAACAGGGAGAAATGCAAAGTACTACATCTGGGCAATAAAAATGAAAAAAGCATATATAGAATGGGAGGAATAGGGCTAAGCAACAGCACATGTGAAAATGACTTGGGTATACTAATAGATCACAGACTGAATATGAGTCAACAGTGTGATGCAGCAGCAAAAAAGGCAAATGCAATTCTAGGATGTATTAACAGAAGCATACAGTCTAGATCACGTGAAGTCATTATTTCCCTCTACTCCTCTTTGGTCAGACCTCATCTGGAATACTGTGTCCAGTTTTGGGAACCACATTTTAAAAAAGACATCGACAAACTGGAGCAAGTTCAGAAAAGAGCGACCAGAATGGTGACCGGTCTGCAAACCCTGTCTTATGAGGAAAGGTTGCAGGATTTGGGAATGTTTAGTTTGCAAAAGAGAAGACTGAGAGGCGACTTAATAGCTGTCTACAAATATCTAAAGGGCTGTCACATTGTAGAAGGATCAACTTTATTCTCATTTGCACAAGGAAAGACTAGAAGCAATGGGATGAAACTGAATGGGAGGAGACACAGATTAGATATTAGAAAAAACTTTTTGACAGAGTGATCAATGAGTGGAACAGGCTGCCACGAGAAGTGGTGAGTTCTCCTTCAATGGAAGTCTTCAAACAGAGGCTGGACAGACATCTGACTGGGATGATTTAGCGAATCCTGCTTTGAGCAGGGGGTTGGACCAGATGGCCCAGGAGGTCCCTTCCAACTCTACGATTCTATGAGATGGTTTCCGCCCCCGGGAAATAGGAAACCTGTAGCAGAGATATAAGAAGGGGGCGGCGCTTCCTCAGTTTTGGTTTCCTGTTTCCCGCAGGCGGATGTCTGGGGCAGAGTACATACCCAGAGGGATCCCCCTCTGATGATATCCGGCCAGGAGGCCGAGGTCCGCGGGGAGTGAGGGGCAGCGGGAACGCGATCACGCGCGCCTGTCAGCCCAGCTTGGTTGGCGCTGCAGCGAAGCTCCGCCTCGCAGGGCTCCCCGGCGTCAGCTCCTGGGGGAGGTGTGGCCACCATGGCGCTGGCGCCGACTGAGTGGGGACGACTTCCGGGGTCGCACTGGAAGTGACGTCACATGCCGGGGGAGCAGTGGACTGGGCACCTCCGGGAGGGAGCGGCCCCAGAGGCGCACACCACTCCTCCATGAAAAAAAAAGCAAGGCACAAGGTGCCACCGGTCCCTAAGAGGCTGCATAATAGGCTCCGGAGGCAACAGAGCCAGACCATCAGCCAGGCGGCAAAAGGGTTCAAATGGATCCCGAAGGTGAGATGCACGCACAGGAGGAAGAACCACATGGGCCGTCCTTGTTTTCTATCTGAGGACATTGGGAAGTTACTAAAACTTGTAAGGTCCACAATGGGGCCTGAGACACCTAAAGAGCCAAAGTCAATTCAAGATGCTATGTTTAGTAATCTTGAGGGGAAAAAAAACGAAAGGTTTTCCCCTTTCATGACAACCTGTTAAATCTAATTAAGAGGGAATGGAAAAAACCCAACAAAAAGATGTCCATACCGCAGGCGCTCAAACGTAAATACCCGTTTGATGAGGAGGTATGCGATAAGTGGGGAAAAAGCTCCCAGACTAGATGCCGCCATCGCTAGTACCTCTAGGGGGATAGCATTGCCATTTGAGGACATGGGCGCCTTAAAAGATCCCCTTGACAAGAAAGCTGATGCATTTCTAAAATCTGCTTGGGAGGCATCGGCTTGGTTGTTTAAACCGGGGGTAGCCGCCACTTGTACAGAACGTGCTATGGTCAAGTGGTTGGATGAATTAAGCGAGCAAATAAGAAATAAATGCCCAAGGGAAACACTGCTGGAAGCTATACCTTCCCTGCAGAAGGCAGCGGGATTCCTGGCTGGACGCCGCGGTAGATTCCGTCCGAGGGGCCGCCCGTGCATGCGTCCTTTCGAATTCAGGCCGCAGAGCACTTTGGCTAAAAAACTGGTCAGCAGACTTTCAGTCAAAAGTCAAACTCTGCGCCGTCCCCTGTGAGGGTCAATACCTGTTTGGTAAGGCGTTGAAAGAAATTTTAGAAAAAGCATCTGATAAGAAGAAACTGTTTCCACCTCCCTTCCCTAGGCGTCGGTGGACTGAAGCTCGCCCATCCTTTCGTGGAGCAGGGAATAGAGGGAGCCGATGGCGGCCAGACGATAGAGCCACGCGGGGCAGGCCCTGGAGGGAAAGGAAAGAGAAGGGATTCCTCTTTAGTAAAACCACCCCGAGACCCGATAATAGGCAATGACGCCAGGGCGTTTGGGGGAAGGCTTCGGTTCTTTGTCCATCAATGGGTAGCATTGCCCTCCTCAAAGTGGGTGACCGACCTATTAGCCGAGGGCCTACGACTAAGTTTTCTAAGCCTTCCACCTCAACGAGTAAAAGTGACCCGAGTAGCCAAAAAGAATCAGGCCACGCTAGAAAAGGAGATTCAACTCCTCATACAAAAAGAGGTACTAATAAAAGTACCGTGTCATCAAGTAGGGAAGGGGTTTTACAGCACCCTGTTCCTCAAGCCAAAACCAGATGGGTCACTCAGGACAATTTTCAATCTCAAAGCCCTGAACCAATACATCAGGGCAGAAAAGTTCAAAATGGAGACCTTGGGATCAGCAGTGAAGCTACTCGACCCGGGCTGCTACATGGCAGTAATAGATCTTACCGACGCCTATTACCATGTGCCAATATGGGGGGAACATCAGCAATATCTAAGATTGGTAGTGGAGATCGCTCAAGTCCACACTCACCTCCAGTATCAGTGCCTACCCTTCGGGGTATCTGGCCCCTCGTATATTTACGAAAATCATCGGGGAAGTAGCGTCCTTTTATAAGAAGGGAAAACATTCTGTTGGTGCCCTATTTAGATGATTTCCTCGTCATTGCAAACAGCAAGCAAAGTTGCGAGAGTGCAGTCACAGAGGTTCTGGAAATATTAACCAGACTAGGCTGGATGATCAATCTAAAAAAGTCCAGATTAACTCCAGTTCAGACACAAGAATTCCTGGGAAATCAGTTGGACTCATTAAAGCAACAATGCATCCTTCCAGAAAGGAAAGTTGGGGCTATCCAACAAAAAATGCAACGGATACAATCCGGTCGAGCCATATCAGTAAGAGAGGCAATGTTGCTCCTGGGCACCTTGACAGCGACAATCCCAGCGGTCTGGTGGGCACAAGCCCACACGAGAGAGCTACAGTGGCAGATCCTATCCGAGCAGGGGAAGGGTCCTTACAATTTAAATCGGGAAATCATTCTCTCACCTCAAGTCCAGGAGTCCTTAAAATGGTGGCTGAGCACCGAAAATTTAAACAGACCAGTGGCCTGGACTACTCAAGACACGGTGGTACTAACCACGGACGCAAGTCCGAGTGGCTGGGGGGCACACATAGAGAAACGAACCTTACCGGGCCAGTGGGAATCCGTAATGAGGGATGCATCCTCAAACCTAAAAGAACTGGCGGCTGTAAGGCGAGCCCTTCTCCTAGTAAAACAAGAAGTTCAAGGTAGACATGTCACCATATTATCCGACAACAACACGGTCATAGCATACATAAACCATCAAGAGGGTACAAGGTCGGTAACCCTTATGGCAGAGGCCAGGGAATTATTCGTGTGGGCAGAAAACAATCTGTCCTTATCGGGTACACATTTAAAGGGGGCAGACAATTATCTGGCCGATTATTTAAGCCGTCATGTACTACACCAAGGAGAATGGTCCCTAAATCAAAAAATATTTGGGGAAATTTGTGCTGCCTGGGGCACACCAGAGGTAGACCTGTTTGCCACAAGAGAAAATCAAAAAGTGAACAGGTTCTACTCCCTAAATCCAAGAGAACGGACAGAAGGGGTGGATTCGCTACTACACCGCTGGAAATTTCGGCTGGCCTATGCGCCCCCCGTTTCTATTGATTCCGGTAGTCTTAAAGAAGATCAGACAAGACAGAGCTCGAATAATCCTGGTAGCGCCCTTCAGGCCGAAAAGGGCATGGTTCACATGGCTCAGATGCATGTCTCTCTCGGATCCATGGATCCTCCCAGATACCCCGAGTCTGCTATACCAGGGCCCAGTAGAACATTCCTGGGTTCACAGGCTGCACCTCACTGCATGGAACTTGAGAGGGGACTCCTTCTAGCAAAGGGTTTCTCAGTTCCGTTAGTAACCACCCTGCTCGCTAGCAGGAAGGTGGTAACTTTGCGTAAATACGAAAAGATTTGGGAAAAATTCTTACAGTTCTCGGTCTGACAATGGGCTGAGACAGGCCAGAAAGTACCAATAAAAGAGATCCTAGAGTTCCTCCAGAAAGGACTAGAAAAAGGACTGTCCACAGGCAGGTATCTGCCCTGGGTGCGTTGTTTGATCAAAAATTGGCTGACCACCCATGGATCTATAGGTTCATATAGGTAGCTCCCTGGGATCTAAATTTAGTATTAAGGGCACTGACATCATCTCCATTTGAGCCTATTGCTTCCATCTCAGTAAAGGCACTAACTTTAAAAACAGTGCTCCTAGTGGCCCTGACTTCAGCTCGACGTATCTGCGAGCTGCATGCTATATCGGTAAATCCCCCATATACCACCTTTTTGGATGATAGTGATCATAAAAACTGATCCAGCCTGCCTACCAAAGGTTAGTTCCAAATTCCACAGGGAGCAGGAGATAAGTTTGCCCTCGTTTTGTGCAAACCCTAAATCCCAGGGAGAGAAAACCTTCCATTGCCTAGATGTCAGACGTTGCCTGCTTCAATATATAGAAGCCTCAAAGTCATGGCGACAGTCATCAGCCCTTTTTGTCTCCTTCCAGGGGACAAACGGGTAAAAAAAAGCTTCAAAGTCAACGATTGCACGATGGCTAAGTATGGGTATTGCACTGGCTTACTCCTCAGGTCAGACTCCCCCACTGGGTGTAACAGCTCACTCTACCAGAGCCATAGCCACGTCCTGGGCTGAAAGAGCAAATGCTTCTGTTGAACAGATTTGTAAAGCAGCAGTGTGGTCCTCACCAACCACTTTCTTCCAACACTATAGACTCGACCTAGTGCCCTCAAATCTGGCCTTTGGGAGAAAAGTGTTGTTGGCTGTTGTCCCACCCTAGGATTTTATGCTATCTTTCATGTCTGTGGTGCTGTCATGGGGAAGGGAAAAAATGATAATTACTTACCGGTAATTTGATTTTTCAGAGCCATGACAGCACCGCATCGTTCCCGCCCTATCTTGGTGATGGTTGTGTGGTGCACCAGAAAATTTGAAAGTTTTAATCTGGATATGTAAATTTATATGAAGATATATATATATATATATATATATATATATATAAGGGAAAAGAAGGTGGATATTAGTGACGTTGTTATATAACATATATGAAAACTAATAAGGCGGCTACCTTTGCATACTCTGAAACAAACTGAGGAGAGAGGAGCCGCCCCTTTCTTATATCTCTGCTACAGGTTTCCTGTTTCCCGGGGGAGGCTACCATCTCTCATGTCTGCGGTGCCGTCGTGGCTCTGGAAAATCAAATTACCAGTAAGTAATTATTATTATTATTTATTGTTATAGCGCCATTTATTCCATGGCGCTTTACATGTAGGGAGGGGTATACATAAAAACAAGTACAATAATGTTGAACAATACAAGTCATAACTGGTACAGGAGGAGAGAGGACCCTGCCCGCGAGGGCTCACAATCTACAAGGGATGGGTGAGGATACAGTAGGCGAGGGTAGAGCTGGTCGTGCAGCGGTTTGGTCGATCGGTGGTTACTGCAGGTTATAGGCTTGTCGGAAGAGGTGGGTCTTCAGACTCTTTTTGAAGGTTGCGATGGTAGGTGAGAGTCTGATATGTTGTGGTAGAGAGTTCCAGAGTAGGGGTGATGCACGAGAGAAATCTTGTATGCGATTGTGGGAAGAGGAGATAAGAGGGGAGTAGAGAAGGAGATCTTGTGAGGATCGGAGGTTGCGTGCAGGGAAGTACCGGGAGACAAGGTCACAGATGTATGGAGGAGACAGGTTGTGGATGGCTTTGTATGTCATGGTTAGGGTTTTGTACTGGAGTCTCTGGGCAATGGGGAGCCAGTGAAGGGATTGACAGAGGGGAGAAGCTGGGGAATAGCGGGGGGACAGGTGTATTAGTCGGGCAGCGGAGTTTAGAATAGATTGGAGGGGTGCGAGAGAGTTCGAGGGGAGGCCACTGAGCAGGAGGTTGCAGTAGTCAAGGCGAGAGATAATGAGGGCATGGACTAGGGTTTTTGCAGATTCTTGGTTGAGGAATGAACGGATTCGTGAAATATTTTTGAGTTGAAGTCGGCAGGAAGTGGAAAGGGCTTGGATATGTGGTTTGAAGGAGAGATTATTATCATTTTTCTCCACTCCACAAGTTGATGTCCTCATATATACATCAGATAGCAGGCACAACACTTCATGAATGTTTCTTCTGCACAATCCAGAGGCTGGAACTTCACGGTTACACGTGGCGGTACATCACATCTTGCATCAACCCATCACACCAGGATGGGAACCTCCATCTTCCCCTGTGAGGACCGCACGGGTTGAGATTTGTCACTGCAGCCCCTCAGCCGCTTTCAGCTCCCAGTTGACTCCTCACTAATGGTCACGGACCATTCGACGAGGGCCACAAGCTTCTTGCTGTGTCTACAGCTCTCCGTAGGAGAACTTGTGTCCCAGTCTGACCATCTTCTCTGACACTCTAGCTTATCTAGTATAGATAATTGCTTAAGTTCCTCTCGCCGGAGATGAGGAATAGAGATGAGTGAGGGTGCTCGTTAATCGAGTTTTCTGAGCAGTCGGGGGATATTGGTAGTGGGCTGCGGGTCCCAAGGGACGGAGGAGCTGAAACAGAAAACTGCATCAGTGTAAAGCACTAGTGCAGAGGACAAGGGCATAGAGGATATATACTATGGAGGTGCTCTCATCCACTGGCCTGAGACTGCATGGATCAGGGCTCATCCCACTGCACGCCTGCTCTCCTTTTACTGTGGGCATAATGCTACTCAGACATCACAGGGTGAGGGGTAAAACAGTGTGGCAATACATTATTGAAACCCAAAACAGACAAATGTAATGTACTGCTGCAGTGCAGTACAGCGCAACCTCCACCAGGGGGAGTTGGTGAGGGTAAAGAGGTTGCATACACATACACAGCGTAGTAACACTGAGCAGCAGCACAAGTGTCACAGGTAACGAAAGAGTGGTCAGACAAGCCGGAGTCAGCAACAAACAGGAAGACGAAGTTCCAGAAGTCACAGCAATGCAAGTAGTCAGAAGCTAGAATTCAGAGCCTACTGAGAACGAGGTATCCAAAACGTGAGAAGTCGTAGTCGGGGTACAAGCCTGAGTCAAAACCAGTCAGGGAGCGAGAACAAGAGGCAGAGTCCAGAGATCAAGCCGAGTCATACACAAGTACAGGAATTCAGAGACAGAAGGATCACTAGGGTGTACGGGTCAGCGGCTGTAGCTTGGAAGCTCGGACTATAGCTGACACTGGCCCGCAGGCTGCAGAGGACTGAAATAACCCAACCAGCTCCAAAACGAGGCAGCGGGGATTAACCCCCACATGACGAGGCCAGAGAGAAGACAGCTGAAAACAAACTCTGGACTGGATCATGACAGTACCCCCTGCCCAATGGGGGGGCCACTGGACCCCCAGGCTTCCCTGGATGACCAGGGTGAAAGGCCCGGACCAACCGCGCCGCCACCCACGACCGGTCCCCAGGACTGTAATCTTTCCAATGGACCAAGTACTGCAGTGAATGATGGAGCATACGAGAATCCACCACATGTTCCACCTCATACTCGGACTGGCCATCTATCACAACAGGTGGCGGGAGCGAGGAAGACTCACCAGAGGAAGGCGCCAACGGCTTCAGAAGCACCTTATGGCATACATTGGGGATCCGCAACGACGGAGGCAAGCGCGGCGAAAGGCCACAGGATTAACCACCTCTAAATTTTCATAAGGGCCAATAAACGGGACTCATCGTAGCAGAGGGAATCCTCAATCTAATATTCTTAGTGGATAACCACACCTTATCCCCCACCTGGTAAGCCGGACCCACAGAACGTCGTTTATCCACAAAAAATTTATACTTGTCCTGAGCCTCCACAATGTTTCTCTGAGCCTCCCTCCAGACCTCCCCCAACCGCTGAAAGTCAGAATCAGCCCCTGGACACCCCAAATCCAGCCGGGAAAACTCACCAAAGTGAGGGTGAAACCCATAGTTGCAGAAGAACTGGGAACTACCAGTGGACTGATTGACACGATTATTGAAAGCAAATTCCGCCATGGGTACCGCAGAGCACCAATCATCCTGTCTGGACGTAGCGAGACATTGCAATAGCTGCTCTAAAGATTGATTAGTCCTTTCAGTCTGACCATTGGTCTCGGGATGGTAGGCTGATGAAAAGGTCAGACTGATACCCAGCCATTTACAAAAGGCCCTCCAGAATTTTGCCACAAATTGCACCCCTCTATCAGATACCACACTGACAGGCACACCATGCAATCGCACCACATGCTCAATGAACAGTTTTGATAAAGTCTCAGCATTAGGAAGGCCCGCCAATGGTACAAAATGCGCCTGTTTACTGAACCTATCAACAATTACCCAGATCAAGGTTTTGCCATTGGGGGGGGGGGGGGAGATCGGTGATAAAATCCATGGACAGATGAGTCCACGGTCTATCTGGAATTGGCAGTGGCACCAATTCCCCGGCCGGACGGTTATGGGAGGGTTTAAGCACAAGTTTCACAGGAAGACACAAACCCAGTGATGTCAGAAGCAAAGGAAGGCCGCTAAAACAGCCTAGTGATGGCTTTACGAGTGGCCGAGATTCCTGGATGCCCACTCAAAGCCGAGTCATGGAACTCCCGAAGCACCCTTAACTGATACTGAACAAGCACAAAGAGCTTATTATCAGGTATGACCGAAGAAGAGATTGGGCCTCATGAATCTCTTGTTCCAATGCCAAGGACACCGCAGCTACCACCACTCTGCGCTGAGGAATGAAGGAAGGAGGTTCAGGAGGTGAAACTAGATCCAGACTACGAGATAAAGCATCAGCCTTCACATTCTTGGACCCCGGTCTGAAAGTAATAGAAAACTGAAAATCGGGGAAAAAAAAAGTGACCACCTTGCCTGTCTCGGAGTCAAACGTTTGGCAGACTCGATGTGAGCCAGGTTCTCGTAATGACATTGATACGATAGACAGCCCCCTCCAAAAAATGCCTCCATTCTTCAAACGCCAATTTAATGGCCAATAGCTCCCAGTTACCCACATCATAATTCCTCTCAGCAGAGGAAAATTTAATCGAAAGAAGGTACATGGTCTTAAGTTAGTCAACATGATGGGCCCCTGGGACAACACAGACCCCACTCCCACCTCCGAGGCATCCACCTCTACGGTAAATGGTTTAGACAAATCAGGTTGAACCAATACAGGGGCGGTCATGAAACAGTTATTCAAAGAAGAAAATGCCGCCAGAGCTGGAGCTGACCAGTATTTGAGATCAGCCCCCTTACGAGTTAAATCCGTGAGAGGTTTTACCACGTGAGAAAACCCCTTGATGAATGTTCTATAATAATTGGCGAAACCCAGAAATTGCTGAAGATCCTTGAGATCTCTGGGTCGCACTCAATCCAAAATAGCCTGAACCTTCCTAGGGTCCACACGAAACCCCTGAGCAGACAAAGTGACCCCTAGGAAGGACAATTGCTAAGCAAAAAAATGAACACTTCTCTGGTTTAGCAAATAGTGAGTTCTCCCTAAGCCTCAGAAGAACCGCTCGGAAGTGGCCCATGTGACTGTCAGAAGAATATATGAGAATGTCATCCAAATAAATTACCATAAAATGCCCAATAAAATCTGAAAATACATGATTCATAAAATTCTGAAAAACTGTTAGACCAAAGGGTATAACCAAATTCTCAAACAGACCCTCAGAAGTGAGAAATGAAGTTTTCCACTCATCCCCCTCCCGCATATGGATGAGATTGTATGCCCCCCTGAGGTCCAACTTAGAGAACCACCTGGCCCCTGACAACTGATTGTAAAAATTGGGTATAAGTGGAAGGGGATAAGTGTTTCGTATAGTGATTTTATTAAGTTCTCGAAAATCGAGGCATGGGTGTAAACCACCATCCTTTTTCTGCACGAAAAAGAACCCTGCCGCCACGGGAGAGACAGATGGCTGAATGTGCCCTTTACGGAGGCTATCAGAGCTATACTCCTTCATAGTGGCCCATTCAGGGGCAGAGAGATTGTATAGATGGGCTTTGGGCTATTTGGCACCGGGAACAAGATCAACAGCACAATTGAATGGACGGTGTGGTGGTAGAACCTCAGCCTCCTTTTCGGAAAACATATCCTCAAAGTCCTTCATGTACTCCGGAATACCCTCCAGACTGACGGAGGATACAGATACAGAAACAAGACATCTCTTAGAACAATTGGGACCTCATTTAACAATGTCCCGAGATTCACAGTCTATCACAGGATTATGTAATTGCAACCAGGGGAACCCCAACACCAGTCCCGCAGGCAGATTGTCCATAACAAAGCATGAAATACGTTCCAGATGCAAGGAACCCACTTTAAGGAGAAACTCCTCTGAGACAAATTTGATGACATTCTTAGCCAGTGGTGTTTTGTCAATGGCAATAACATGAATAGGAGTCTCCAGCCTGACTGTCCCTAACTTACACTTGGTGACCGAGTCAATAAAGTTCATGGATGACCCGCAGTCCACGAAAGCAGAAGTGGATGCGGAGCCACTCCCGCCACAAAGTTTCACTTCCAACCAAATATTTGAAAATGCAGAAAAAGGTACCTGAGAGTTTGGGTGACTTCCACGAAAATAACCCAGACTCTGCCGCTTGTTGGTCAGTGGACAAGAGGAGCAGTCCTTTTTCCAATGTCCGGGATCTCCGCAGTGAAAACACAACTTTCCTTCACGCCGCCATCTCCTCTCCTTTTCCTCGAGGTTGGTGGCCCCCACCCTCCATAGGTTCAGATGGAAGTAAAACAACTGGATTAGCCGGGAGTAACGGAACCTCTCGCTGTGCAACACCACTCGGCTGAGCGCTTTCCCTGGAGCAGACCCATTATAAACTGTGTTCCAAATTATTATGCAAAAAGAGTTTCGGAGTGATAAGGTTAGAATTTTTTTGTTTGTCATTTAAACTCATTGATGGTGATGTGTGTCATGGCTCTTTATATCACTGAAAGCAATTGCAGATACCTGTGCACATTAGTTTGGCAGGTGTGTCCAAATAAAGGCAAGACTACTGAAGAAGGCTGTTCCACATTATTAAGCAGCCGACATTTTTTGCCAAAATGGGAAAGAAAAAGGATGTGTCGGCTGCTGAGAAGCAACAAATTGTGGAGTATTTAGGTGAAGGCATGACTACAATCAACATTGCCAAGACACTTCATCGTGATCATCGCACAATCAAGAAGTATGTGGCTGATTCCCAGCACACATGTGTGCGCGCTGATAAGGAAAAATTGAGGACTCTTTCCAACAGGCAATTGCGTCAGGTTAAAAGAGCAGCTGCAAAAATGCCTGGTCATAGCAGCAGACAAGTTTTTGAAGATGCTGGTGCCTCCAACGTCCCCCGAACAACAAGATGCAGGGTCCTTCAGAGGTTTGCAGCTGTGCGTAAGCCGTCCTGTCGACCACCTCTATCCACTGCACACAAGCAGAAACGGCTCCAGTGGGCCAAACGAGACATGAAGACTGATGAGTGCCGTGCAACGCTCGATGGTCCAGATGGATGGAGTGGAGGATGGCTGGTTGATGGACACCCCATGAAAACACGGCTAAGGCGCCAATAAGGAGGAGGAGGAGTAATGTTTTGGGCTGGAATCATGGGGAGAGAGATTGTCGGCCCCTTTAGGATCCCTGAAGGGGTAAAGATGAACTCCATAATCTATGTGGAGTTTCTAAAACAGCACTTCCTGCCATGGTTCAAGAGGAAGAACCGTGCTTTCCGCAGCGAGATTCATGCCTGATAATGCACCGTCTCATGCTGCAAATAACACATCTGCATCTCTGG
The DNA here is from genome assembly GCF_039654945.1 of Dendrobates tinctorius. Taxonomy (NCBI): domain Eukaryota; kingdom Metazoa; phylum Chordata; class Amphibia; order Anura; family Dendrobatidae; genus Dendrobates; species Dendrobates tinctorius. Next base: position 4,830,591 of record NW_027362033.1, on the reverse strand, counting down.
CTGCTATGGGAGGACAAACTTATGGTGTGGCCACCATCTTCCCCTGACCTCAACCCCATTGAGAACCTCTGGAGCATCATCACAAGGAACGTCTATGATGGCGGGAGGCAGCTCACATCTAAGCAACAGCTCTGGGAGGGGATTCTGTCCACATACAAAACAATTGAAGCACAAACCGTCCAAAACCTGACAAATCCAATGGACGAGAGAGTTCAGAAGCTTCTTTCAAACAAGGGTCCTATGTGCAAATGTAACATCACCCAGAAGAAAGGTTTGACTTGAAAACTGTTTGATTTCATTCTGTAACAAGCTGATAATGCTGATAACTTCACAACTCACCATTGTTTTGTTCAAAATAAAAATAAAAAGGTTGAAAACTCTGCTGTGCATAATAATTAGGAACCTGCATTGTGAGTGTTTCTTATTTTTAAAAATATCCTGTTTTCATAGGCAGATTGTTCAAAAACATTGCAATTATACTAGAATATTAGATGACTGGAAAATAACAATGACGGCAATTCATAGAGGGAATTTAGAGAAAACAGGAGGAAATAGTTGTTGCATAATAATTTGGAACACAGTGTAGTGTCCTCTGCCACCCTGACACGATCCGGATTGTCATAGATAGGTTCTTTGAGGCCCTAGGACTTATCTACCGACATCCGTTCAGGGGCAGTGGGGGGCAGCGAGAAAGCCCAAGATTGGGGACCCTCCCTGAGTAAGGAGATAATAGTCCCTACCCTCTGTGTCTCATCCCCAGATGATCGAGGTCTGAGAGCAAATAATAATTTACAACTCTCAATGAACATACAAAATTTATCTTTCTCACCAGAAAAGGTGTCAGGAAGGAAGCTTAACCGGGGGTTCGAGAGAGTGCAAAACAACATCAACTGAATCACCAGGTCGGCTAACAGCACGAGGGGTGGTTCCCTGCACGGTCTTAGCAGTCTATCAGTTTTTTCTGTAAGAGAGTATGAGACGTGGCAAGGGCCCGATGTTCCACAGAAAAAACCCACATCATCTCTGTCAACCTGGACACTTGATCCGCCAAGTTACAAAGCGGATCCATTACCAGAGAAAAAAAAAAGCAAAATCACCTTTAAATGTGTGGGTCAGATATAATGTAATGTACTGCTGCAGTGCAGTACAGCGCAACCTCCACCAGGGGGTGCTGGTGAGGGAAGAGAGGTTGCACACACAGCGTAGTAACACAGAGCAGCAGCACAGATGTCAGAGGTAATGAGTGTTCAGACAAGCTGGAGTCAGCAACAAACAGGAAGACGAAGTACCAGAGGTCACAGCAATGCACATAGTCAGAGAAGCTAGAAGTCAGCCTACCGAGAACGAGGTATCCAAAACCTGAGAAGTAAGACGTAGTCGGGGTACAAGCCAGAGTCAAAGCCAGGAGGGGAGCGTGGTATCAAGGATGGAAAATAAGAGGCGGAGTCCAGAGATCAAGCCGAGTCAAACACACATACAGGAAGTCAGAGACAGAAGTATCACTAGGGTATATCTCAGCCTTCTCTGCTCGCTTTCTCAAACTGAACATGGACAAAACAGAATTCATCATCTTTCCCCCATCTCACTCTACCCCTTCACTAGACCTATCCATCAATGTCAATGACTGCTTTCTTTCCCCAGTCCCGTATGCTCGGTGCCTTGGGGTGATCCTCGACTCTGCGCTCTTTCAAACCACATATCCAAGCCCTCGCCTCCTCCTGCCGCCTCAAACTCAAAAATATTTCCCGGATCCGCTCATTCCTCAACCACGAAACCACAAAAACACTAGTGCACGCCCTTATCATCTCCCGCCTCGACTACTGCAACCTCCTACTCTCTGGCCTCCCCTCTAGCACTCTGGCTCCGCTCCAGTCCATCCTACACTCTGCTGCCCGACTATTCAACCTGTCTCCTCGCTATTCCCCAGCCTCCCCCCTATGCCAGGCCCTTCACTGGCTTCCTATTGCCCAGAGGCTCCAATTCAAAACCCTAACCATGACATACAAAGCCATCCACAACCTGTCTCCTCCATACATCTGTGACATGGTCTCTAGGTACCTACCCGCACGCAACCTTCGATCATGTCAAGATCTCCTTCTCTACTCCCCCCTGATCTCTTCTTCCCACAACCACATACAAGACTTCTCCTGTGCTTCCCCCATACTCTGGAACTCTCTGCTGCAACACATCAGACTCTCACCATCAACGGAAACCTTCAAGAAGAACCTGAAGACCCACCTGTTGTGACAAGCCTACAGCCTGCAATGATCCTCGGTCTACTGAACCACCGCATGACCTGCTCTACCTTCTCCTAGTGTATCCTCACCCATCCCTGTAGACTGTGAGCCCTCGCGGGCAGGGTCCCCTCTCCCTATGAACTTGTGTCCCTTGTCTTACACATGTTTATTATACTTGTCTATATTTCCCCATTTCACATGTAAAGCGCCATGGAATAAATGGCGCTATATAAATGCATAATAATAATATGGGTCAGTAGCTCTAGCCTGGAAGCTTGGACTATAGCTGACGCTGGCCCGCAGGCTGCAGAGGACTGAAATAGCCCAGCCAGCTCCAAAACGAGGCAGAGGGGATTAACCCCCACTTGACCAGTCCAGAGAGTAGACAGCTGAAAACAAACTCTGGACTGGATCATGACAACACTAACACATAGAACAGTCCCAGCAAAATCCCCAAAGATGGTGCACATTACAGAGTCTCACCCTTCCACTGAGTCGCCGGGATAAGCGTAGCTGTGACTTTAAAGCTGAGGGCCGATTACCCCACCTGTGGCACACGCACAGAGAGGAGGTTACGACAAGCATAGGGAGACTACAATCCATTCAGGTACAAGGCCAGTTGACTGGAGGGTCACAACCTGGCTTCTCAGAACATCTGCATGGAGCCAGGCGACTGGTGGGTCTCAATCCTGGCTTCTCCAAACATCAGAGGGCAACACGGTGGCTCAGTGGTTAGTTAGCACTGCAGCCTTGCAGTTATGGGGTCCTGAGTTCAAATCCAGCCAAGGACAACATCTGCAAGGAGTTTGTATGATCTCCTCTTGATTATGTGGGTTTCCTCCCACACTCCAAAGACATATTGATAGGGAATTTAGATTGTGAGCCCCAATGGGGACAGCGATGATAATTGTAACATAGTTATTAAGGTTGAAGGATGACTTTAAGTCCATCCAGTTCAACCCATATCCTATCCTAACCTGTCCTAACATTTTGATCAAGAGGAAGACAAAAAAACCAGTAAGCTTCACATTGGGGAAAAAAATTCCTTCCCGATTCCACATACAGCAATCAGACTAATTCCCTGTAATATCTGTAAAGCGCTGAGTGTTGTGAGTTCATTTTCCCCTTCACCGTCGATGTCTGATGAACTCCCTCTTCTGGTGAAGGAAGGTAGTGAGGCTGATTACCAAACACCTGATCTGGTAGATGATGACTGGGTAACAGGAACTGCTGACTGGATATAAGGCAGCCGACGCCCTTCTGAGTCGCTAGTGATTTCTCTGCTGGATTCTTGGAGACCAGTCTGATTCCTGCTTCCCAAAGATAAGTTTTTGCTCTGCTATTGAACTTATTAGTTTTGTTTTGTTTACCTTGTTTTTTGGAGTTCAGACATCCCTGGTCGGGGGTGTGCCAAGTTCCATTTTTGTCTCTGATCAGTTTGTCTCTTTGCCCTGTCTTCAGAATTTACCTGAGTGCTGATAGTCATTTTGAAGTCCTAGCGACTTCAGGGCGTTTTTCCTATCAGACGGTTGGGATATTTTTTGGTAGGGTTTTTTACGGATTGCAGACAGCAGCTTTTCTATCCTGTCCTTTTTAGTTAACTTGGGCCCCATCGTTTGCTCAACCTATCTTTCTATCTGTGTTAGTGTTTTCATCTTGCTTCACCGTCATTATATGTTGGGGGCTGCCTATTGCTTTGGGGTCTGCTCTGGAGCAGTTTAGATTTCCCCTTTCTTTCTTTAGGCCTATTTAGTTCTCCGGCTGTGATCGAGGGGTCTAGGGCATCGTAGGAACCCCCCACGGCTACTGTTAGTTGTTGTGGATAAGATCAGGGGTCTGCAATCCGATAGCTACCAACCTCTCCGGTTTTCTGGACTTAGCTTGTATTTTTGTTTTTTCCTCCTTCGGTGACTCATTCATAACAGCTGAGCATTTAATAAGCGCTATGTGAGTAAAATAAAAATAAACATCTCCATGGGTTCAGTGATTGTCAATGGAAGACAGCTGTTGTTCTGTAGAGAGACTCTTTTTTATATCCACATATGTAGTTCAGGCCATAATCCACAGGTCAGGTGGAAGAAGGGATAAGATTAAACTCATTGTTTGATTAAATACTCAATCTCCATAGGTTCTCCTCTGTTTTGCAGGTCAACAAAGCTGCTTAGACTTATACAAGGGTTGTTCTGTCCTCAATAAATGAAGCAGAATTCATGTAGCTTATACGGGCAGCTAAACCGCTATACTGGGGTCCAATAAGGAGATTGTAGGTTGAATCTGTGGTTTATTGAACGTGATGGTATATTGGTGCAGTGAAACTACAATACAAACATATATGCATACAATCAATACTGGGTTCATCAGGGATTCATAGATACAGTACATAATAAAATGTAAATCAACATCTTCACTAATAGGTGACCAGGGGAGAACTAACTAAGCAAACTAGTATGAGACAAGAATTGGATGCAGGAAACATAAATACATACCAGCGATGCTGTCACAAGGGGAGAAGAGAAATGAGATGCTTCCTGAATGCAGGTAGAAGGAAAATGGTGGACTGGAGGGAAAATGGGGGCTGAACTAACCATAATCCTTTGCAAAAGCTTACCAGAATGCATCGCTACCTTACCAGAATGCATTGCAAATGGAGGGAATGGCAAAATGAAAGTCAAACACACAATAACACTGCGGTTATGACTCTGGTCACTAGATGGAGCCAGAGAACACTGTAAGCATTAACAAGCAGAATAAAGAATCAGATGTTGGAGACAGAACAAGGGTTAATCAACATATTAGCTAAAATCGATTGTTCAATGACCCCGGATACCTGTCCTCCAAAGATAGTAACATAACTGAAGGAGCTGAGTCAACTTTAAGAATCATATGACAACAGTCTACGGTTCTTGACCCACTAAAGAAAAACATAAATTCAACACTCAATATTCAGACATTAGCCTATGTCTCCTGGGCTGCTGAAAATATATGTATGGCATAATTAAGAATAAATGATGTGTCGCCACAGCCTCTCCTTCTGGGACTCAGAGATGGGCTTCTCTGTGAGGTCATTCAGCGCCTTCAAACAAGTCTGAGACTCCTGGCTGGAGATGGCCAGAATCGTCAATTAAGGCCTTAACCAGGAACACCCTGGGACCTGCTCTGGATCAATAACTGGTCCTGTTATGCTGCTGGACTATGAGGGTCCAGAAAGCTGAATGCTGGTGACAGAAGCTATGTACAGTAAGTTGTATCCCCGGGTGATGATAATGCTTTCCTCTCACCCTGACAGAATGTGGACACTACTTTCCCATCACCTTGACAGACAGGGTGGCAGAAATGTGGTATCCTCAGTCTGTCAGTGTGGTGGGAAAGTAGTATCCACAGCTTGTCCAGATGGTGGGAAAGTGTGTCTCACAGCCTGTCAGGGGAGTGGGAAAGTTGTGTCACAATCTGTCAGGGAAGTGGGCATATAGTATCCCCAGCCTGTCAGGTTGGGTCTGTCGCTGGGCAACACAGATTTTCAAACCCATTCAGAGGTTTTCTATGGGGTTGATATCTGGAGACTGGCTAGGGCACTCCAGGACCTTCATGTTTTTCACGAAGCCACTCCTTCGTTGCCCTGGCGGTGTGCTTGGGATCATTATCATGCTGAAAGACCCATCCACGTTTCATCTTCAATGCACTTGCTGACGGAAGGAGGTTTGCACTCAAAATCTCACGATACATGGCCCCATTCAATCTTTCATGTACACGGATCAGTTGTCCTGGTGCCTTTGCAGAGAAACAGCGCCAAAGCATGATGTTGCGACCCCCATGCTTCACAGTAGGTATGGTGTTCTTTCAATGCAACTCAGCACTCTGTCTCCTCCAAACACGACGAGTTTTGTTTCTACCAGTTCTACTTTGGTTTCATCAGATAATATGATTCTCCCAATACTCTTCTGGATAATTCAAATGCTCTCTAGCAAACTTCAGATGGGCCCGGACATGTACTGGCTTAAGCAGGGGGCTATGTCTGGCACTGTAGGATTTGAGTCCCTGGTGGCATGTGTTACTGATGGTAACCTTTGTTATGGTGGTCCCAGCTCTATGCAGGTCATTCACTAGGTTCCCCCATGTGGTTCTGAGATTTTTGCTCACCGTTCTTGTGATCATTTTGACCACACAGGGTGAGATCTTGCGTGGAGCCTCAGATCGAGGGAGATGATCAGTGGTCTTGTATGTCTTCCATTTTCTTATTATTGCTTCCACAGTTGATTTCATCACACCAAGCTGGTTGCCTATTGCAGATTCAGTCTTCCCAGCCTGGTGCAGGGCTGCAATTTTGTTTCTGGTGTCCTTCGACAGCTCTTTGGTCTTCACCATAGTGGAGTTTGGAGTGTGACTGTTTGAGGCTGTGGACAGGTGTCTTTTATACTGATAACAAGGTCAAACAAGTGCCATTACTACAGGTAATGAGTGGAGGAAAGAGGAGACTCTTACAGAAGAAGTTACAGGTCTGTGAGAGGCAGAAATCTTGCATGTTTTAGATAACCAAATACTTATTTTCCACCATAGTTTGCAAAATAAATCTTCCCAAATCAGACAAGTTGATTTTCTGGATGTTTTCTAATTTTGATTCTCATAGTTGTGGTCTACCTATGATGTCAATTACAGGCCTCGCTCATCTTTTTAAGCTGGAGAACTTGCACAACTGGTGGCTGACTAAATACTTTTTTCCCCACTGTATGTTGATTACACATTGTCTATGCCAGCTAGTTTGTTGACTTGCAGAACAGAGGAGGAAAAACTTTGCAAATAGATTACATAATCAAACAACACGAGTTGAGTTTGTCTCCTTTCTTCCCCTTCATATTTGAATATTAACTACCGTAGCTATAAAAAGAGGTCATATGCGTCAGTAACAGGAGACATACATACCTCGAGAGACAGCCCGGAGATCCAAAGAACCAGAGACTCTACAAGACAGCAGCCAAGAAATCATAGCTCCATCACGAGGGACACAGATTTGTTTTTATACAGGATGTCAGCTTATGGGACCACAGACCCGGCTCCATTGACCATCACTGAACCCATGGTCACGTTTGGGGTAGTTAGGATTTGGATCCACCGATGACCTGATCCCCATGTATACATTTGGAGAAAGCCAGGAATCGAACCCACCGGTCACCTGGCTTCATAGAGATGTCCAGAGAAGCCAGGTTGTGACCCTCTTGTCATCTGGCCTTGTACCTGAATGGACTGTCACCTTACTTGTCATTACCTCCTCTCTGTGTGCATGACACAGGTTGGGTAGTCGACTCTGGAAGCTCTGAAGTCACAATTGCTCTTATCCCGGTGAGTCAGCGGAAGGGAGAGACTCTGCAATTTGCACCAGCTTGGATATTGTGTGGGAACTGTTCTATGTTGTTGTGTATTTTGTGGTTCAATAAAGTATTGCCACAGTTTTAACCTCTCCGTTTTGTCTGACTAGTGCTATGTCCACATTGAAAGCAGAGCAGGCATACGGTGGGATGGGCCCTGGTCCATATGGTTTTGGCTAGCGGACTAGGGCACCCGCTGACCCCCATGTCTCCATAATCATGCATCACATTCATATTATGGAGAGTGGCATCACATAACATGTCAGATCTGCGAGGTTTGCCAGATGTATTGGGCAACCAATCGTCCCAGACCAGTTCCCAACACTATCTGCCACCACCAATCACTTTACAGGCCGATAGGACACCGGCTACAGATAGTGCATGGCTTTGGGGATGTGGTTTATAGAGTAAGAGGAACTAAGATATTACACTTTTTACATATTTAATCCAAAATTTGGCAGTGTTTATAAAAACATACAAAAGATTTTGCAAAAGTGACAAAACAATTCAACATATACAATTGCATAAAATGAATAACAAAAGTAAATTATTAAACCTGATAGAAATGGCTCAGATTTATGGAGGGAAGAACTCCAGTGAAACGTGGATCAATCCTATACAGCACGGAGTCTTCCTGGCATTGACCAAAGATCATAGTTGGTATTGACTTTTTATTGACACAAGGGACACACACACACCTCTCCTCTGCTGACTTATAACAGGGCTGGACTGCAGAGAACTATAGAATGTGTCTAAACCTTAACAAATTATGAGACTCTCAGCTTTTACGATATCTTCCCCCCTGAAGGTCCCCGGCAGGAGATATTACAGTCATCTTTCCTATCAGTTTTATCTGTTCATAGATACTAGACATGGCATAGATATTGCCATCTACAGTTGTGGCCAAAAGTATTGACACCCCTGCAATTCTGTCAGATAATACTCAGTTTCTTCCTGAAACTGATTGCAAACACAAATTCTTTGGTTTTATTATCTTCATTTAATTTGTCTTAAATGAAAAAACACAAAAGAGAATGAAGCAAAAAGCAAAACATTGATCATTTCACACAAAACTCCAAAAATGGGCCAGACAAAAGTATTGGCACCCTCAGCCTAGTACTTGGTTGCACAACCTTTAGCCAAAATAACTGCGACCAACCGCTTCCGGTAACCATCAATGAGTTTCTTACAATGCTCTGCTGGAATTTTAGACCATTCTTCTTTGGCAAACTGCTCCAGGTCCCTGATATTTGAAGGGTGCCTTCTCCAAACTGCCATTTTTAGATCTCTCCACATGTGTTCTATGGGATTCAGGTCTGGACTCATTGCTGACCACCTTAGAAGTCTCCAGTGCTTTCTCTCAAACCATTTTCTAGTGCTTTTTGAAGTGTGTTTTGGGTCATTGTCCTGCTGGAAGACCCATGACCTCTAAGGGAGACCCAGCTCTCACACTGGGCCCTACATTATGCTGCAAAATTTGTTGGTAGTCTTCAGACTTCATAATGCCATGCACACGGTCAAGCAGTCCAGTGCCAGAGGCAGCAAAGCGACCCCAAAACATCAGGGAACCTCTGCCATGTTTGACTGTAGGGACCATGTTTTTTTCTTTGAATGCCTCTTTTTTTCCCCTGTAAACTATGTTGATGCCTTTGCCCAAAAAGCTCTACTTTTGTCTCATCTGACCAGAGAACATTCTTCCAAAATGTTTTAGGCTTTTTCAGGTAAGTTTTGGCAAACTCCAGCCTGGCTTTTTTATGTCTCGGGGTAAGAAGTGGGGTCTTCCTGGGTCTCCTACCTTACAGTCCCTTTTCATTCAGACGCCGACGGATAGTACGGGTTGACACTGTTGTACCCTCGGACTGCAGGGCAGCTTGAACTTGTTTGGATGTTAGTCGAGGTTCTTTATCCAATATCTGCACAATCTTGCGTTGAAATCTCTTGTCAATTTTTCTTTTCCGTCCACATCTAGGGAGGTTAGCCACAGTGCCATGGGCTTTACACTTCTTGATGACACTGCGCACGGTAGACACAGGAACATTCAGGTCTTTGGAGATGGACTTGTAGCCCTGAGATTGCTCATGCTTCCTCACAATTTGGTTTCTCAAGTCCTCAGACAGTTCTTTGGTCTTCTTTCTTTTCTCCATGCTCAATGTGGTGCACACAAGGACACAGGACAGAGGTTGAGTCAACTTTAATCCATGTCAACTGGCTGCAAGTGTGATTTAGTTATTGCCAACACCTGTTAGGTGCCACAGGTAAGTTACAGGTGCTGTTAATTACACAAATTAGAGAAGCATCACATGATTTTTCGAACAGTGCCAATACTTTTGTCCACCCTCTTTTTTATGTTTGGTGTGGAATTATATCCAATTTGGCTTTAGGACAATTCTTTTTGTGTTTTTTCATTTAAGACAAATTAAATGAAGATAATAATACCAAAGAATTTGTGTTTGCAATCATTTTCAGGAAGAAACTGAGTATTATCTGACAGAATTGCAGGGGTGTCAATACTTTTGGCCACAACTGTATGTGGCTGATGTCCATTTGGCAGCAGGCCGGCCATCGACCAGTGACATGAAACCATGCTTTGCACTCCCCATTTCATCACGTTTCTGAAAATATGACTTTCTTATCTGTTATATCGACACAGTTCATAAAACCTCACTTCATAATTTCTTTAAGGTAGACAAAGGATTTTACGTTTTCTTTTTAGCTGGGGCTCTTACCTCTACCGGTCGTAAATCTGCCCTTCTACACATTCTTGTGCATTCAAGCAAAGCTTGGCCTCTCATCTGCTAGCTGTAAGGAGTTTCCTTAATTACCTGTTTCCAAAGGAGGCGGTCATCTGTATGGGAGTCATGTGAAGGTAACATGTTAGACTGCAAGAACTTTCTTCCTTTGAAGCAGTCTTATGGATTTTAATTTTTCTATGCCAAGATCTTCAACTGGACTGTAGGCAGCATCTTCACGCCTTTAAAGCACAGTGCCAAGTGGTCACATTATACAGAAAGTTTGTGACCGAGATGGTACCCCCCTGTAATTATCCTGTGTGGTGCAGTCCATGTAATAACATCATACAGTTCTGGTGACCGTCGTGAGAAGGGCGGTGCTGAGGAGGCATGCGAAATACCCCCTTGACAGTAGTGATGTACGGTAGAATGGGGCTGAGATGAAAAACGGGGCCAGCATACTTAAGTATGAGTGCACACTCACTAGGGATAGGGTTACGGCCAGGGTCAGGGATTAGGCTCGGTTTACGGTGAGGGATAAGGTTAGGGCTGGGGCTAGGAAAAAGGTGATGGGATAGAGATAGGGCTACAGTTACACATAGGAACAGGTTTAGTAATCAGTTAAGAATAATACAACTTTTACATTAAAAAATTTAATACAAATTAAAAAATGTTACAATTCAGCAAGAATCAGAAAAAAACTAGAGGGTAAAATGGCAGAAAGTCCTAGAAAGACATTACATTTGTGTGGGGATAATACTGGACTGGCGGCTGAGCCTCAGGGAGCACTGACCGTTGACGGGTGCAAAATACTCGCCTTACGCTGAGTGCGTGCAACCCACATGATGCCGCTGCCTCGGCATAAACCGCCAGTGCCTCGGCATAAACCGCCAGTGCCTCGGCATAAACCGCCAGTGCCTCGGCATAAACCGCCGCTGACCCCAAAGATTAATAACGGAACAAGGAGACTGAAATGTAAGAACAGAACTCTGGTAGCAGCAAGGGGGCTAATACTTTCTTCACAGTGCACATACTACGATGTCAGCAGGACACGGGTGACATCTTCCAGGGGCTTAATGCTATATTGTACCAAGGTGACCCATTACTGTAGTTTAGAAGGAGCTTAGAGGAGCTTCTGCCCCCAGCCCCCTGAATCTGAGGCGTGAAAACTCCATCAGTGGTTTCTAGACATCCTCCTCGGAGCTTCATTACAAGAAAAGAGGAAACCTTCACTTCAGGGAAAAAAAAGTGCAAAAATCCCAAAAAAGCAGCACAGCGCCAGAAACTGAGGCAGGGCTCTCACAGCGCGGGGTCAACACAGCACGGGCGGGGATCACACAGCACGGGGCGGGGATCACACAGCACAGGGTAGGGATCACACAAGCACGGGCGGAGATCAGACAGCACGGGCAGGGAACACACAGCACGGGCGGGGAACACACAGCACGGGCGGGGAACACACACCACGGGCGGGGAACACACAGCACGGGCGGGGAACACACAGCACGGGCGGGGAACACAGCACGGGCGGGGAACACACAGCACGGGCGGGGAACACACACCACGGGCGGGGAACACACAGCACGGGCGGGGAACACAGCACGGGCGGGGAACACACAGCACGGGCGGGGAACACAGCACGGGCGGGGAACACACAGCACGGGCGGGGAACACACAGCAAGGGCGGGGAACACACAGCACGGGCGGGGAACACACAGCACGGGCGGGGAACACAGCACGGGCGGGGAACACACAGCACGGGCGGGGAACACACAGCACGGGCAGGGGAACACACAGCACGGGCAGGGGAACACACAGCACGGGCAGGGGAACACACAGCACGGGCAGGGGAACACACCGTACGGGCAGGGAACACACAGCACGGGCAGGGAACACACAGCACGGGCAGGGAACACACAGCACGGGCAGGGAACACACAGCACGGGCAGGGAACACACAGCACGGGCAGGGAACACACAGCACGGGCAGGGAACACACAGCACGGGCAGGGAACACACAGCACGGGCAGGGAACACGCAGCACGGGCAGGGAACACGCAGCACGGGCGGGGAACACGCAGCACGGGCAGGGAACACGCAGCACGGGCAGGGAACACACAGCACGGGGCGGTGAAAGCACGGGGCGGGGAACACACAGCACGGGGCAGGGATCACACAGCACGGGCGAGAAATACACAGCACAGACAAGGAATACACAGCACGGGCGGGGATCACACAACACGGGCGGGGAACAATCACAGCATGGGGACGGGGGCGGGGAACACAGCACAGGGGCGGAGACAGGGAACACACAGCATGGGCAGGGGAACACACCGCACGGGCAGGGGAACACACCGCACGGGCAGGGGAACACACCGCACGGGCAGGGAACACACCGCACGGGCAGGGAACACACCGCACGGGCAGGGAACACACAGCACGGGCAGGGAACACACAGCACGGGCAGGGAACACACAGCACGGGCAGGGAACACACAGCACGGGGCGGTGAAAGCACGGGGCGGGGAACACACAGCACGGGGCAGGGATCACACAGCACGGGCGAGAAATACACAGCACAGACAAGGAACACACAGCACGGGCGGGGATCACACAACATGGGCGGGGAACAATCAGCATGGGGACGGGGGCGGGGAACACAGCACAGGGGCGGAGACAGGGAACACACAGCATGGGCAGGGGAACACACCGCACGGGCAGGGGAACACACCGCACGGGCAGGGAACACACAGCACGGGCAGGGAACACACAGCACGGGCAGGGAACACACAGCACGGGAGGGGAACACACAGCACGGGGCAGGGATCACACAGCACGGGCGAGAAATACACAGCACAGACAAGGAACACACAGCACGGGCGGGGATCACACAACACGGGCGGGGAACAATCACAGCATGGGGACGGGGCGGGGAACACAGCACAGGGGCGGAGACAGGGAACACAGCATGGGCAGGGAACACAGCACAGACGAGGATCGCACAGCACGGGCGGGGATCACACAACACGGGCGGGGAACAATCACAGCATGGGGACGGGGCGGGGAACACAGCACAGGGGCGGAGACAGGGAACACAGCATGGGCAGGGAACACAGCACAGACGAGGATCGCACAGCATGGGCGGGGAACACACAGCACGGGCAGGGAACACACAGAACGGGAAGGGATCACACAACACGGGCGGGGAACAATCACAGGCGGGGAACACATAGCACGGAACAGGGATCACACAGCACGGGTGGGGAACACACAGCACGGGCAGGGAACACACAGCACGGGCGGGGAACACACAGCACGGGCAGGGAACACACAGCACGGGCAGGGAACACACAGCACGGGCAGGGAACACACAGCACGGGCAGGGAACACACAACACGGGCGGGGAACAATCACAGGATGGGGGCGGGGAACACACAGCACAGGGGCGGGAAACAGCACGGGACAGGGATCACACAGCACAGGCGGGGAACACACAGCACGGGACAGGGATCACACAGCACAGGCGGGGAACACACAGCACGGGCGGGGAACACACAGCACGGGCAGGGAACACACAGCACGGGACAGGGATCACACAGCACGGGCGGGGAACACACAGCACGGGCAGGGAACACACAGCACGGGCGGGGATCACACAACACGGGCGGGGAACAATCACAGCATGGGGACGGGGGCGGGGAACACAGCACAGGGGCGGAGACAGGGAACACACAGCATGGGCAGGGAACACAGCACAGACGAGGATCGCACAGCACGGGCAGGGAACACACAGAACGGGAAGGGATCACACAACACGGGCGGGGAACAATCACAGGATGGGGCGGGGAACACAGCACAGGGGCGGGAAACAGCACGGAACAGGGATCACACAGCACGGGTGGGGAACACACATCACAGGCGGGGAACACATAGCACGGAACAGGGATCACACAGCACGGGCGGGGAACACACAGCACAGGCAGGGAACACAGCACGGGCAGGGAACACAGCACGGGCAGGGAACACACAGCACGGGCAGGGAACACACAGCACGGGCAGGGAACACACAGCACGGGCAGGGAACACACAGCACGGGCAGGGAACACACAGCACGGGCAGGGAACACACAGCATGGGCAGGGAACACACAGCACGGGCAGGGAACACACAACACGGGCGGGGAACAATCACAGGATGGGGGCGGGGAACACACAGCACAGGGGCGGGAAACAGCACGGGACAGGGATCACACAGCACAGGCGGGGAACACACAGCACGGGACAGGGATCACACAGCACAGGCGGGGAACACACAGCACGGGCAGGGAACACACAGCACGGGCAGGGAACACACAGCACGGGCAGGGAACACACAGCACGGGCAGGGAACACACAGCACGGGCAGGGAACACACAGCACGGGCGGGGAACACACAGCACGGGCAGGGAACACACAGCACAGGCGGGGAACACACAGCACGGGCAGGGAACACACAGCACGGGCAGGGAACACACAGCACGGGCAGGGAACACACAGCACGGGCAGGGAACACACAGCACAGGCGGGGAACACACAGCACGGGCAGGGATCACACAGCACGGGCGGGGAACACACAGCACGGGCAGGGAACACACAGCACGGGCAGGGAACACACAGCACGGGCAGGGAACACACAGCACGGGCAGGGAACACACAGCACGGGCAGGGAACACACAGCACGGGCAGGGAACACACAACACGGGCGGGGAACAATCACAGGATGGGGGCGGGGAACACACAGCACAGGGGCGGGAAACAGCACGGGACAGGGATCACACAGCACAGGCGGGGAACACACAGCACGGGCGGGGAACACACAGCACGGGACAGGGATCACACAGCACAGGCGGGGAACACACAGCACGGGCAGGGAACACACAGCACGGGACAGGGATCACACAGCACGGGCGGGGAACACACAGCACGGGCAGGGAACACAGCACGGGCAGGGAACACACAGCACGGGCGGGGAACACACAGCACGGGCAGGGAACACAGCACGGGCAGGGAACACAGCACGGACGGGCAGGGAACACACAGCACACGCGGGGATCACACAGCACACGCAAGAATCACACAACACACGCAAGAATCACAGCACACGCGGGAATCACGCTGCACAGGATCCAGATATGTGTCCTGTGCTCTCCCGGGGATTAGACACTGGTCTCCAGCACCCCCTGTAGTCAGGGAGAGCCTGGAGACTCCGGCTAGTAAAGATCATTAAATCCCAGGTGACTTGGATGGTCGGCAGGTGAGTGGTATGGGTGGCTCCTTATCCTCCTTGAATTCAGCAACTTTCTTGGCTGCATGTTCATTTCCCAGACCTCTCTTGGGTGCGGAGTACCAGCGGGAAAGTTTCTGAAATTCATGGGAGGTGGCATCATGGGGACAAACGGAGAACGAATGAAATCAGGACCTGGAAGAAAAGGACAAGACCCATTATCAAGGACAACTCCACCCATCATCTGACAGCACTTTATTCATCCCGAGTTAAATCATGTATCACTCCAGTCATCTCCAGAGCTGCACTCGCTTCCACTAGTTAGAAATAAACCGAGAAAATTATATGAAATAATCCTCCTGCCATAAGAGCTTCAGATGAGAAAGCTGAGGTCGTAGATGAAAGAGATGTCCCCAGCTCTATAGTCCCTAACTGTGGAGTCATTACCTGGAGGAAGGGGTAAGCAGTCGGGGGGTAACAGTAGTGGGCTGCGGGTCCCAAGGGACGGAGGAGCTGAAACATAGAAAACATCATCAGTGTAAAGCACTAGTGCAGAAGACAAGGGCATAGAGCATACATACAGTATATACTGTGGAGACACAGGGGGTCAGTGGGTGCTCTCATCCACTGGCCTGAGACCCCACGGATCAGGTCCCATCCCACTTAACCCAATCCAACCCATCCCAATACTTTAACCACCAAACAGGCAGCTAGCACATAGAACAGTCCCAGCTAAATTCCCCAAGATGGAGCACATTACTGGGATAATGGCAGCTGTTACTTCAGAGCTCCCAGGGCCGACTACCCCACCTGTGGCACCCACAGAGAGAAGGTAACGACAAGCGTAGGAAGATGACAGTGCATTGAGGTACAAGGGCCAGGTAACCGGATGGTCACAACCTGGCTTCTCTGAACATCTCCATGGAGCCAGGTGATCTGTGGGTCTCATTCTTGGCTTTTCCAAACGTGTCCATGGGGCTCAGGTTACCGGTGGGTCCAAATCCTGACTACCCCAAACGTATCCATGGCTCAGTGATGGTTCTCTGTGCTGACATCCTTCAAAATGTCAAATCTGCGTCCCTTCATAATGTCCTGGCTCCTGTCCTGTAGAGTGTTGCTGGCTGTGGTTTTGTAAAGAGTCTCTGGTTTTCTTTACAGAACAATAGAAATCCTTTTTTATACCAACAAATGTGGCTCAGGTCATCATCCACAAGTTAGGAGGGAGGTGGGATGAGTTTAACTTTCATTGTTTGAGTATTTAATCAATTTGCATAGCTTTTCCTCCGCTGTTTTGCAAGTCAACAAGCCAAAGGACCTTATACAATGCCCAATCAACATATTATTACACAACCATTGTTCAATTACCCTGCATCCTTGTCTTGCAAAGATGGTGGACAATAAGCTGTAGGAGCTGATATAAGGGACAAACAGCAGCCATTCAAAAATATCAAGAATCAACGTTTAAGACTCATATGACAACAGTCTATGGTTCTTATCCATAGACTGTTCTCCAGACGATAATTAAGATTAAATGCTGTGTCATTTATATTGCCCCCCTATCTTAATTAGCCAGAAAAGATAGAATTCCAGTCATCCTTCTCCTAGTGCTTGTCCTTTCCTGGGTAATTCCTCACATAATTCACGAGAACCGACTAGTATCCATTGCATCCACACATGGCGTCCTCCGCATCCCATGGTTCCTGGATTAAATCTGACCGAGTGTCGGTGGATACTTCTCAGACAACACAGTGTGAGGGTAACTCAGTGAGGCAATACTTTATTATACCACAAAACAGGCAAACATGTAGAACAGATCCAGCAAAATACCCCAAGATGGCGCATGTGAAGATCTAAGGTTGTGGGTTGTAATAATCACCTAGGCAGGTTAACAATGCAGCTCGCTTTATTTCTTCTGTCCACGGTTATACAACAAATTTAGGTAGATGACCAAAATACAATGTCCTCAGTCCACAAGTTCCCAACTTAGGATCGGTAGTTCCACTGGCCCCACAGCAGGAGATACTCACTGTCTCCCAACTTGTGGTTGGCCCACAGCTTTTGGTATCTCCAGCCGGTATAGTGTGCAGTCACAGCCTATGTTCCTCCAGACGATGGATATCATGATCGTATCTCATGGATACCCCTCCAGTCAACAACCAATCTCCGAACTCCATAGATCATCCATTCATGTCCTCCAGGACGCCAACCTCGATCCTCTCCCTTCAAAGTCACTCTCCCAACTGCATGAATAACCATGGGGCGTCTTTTCCTCCCTCCCCCTTACACATTTTCCTTAGCTCACAGAATGAAGAACATTCCATAAGCCCTCACCTGGGACTGTATGTGAGACCCCTGCGGTGATGGCTTCCCTGAGTCTACAGTCCCCATCTACATAATGGGCCTGGTTACCTGCCAGCTTTGGGGTATAAGTATTACCACACTGTGATACCTTCACCCTGTGTTGTCTGAGTAGTATCAAGTCCACGGTAGAAGAAGAGCGGTCGTTCGGTGGGATCATCCCTGGTCCATGCGGTCTCGAGTCAGTGGACTAGGGCAAGGTGGTACGATCTCTAGTCCATGCAGTCTCGAGTCAGTGGACTAGGGCACGGTGGGACGATCGCTGGTCCATGCAGTCTCGAGTCAGTGGACTAGGGCACGGTGGGACGATCGCTGGTCCATGCAGTCTCGAGTCAGTGGACTAGGGCACGGTGGGACGATCCCTGGTCCATGCAGTCTCGAGTCAGTGGACTAGGGCACGGTGGGACGATCGCTGGTCCATGCAGTCTCGAGTCAGTGGACTAGGGCACGGTGGGACGATCGCTGGTCCATGCAGTCTCGAGTCAGTGGACTAGGGCACGATGGGACGATCCCTGGTCCATGCAGTCTCGAGTCAGTGGACTAGGGCACGGTGGGACGATCGCTGGTCCATACAGTCTTGAGTCAGTGGACTAGGGCACCTGCTGACCCCCTGTGTCTCCACAAACGCCAATGGCGTATAGTGGATGTAGGGTGTGATACTAGACAGGAGACCGGCGCATCAGAATGGACGTCACTCCTGAAAATGAAATGGCGCAATGCACTGGCATCTTACCCGGGCCGCAGAACTCTCGCTCTTGGATTGGGGGGTGCAGCATGGGATGGGAGTCGTTTTCCAATGACAACCATTGAGAAGATGAGGGAAGATGAGGAGAACCTGAAACACAGGAGAGAGAGCAGGTGACACAGGATGGCAGATGTAGCAGAGCCCACCGCATCTCAGAGCTTTGTCTACACTGACACATTGTAATATGGTGTATTCACAACAGAGGACGTCACAAGATAGTCATCTTCATAATAAGTCATTTAATCCAGTGTATACAGTGTGTATATATATATATATATTTATATATATATATATATACACACACACACAAGTAACAGGGAGAACTGCGGTATATTCACCAACGTGAGCAAATCATCCAGACTGCGGTAAAGGCAGAAAAAAGCTTCCGACTGGTGTGGGTGATCCCTGTGCAGATTCCTGGTGTGGGTGATCCCTGTGCAGACAGATTCCTGGTGTGGGTGATCCCTGTGCAGACAGATCCCTGGTGCGGGTGATCCCTGTGCAGACAGATCCCTGGTGTGGGGTGATCCCTGTGCAGACAGATCCCTGGTGTGGGCGATCCTTGTGCAGACAGATCCCTGGTGTGGGTGATACCTGCACAGACAGATCCCGGGTGTGGGAGACCCCTGCGCAGACAGATCCCAGGTGTGGGTGATCCCTGTGCGCAGACAGATCCCAGGTGTGGGTGATCCCTGTGCAGACAGATTCCTGGTGTGGGTGATCCCAGTGCAGACAGATTCCTGGTGTGGATGATCCCTGTGCAGACAGATCCCTGGTGTGGGTGATCCCTGTGCAGACAGATCCCTGGTGCGGGTGATCCCTGTGCAGACAGATCCCTGGTGTGGGTGATCCCTGTGCAGACAGATCCCTGGTGTGGGCAATCCTTGTGCAGACAGATCCCTGGTGTGGGTGATACCTGCACAGACAGATCCCGGGTGTGGGAGACCCCTGCGCAGACAGATCCCAGGTGTGGGTGATCCCTGTGCAGACAGATCCCTGGTGTGGGTGATCCCTGTGCAGACAAATCCCTGGTGTGGGTGATCCCTGTGCAGACAGATCCCTCGTGTGGGTGATCCCTGTGCAGACAGATCCCAGGTGTGGGTGATTCCTGTGCAGACAGGTCCCTTGTGTGGGTGATCCCTGCATAGACAGATCCTGGGTGTGGGAGATCCTTGCGCAGACAGATCCCAGGTGTGGGTGATCCCTGTGCAGACAGATCCCAGGTGTGGATGATCCCTGTGCAGACAGATCCCTCGTGTGATCCCTGCATAGACAGATCCTGGGTGTGGGAGATCCCTGCGCAGACAGATCCCAGGTGTGGGTGATCCCTGTGCAGACAGATCCCAGGTGTGGGTGATCCCTGTGCAGACAGATCCCTGGTGTGGGCAATCCTTGTGCAGACAGATCCCTGGTGTGGGTGATACTTGCACAGACAGATCCCGGGTGTGGGAGACCCCTGTGCAGACAGATCCCAGGTGTGGGTGATCCCTGTGCAGACAGATCCCTGGTGTGGGTGATCCCTGTGCAGACAGATCCCTGGTGTGGGTGATCCCTGTGCAGACAGATCCCTCGTGTGGGTGATCCCTGTGCAGACAGATCCCTCGTGTGGGTTATCCCTGTGCAGACAGATCCCAGGTGTGGGTGATCCCTGTGCAGACAGATCCCAGGTGTGGGTGATCCCTGTGCAGACAGATCCCTCGTGTGGGTGATCCCTGCATAGACAGATCCTGGGTGTGGGAGATCCTTGCGCAGACAGATCCCAGGTGTGGGTGATCCCTGTGCAGACAGATCCCAGGTGTGGGTGATCCCTGTGCAGACAGATCCCAGGTGTGGATGATCCCTGTGCAGACAGATCCCTCGTGTGATCCCTGCATAGACAGATCCTGGGTGTGGGAGATCCCTGCACAGACAGATCCCAGGTGTGGGTGATCCCTGTGCAGACAGATCCCAGGTGTGGGTGATCCCTGTGCAGACAGATCCCTCGTGTGGGTGATCCCTGCATAGACAGATCCTGGGTGTGGGAGATCCCTGCGCAGACAGATCCCTGGTGTGGGTGATCCCTGTGCAGACAGATCCCTGGTGTGGGTGATCCCACAGCCCTGTCTGAAAGAATACAGATCTGTGCCATTCACTGAAATATGGATACATTTGGGGCAGTCAGGATTTGGACCCACCAGTAACCTGAGCCCCATGAATCCGTTTGGGGAAGCCAGGAATAGGACCCACCGGTCACATGGGTCCATGGAGATGATTGAAGATGCCAGGTTATGACCCTCTGGTCTCCTGTCTTTGACTGGACTGTCATCTTCCTACGCTTGTAGTTACCTTCTCTCTGTGGGTGCCACAGGTGGGGTAGTCGGCCCTGGAAGTTCTGATGTCACAGCTGCTCTTATCCCAGCAGGTCAGTGGAAGGATGAGGCTCTGTAATGTGCACCATCTTGGGTATTTTGCTGGGACTGTTCTATGTGTTATTATCAGCTATGTGCCGCACTGCGTTACCCTCACCCTGTGTTGACTGAGTAGTATTATGCCCATGGTAAAAGGAGAGCTGGTGTGCGGTGCGATGATCCGTGGTCCACGCGGTTTAAGTTAGCGGACTAGGGCACCTGCTCGCCCCCGTGTCTCCATGACTTCTATACTCACTATATATACTATATACACTGGATGAAATATTATTGGATAATTTATGAAGAAAAACAACTTGCGTCATTTTCTGTGTTGTACGGAGCACAGTGGGTTGGTGGAGCGTCCGCTATGTGACAAGTGCTGATATAACACAGAATCTCACAGGAACAATCACACGTCAGCGCCGCTACATCCACTAATGCCACAGAATACACCAAGCAACAGAATGGCCCACCAGAGGGCTGGGGATGCTCCGGAGGGCCCCAGATCTGGCACTGAGGCCCTAGTGCAGCTCCTCAGAGCCCATCAGTGAAGTTCTGAGCGGCTGCAGCCAATCATTGTTGGGGTTGTTTTTCCCTCCATCACTTCCTCAGCAGGGGAACAGGCTCCACGGTGTCCGGGGGGCATCAGCTCCTCTGCTGTTTCTACAGATGATTATCTGAGCTCACAGTAAGAGAGGCAGAGGAGAGATGGAGCGCAGTGCTCTGTCTGCAGTGCCGTGTCTGCAGTGCTGGGATCTAAGATGAAGAGCGTGCTGCGTCCGGTCAAGCTGTGCCTGTCCACATCGTGCCGCTCTCCTCTGTACTGTCTGATTACAGGCATTACAACCAGTGGGCGTCTGACAGCCGGAGTGCAGACACAGTGTGGGGGCCTACAGAGCAGTAAATGGCGGCCTACAGGGCAGTAGATGGCGGCCTACAGGGCAGTAGATGGCGGCCTACAAGGCAGTAGATGGCGGCCTACAGGGCAGTAGATGGCGGCCTACAGGGCAGTAGATGACGGCATACAGAGCAGTAGATGGCGGCCTACAGAGCAGTAGCTGTCGGCCTAAAGAGCAGTAAGTGGCGGCCTAAAGAGCAGTAGGTGGCGGCCTAAAGAGCAGTAGGTGGCGGCCTAAAGAGCAGTAGGTGGCGGCCTAAAGAGCAGTAGATGGTGGCAGCCTAAAGAGCAGTAGATGGTGGTGGCCTAAAGAGCAGGTGGCGGCCTAAAGATCAGTAGATGGTGGTGGTCTAAAGAGCAGTAGATGGTGGTGGCCTAAAGAGCAGGTGGCGGCCTAAAGAGCAGTAGGTGGTGGTGGCCTAAAGAACAGTAGGTGGTGGTGGCCTAAAGAGCAGTAGGTGGTGGCCTACAAAGGAGTAGATGGCAGTCTACAGAGCAGTAGGTGGCGGCCTACAGAGAAGTAGCTGGTGGTGGCCTAAAGAGCAGTAGGTAGCGGCCTAAAGAGCAGTTAGGTAGCGGCCTAAAGAGCAGTAGATGGTGGCCTACAGAGAAGTAGGTGGTGGCCTAAAGAGCAGTAGCTGGTGGCCCATAGAGTAGGTTGCGGCCCACAGAGCAGTAGGTGGTGGCCTACAAAGGAGTAGATGGCGGTCTACAGTGGGTGGCAGCCTACAGAGAAGTAGGTGGCGGCCTACAGAGGATTAGATGGAGGACTATGGAAGAGTAGAAGGCAGACTACAGAGGAGTGGATGACGGACTACAGAGGGGTAGGTGGCAGCAGACAGAGGAGTAGATGGCGGCCGACGGAGTAGACGACGGCCTACGGATTAGTAGATGGCGGTCTACAGAGCAATAGATGGCGGTTGTGGAGACAAGGGGGGCAGTGGGTCCTCTAGTCTGCTAGCCAAAACCGCAAACACCAGGGATCATCCCACCAGCTATCCTTTCGCTGTGGCAACAACATAGTTATTAAGGTTGAAGGCAGACTTTAAGTCCATCTAGTTCAACCCATATCCTATCCTAACATGTTGATCCAGAGGAAGGCAAAAAAAACCCCATGTGGCAATCAGTAAGCTTCACATTGGAGAAAAAAAATTCCTTCCTGACTCCACATACGGCAATCAGACTAGCTCCCTGGATCAACGCAATATCAAAGAAACTACCCTGTAATATTATACTTTTCAAGAAAGGCATCCAGTCCCTTCTTAAATTTTAGTAGGGAATCACTCATTACAACATCATATGGCAGAGAGTTCCATAGTCTCACTGCTCTTACAGTAAAGAATCCGCGTCTGTGAGTATGCTTAAACCTTCTTTCCTCCAGACGTAGAGGATGCCCCCTTGTCCCCGTCACAGGTCTAAGAGTAAATGATCATTAGAAAGGTCTTTGTACTGTCCCCGCATATATTTATACATTGTAATAAGATCACCCCTAACCCTTCGATTCTCCAAACTAAATAACCCCAAGTGTAAAAACCTGTCTTGGTATTGCAGACCCCCTAGTTCCCTAATAACCTTGGTCGCTCTTCCCTGCACCCGCTCCAGTTCAGCTATGTCTTTCTTATACACCGGAGACCAGAACTGTACACAGTATTCTAAGTGTGGTCGCACTAGTGACTTATATAGAGGTAAAATTATGTTCTCCTCATGAGCATCTATGCCTCTTTTAATGCATCCCATTATTTTATTGGCCTTTCCAGCAGCTGCCTGACACTGGCCACTAAATGTGAGTTTGTCGTCCACCCATACACCCAGGTCTTTTTCAGTGACAGTTTTGCCCAGTGTTTTACAATTAAGCACATAATTATACACCTTGTTCGTTCTACCCAAGTGCATGACCTTACATTTATCCCCATTAAAGCTCATTTGCCATTTATCAGCCCAAGCTTCTAGTTAACATAAATCCTCCTGTAATATAAAACTGTCCTCCTCTGTATTGATTACCCTGCAGAGTTTAGTGTCATCTGCAAATATGGAAATTCTACTCTCTATGCCCCCTACAAGATCATTAATAAATATGTTAAAAGAAGCGGGCCCAATACTGACCCCTGTGGTACCCAATACTGACCCCTGTGGTACCCAATACTGACCCCTGTGGTACCCCACTGCTAACCGTGACCCAGTCCGAGTGTGCTCCATTAATAACCACCCTTTGTTTCCTATCCCTGAGCCAGCTCTTAACCCACCTACACATATTTTCCCCTATCCCCATTGTTCTCATTTTATGTATCAACCTTTTGTGTGGCACCGTATCAAAAGCTTTTGAAAAGTCCATGTACACCACGTCCACTGCATTCCCTTGGTCCAGTCCTGAACTTACGTCTTCATAAAAGCTTATCAGATTAGTCTGACAGGAACGGTCCCTCGTAAACCCATGTTGATATTGGGTCATGAGGTTATTCTTCTCCAGATACTCCAGCATAGTATCTCTTAGAAAACTCTCCAGGATTTTACCCACAGTTGAGGTTAAACTTACTGGCCTATAATTTCCAAGTTCAGTTTTTGCCCCACATTTGCTATATGCCAGACCTGTGGTACAGACCGTTATTATGGAATCTTTAAAGAATAAAAATAATGGTCTATCTATGACTGTGCTTAATTACTGCAGTACTCGGGGGTGTATCCCATCCGGGCCCGTGGATTTGTCAATTTTAGTGATTTTTAGACGCCGCCGTACTTCCTGCTGGGTTAAGCAGGTGACATTTAATGGAGAATTTTTATCCCTGATCATGTTATCCGTCATGGGATTTTCTTGTGTAAATACTGTTGAAAAAAAATCATTTAGCATATTGGCTTTTTCCTCATCCTCATCCACCATTTCACCCAGACTATTTTTAAGGGGGCCAACACTATCATTTTTTAGTTTCTTACTATTTATGTAGTTAAAGAATATTTTGGGATTATTTTTCCTTTCTCTGGCAATGAGTCTCTCTGTCTCAATCTTTGCTGTCTTGATTTGCTTTTTACAGAATTTATTTAATCTTCTGTATTTAGTTAATGCCTCATCACTCCCTACTTGCTGTAATTCTCTAAATGCTTTATTTTTGTCCCTTATTGCGCCCCTTACAGCTCTATTTAGCCATAGTGGTTTCCTCCTATTTCTAGCATGTTTATTCCCATACGGTATATATTGTGCACAGATCCTATTCAGGAGGATAATAAACGTCTCCCATTTTCTTTGTGTATTTTTATGTCTCAGGATATCGTCCCAGTTAATTGCACCAAGATCATCTCTCATCCGTTGGAAATTTGCTTTCCTGAAGTTTAGTGTCCTTGTAACCCCTCTACTACACATCTTATTAAAGGATACATGAAAACTTATTAATTTGTGATCACTATTCCCCCAGTGACCCCCAACCCTTACATTTGATCTGCGGTCTGGCCTGTGGGGTAATATTAGGTCTAGCAGTGCCCGCCCTCTTGTTGGGTCCTGAACCAGTTGTGAAAGGTGATTGTCTCTCATAGTGGTCAGACACCTATCACCTTTGCTGAACTGCAGGTTTCGGTTCCCCAATGTATTTCGGGGTAGGTGAAGTCCCCCATAATAATGACTTCTCCTTGAGTCGCTGCTTCATCTATTTGCTTTGAGGATATTCTCTGTTGCTTCCATTATTTTTGGAGACTTATAACAAACCCCTATCAGTAATTTATTATTTTTCCCCCCTCCCCTTATCTCCCCCCACAGGGACTCTACATTCTCATTAGATTCATATATATTATCACGCAGGATGGGTTTTAAGGATGATTTTACATATAAACACACGCCTCCCCCTCGCTTATTCGTACGGTCATTTCTGAACAGACTATAGCCCTGTAAATTATCCCCCGGTCACGGCTCTCGTCCGGCCATGTCTCAGATATCCCCACCATGGCAGAATTATGCTCCAACAACATTAACTCCAATTCCTCCATGTTGTTGGTGAGGCTTCTGGCATTAGTATATATGCACTTTATGTATCTCTCTGTACCTCTATTCTTTCTTATTAACTGTTCTAACCCCACCCCCATGCCACCTCCACCCCCAGCTTCATTACTTGTGCCCAGGTCTCTATCTGCACTGTCTTCCCCTCCTATAAAAGGAATACCCTCCCCCCCCCCCCCCCATCCCTAGGATACACACTCCTCCAACCTTCTGGCCATTTTCTCCCCCAGCACAGCTGCTCCCTCCCCATTGAGGTGCAGCCCGTCCCTAGCGTAGAGCCTGTAGCCAACTGAGAAGTCGGCCCAGTTCTGCAGGAACCCAAACCCCTCCTTCCTACACCAATTCCTGAGCCACTTATTAACCTCCCTAATCTCCCGTTGCCTCTCTGGCGTGGCACGTGGTACAGGAAGTATTTCCGAAAATACCACCTAGGAGGTCCTTGCTTTAAGCTTGCAGCCTAATTCCCTGAAATCATCTTTAAGGACCTTCCACCTACCTCTAACTTTGTCATTTGTGCCAATGTGCACCATGACCGCTGGATCCTCACGAGCCCCTCCCAGTAATCTGTCAGCCCGATCAGCGATGTGTCGGACTTGAGCGCCAGGTAGGCAGCACACCGTCCGACGATCCCTGTCTTTGTGACAGATTGCCCTATCTGTTCCCCTAATAATTGAGTCTCCCACTACCAGCACCTGTCTGGCCTGCCCTGCTCTCCTATTTCCCCCCTTACTGGAGCAGACACTCCTCCGGCTTTCAGAGGACATGCCTTGCTGCAGCAGTGCTACCCCTGTACTGACACCCCCCTCATCTGACAACTTAGGAAACTTATTGGGGTGTGCCAGATCAGGACTAGCCTCCCTGGCGCTCTTCCCTCTACCCCGCCTTCTGTCACCCAGCTAGCTGCTTCATTGTCTTGCAGCTCCAACCTAGCATCCCCCCCCTCATCTATCCCATTGAGCGTCTGCTCAGTGAGCAGAAGACTCCTTTCCATATTGTCTATGGATCTCAGTGTTGACAGCTGCACATTTAGATCCAGTATCTGAGCTTCCAAATGCACAACGAGCTCACATCTCGCACAGCAGTATGCACCCTCCACCGGCTGTTCAAGGATTTCATACATGCGGCAAGACGTGCACTGGATGGCATTGGCAATAGTGGAGCACTTCCTACTGGGGATTGCACCAGACAGGAAAGATAAGCAAAAATAAATAAAAGTATTAATAAAATATAACAGCAATTCAGTAAGACCTCCCTTGGAAACTCCCTGAATCCAAAGTCACTGAATCTCAAGTCACACACCACAGTTTGCACTTACGCTCAGGTCACACTCAGCTCGTTCACACTCGCTCAGGCAGAAGATTTAAAATATTTTTTTTTTCCCCTTTTACCAGCACACCACCCTGCTGCTCAATGCACTTCCAAAAGGAGTTGAGCCCCAACCAGCTGCCCATTATAAACCATTAATTATGAACTCCCACCCTTAATTAACCCCTTGTGAATATAGTTACACCTCAAGATTTAAATGCAATATAGTTACCCCTTAAAAACACAGATAGTAAAATAAGAGATTAACCCTGTAGAAAGAAAAAATAGGTTAAACAAGCCCCCAAGCCCCCCAAAAATTGAACAGGTAGAAAGCACTCAGCAACCTACAATTCAGCAACTCACACAGGTATTTGTTATAGGTTTTCCAAATACCTCTTCACTGAATCACAAGTCACACACTTACCACAGTTCGCACTTACGCTCAGGTCACACTCAGCTCGTTCACACTCGCTCAGGCAGAAGATTTAAAAGATTCCCCCCCCCCCCTCTTACCAGTACACCACCCTGCTGCTCAATGCACTTCCAAAAGGTACTACTCAGACAACACAGAGTGAGGGTAACACAGTGTGGCAATACACAAAACAGACAAAAACACATAGAACAGTCCCAGCAAATACCCAAGATGGTGCAAAATTACAGAGCCTCACCCTTCCGCAGACTTGCTGGGATAAGAGCAGATGCGACTTCAGAGCTTCCAGGGCCAAGTACCCCACCTGTGGCATGCACAGAGAGGAGGAAACGACAAGTGTAGGAAGATGACAGTCCATTAAGGTATGAGGCCAGTTGACCAGAGTGTCACAATGTGTCTTTTCCGAACATCTCCATGAAGCCAGGTGACCGGTGGGTCACATTCCTGGCTTTCCCGAACGGACGGGGCCATGGTCCCCAGAGCTGACATCCTCTAAACTGTCAAATCTGTGTCCATCATGATGGAGCCATGATCTGGCAGCTGTCCTATAGAGTGTTCCTGGCTGTGGTTTTGTAAAGAGTCTCTGGTTCTTTGGATTTCTGGATCTTTAGATGACTTGTTACAGAGGCATATCCCCTTTATATAGTTCACAACTGTTCTTCAAACCATTATTCACAGGTCAAGGGGATGGGGTGATGAGATTAATCCGTATTGTTTGTTTATTTATAATTTATCCTTCAATGTTTTCAAGTCAACAAACTGCATGGCCTGGTATAATGTGTAATCAACATATCAGAAAACTTCATTGTTCAGTGACCCTGCATCCCTGCTTTACAAAGAAAGCAGCACAATAAACCATAGGAGCTGATATAGGAGGTAAATAACCATTCATCAATTTACAAATATCAATTCAACCTACAAGAAGAGTCAACAGAAAGATGACAGACTATGCCTCCTGCATTACTGAAAACAGACATCTGGATAATTAAGATAAAATGCTGTGTCGACAAAGCAGTATACAGAGCAGTAGATGGCGGCCTAAAGAGCAGTAGATGGCGGCCTACAGATCAGTAGATGGCGGCCTACAGAGCAGTAGATGGCGGCCTACAGAGCAGTAGATGGCGGCCTACAGATCAGTAGATGGCGGCCTACAGAGCAGTAGATGGCGGCCTACAGAGCAGTAGATGGCGGCCTACAGAGCAGTAGATGGCGGCCTACAGAGCAGTAGAAGGAGGCCTACAGATCAATAGATGGCGGCCTACAGATCAGTAGATGGCGGCCTACAGATCAGTAGATGGCGGCCTACAGATCAGTAGATGGCGGCCTACAGATCAGTAGATGGTGGCCTACAGATCAGTAGATGGTGGCCTACAGATCAGTAGATGGTGGCCTACAGAGCAGTAGATGGCCTACAGAGTAGTAGATGGCGGACTACAGAGTAGTAGACGGCAGTATACTGGGAAATTTTAACATTACATGCCTCCTTACATGCACCTTTCTCACCCCGTGGGTCAGAGAAGCGTCAATATGTGAGATCTCGTTAGGCGCCAGTCACATGTCATCAGCACCAATGATGACGTTTAATGGATGTAGAGTGATACCAGACTGGTGAGCGGCACCCCAGAATGGACGTCACTGCTGGAAGTGAAATGGCGCAATGCACTGACATCTTACCCGGGTCACAGCGCTCTCGCTCTTGGATTGGGGGGTACAGCATGGGATGGGGGTTGTTTTCAAATGAGAACCGGTGCGGAGGTGCAGAGAGAAGAGGAGAACCTGAAACACAGGAGGGAAAGCAGGTTACACAAGACGGTAGATGTAGCAGAGCCCACTGCGTCTCAGAGCACTGTCTACACTGACACATTGTAACTAGAAAACGTGTGGCCCTGGGCAATAGTAAGAATAGGGGCCCTAAATGCGGACATATTGGCCCATCACACAGGAACGTTGAGGATTTACACGAGCTGATGTCAGACCGATGTCAATGATGGACGATGTACAAGGGGGCGGTGCTCGTTTTTTTCCATGGGCTCCCCAAATTACACAAAGGGTGATTCATCTCCCCTAAGACCTATAACACCTGGCATTGGATCATTAAATGAGAACCTCAGGGAATAAGTTGACAACCACGATCAACCGCTTATTTCCAGGACCTGAGGTTATCATAAGGCGACATCCACAGTATTCAGGGGGTTGGATGAGTTTACAGTCTGACTTTCTGTTTGCCACATGTGATGCGGATAATCTGTACTCGTCGATTCCTCACTCTTTACCACAGCTGCGATTAAACATCATTCAGACAATTACAGCGGATATTCACCCGCCCCCAATTAATTTTATTATCACTCAGTTATTTGTTAAATCACAATTTTTTTATGTTTCAGTGAAACCTTTTTTCTTCTGGTCTTTGGTGCCGATGGGTTCAAAATTGTCACCATCACTCGCAAATCTTTTTGTGTCATGGTGGGAGGAGCGCTTGATTCTGTTTCTGTACATAACCCCGTTTCTTCACATCTACAGGAGCTTCTCACAAAATGAGAATATCACCAAAAAGTGAATTTATTTCAGTTCTTCAATACAAGCAGTGACTCTCCTCTATTCTATAGTCATTACACACAGAGTGATCTATGTCACGGGTTTATTTCTGGTGATGTTGACGATTATGGCTTACAGCCAATGAGAACCCAAAAGTCATTATCTCAGTGGATTAGAATACTTTATAACACCAGCCTGAAAAATGATTGTAAAATCCGGAATGTTGTCCTACTGAAATGTCTGATCAGTAACTGCTCTCAGTACTTGGTCGGGCTCCTTCTGCATCAATTCCTGCATCAATGCGGCGTGGCATGGAGGCGATCAGCCTGTGGCACTGCTGAGGGGTTATGGAAGCCCAGGTTGCTTTGATAGCAGCCTTCAGCTCGTCTGCATTGTGGGGTCTGGTGTCTCTCATCTTCCTCTTGACAATACTCCATAGATTCTCTATGGGGTTAAGGTCAGGTGAGTTTGCTGCCAATAAAGCACAGTGATACTGTTGTGTGTACACCAAGCATTGGTACTTTTGGCCGTGTGGACAGGGGCCAAGTCCTGCTGAAGAATGATATTTCCATCTCCATAAAGCTTGTCGGCAGAGGGAAGCATGAAGAGCTCTAAAATGTCCTGGTAGACGGCTGCGCTGACTTTGGTCTTGATAAACCGCAGTGGACCTACACGAGCAGATGACATGGCTACCCAAACCATCACCGATTGTGGAGACTTCACACTAGACCTCCAGCAGCTTGGATTGTGGCCTCTCCACTAGAGTTGAGCGACTTTGGTCGGATCGGGTTTCGTGAAACCCGACTGAAACAAAATTTGAGTCGGATGAAACTGGTCTGACGAGGGCAGTCGGGAGTTTCATCCGAAACCTGACCCCAATGCAAGTCAATGAGGAATAAAAGTCGGCATTGAGTGGATGAATGTCATGAAACCCGATCCGACCAAAGTCGCTCAACTCTACTCTCCACTCTTCCTCCAGACTCTGGGACCGCGATTTCCAAATAAAACGCAAAATTTACTTTCATCTGAACACAACACCTTAGACCACTGACAACAGTCCGGTTCTTCTTCTCCTTGGCCCCAGTAGGACACTTCTGGCGTTGTCTATTGGTCATGAGTGGCTGACACAAGGAATGTGACACTTGTAGCCCATGTCCTGGATACGTCTGTGTGTGGTGTGAAGCAATGACTCCAGCAGAAGTCCACTCCTTGTTTATTCATCCCCCCATTACTGAATGGCCTTTTCTTAATCCTTTCCAGGTTGCGGTTATCCCGGTTGCTTGTGCACCTTTTTCTACCACACTTTTTCCTTCCACTCCACTTTCCATTAATATTCTTGGATACAGCACTGTGTGAACAGCCGGCTTCTTTAGCAATGACCTTTTGTGGCTTCCCCTCCTTGCGGAGTGTGTCAGTGACTGCTTTCTGGACATCTATGTCAGGTCAGCAGTCTTCCCCATGATTGTGGAGCGTGCCAGTGACTGCTTTCTGGACATCTGTCAGGTCAGCAGTCTTCCCCATGATTGTGGAGCGTGCCAGTGACTGCCTTCTGGACATCTGTCAGGTCAGCAGTCTTCCCCTTGATTGTGGAGCTACTGACACAGACTAAGGGGCCTTTATAAATGCTTAGGAGACTTTACAGGAGTTTATTGTTAATTATGCTAATTTACTGAGATAATGACTTTTGGGTTCTCAATGGCTGTAAGCCATAATCCTCAACATTACCAGAAATAACCCCGTGACATAGATCACTCTGTGTGTAATGACTCTATAGAATAGAGGAGAGGCACTGTCTGTATTGAAAAACTGAAATAAATTTACTTTTTGATGATATTCTAATTTTGTGAGACGCACCTGTAGCTTGGTACGGCAGGTATGTAGACGATGTTCTGCTTGTTTGTAGGGGTGACAATATTCGGTTCACCTGCAGTCGTCTGTCTGAACAAACCTCCTTTTCCGATATATTGCTGGGTGGGAATATCACTCCCAACAAGGCTGAACCTTCTCTTTTTAGAAAGGACACTGCTGGTAATACGTTCCTATGGTCCTCCAGCTCACACAATATCACTAAAGGTGAATTTACCGGGGCCAGAAGAACTTGCTCAAGTGAAGAGGGTTTTGATACAGAGGAGCGTTAGTTAGTAGTAGATTGATGAAGGGGGGGATATAACAGATTACACGAGCCTTATCCCCCCACCAGTCTGCTGTACAATTACAATAGACAGGAGACATTCCTTTTTCTTCTCCAGACATCACCTTTTCCACTGCACACTGTGCGCAGGTCAATGCCATCAGGAATATCCTTCAGAGACACATCGCGGTGATTAACCAGGATAACCGCTCCGCACCACCATTGAAGGGGGGTGTAACTCTGTGGCCAGCAGAGGTCGGTCGCTCGGTGACGTCCTGCCCCCTAGTTTGGTCCACAGCACCAAACTATCCACCATCCACTGTAGACTTCTTCTACAATGTGCGCGGTTTCGCACTTTTCTTTCCTTATCAGTCGTCTTCTCAGTGTGAAATAAGTAAATAAACAGTTTATTGTCGGGTCGTGGAGGCGTCTTTCTGTGGTCCTGTTTGTGCCTCGCACATTAACTCTTCGCTGAGCCGCTGTCGTCCCTCTCGGACTAATTGTTCTCATTGTTACGTGAGATTTGTTATAAATCGTCTGTTTCTGTCTGCCTCATGTATCCTATGAATAAGTGTCGCTGGAGGCGCGAAGCGCGTGAGGAATCTGAGGATTCAGGTTTAATGTAATTTTAATGTTCCAGAAATAAAGCATTATGCACACCGGGCAATGTGCTGCCGAGAACAATGGCTGATAGATCACTCCATCCACATATATATCAGCAGCACGAGTCCTGTGTACACAGGGCGATGTGCTGCCGAGAACAATGGCTGATAGATCACTCTGTCCACATATATATCATCAGCAGCACGAGTCCTGTGTACACCGGGCAATGTACTGCCGAGACCAAAGGCTGATAGATCACTCCGTCCACATATATATCATCAGCACAGCAGCACGAGTCCTGTGCACACCGGGCAATGTGCTGCCGAGAACAAAGGCTGATAGATCACTCCGTCCACATATATATCATCAGCACAGCAGCACGAGTCCTGTGCACACCGGGCAATGTACTGCCGAGAACAATGGCTGATAGATCACTCCATGTACATATATATCACCAGCACGAGTCCTGTGAACACTGGGCAATATGCTGCTGAGAACAATGGCTGATAGATCACTCCATCCACATATATATCATCACCAGTAGAAGTCCTGGATACACAGGGAGATGTGCTGCCGAGAACAATGGCTGATAGATCACTCCATCCACATATATATCATCACCAGTAAAAGTCCTGGGTACACAGGGAGATGTGCTGCCGAGAACAATGGCTGATAGATCACTCCATCCACATATATATCGTCACCAGTAGAAGTCCTGGGTACACAGGGAGATAGGCTGCCGAGAACAATGGCTGATAGATCACTCCATCCACATATATATCATCACCAGTACAAGTCCTGTGAACACTGGGCAATGTGCTGCCGAGAACAAAGGCTGATAGATCACTCCGTCCACATATATATCATCAGCACAGCAGCACGAGTCCTGTGCACACCGGGCAATGTACTGCCGAGAACAATGGCTGATAGATCACTCCATGTACATATATATCACCAGCACGAGTCCTGTGAACACTGGGCAATATGCTGCTGAGAACAATGGCTGATAGATCACTCCATCCACATATATATCATCACCAGTAGAAGTCCTGGATACACAGGGAGATGTGCTGCCGAGAACAATGGCTGATAGATCACTCCATCCACATATATATCATCACCAGTAAAAGTCCTGGGTACACAGGGAGATGTGCTGCCGAGAACAATGGCTGATAGATCACTCCATCCACATATATATCGTCACCAGTAGAAGTCCTGGGTACACAGGGAGATAGGCTGCCGAGAACAATGGCTGATAGATCACTCCATCCACATATATATCATCACCAGTACAAGTCCTGTGAACACCGGGCAATGTACTGCCGAGAACAATGGCTGATAGATCACTCCATGTACATATATATCACCAGCACGAGTCCTGTGAACACTGGGCAATATGCTGCTGAGAACAATGGCTGATAGATCACTCCATCCACATATATATCATCACCAGTAGAAGTCCTGGATACACAGGGAGATGTGCTGCCGAGAACAATGGCTGATAGATCACTCCATCCACATATATATCATCACCAGTAGAAGTCCTGGGTACACAGGGAGATGTGCTGCCGAGAACAATGGCTGATAGATCACTCCATCCACATATATATCGTCACCAGTAGAAGTCCTGGGTACACAGGGAGATAGGCTGCCGAGAACAATGGCTGATAGATCACTCCATCCACACATATATCATCACCAGCACGAGTCCTGTGAACACTGGGCAATGTGCTGCCGAGAACAATGGCTGATAGCTCACTCCATCCACCTATATATCATCACCAGTACAAGTCCTGGGAACACAGGGCGATGTGCTGCCGAGAACAATGGCTGATAGATCACTCCATCCACATATATATCATCACCAGTACAAGTCCTGGGTACACAGGGAGATGTGCTGCCGAGAACAATGGCTGATAGATCACTCCATCCACATATATATCATCACCAGTACAAGTCCTGGGTACACAGGGAGATAGGCTGCCGAGAACAATGGCTGATAGATCACTCCATCCACATATATATCATCACCAGTACAAGTCCTGTGAACACTGGGCAATGTGCTGCCGAGAACAATGGCTGATAGATCACTCCATCCACATATATATCATCACCAGCACGAGTCCTGTGTACACCGGGAGATGTGCTGCCGAGAACAATGGCTGATAGATCACTCCATCCACATATATATCTGTCACGTCTCCATCAGATTTGGGGCCTGCTGTTCCGGTCGCAGCCACTAGGAGGCGCCGGACCGCCACTTCGCCGTCAGACTCGGGGACGGCTGTTCCTGCCTCGGCCACTGGGAGGCGCCGTGGTTCTATTACGTCACCGTCAGACTCGGGGCCTATGGTCCCAGCTTTAGCCACTAGGAGGCGCCGGTCTGTCATAACACCGTTGGATTCGAGGCCTGCTGTTCCGGTCACAGCCACTAGGAGGCGCCGGACCGCCACTTCACCGTCAGACTCGGGGATGGCTGTTCTTGCCTCGGCCACTGGGAGGCGCCGTGGACCACCCGTGAGTTATGGTGGTGACAGAGAAGTGGCTCCTGCTCAGGCATCTGGTGGGTGCAGGCTCCGCCCCTCTGTCAGTCATCAGGGGGTTACTGCATCACCGTCTGGCCTGGTCCTGGGGGCGGCCCTAATGACATCACTAGTCCAGGAACCTGTGAGGGATGACCTGATCCCTCAAATACCTTGGGACTGCTCTTGCAGGCCGCCGGATATATTCTTGGTTCCCCTGCTTGTTACTTAGTGATTGACTTCTGTTTGACTCTGACCTCAGCCTGGATTTCTGACCCCTCTTTTGCCTGACGATTCTGTACTTCTGCTACTCTCCTGGTTTGTGACCTTGGCCTGGATATTCTGACTCTGCTACTTCCTAACGATTCTGCACCTCTGCCGCCCTCCTGGTTTTTGACTCTGACCTTGGCCTGAATTTGACTCTGTTATTGCCTGCCGTTTTTGTACTTCACTCTGGCGACCGTCCTGCTCTGGCCGCTTCTCATATTCAGACAGCGCCTCCTGGGCTCTGTTGTAAATCCAGATCCCTGTATAGGGGTAAAGGGTATCAGTGTTTCTCGGGGTGTTGCCTGGCTGCAGCCCAGAACCGCAGACGGACGTTACAATATCATCACCAGCACGAGTCCTGTGTACACCGGGCAATGTGCTGCCGAGAACAATGGCTGATAGATCACTCCATCCACCTATATATCATCAGCAGCACGAGTCCTCTGTACACCGGGCGATGCGCTGCTAAGAACAATGGCTGATAGATCACTCCATCCACATATATATCACCAGCACGAGTCCTGGTACACCGGGCGATGTGCTGCAGAGAACAATGGCTGAGAGATCGCTCCATCCACCTATATATCATCACCAGCACGAGTCCTATGTACACCGGGCGATGTGCTGCCGAGAACAAAGGCTGATAGATCACTCCATCCACATATATATCATCACCAGCACGAGTCCTGTGTACACCGGGCGATGTGCTGCAGAGAACAATGGCTGATAGATCACTCCATCCACCTATATATCATCACCAGCACGAGTCCTGTGTACACCGGGCGATGTGCTGCCGAGAACAAAGGCTGATAGATCACTCCATCCACATATATATCATCACCAGCACGAGTCCTGTGTACACCGGGCAATGTGCTGCTGAGAACAATGGCTGAGAGATCGCTCCATCCACCTATATATCACCAGCACGAGTCCTGTGTACACCGGGCAATGTGCTGCCTAGAACAAAGGCTGATAGATCACTCCATCCACCTATATATTACCAGCACGAGTTCTGTGTACACCGGGCAATGTGCTGCTGAGAACAATGGCTGATAGATCACTCCATCCACCTATATATTACCAGCACGAGTCCTGTGTACACCGGGCAATGTGCTGCCGAGAACAATGGCTGATAGATCGCTCCATCCACCTATATATCACCAGCACGAGTCTTGTGTACACCGGGCAATGTGCTGCTGAGAACAATGGCTGATAGATCACTCCATCCACCTATATATCACCAGCACGAGTCCTGTGTACACCGGGCAATGTGCTGCCTAGAACAAAGGCTGATAGATCACTCAATCCACCTATATATCACCAGCACGAGTCCTATGTACACCGGGCAATGTGCTGCCGAGAACAATGGCTGATAGATCGCTCCATCCACCTATATATCACCAGCACGAGTCTTGTGTACACCGGGCAATGTGCTGCTGAGAACAATGGCTGATAGATCACTCCATCCACCTATATATCACCAGCACGAGTCCTGTGTACACCGGGCGATGTGCTGCCGAGAACAATGGCTGATAGATCACTCCATCCAACCATATATCAACAGTACGAGTCCTGGGTACACAGGGAGATGTGCTGCTGAGAACAAAGGCTGAAAGATCACTCCATCCACCTATATATCATCAGCAGCACGAGTCCTGTGTACACCGGGCAATATGCTGCTGAGAACAATGGCTGATAGATCACTCCATCCACATATATATCACCAGCACGAGTCCTGTATACACCGGGCGATGTGCTGCCGAGAACAATGGCTGATAGATCACTCCATCCACCTATATATCATCAGCAGCACAAGTGCTGTGTACACAGGGAGATGTGCTGCCAAGAACAATGGCTGATAGATCACTCCATCCACATTTATATCACCAGCACGAGTCCTGTATACACCGGGCGATGTTCTGCCGAGAACAATCGCTGATAGATCACTCCATCCACATATATATCACCAGCACGAGTCCTGTATACACCGGGCGATGTGCTGCCGAGAACAATGGCTGATAGATCACTCCATCCAACCATATATCACCAGTACGAGTCCTGGGTACACCGGGCAATGTGCTGCTGAGAACAAAGGCTGATAGATCACTCCATCCACCTATATATCATCAGCAGCACAAGTGCTGTGTACACAGGGAGATGTGCTGCCCAGAACAATGGCTGATAGATCACTCCATCCACATTTATATCACCAGCACGAGTCCTGTATACTCCGGGCGATGTTCTGCCGAGAACAATGGCTGATAGATCACTCCATCCACATATATATCACCAGCACGAGTCCTGTATACACCGGGCGATGTGCTGCCGAGAACAATGGCTGATAGATCACTCCATCCAACCATATATCACCAGTACGAGTCCTGGGTACAATGGGCAATGTGCTGCTGAGAACAATGGCTGATAGATCACTCCATCCACATATATATCACCAGCACGAGTCTTGTGCACACCGGGCGATGTGCTGCTGAGAACAATGGCTGATAGATCACTCCATCCACCTATATATCATCAGCAGCACAAGTGCTGTGTACACAGGGAGATGTGCTGCCGAGAACAATGGCTGATAGATCACTCCATCCACATTTATATCACCAGCACGAGTCCTGTATACACCGGGCGAAGTTCTGCCGAGAACAATGGCTGATAGATCACTCCATCCACATATATATCACCAGCACGAGTCCTGTATACACCGGGCGATGTGCTGCCGAGAACAATGGCTGATAGATCACTCCATCCAACCATATATCACCAGTACGAGTCCTGGGTACACCGGGCAATGTGCTGCTGAGAACAAAGGCTGATAGATCACTCCATCCACATATATATCACCAGCACGAGTCCTGTGTACACCGTGCGATGTGCTGCCGACAACAAAGGCTGATAGATCACTCCATCCACATATATATCACCAGCACGAGTCCTGTATACACCGTGCGATGTGCTGCCGAGAACAATGGCTGATAGATCACTCTATCCACATATATATCACCAGCACAAGTCCTTTGTACACCGGGCAATGTGCTGCTGAGAACAATGGCTGATAGATCACTCCATCCACATATATATCACCAGCACGAGTCCGGTATACAACGGGCGATGTGCTGCCGAGAACAATGGCTGATAGATCACTCCATCCACATAAATATCACCAGCACGAGTCGTGTGCACACCGGGCAATGTGCTGCTGAGAACAATGGCTAATAGATCACTCCATCCACATATATATCACCAGCACGAGTCCGGTATACAACGGGCGATGTGCTGCCGAGAACAATGGCTGATAGATCACTCCATCCACATATATATCACCAGCACGAGTCCTGTGTACACCGGGCGATGTGCTGCCAAGAACAATGGCTGATAGATCACTCTATCCACATATATATCACCAGCACGAGTCCTGTGTACACCGGGCGATGTGCTGCCAAGAACAATGGCTGATAGATCACTCCATCCACCTATATATCACCAGCACGAGTCCTGTGTACACCGGGAGATGTGCTGCTGAGAACAATGGCTGATAGATCACTCCATCCACATATACAGTATATCACCAGCACGAGTCCTGTGTACACCGGGAGATGTGCTGCTGAGAACAATGGCTGATAGATCACTCCATCCACCTATATATCACCAGCACGAGTCCTGTGTACACCGGGAGATGTGCTGCTGAGATCACCAGCATAGACAATCCAATCACCCAAGGAATCAGCGAATTGTTCACTTGTTGAGTGATTGCCAACATGTTTACACCCAGAAATGATGGTCTGTGCTGCCCGTGGTTACAGGGGTGAATGTCACACACTGTATGTTACACCCCTCATATAAACACACACTGTATGTCACACACTTTGTATGATTGTAGTTTGCCTTCTGATATTTTCAGCCCCACCACGATGTGATCTCCATGCTTTCTCTATCTAGCAGTGCACTGATGTTCACGCTGTGATCTCAGGTAGAATATTGGACTTTCCTCCGACATCTGACAGCTCCTTGGCCGGCTGCTCACTGTTTGCTCTTCTCCATGTTTGCTCGTTTTGTGCTCGGCCTTTTTATTATTCCGTTTTCTTTTTGGATATTCTTGTATCTGATAACCGTCATTCTGCTTCAGACCAAATCATTACATCAGCTTATACAGTGGACTGGGATAAATATAAACGTGATATTCTCTGTATCTGCTCCGGAGTGCCGAGTCCTTTGTTTTGACATTTGGGGTGGATTCCTAGTTGAGTGCCCGCTTACCAGGAGGCTGCATTGCCGCGCACCTTCATGCTCTGTGGAAGAGAAACGGCGCAATGCACTGGCCTCTTACCCGGGCCGCAGCGCTCTCGCTCTTGGTTTGGGGGGTACAGCATGGGATGGGGGTCGTTTTCCAGTGGGAACCGGTGAGGAGGTGTGGGCAGAAGAGGAGAACCTGAAACACAGGAGAGAGAGCAGATGACGTCAGATGTTGCAGAGCCCACCGCGTCTACACTAGTATACTGTCATCAGAACATACGTGTGGCCCTGGGTGTCATGGAGGGCTATGTATTAGGTGGATAAAACTCCCAGATCACTGGACACCTGGCAGCTTCTCCGCAGACAGACAGTCTACAGGGAGACCTAATCTCTGCTCCTCACTGGCCCAGAGGTGATAACATTTGCTGGGGGAGATTATCGCCCCAGGGGTAGACTGGACATCTCCAGGCCAAACCACGGACAGCACATGGCAATAGAACTGCAATATTTCCACGTCATACTTCTAATATCTGTATATCAATACCATCCACGGAGCTATGTAGCATGGGGGGACAGAATCTCTGCTGGGGGTTCATGCACCAGGACTGTCCACCTTGGTAAGTCACGCTTGGTGTCTGGGATGGTGATATGGCGGCATGTTATTCCACTAGGAGCAGCCTTATACCATCTCATCCAGAAGACCTCATTGTCACATTCCAAATGTACAGCGCCAATTGTAGATCCGTCCAAATGTCTGCGGTGATCCGGAAACAATCACTCCCATTCTAATGGACAGAGCCTTCTCTGCCTCTTTTTTGTGCTGTTGTCGCCTTTTTGTTATTTCATATTTTTGTGCATCTGTGATCAAAAACGGAGCCAAGAATCCCACCATCAGGCCTGTGTTACTTGTTTCCCAAAGAAAAAGGTGGCTCAGTGGGTACCACTGATATACATGTATATATACCCACACCCTATCATATATAAAGTGAGTACAGAAAGTATTCAGACCCCTTTACATTTTTCACTCTTTGTTTCGTTGCAGCCATTTGGTAAATTCAAAAAAACTCCATTTTTTCTCATTAATGTGCACTCTGCACCCCATCTAGACTGAAAAAAACAAATGTAGACATTTTTGTAAATTTATTAAAAAGGAAAAACTGAAATATCCCATGGTCATAAGTATTCAGCCCCTTTGCTCAGACACTCCTATGTAAGTCGCATGCTGTCCATTTCCTTGTGATCCTCCTTGAGATGGTTCTACTCCTTCATTGGGGTCCAGCTGTGTGTAATTACACTGATAGGACTTGATTTGTAAAGGCGCACACCTGTCTATATAAGACCTCACAGCTCACAGTGCATGTCACACCAAATGGGAATCATGAGGCCAAAGGAACTGGCTAAGGAGCTCAGAGACAGAATTGTAGCAAGGCACAGATCTGGCCAAGGTTACAGAAGAATTTCTGCAGTACTCAAGGTTCCTAAGAGCACAGTGGCCTCCATAATCCTTAAATGGAAGACGTTTGGGACAATCAGGAGTCTTCCTAGACCTGGCAGTCCAGCAACACTGAGAAATCGTGGGAGAAGAGCCTTGGTGAGAGAGGTAAAGAAGAACCCCAAGATCACTGTGGCTGAGCTCCACAGATGCAGTAGAGAGATGGGAGAAAGTTCCACAAAGTCACCTATCACTGCAGCCCTCCACCAGTCGGGCCTTTATGGCAGAGTGGCCCAACAGAAGCCTCTCCTCAGTGCCAGACATATGAAACCCGGCATAGAGTTTGCTAAAAAAAAACACATGAAGGACCCCCAGACTGTCAGAGACACCGCACTGCACTTCCTCATAGAGCCAGTGCGCGTGTCCTGAGTACAGAAGCTGTGCTAAAAGATACCTATGGAGAAGGGCAGCAGAGGTGACAATGCATGCTTCAGGCTAATGGTGTCAGGGTCCAGTCAGCGCTGGAAGGTAAAGAGGCATGGGACCTGCGGACACTGAAACTGAATAATCTGGCACGGGACCTATGGTCATGTGACTGCAAGGGGGCGGGGCTTAGCGTCCTGTTTACAGATATGACAGGACACCATACAACAACTCAGTGTCAGGCAGGGTGGATAAAAATCAATGTTTTTTTTTTAAAAAATCAAAAAAAAATCGGATTTTTTTGATTTAAATCGGATTTTTTTCAATAAACTGCTTTTTGAGGAAAATATTTTACCATCCAAAGGTTCTTCCATCATGAGATAAAGCTGAGTTGTTTAACTCAGTAGAATAAAGGCTGTATATGTGTAACATTCACAATGCCATGCTCTTCCAGAGGTTTCTGTAGGATTAGTGGGCAGTTTCTCTCCTATATTATCACAGACGCTCGCTTTACTTACGCAGTTCTCAAAACTGAATTTGACTCCGCAGAGCAGCCTCTTCTTCACGGCAAAAATGTTACAACATGAACAGAGTTGAGAAAAAGACCTTAATCCTATTGTTCTACAAACCTATGAATACAGAATCAACCCCTTCAGTGCCAAGTCCAAGAAGTTAGACAATATGTTTCTGATTGTTTGGAGTGGAATAGATCTGCACAACACAAGAAGAATGTGAATCTAAGTG
The DNA here is from genome assembly GCF_039654945.1 of Dendrobates tinctorius. Taxonomy (NCBI): domain Eukaryota; kingdom Metazoa; phylum Chordata; class Amphibia; order Anura; family Dendrobatidae; genus Dendrobates; species Dendrobates tinctorius. The sequence continues at coordinate 4,788,005 of NW_027362033.1, read as the reverse complement.
TGAGGAGGAGGAAGGGCAAGCAGACAAGAAAATGAAAGTAAAACTTTGAGCACAATACTGCAGCATAGCCACAGACAGACAAGTCTGGATCTGTTTGTGTGTACGATCTGAGGTTTACTACGTTCTTTCCTTATAATGGCAGCAGGCCGTAAAAGAGACCCAGTTTGGGAATATTTTAATGAAGCTCCTTCGCCTATCGGTAAGGCAGGCATGCGTGCAAAATGCAAACGATGCAACAAAGAGATGCAAGGCCTGGTGGCGCGAATGAGGCAACATCATGAGAAATGCGGTGATGAAGATGACCAAAGAAACACTTCTGAACAGGCAGGATCTTCAGGTTGGTAAACATTTTTATTGAATCCTATTTCTAAAGACTGAACTGTCATGTGTGAGAAAAATTATATTTCTTATTATTACTGCATGTTACTGTCATTTGGTACAGTTATGAAGAAAAACAAATATTCCTTTTGGGGCAGGGGCAGTGATGTGTTGTGTACAATAAGCAGAAATTGTATAAACAATAAAATAACAGCATTGACTTTTTTTGTTTAGGGGAATTCATGGATTCTGGAAACTATCCACCTCCAAGATCACCATCATCCTGTTCTACAGTTTCAGAGTTATCCATCCAGGATAGTGCTTCATTAGCAGCAGCAGCATCATCAGACACCCACAGCCACATATCACCATCACCCAAAAGGAAGAAAAAACCTTTACCTCCTGGAACCACCATAGATAGGTTTGTGATAAGAACTAGCAGATTAGAAAAAGAGTTGATTGATGAAAAAATTGCCCAGTTTATTTATGCAACGAACTCTTCTTTCCGTCTGACTGAGAACCCACATTTCATTAATATGGTTCAGTCACTGAGACCAGGATACAGTCCACCCAGCAGAGCTGATGTTGCCGGGAAACTGCTGGATCAAGTGTATGACAGAGAAATGGAGCAATGTGCAACAGCTCTGGAGGGTAAAATTGTTAACCTAAGTATTGATGGGTGGAGTAATGTCCACAATGATCCTATTGTATGTGCTTGTATAACAACAGAAGAAGGTAAAGTCTTCCTTGCACAAACAACTGATACGTCAGGAAATGCACACACAGCAGAATACTTACAAGAAGTGGCAGTAAAAGCTATAACGACATGTGAACAAAAATTCAAATGTCTAGTACGCAGTTTGGTCACTGACAATGCTGCAAACGTATCCAAGATGAGAAAAGATTTAGAAGAGCAGGGAGGGAATACAAAGCTGCTAATAACATATGGTTGCAGTGCTCATTTGCTGCACCTCTTAGCCAAAGACTTAAGTGTTCCAGAAATAAAGGCTAATGTTGTTGAAATTGCTAAATACTTCCGTAATAATCATTTTGCTGCAGCAGCTCTGAAAAGGATGGGTGGAACCAAGCGAACGCTCCCACAAGATGTTAGATGGAACTCTGTGGTGGACTGTTTTGAGCAGTATATCAAAAACTGGCCTATTCTGATGACACTTTGTGAAGAAAATCGAGATAAAATAGATGGCACTGTCACGGCCAAAATCCTCAACATTGGGCTTAAGAGAAATGTTGAACATATGCTGAGCTTCCTGAAACCCATCTCTCAAGCTTTAAACAAAATACAGAAAAATAGCTGTTTTATTGCGGATGCTGTTGAAATTTGGAAGGAACTGAGTGAACACTTAAAAACAGAACTACACATGGACAGAATTAAATTACAAGCAGTAAACAAACGAATGGGACAAGCACTGACTCCAGCTCATTTTTTGGCAAATATTGTCAATATCCAATATCAGGGTCAAAACCTAAGTGCTGAGGAAGAGGAGTTAGCTATGACATGGGTATCCAGCAATCATCCATCTTTAATGCCAACTATAATAAACTTCAGAGCTAAGGGGGAACCATTCAAGAAATATATGTTTGCTGAAGATATTTTAAGGAAGGTCACACCAGTAAACTGAGTAAACTGGTGGAAGTCACTTAAGCGCTTGGATTTAGAGACTGTTCAAGTAATGATTTCACTTTTAACAGCAGTAGCTTCTTCTGCAGGCGTTGAAAGAATATTCTCTTCCTTTGGACTCATTCATTCTAAATTGAGAAATCGGTTGGGACCCAATAAAGCAGGAAAGCTTGTTTTTCTTTTCCAGATTATGAATAGGAACAAAGAAGATGATGATGAAGATGACGACAAGTGAGCTACAGAGGACAGCAGGGACAGTAGTATTTAAGTTTTTCATGTGTCGGCTGGGCTGACAGTCTAAGTTTCTTAAAATATATATATATTTTGTTTAGCCAAATTAGTTAACAAACATGGATGTTTGTTTAAGCAAATAACTTATGCTGTAATGTTGTTATTGTTTCAGTTGAATAAATCTATTTAAATTGTTATTAAGGTCAGGATTATTTTTCTCCTTCCTAAGTACAACAGAACAGTGGTGTCCAAATATGAATGATTAACCCATTAAACTGGGGAGAAAAAAGTAATATAAAAAGTGATTCTAAAAATCTTCATCTACTTGCATGTTAAAGTAGCAAGAACTAGTTTAGGTAGAAACTTTGATTTAAATCACTGATTTAAATCAAGCCTTACTGACTAGTGATTTAACGTGATTTAAATCGTGATTTAAATCAGTTAGATTTAAATCAAATCCACCCTGGTGTCAGGCAAAACAGAGGTCACAGCAGTACGGGCAAACGAGGCACAGGAGGGATATACAGATGGGAGGTCAGACAAAGCCAAAGGTCATACACCAGAGGGCGACGTGGTACCAAGGGGACGAGCAGAGAGAAGTCGGGTCACAAGCAGAGAGTCATACACGAGAGGTAGCGCAGTACAAGAGGGGCAGGCAGAACTCGTAACAGGAACAGAACCAGATCACAACCGAACAAGCAAGCAAGATATCAGGCACAAGGCACACGTACGCACAAGGTCAACTAACTCAGCCGAGGGCAGGAGTATAACTGACACCGGACCCAGGTCCAGTGAGCACTAAATAGCCTCCTCCTGCCAGAGAGAGGCAGCACAATTAACCCATAGTCTAACCAGGACGGGTCACAGCAAAATCCCGTCCTGGATCATGACAGTACTCTCCTCTCAATGGGGGGCCACCGGACCCCAAGGTCTCTCAGGGTACTTGGCGTGAAATGCTCGGATCAACCGATCCGCATGAACTGATCGAGCAGGAACCCACGAGCGTTCCTCAGGACCGTAGCCCTTCCAATGTATCAGATACTGAAGGGCGCGACGGACCAACCTGGAGTCGACAATTCGTTCCACCTCGTACTCAGCCTGCCCATCTACCAAAACCGGTGTCGGGGAAGATGATGATCCCTCCCCACTGGACCTCACAGGTTTCAAAAGGGCCTTATGGAAAACATTAGGGATCCTTAGAGATGGCGGAAGACTCAACCGAAAAGCCACCGGGTTAACTGCTTCGGTAATTACATAGGGACCTATAAACTTGGGTCCAAGCTTCGCAGAGGGGACCTTGAGCCTTATATTTTTGGTGGATAACCATACCTTATCTCCGACCTGAAACACTGGACCCACGGATCGTTTTTTGTCCGCAAAAAATTTAAATTTGTCCTGGGCCTTCGTAATGTTATTCTGGACCTCCCGCCATACCTCCCCCAACCGCTGGATCGTCTCATCCGCCCCAGGACACCCAGAATTCAAGCGGGAAAATTCTCCAAAATGAGGATGAAACCCATAATTGCAAAAAAATGGAGATGTACCCGTAGACTGGTTAGTGCGGTTGTTAAATGCAAACTCAGCCAATGGTAACACAGAACACCAATCATCCTGTCGGGCTGAGGTCAAACAACGCAGAATTTGCTCCAGAGACTGATTGGTCCGCTCAGTCTGCCCATTAGTCTCTGGATGGTAGGCGGATGAAAAGGACAGACCGATACCCAACCTCCTACAAAAAGCTCTCCAAAATCTGGACACAAATTGCACTCCCCTATCAGACACCACATTCAGGGGCACCCCCATGCAACCGCACCACATGCTCAACGAACAATCTGGACAATGTTTCCGCATTAGGTAGAGCTGCCAAAGGTACAAAATGTGCCTGCTTACTAAGCCTGTCCACTACGACCCAGACCACGGTATTACCCTTGGAAGGGGGAAGGTTGGTGATGAAATCCATGGACAGATGAGTCCATGGTCTCTCAGGAATTGGCAGTGGTACCAATTCCCCGGCCGGCCGGTTATGGGGAGTTTTCGCACGGGCACAAACCTCACACGCAGACACATACTCCCCAACATCAGAGGCTAAAGAAGACCACCAGAATATTCTAGCAATGGCCTTCCGGGTCGCTGAGATCCCAGGATGTCCACCCAGAACTGAGTCATGGAACTCCTGGAGGACCTTGAGACGAAACTGAGCTGGCACAAAAAGTTTATCCACCGGCTTAGCTGGAGGTGCAAGAGCCTGGGCTTCTCGAATCTCCCATTCCAACACATTAGAAACCTCTGCCACCACCACCCCAGGCTGAAGAATGGAGGATGGAGGTTCCAGGGGGAGACCGGATCTAGACTGCGTGACAACGCATCAGCTCTGATATTCTTGGATCCTGGTCGAAAAGTGATCGAGAAGTTGAATCGGGAAAAAAAAAGTGACCATCTAGCCTGTCTGGGAGTCAACCTTTAGCTGACTCAATGTAAGCTAGGTTTTTGTGGTCCGTGATTACCGTTATAGGATGAACAGCCCCCTCCAAAAAATGCCTCCATTCTTCAAAAGCCAATTTTACGGCCAGAAGTTCCCGATTCCCCACATCATAGTTTCTCTCCGCAGGGGAGAACTTCTTTGAGAAAAAGGCGTAAGGTCTTAAATTGGTCAAAGTGGCGGGTCCATGGGACAATACCGCCCCCACCCCCACCTCTGAGGCGTCTACCTCAACAATAAATGGTTCAGAGGGGTCCGGTTGAATAAGAACCGGGGCCGACATGAAACATTTTTTCAAAAACTGAAATGCCGCTACCGCTGCGGTTGACCAATTCTTGATATCGGCCCCCTTTTGAGTCATGTCTGTGAGGGGTTTGACCACCTGTGAGAACCCCCTTATAAATTTCCGATAATAATTAGCGAACCCTAGGAAACGTTGCAGACCCTTCAAATCACACGGTTGAACCCACTCGAGAATGGCCTGCACCTTATTAGGATCCATCACACACACAGGTGAATGGAAGCAGAGAAAAAAAAAATGGTATGGGTCAGTTATAATGTCAGAGACACCGCACTGCACTTGCTCATAGAGCTAGTGCGTGTGTCCTGAGTACAGAAGCAGTGCTAAAAGATACCTGTGGAGAAGGGCAGCAGAGGTGACCATGCGTGCTTCAGGCTAATAGTGTCAGGGTCCAGTCAGCACTGGAAGGTAAAGAGGCATGGGACCTGCGAACACTGAAACTGAATAATCTGGCACGGGACCTATGGTCATGTGACTGCAAGGGGGTGGGGCTTAGCGTCCTGCTTTCAGATATGACAGGACACCACACAACAACTCAGTGTCAGGCAAAACGGAGGTCACAGCAGTACGGGCAAACGAGGCACAGGAGGGACAAACAGACAGGTAGTCAGACAAAGCCAAAGGTCATACACAAGAGGGCGACGTGGTACCAAGGGGACAAGCAGAGAGAAGTCGGGTCACAAGCAGAGAGTCATACACGAGAGGTAGCGCAGTACAAGAGGGGCAGGCAGAACTCGTAACAGGGACAGAACCAGATCACAACCAAACAAGCAAGCAAGATATCAGGCACACGTATACAAGAGGTCACTTAACTCAGCCGAGGGCAGGAGTATAACTGACACCGGACCCAGGTCCAGTGAGCACTAAATAGCCGCCCTCTGCCAGAGAGAGGCAGCACAATTAACCCATAGTCTAACCAGGACTCTAACCGGGTCACAGCGAAATCCCGTCCTGGATCATGACACAGACTATGAGAAATGAGATTTTCTGGTCTGATGAGACGAAGATAGAACTTTTTGGTGATAATTCCAAGCGATTTGTGTTGAGAAAACCAGGCACTGCTCATCACCAGCCCAATACAATCCCAACAGTGAAACATGGTGGTGGCAGCATAATGCTATGGGGGTGTTTTTCAGCTGCAGGGACAGGACGACTAGTTGCCATTGAAGGAAACAGGAGTGCGGCCAAGCACAGAGATATCCTGGTGATAACCTCTTCCAGAGTGCTCTGGATCTCAGACTTGGCCAAAGGTTCACCTTCCAACAAGACAGTGACCCTAAGCACACAGCTAAAATAACAAAGGAGTGGCTGCAGAACAACTCTGTGACCATTCCTGACTGGCCCAGCCAGAGCCCTGACCTAAACCCAATGGATCATCTCCGAAGAGACCTGAAAATGACTGTCCACCAACGTTCACCATCCAACCTGACGGAACTGGAGAGGATCTCCAAGGAAGAATGGCAGAGGATCCCCAAATCCAGGGGTGAAAAACTTGTGGCATCTTTCCCAAGAAGACTCATGGCTGTACTACCTCAAAAGGTGAGTCTACTCAGTACTGAGCAAAGGGGCTGAATACTTATGACCATGGGAGATTTCCGTTTTTCTTTTTTAATAAATTTGCAAAAATTTCTACATTTCTGTTTTTTTTCAGTCAAGATGGGGTGCAGAGTGTACATTAATGAGGAAAAATGAACAACCAGGAGACCTGTCAGGATGATGGTAGAGCTGTGTGCATTCTGGGTGACTCACCCAATATAGCAAGCCGGGGTCCCCTTTACATATCAGCTCCGACAGCAGTCTGAACCCTCAGCTCCAACCCGCAGTCACACTGACCGTAACTCCGACAGCAGTCTGAACCCTCAGCTCCGACCCGCAGTCAGGCTGACCATCACTCCAACAGTAGTCTGAACCCTCAGCTCCGACCCGCAGTCAGACTGACCATCACTCCGACAGTAGTCTGAACCCTCAGCTCCAACCCGCAGTCACACTGACCGTAACGCCGACAGCAGTCTGAACCCTCAGCTCCGACCCGCAGTCACACTGACCGTAACTCCGACAGTTGTCTGAACCCTCAGCTCCAACCCGCAGTCACACTGACCGTAACGCCGACAGCAGTCTGAACCCTCAGCTCCGACCCGCAGTCACACTGACCGTAACTCCAACAGCAGTCTGAACCCTCAGCTCTGACCCGCAGTCAGACTGACCGTTACTCCAACAGCAGTCTGAACCCTCAGCTCCGACCTGCAGTCAGACTGACCATAACTCCAACAGCAGTCTGAACCCTCAGCTCCGACCCGCAGTCAGACCAACCATAACTCCAACAGCAGTCTGAACCTTCAGCTCCGATCCCTGGGGAGGGACAGGAGTCCAGTGAGACGGTCCTTCAACTTCACCCCCTGATTCATTGAAAGCCAGGAGTTCATGGCCGCTTCACTTACTGATTGTTAGCACCACACCGGATCCCTGTTCTGACAGGCAGGGCCTCCGGTGTGTCACTTCACTCACCTGCGCTGCAGTCGGTTCTCCCCTTTCTCGTGCTCTTCATGCTCCCAGCAGAGCTTCCAGCCAGGCCTCTAGCCATATCCTTAGAGCACGTGCGCGCTCCCACCCTCTTAAAGTGCCAGCGCGTGCACTTGCTATTTCCTCCCCAGCCAATGTATATATTGCTTTCTCCACACTTGGGAGGTGCCTGAGCAACCTTCCTGTTCTGCAGTCTAAGTTGTGTAAGGTTGCGTACCAGTCCTTGCTGAACTTTGGTGCAGATCCTGCCTGCTGCACTCTGATACAAACTCTGCCTGCTGCACTCTGATACAAACTCTTCCTGCCGCACCATTCAGTCTGTCCTTCAGGGTCCAGCTACCGAGTGTTCGTTGGTCTGTCCTGGAGTGGCACCTGGCGTGCATCGGGAGCCAAGCCTAACCTCACCATCAGAGGCTCTAGTGAACAGTCCGATGCACGCTTAGTCACGCCCCTCCAGGCGCTCCGTGGTCCGAGGAACAGTGGTTCCACACCACATACGTGACACTTTGCTCAGACTATGGACCCCGCATCCCATCAGATCAGACCATGTACCAAGAGCTCTGCAGACAGAAAAGCATACAGGAGAAATTATCAATGCAGCTAAAGTCCCCGACTACCAAGTGGGAGGCTTTAAACATCTCTCCAAAGTCTCTCAACTTTCATGCAGCTGTGTCTTCTCCGGAAACTTCTCAGTCAGTCTGCTTACTTAGAGCTTCAGGTCCCTGACTCGCAGCTCCACCACGCTTTGACGGCAGTTCTAAGCTCTGCCGTGGGTTCATCAATCAGTGCATTTCTTATGTCGCATCTTGGAGGTGAGGCCCTGGTGTGGTTGAATCCATTATGGGAGAGAGAGGACCCTATCATCTCCAATTTGTCTGTATTTGTGGAAGCCTTTCGCAAAGTATTTGATGAACCTGGGTGAACCACCTCGCCTGCTTCTGCCCTTCTCCACTTATGCCAGCCCAACTCATCTGTGGGACAATATGAAGTACGCTTCCGTACTCTGGCGTCTGATCTCGGTTGAAATAACGAAGCGTTGTTGGCAACATTCTGGGAGGGGCTTTCTGGAAACATTAAGCATGAGCTAGCTGGTCGTGACCTACCAACTACCTTCGACAACCTGCTCTTCCTCGTCATACGTATAGACCTTCGTTTCCAGGAGCGTGCTCGTGAGGTGGCACGTGAAAGAGGATCGCGGCGCCTGGCTCTGTCCTTTCAAAGACCACTTGTTCCTCCATCCTCCCTTGTCGAGGCCTGACCGGAACCCATGCAGTTCAACCGCTTTGCCCTTGCCAGTCAGCGAAAGAGGGATCGCCGTGCTAAAAGCAAGTACATGCATTGTGGAAACATAGGCCACTTCATTCGCGCCTGTCCGGTGAAGTCGGGAAACTCCAGCGTTTAGGGTCGGTAGGAGAGGCCTCCCTAGATAGAAAAGACACCTCTCAACCCCTGACTCTTACTGTGGCCGTGACAACCGGTGAATCCCAGTTTATCGAGACTGCGTATGTGGATTCCGGGGCAGCAGGAAATTGTATCTTCCAGGCTGTTGTGGATCGCTTCCAAATCCCAGTTCGTCCACTCCAAAACCCTCTGGCTATAACATCTATTGATGGGAGAACTCTTTGGGAGTCGGTTCGTCTGTTTACTGATCCGCTTGTGGTCCGTACCAGGATGTGTTGTGAGTTCATTTTCCCCTTCACCACTCAGGCCCGATGAACTCCCTCTGCTGGTTAAGAAAGGTAGTGAGCCTGATTATCAAACATCTGAGACTAATGATGATGACTGGCTGAGTGGAGTTACTGACTGGATATAAGGCCGGCGACGCCCTTCTGCCCTGCGGGTGATTTCTCTGTGGGATTCTTGGATACCAGTCTGAATTCCTGCTCTTCTAAAGCTAAGTTTTCTGCTCTGCTTTTTGCATTTGTGCTTTGTCTTTGTTTGCTGGATTTCTGCCATTCCCTGCTGGGGTGAGCTGAATTCCTTTAGCTTTGTCTTCAGAAAATACCTGAGTGCTGATTTAGTTTTTGAAGCCTAGCTGCTTCAGGGCCTTTTTCCATATCAGCCTGTTGGCTTGTGTCTTTCATAGGGTTTTTGCAGATTGCAGACAGCAACTGTCCTTTCCTTTCCTGTTTAGTTAGTTTGGGCCCCATTGTTTGCTCAGCCTATCTTTCTATCTGTGTGAGTGTTTTTTCATCTTTCTTCACCGTCATTATATGTTGGGGGCTGCCTTTTACTTTGGGGTCTGCTCTGGGGCAGTTTAGATTTCCTTTTCTGTCTTTAGGCTATTTAGTTCTCCGGCTGTGATCGAGGGGTCTAGGGCACCGTAGGAACCCCCCACGGCTACTGCTAGTTGTGTTGATAGGTTCAGGGGTCTGCAATCTGATAGTTGCCAACTTCTCCGGTTTTCTGGACGTAGCTTCTATTTTTGTGTCTGCCTCCTACGGTGACTCGTTCATAACAAGGATGCTTCAAACGGAGAGGATAGTCTTCTATGTTCTTCCTCACATGTCTCACGCATTTCTCTAGGGTCTACTATGATTATGACAACACGAACCTATGTTGGACTGGGCAACTGGAAAGGTGCGCCGCTGGGGACATTTCTGTCATGAGAAGTGTCTGGTTCCAGTACGTCCAGCTAAGGTCCCGTCTCCTCCAGCATTGCTGCCCGGTTTGCCATCTGCATATTGGTCCTTTACCGATGTTTTTGACGAAAAGGAAGCAGAGACTTTGCCACCCCACAGGCCGTATGACTGTCCTATTGACTTGATTCCCGGATCTACACCTGAGTGATGCCCTTCGGTCTTAGTAATGCACCAGCAGTTTTTCAAGAGTTCGTCAATTATATCTTTCGGGGGATCTGCTTTATTCCTGCATTATGGTGTATTTGGATGATATTCTGGTATTTTCCCCGGATCTGGCCTCCCACAGACGAGCAGTTTGGCAAGTTCTTCAGCACTTTAGGGAGAATCGACTCTACGCCAAGTATGAGAAATGCGTTTTCGAACAGTCCTCAATTCCCTTCTTGGGTTACATTATATCAGATATCAGATTCAGGATGGATTCTGAGAAAGTCTCTTCCCCGTTGGAGTCAAAGCAATCCAGAGGTTCCTTGGCTTTGCTAATTATTATCGGCAACTCATTTCTCACTTCTCTACTCTAACCACTCCTATTTCTGCTATGACCCGAAAAGGAGCCAACCCAAAGAACTGGTCCCCCAAGGCTGAGGAGGCCTTCCCCTCTCTTAAATGGTCCTTTTCCACCGCTTCCATTCTGCATTGTTCAGATCTGAACAGTTTTTCTTAAGGTCCCGTCTCACATAGCGAGATCGTTAGCGAGATTGCTGAAACGTCACAGATTTTGTGATGCAACAGCGACCTCGCCAGCAATCTCGCTACATGTGACACATTGCAGCGACCGGGCCCCCGCTTTGATCTCGCTGATCATGCTCGAATGTCCTGAGCCATTTTTTGATCGCTGGTGTCCCGCTGGCCTGCATGCATTTTTGTGTTTGACGCTGACGAGCGACCTCGTTGGCGACTCAGAACTCAGGGACGCAGGCGTGAGTAGTCAGAAAAGCTGCTGTGTGACAAGGTCCCAACGACCGCCGAGGTCGTTATACGGATCTCTAGATCGTTGCTGCGTCGTTGAGTAGATCTGTCTGTTTGACAGCTTACTAGCGACGTACCAGCGATCCTTGCCAGGTCGTATCGCTGGTGCGTCGCGTAAAGTAACGGTACCCTTAGAGGTGGACGCACCCTCATTAGGGGCTGGAGCTGTGCTCACTCAGAAATCTTCCTCGGGTCACTGCGTGTTTCTCTCTAAGGCCTTCTTCTCTGCTCCAGAGCGTAACTACTCCATTGGTGATCGAGAGTTACTCGCCATTAAGATGGCTTTGGAGGAGTGGCGATATCTGCTGGAGGGCGCAATCTACTCAGTGGTTATCTACACCAGGGTTCCCCAACTCCAGTCCTCAAGGCCCACCACCAGGTCGTTTTCAGGATTTCCCTTGTATTGTACAGGTGATGCAATTATCACCTGGGCAATACTAAGGAAATCCTGAAAACATGACCTGTTGGTGGGCCTTGAGGACTGGAGTTGGGGAACCCTGATCTACACGGACCATAAGAACCTGGCATACCTCCAGCCTGCCCAGAGACTTAATCCACGCCAAGCCAAGTGGTCTTTGTTTTTTGCCCGCTTTAACTTTTTGTTGCATTTCAGGTCCGATGACAAGAATGTCAGAGCTGATGCCCTCTCTAGCTCTTTTCAATCCGGGGACCAAGAGGAGGATCTCAATTTATCATCGAACCATCCAAGATGGTTACTGTTGGTATAGTCAGCCTGTCGCAAATTCCCCCAGGAAATACCCTTGTGGCTGAATCCGAGAAGGAGCGAGTTTTGTCATGGGGCCACTCGTCTAAGGTGGCTGGTCACGCGGGACAAAGGAAAACACGACAGTTGATTTCTCACCACTACTGGTGGCCATCCATGAGGAGGGAGATCTATGCTTACATGGCTGCTTGTCTGATTTGTGCCCGCAATAAGGTCCCCAGACGACTTCCTATCGGTTCTCTCCTGCCGTTACCCGTGCCATTTGGTCCATGGCAGCACATAGCCATGGATTTCATTACAGACTTGCCAGTATCCAAGGGTTGCACCATCTTCTGGGTAGTTGTGGATCGCTTCTCCAAAATGGTGCATTTTACCCCATTGTCTCCTCTTCTGTCTGCTCCTGAACTTCATCAAACATAGTTTCCACCTGCATGGATTTCCTCATCACATTGTTTCCGATCGTGGTTTGCAGTTCACTTCCAGATTCTGGTGAGCTCTCTGTAAACATCTGGATATTGTCTTGGACTTCTCCTTATCCTATCACCCCAAGTCCAATGGGCAAGTGAAGCGCGTCAACCAGATCCTGGGCAACTACCTGCGACACTCATCAATGCCTACCACAACGATTGGGTGAAATTACTTCCTTGGGCTGAGTTCTCGTACAACTATTATGCTGGTGAAGCCTAGGGGGAATCTCCAATCTACGTTGTGTTCGGTCGGCAACCCAAGGTTCCCCTTCCGGTGGTGACGGTTCCTTCTGATGTTCCTGCAGCAGATGTCCTCTCCAAGGATTTTGTAAAGTTGTGGGAGGATACCAAAGCCACTTTAGAAGCATCCTCCGCCCATATAAAGAAACATGCACACAAAAGGAGCCTGGATCCTCTGTGCTTCCACCTGACAAGGCATGGCTCTTGTCCAGGTACGTCCGACTGACGGTTCCCTTTTACAAGCTGGGTCCACCATCTTTCGAGGTGCTGAAGCAGATCAACGAGGTCTCCTATAAATTGAAGTTGCCTCCTTCATTACGGATTCTGAATTCATTTCATGTCTCTCTGCTGAAACCGGTTATCCTGAGCCCCTTCTTCAAGGATCCCAGTACCACGGCTGCGCCAACTGCCTCGGATGACGTTTTTGAGGTGGAGAACATCTTGGCTATGAAGAGCGTGAGAGGCAAGACCTTATTTCTTGTGGACAGGAAGGCATTTGGTCCCGAGGAGAGAACCTGGGAACCTAAGGAGAATATTCATGCTCCGATTCTCCTCCAGAACTTTATTGATGGCTTGAAGAGGAGGGGGTGTAAAGGGGGGGTACTGTTAGCACCACACCGGATCCCTGCTCTGACAGGCAGGGCCTCCGGCATGTCACTTCACTCACCCGCACTGCAGTCGATTCTCCTCTTTCTCGTGCTCTTCATGCTCCCAGCCGAGCCTCTAGCCATGCACTGACACAAACTCTGCTTGCTGCACTCTGATACAAACTCTACCTGCTGCACTCTAATACAAATTCTGTCTGCCGCACCATCCAGTCTGTCCTTGCGGGTCCAGCTGCCAAGCGTCTGTTAGTCTGTCCTGGAGTGGCACCTGGCGTGCATCGGGAGCCAAGCCTAACCTCACCATCAGAGGCTCTAGTGAACAGCCCGCTGCACGCTTCATCACGCCCCTCCAGGCTCTCCGCGGTCCGAGGCACAGTGGTTCCATACCATGTCCGTGACAGTGATGTCCGTTGTAGACAGTACGGTACCTTGCTAACAAGACCCCGATGACTGTCAGGGAGCGGGTATTCTGGGATCAGTGGACGCCGTACCGGCAGACATTTCTCTGTGACCCCCGACAGGTAGAATTAGAAGAACGGCAGCTTGTTGTGAACTACCAGTTACAATCACTGAGGGGCGCCCTCGAGATTCCCCTCCCTGGACATGTAGGACTGCTGAAGACTAAAGTGCTAAAATATGCAGGAGGAGATAATGATCCCTGAGGAAGATGGGACGTCTCCAGTCCACACCAGGGACAGCACACGGCAAAGGAAAGGCAACATTGCAACTATGGAGATACTGCTGACATGTTTACACCTATGTGTGCTGCACTGACGGTATTAAATGTGGATGGTATGTTACACACACACACACACACACACTGCAAGTTACACACACACTGCAAGTTACACACACACACACACACACACACACACTGCATGTCACACACACTTCATGTCACACACACACACACACACTGCATGTTACACACACTGCATGTTACACACATACACTGCATGTTACACACTGCATGTTACACACACACACTGCATGTTACACACACACTGCATGTTACACACACACACACTGCATGTTACACACACACTGCATGTTACACACACACACTGCATGTTACACACACACTGCATGTTACACACACACTGCATGTTACACACTGCATGTTACACATACACTGCATGTTACACACTGCATGTTACACACACACTGCATGTCACACACACACTGCATGTCACACACACTACATGTTACACACACACACTGCATGTTACACACACACACTGCATGTTACACACTGCATGTTACACACACACACACTGCATGTTACACACACACACTGCATGTCACACACACACTGCATGTTACACACACACTGCATGTTACACACACACACACACACACACTGCATGTCACACACACTTCATGTCACACACACACACACACACTGCATGTTACACACACTGCATGTTACACACACTGCATGTTACACACACACTGCATGTTACACACACACACTGCATGTTACACACACACTGCATGTTACACACACACACTGCATGTTACACACACACTGCATGTTACACACTGCATGTTACACACACACTGCATGTTACACACTGCATGTTACACACACACTGCATGTCACACACACACTGCATGTCACACACACTACATGTTACACACACACACTGCATGTTACACACACACACTGCATGTTACACACTGCATGTTACACACACACACACACTGCATGTTACACACACACACTGCATGTCACACACACACTGCATGTTACACACACACTGCATGTTACACACACACACACTGCATGTTACACACACTGCATGTTACACACACACACACTGCTTGTTACACACACTGCATGTTACACACTGCATGTTACACACACACACTGCATGTTACACACACACTGCATGTCACACACACTACATGTTACACACACACACTGCATGTTACACACACACACTGCATGTTACACACTGCATGTTACACACACACACTGCATGTTACACACACACTGCATGTTACACACACACACTGCATGTTACACACACACACACTGCATGTTACACACACACTGCATGTTACACACTGCATGTTACACACACGCACTGCATGTTACACACACACTGTATTTACATACACACTGTATTTACACACACACTGCATGTTACACACACTGCATGTTACACACACTGCATGTTACACACACACACTGCATGTTACACACACACACTGCATGTTACACACACACACTGCATGTTACACACACACTGCATGTCACACACACTGCATGTCACACACACACTGCATGTTACACACACTACATGTTACACACACACTGCATGTTACACACACACTGCATGTTACACACACACACTGCATGTTACACACTGCATGTTACACACACACTGCATGTCACACACACTACATGTTACACACACACTACATGTTACACACACACACTGCATGTTACACACTGCATGTTACACACACACACACTGCATGTTACACACACACTGCATGTTACACACACACTGCATGTTACACACACACACACTGCATGTTACACACACTGCATGTCACACACACACTGCATGTTACACACACTACATGTTACACACACACACTGCATGTTACACACACACACACTGCATGTTACACACACACACTGCATGTTACACACACACACTGCATGTTACACACACACTGCATGTTACACACTGCATGTTACACACACACTGCATGTTACACACTGCATGTTACACACACACACACTGCATGTCACACACACTGCATGTCACACACTACATGTTACACACACACTGCATGTTACACACACTGCATGTTACACACTGCATGTTACACACACACACTGCATGTCACACACACTGCATGTCACACACACACTGCATGTTACACACACTGCATGTTACACACACTGCATGTTACACACACACACTGCATGTTACACACACACTGCATGTTACACACTGCATGTTACACACACACACACTGCATGTTACACACACTGCATGTTACACACACACACTGCATGTTACACACACACACACTGCATGTTACACACACACACACTGCATGTTACACACACTGCATGTTACACACACTGCATGTTACACACTGCATGTTACACACACACGCACTGCATGTTACACACACACACAGTATTTACATACACACTGTATTTACACACACACTGCATGTTACACACACACTGCATGTTACACACACTGCATGTTAAACACACTGCATGTTACACACACTGCATGTTACACACACACACTGCATGTTACACACACACTGCATGTTACACACACACACACACACTACATGTTACACACACACACTGCATGTTACACACACACACTGCATGTCACACACACACACTGCATGTTACACATACTACATGTTACACACACTGCATGTTACACACACACACACACTGCTTGTTACACACACACTGCATGTTACACACTGCATGTTACACACACACACACTGCATGTTACACACACACTACATGTTACACACACACTGCATGTTACACACACACACTGCATGTTACACACACACACTGCATGTTACACACACACTGCATGTTACACACACACACTGCATGTTACACACACACACACACACACTGTATTTACATACACACTGTATTTACACACACACTGCATGTCACACACACACACTGCATGTTACACACACTGCATGTTACACACACACACACACACACTGCATGTTACACACGCACTGCATGTTACACACACACTGCATGTTACACACACTGCATGTTACACACACTGCATGTTACACACACTGCATGTCACACACACACACTGCATGTTACACACACTGCATGTTACACACACTGCATGTCACACACACACACACTGCATGTTACACACACACTGCATGTTACACACACACACACACTGTATTTACATACGCACAATCCAGGCTACACACAGTGCATGTTACACACAAACTCACTCCATGCCACACATTCATGCCATATGACAGACAATATTACACACAATAATTCTAAGCTATACACACTGTCACACTTTATACTACACACATACAATGTACGTTACACAGATACACACTGCATGTTACATTTACACAAAATGCATGCTACACAAATGCTGCAAATTACACAAACACCTCATGCTGCACATTATACACAACCATGTATGTTACATACACACCATGCTACACACACTGTACGTTACCCACAGAAACGCACACTCCATATTATACGCATTTCATACCACACAAATACTGTACACTGTGCACACACACACTCCATGTTACACTTACCAGGCTACACACACTGTATATTACACACGTTACATACACCCTCCATACTACACACACCGTATACCACACATTGTTACACACACCCTTCATACTACACATAGTGTATACCACACACCCTCCATACTACACACAGTGTATATCACACACCCTCCATACTACACACAGTGTATATCACACACCCTCCATACTACACACAGTGTATATCACACACCCTCCATACTACACACATCGTATACCACACACCCTCCATACTACACACATCGTATACCACACACCCTCCATACTACACACATCGTATACCACACACCCTCCATACTACACACATCGTATACCACACACCCTCCATACTACACACATCGTATACCACACACCCTCCATACTACACACATCGTATACCACACACCCTCCATACTACACACATCGTATACCACACACCCTCCATACTACACACATCGTATACCACACACCCTCCATACTACACACATTGTTACACACACCCTTCATACTACACACATTGTTACACACACCCTCCATACTACACATAGTGTATACCACACACCCTCCATACTACACACAGTGTATATCACACACCCTCCATACTACACACACTGTTACACACACCCTCCATACTACACACAGTGTATATCAGACACCCTCCATACTACACACACCGTATATCACACACAGTTCAGGCTACTGATATAGGAGGGTTTATAGTGGCCTTGTTGTACAGCATTAGTCTCATATTGCGGTGTAATATTTGGTGTAATATTCCCATCTGATGTTTTGTGTCATTTGTAGATAATTAGCACAGAGACATAATAATGTAGAGAAGTAACAGAGCAACAAAGCGACACGAGGACGTTATCAGCTTCCACATAACTCAGCGATGGCGCCAGCGTTTACCAGCCGAGGTCACAGAGGAACAAGCACAAACAAGGAGCAGCCCCCGACTGAAGGGGGCAGCACAGGGGCAAATACTGCCAACACGACCACGAGGACACCACCACGAGGATACTACCACAAGGACACTACCATGAGGACACCACCACAAGGACATCACCACGAAGACACCACCACAAGGACACCACCACAAAGACACCACCACAAGGACACCACCACAAGGACACCACCACAAGGACACCACCACGAAGACACCACCACAAAGACACCACCACGAAGACACCACCACAAGGACACCACCACAAGGACACCACCACAAGGACACCACCACGAGGACACCACAAGGACACTACCACGAAGACACCACCACGAAGACACCACAAGGACACCACCACAAGGACACTACCACGAAGACACCACCACGAAGACACCACCACGAGGACACCAACACGAGGACACAACCACGAGGACACCACCACTCTCAGCCTGCCAGTCCATGGAGGGGGTGATTGTCCACAGATCATGCTTACAATAGGGCGGAGGTCACACACGTGTCGTATTTAGAACGCAACTTGTTCATCAGAAGAGGCATCGAGTAGAAATCTCCAGTGGGAGCAACGTTAGTCTGTGATGGTGTAGGAAGAATGACTCACAGCAGAATGAACAGAACGGATTTGCTCACAGGTCGTGTGTGTATTGTTCTCCGCGCTTTGTAATGGTCAGAGCCTAGTCTATTAATGGGGCTTCACTGGTGATCCCGTAATCCACACTGAACGCTCGTGTTACTACACACACACACATCATACTGCACACACACTTTATGCTGCACACACACACACACCTCCAGCTACACACACACACATCATACTGCACACACACTTTATGCTGCACACACACACCTCCAGCTACACACACACACACATCATACTGCGCACAAACTTCATACTGCGCACACACAAACACCTCCTGTTACACACACACATCATACTGCGCACAAACTTCATACTGCGCACACACAAACACCTCCTGTTACACACACACATCATACTGCGCACAAACTTCATACTGCGCACACACAAACACCTCCTGTTACACACACACATCATACTGCGCACACACTTCATACTGCGCACACACAAACACCTCCTGTTACACACACATCATACTGCGCACACACTTCATACTGCGCACACACAAACACCTCCTGTTACACACACACATCATACTGCGCACACACAAACACCTCCTGTTACACACACACATCATACTGCGCACACACTTCATACTGCGCACACACAAACACCTCCTGTTACACACACACATCATACTGCGCACACACTTCATACTGCGCATACACAAACACCTCCTGTTACACACACACATCATACTGCGCACACACTTCATACTGCGCATACACACACACATCATACTGCGCACACACTTCATACTGCGCATACACACACCTCCTGCTACACACACACATCATACTGCGCACAAACTTCATACTGCGCATACACAAACACCTCCTGTTACACACACACATCATACTGCGCACACACTTCATACTGCGCATACACACACATCATACTGCGCACACACTTCATACTGCGCATACACACACCTCCTGCTACACACACACATCATACTGCGCACAAACTTCATACTGCGCACACACAAACACCTCCTGTTACACACACACATCATACTGCGCACACACTTCATACTGCGCACACACAAACACCTCCTGTTACACACACACATCATACTGCGCACACACTTCATACTGCGCACACACAAACACCTCCTGTTACACACACATCATACTGCGCACAAACTTCATACTGCGCATACACAAACACCTCCTGTTACACACATACATCATACTGCGCACACACTTCATACTGCGCATACACACACCTCCTGCTACACACACACACACATCATACTGCGCACACACTTCATACTGCGCATACACACACCTCCTGCTACACACACACATCATACTGCGCACACACTTCATACTGCGCATACACACACCTCCTGCTACACACACACACACCATACTGCGCACAAACTTCATACTGCGCACACACAAACACCTCCTGCTACACACACACATCATACTGCGCACACACTTCATACTGTGCATACACACACCTCCTGCCACACACACAAATCATACTGCGCACACACTTCATACTGCGCATACACAAACACCTCCTGCTACACACACACACAAATCATACTGCGCACAAACTTCATACTGCGCACACACAAACACCTCCTGCTACACACACCTCCTGCTACACACATCATACTGCGCACAAACTTCATACTGCACACACACAAACACCTCCTGCTACACACACCTCCTGCTACACACACACACACACACACACACATCATACTGCGCATACACACACACACACACATCATACTGCGCACAAACTTCATACTGCGCACACACAAACACCTCCTGCTACACACACATCATACTGCGCTCAAACTTCATACTGCGCACACACAAACACCTCCTGCTACACACACATCATACTGCGCACACACTTCATACTGTGCATACACACACCTCCTGCCACACACACAAATCATACTGCGCACACACTTCATACTGCGCATACACAAACACCTCCTGCTACACACACACATCATACTGCGCACAAACTTCATACTGCGCACACCTCCTGCTACACACATCATACTGCGCACAAACTTCATACTGCACACACACAAACACCTCCTGCTACACACACCTCCTGCTACACACACACACACACACATCATACTGCGCACACACTTCATGCTGTGCACACACAGACACCTCCTGCTACATACACCTCCGGCTGCACACACACACATCATACTGCACACACACACACACCTCCAGCTACACACACACACACACATCATACTGCACACAAACTTCATACTGCGCACACACAAACACCTCCTGTTACACACACACATCATACTGCGCACACACAAACACCTCCTGCTACACACACCTCCTGCTACACACACACACATCATACTGCGCACAAACTTCATACTGCGCACACACAAACACCTCCTGCTACACACACACACACATCATACTGCGCACACACAAACACCTCCTGCTACACACACACATCATACTGCGCACACACACACCTCCTGCTACACACACACACATCATACTGCGCACAAACTTCATACTGCGCACACACAAACACCTCCTGCTACACACACATCATACTGCGCACAAACTTCATACTGCGCACACACAAACACCTCCTGCTACACACACGTCCTGCTACACACACATCATACTGCGCACAAACTTCATACTGCGCACACACAAACACATCATGCTGCGCACACACTTCATGCTGTGCACACACAGACACCTCCTGCTACATACACCTCCGGCTGCACACACACACACACACACACCTTCTGAAGCACACACACCTCCTGCTGCACACACATACACTTCATGCTGCGCACACACCTCCATCAGGTTGCACACACACACCCCTCCTGCTACACACACACACACACACTTCATGCTGCACACACACACACACATCATGCTGCACACAGACACCTCCTGCTACACACACACATCATGCTGCACAGACACCTCCTGCTACACACACACACTTCATGCTGCACACACACATCATGCTGCACACACAGACACCTCCTGCTACACACACACACTTCATGCTGTGCACATACACTTCATGCTGCCCACACACACACACACACACATCATGCTGCACAGACACACATATCATGCTGCACACACACACCCCTCCTGCTACACACACACTTCATGCTGCACACACACACTTCATGCTGCGCACACATGTAACAAGGTGGCCCGGGGTGGTAGTCCCAGCCAAGTCAACGAAGCCACAGTCAGTATACACCCCGGGATCTTTTACATAAATAAGCAGGACAGACACAATCCCAGACACAACTTGCAATCCAACAGGGAGAACAAATATAATAACAGAGATGGATAAAGCACAAACACATGCAGCAGCGGTGGACAAATATGTCCTGGATTAAGGCAGCTACGGAGATGAAACAGCGGTCGGACAAAATGGACGAGCTACTCAAGCACCTGATCCTGAGCCAACAGCACCAGGTACAGCAGGAGACTAATAAGCTCCTAATGCAACAGGTACAGCAGCAGCAAAGGCAGATGGACCTCCTGATGGGAGAGGTCCGCAGCAGAGAATCCGCCCCTGCCCAACATCAAGGTTATGACTCCTGCGTCCAGAAAGCGGTAAGACGAGCCATGCAGGGGATGATATAGAGGCGTTCTTGACTGTTTTTGAACGGGTTGTAGAGCGGGAGAGGCTGCCCCCAGAGCAGTGGGCGGAGGTGCTGTCCCCCTATCTGATGGGCAAACCCCAGAAAGCCTATCTTGACTTGGCCTTGCAGGATGCCTGGGAATAAGCTAAGCTGAAAACGGAGATTTTGGTACGCTCAGGTTTCACTATGTCAGTCAGAGCACAAAGTGTTCGTCAGTGGGCGTATTGTGATGATAAACCTGCAGCCGAAATGGGTGCAGCCAGAGCACACCACTCCAGCCCAGATGGTCGAGCGGGTCGTCATGGACAGATTTATTCACTGCCTGGGCAGGCGCTGCTCGTATTATGCCTACCCAGCCAGCAGCATGGACTATCAGCCCGGAGAGGGGCCACAGTTATGTCCCATGACCGTAAACAGAGTACTGATGTCAGGACTTTAGGACTTCGGGAGCCTGGTGACCCTGAAAAGGGCCACACTTCCCCATCAGTCGATCACAGGGAAACATGTGGGCGTCCGCTGTATCCACGGGGATGCCAAAGACTACCCTGTTGCCAGAGAGATGATTAAAATGAACCGTGGTACAGAGTGAGGTCGGGGTAGTCAGAGACTTGCTGCACCCCCTGATAATCGGGCGGCACTTCAGCCTGTTCTGGGACTTGTGGGGAACAGCAGGGGTGACCAGTGTCTCCGGCAGAAGCCGGCGCAACCCTGATGAATCCCCATTGCAGTCGGAAGTGGAGGAGTTCCCCTTGTGTGTCCTAGCTGGTGATGAGGATGAATCGGTGATCAGGGAGGCCGCACTCCTGAGCTTGGGTTTTCTAGTGAAAATTTTGGGACTGCTCAAAAGCGGGATCTTACCTTAAAAGGGGCCGATGAAAATGTGACTGTGATTGATGGGGTTGCTGAAGAGCCGGGGTCTGACACCAGGTTCCCACACTTTGCAGTCAATAGCGAATTGCTGTATAGAGTGACTACACTGAGGGGAGGTGAAATAGTGGAGCAGCTGTTGGTTCCAGGTCCCTACCAGGGTTCTAGACATGGCCCATTCGCATCTACTGGCTTCTCGCCATTCTAGCCCCTGTATAGTCGACATCCGCGAGGGCTCCTGGACATCGCCAAGAAAACGTGGGAAGCTGAGGTCACGCCACACCGCAGCATAATAGAGTATATCACCCAGCTGCAGGAGAGAATGGCAAAAGTGATGCCTATCGGTGAAAGAGCATCTTCTCCAGGCACAGGAGGCACAGGCAAGAGTGTATAACCGATCAGCGAGGCTGAGGCAGTTCCAGCCAGGGGACCGTGGGCTAGTGCTTATCCCCACGGTGGAAAGCAAGTTCCTAGCCAAGTGGCAAGGCCTATGCGATGTGGTGGAAAAACTGGGCGAAATTAATTACAAGGTACACCAGCCGGGGCGAAGGAAGCCGCACCAGGTCTATCATGTGAACTTGCTAAAACCCTGGAGAGACTGAGAATCGCTGGACACTCCTCGCCTGGGAGCCAGTCCCAAAGTCACCATGGACGATGTCACCATTGCAGAGACTGACACCGGCCCAGAGGCAACAATGTCAGGAGCTGTTGCAGCGGAACCGGGATCTATTCTCAAGAGTTTCCGGGGCATACGAAGGTGCTGGAGCATGACGTGTTGACAAAACCGCACATAAGGGTGAACCTCAAGCTCTATAGAATTCTGGAAGCACAGAGAGAGGTGATAGAGGAGTCAAAAAGTGGATTGTCGAGTCTTATCATCCTCGTACCGAAGCCTGACGGTGAGTGGCAGTTTAGCAACGACGACTGCAAGCTGAATGAAGTCTCTAGTTTTGATGCTTACCCGATGCCTTGTGTGAGCGAACTCATTGAGAGACATGGACCTGCAAGGTATATTACAACCCTGGAACGGACAAAGGGCTATTGGCAGATCCCCATGTCCCAGAGTGCCAAGGAGAAGAGAGCCTTCTCAACGCCTGATGGGTGTTTTCAATACACCCGGATGCCCTTCGGTCTGCAGGGGGCCCCAGCTACCTTCCAGAGGGCGATGGATCGGCTCCTGGATCCGCATAAGAAGTATGCCGCAGTGTACCTTGATGACATAGTGGTCTTTAGTCCTGACTGGGCTACCAAAAGTACAGGTGGTTCTGGATGCTTTGAGGAACGCAGGGTTCACGATAAATCCGAAAAAATGTGCCATAGGGAAGGAAGAGGCCAAGTACCTAGGCTAAGTCATTGGAAGAGGTGAAATTAAGCTGCATATCAACAAGACCGAGGCGATCCAAGAGTGGCTGCAACCACTTTCCAAGAAGTAAGTGAGGGCGTTTCTTGGAATTGTGGAGTACTATCGCTGATTCATTCCGAATTTCGGTATGGTCGCTGTGCCATTGATGGATCTTCTTAAAGGCACCGAATCAACGATAGTTAATTGGTCTGATGACTCAGAGATAGCGTTCCAGGGAGTGAAGAGAGCTCTGTGTAAACATTCGGTTCTGGTGGCACCAGACTTCAGTAAAGAGACCGTGGTCCAGACGGATGTGTCAGAAGTTGGCTTGGGAGTCGTGCTGTCTCATGGAGTAAATGGAGAAGAACATCCAATCCTGTATTTGAACTGGAAACTCTCGTCATGCGAGAAGAACTACACCATCATCGAGAAGGAGCTTCTGGCCATAAAATGAGCCGTGGATACATTGAGGTATTATCTACTAGGCCGGAGGTTCAAACATGTGTCTGATTATGCCCCTATGAGATGGTTAAAGAAGAAAAAGGGTAAGAACGTCTGGGTGACTAGGCGATTCTTAGGCCTCCAGGATTTCAAGATCCATGTAGAACACAGGCCCGGGAAGTCACACTGGAATGCAGATGTCCTCTCCCGAATTCCCTGTTTGGTGTCTGTAGGTGCCAAAGCCCCCGGCTTTTAGCAGAGGGGGGAATATGTGACAGAGTCACTGGTGTTGTACATGAGGGGAGATATGTATCACAAAGGTTGCTGTCCTGTGTAATGTGAAAGCCATAAGTGTTTTCTCCAGCATGATATGTGACATGACATGCCTGGCGTTCATGGTGGTTGGTCAGAGATGGGCGGGACTCCTACCCACCATATCTACAGCTCCAGGGTGTGGCTGGAGGGGAAATAAATGTCCAGACAGTTTATTTTTTTCCTGTGTTGTGTAGAGGCAAGCAAGCCCTAGGCTGACGCTCCTGTGAGAGCTGCCATATGTGCTGGCATAGGAGGGCTGGGCAGGACGGTGGATGAACTTTTTGTTTCCTTTTGAGCCAGAAAGGCTGAGTTTCCTGTTACCATTGTGTGGTTTATAACACAATAAGCCACCCATAGACTTCAACCCACGTGTGCCTGTGCCTACCTGAAGGAGCAGCTAAGTGAGCCGACCTGCCACAGCGCACACACTTCATGCTGCGCACACACACACACTTCATGCTGCGCACACACTTCATGCTGCGCACACACTTCATGCTGCGCACACACACACTTCATGCTGCGCACACACACACTACATGCTGCGCACACACTTCATGCTGCGCACACACACACACTTCATGCTGCGCGCACACACACTTCATGATGCGCGCGCACACACTTCATGCTGCGCACACTCACACACATTTCATGCTGCGCGCGCACACACACACTTCATGCTGCGCACACACACACTTCATGCTGCGCACACACACACTTCATGCTGCGCACACACACACTTCATGCTGCGCACACACACACTTCATGCTGCGCACACACACACTTCATGCTGCGCACACACACTTCATGCTGCGCACACACACTTCATGCTGCGCACACACACACTTCATGCTGCGCACACACACACACTACATGCTGCACACACACTACATGCTGCGCACACACACACTTCATGCTGCGCGCACACACTTCATGCTGCGCACACACACACACTTCATGCTGCGCGCGCACACACACACTTCATGCTGCGCGCACACACTTCATGCTGCGCACACACACACACTTCATGATGCGCGCGCACACACTTCATGCTGCGCACACTCACACACATTTCATGCTGCGCGCGCACACACACACTTCATGCAGCGCACACACACTTCATGCTGCGCACACTCACACTTCATGCTGCGCACACACACTTCATGCTGCGCACGCACACACTTCATGCTGCGCACGCACACACTTCATGCTGCGCACGCACACACTTCATGCTGCGCACGCACACACTTCATGCTGCGCACGCACACTTCATGCTGCACGCACACACACACTTCATGCAGCGCACACACTTCATGCTGCGCGCACACACACACACTTCATGCAGCGCACACACACTTCATGCAGCGCACACACTTCATGCTGCGCGCGCACACACACACACTTCATGCAGCGCACACACACTTCATGCTGCGTGCGCACACACACACACACACACACTATACTACATACACGTTACACACACATGTTACACACAATCAGAGGACATACCACACTTTCTCCACCTCTTCGTGTCCTTTACACTTCCGCTGGGTGATGGTCTTTTGGTCATGGGATAATGGTGTCGCCTCCATCTACTCTCCTAACCTCGGACACTACGCTGATAATGAAGGACTGTCATTATCGGTGCAGTTTCTGTCTTGGAAAGATTGGGAGACCTTTTGGGAATTCATGGTGAGACTGTGACAAGCCCTCAGCTGTGTGAGGTCAGGAGGTCTGAGGCTGTGCAGTGACTGTGGCTCTGACCCTCTCTATACTGCTCATCTACACGGTGTCTTACTCATAGCTTTTGGATTATTCCATAAAACCATCCTCTATGTTATTTGCATGTTGGAGCTTGGCTCTGACCTCACCTCTATATATCCCACCGTAGTCGCCGACTGCGGGGTCACTCCATGGAGGAGAGGGGAAGCCGTCAGGGGTCAGGTTGGCGCACAGTATCGGGATGTCATTCCCAAAGGGAGGAGAACCTGGAAAACAGAAAGTACCATGAATGTAAAGCACCAAAGCATCAGACAGCAGTATACAGGGGTATATACTATATACACAGGTCATGTACATAATGGCGCCACTGTCTATACATGTGTAATATCAGGACAGCAGTATACAGGGGTATATACCATATATACTACATACACAGGTCTATACACAGGTCATGTACATAATGGCGCCACTGTCTATACATGTGTAATATCAGGACAGCAGTATACAGGGGTATATACCATATATACTACATACACAGGTCTATACACAGGTCATGTACATAATGGCGCCACTGTCTATACATGTGTAATATCAGGACAGCAGTATACAGGGGTATATACCATATATACTACATATACAGGTCTATACACAGGTCATGTACATAATGGCGCCACTGTCTATACATGTGTAATATCAGGACAGCAGTATACAGGGGTATATACTATATACACAGGTCATGTACGTACATTGTGAGGAGATGGCCGCTTAGTACTAAAGACTATAGGACAAATGGACGTAGAGCGGAGACTTTCTCCAGCACGGAGCACCGATATTGTTGTGTTTTATTAGTGATTTTCTTGCTCGTCAGTTCGTCCTCAGGAATCAATGTTTCCAATCAGAGACAGTAATCAGAGGAAGACGAGCAGCTGGATCTTAAGAGCACCAATTGCGTCCATATTGTTGTGTTTTATTAGACACTAGCTGAAGAACCCGGTGCTGCCCGGACATAGTAACTAACTACGGTTATAACAAACTATGATGATATATCTATATACAGTATATATAAAGCTGAGTGTAGAGCCCCGCCCACTCCGCATAGTCACATTCACTATAATATCTCACATCATCCCGTCAGCCAGAGTCACCGGACTACTACCCCTAATATCCCACATCATCCCATCAGCCAGAGCCACCGGACTACTACCACTAATATCCCACATCATCCCATCAGCCAGAGCCACCGTACTACTACCCCTAATATCCCTCATCATCCCGTCAGCCAGAGCCACCGGACTACTACCCCTAATATCCCACATCATCCCGTCAGCCAGAGCCACCGGACTACTACCCCTAATATCCCACATCATCCCATCAGCCAGAGCCACCGGACTACTACCCCTAATATCTCACATCATCCCATCAGCCAGAGCCACCGGACTACTACCACTAATATCCCACATCATCCCGTCAGCCAGAGCCACCGGACTACTACCTCTAATATCTCACATCATCCCGTCAGCCAAAGCCACCGGACTACTACCCCTAATATCCCACATCATCCCGTCAGCCAGAGCCACCGGACTACTACCCCTAATATCCCACATCATCCCGTCAGCCAGAGCTACCGGACTACTACCACTAATATCCCACATCATCCCGTCAGCCAGAGCCACCGGACTACTACCCCTAATATCCCACATCATCCCGTCAGCCAGAGCCACCGGACTACTACCCCTAATATCCCACATCATCCCGTCAGCCAGAGCTACCGGACTACTACCCCTAATATCCGACATCATCCCGTCAGCCAGAGCCACCAGACTACTACCCCTAATATCCCACATCATCCCGTCAGCCAGAGCTACCGGACTACTACCCCTAATATCCCACATCATCCCGTCAGCCAGAGCCACCGGACTACTACCCCTAATATCCCACATCATCCCGTCAGCCAGAGCTACCGGACTACTACCCCTAATATCCGACATCATCCCGTCAGCCAGAGCCACCAGACTACTACCCCTAATATCCCACATCATCCCGTAAGCCAGAGCTACCGGACTACTACCCCTAATATCCGACATCATCCCGTCAGCCAGAGCCTCCGGACTACTACCCCTAATATCCCATATCATCCCGTCAGCCAGAGCTACCGGACTACAACCCCTAATATCCGACATCATCCCGTCAGCCAGAGCCACCAGACTACTACCCCTAATATCCCACATCATCCCGTCATCCAGAACTACCGGACTACTACCCCTAATATCCGACATCATCCCGTCAGCCAGAGCCACCGGACTACTACCCCTAATATCCGACATCATCCCGTCAGCCAGAGCCACCAGACTACTACCCCTAATATCCGACATCATCCCGTCAGCCAGAGCCACCGAACTACTACCCCTAATATCCGACATCATCCCGTCAGCCAGAGCCACCAGACTACTACCCCTAATATCCCACATCATCCCGTCAGCCAGAGCCACCAGACTACTATCCCTAATATCCCACATCATCCCATCAGCCAGAGCAACGGACTACTACCCCTAATATCCCACATCATCCCATCAGCCAGAGCCACCAGACTACTACCCCTAATATCCGACATCATCCCGTCAGCCAGAGCCACCAGACTACTACCCCTAATATCCCACATCATCCCGTCGGCCAGAGCCACCAGACTACTACCCCTAATATCCAACATCATCCCGTCAGCCAGAGCCACCAGACTACTATCCCTAATATCCCACATCATCCCATCAGCCAGAGCAACGGACTACTACCCCTAATATCCCACATCATCCCATCAGCCAGAGCCACCAGACTACTACCCCTAATATCCGACATCATCCCGTCAGCCAGAGCCACCAGACTACTACCCCTAATATCCCACATCATCCCGTCGGCCAGAGCCACCAGACTACTACCCCTAATATCCAACATCATCCCGTCAGCCAGAGCCACCAGACTACTACCCCTAATATCCCACATCATCCCGTCAGCCAGAGCCACCGGACTACTACCCCTAATATCCCACATCATCCCATCAGCCAGAGCCACCGGACTACTACCCCTAATATCCCACATCATTCCGTCAGCCAGAGCCACCGGACTACTACCACTAATATCCCACATCATCCCGCCAGCCAGAACTACCGGACTACTACCCCTAATATCCCACATCATCCCTTCAGCCAGAGCCACCGGACTACTACCACTAATATCCCATATCATCCCATCAGCCAGAGCCACCGGACTACTACCCCTAATATCCCACATCATCCCATCAGCCAGAGCCACCGGACTACTACCACTAATATCCCACATCATCCCGTCAGCCAGAGCCACCGGACTACTACCACTAATATCCCACATCATCCCGTCAGCCAGAGCCACCGGACTACTACCCCTAATATCCCACATCATCCCATCAGCCAGAGCCACCGGACTACTACCACTAATATCCCGCATCATCCCGTCAGCCAGAGCTACCGGACTACTACCCCTAATATCCCACATCATCCCGTCAGCCAGAGCTACCGCACTACTACCACTAATATCCCACATCATCCCGTCAGCCAGAGCCACCGGACTACTACCCCTAATATCCCACATCATCCCGTCAGCCAGAGCCACCAGACTACTACCACTAATATCCCACATCATCCCGTCAGCCAGAGCCACCGGACTACTACCCCTAATATCCCACATCATCCCGTCAGCCAGAGCCACCGGACTACTACCTCTAATATCCCACATCATCCCGTCAGTCAGAGCCACCGGACTACTACCACTAATATCCCACATCATCCCGTCAGCCAGAGCCACCGGACTACTACCCCTAATATCCCACATCATCCCGTCAGCCAGAGCCACCGGACTACTACCTCTAATATCCCACATCATCCCGTCAGCCAGAGCCACCGGACTACTACCCCTAATATCCCACATCATCCCGTCAGCCAGAGCCACCGGACTACTACCTCTAATATCCCACATTATCACATCAGCAAGAGCCACCGGACTACTACCACTAATATCCCACATCATCCCGTCAGCCAGAGCTACCGGACTACTACCACTAATATCCCACATCATCCCGTCAGCCAGAGCCACCGGACTACTACCACTAATATCCCACATCATCCCGTCAGTCAGAGCCACCAGACTACTATCCCTAATATCCCAGATCATCCCGTCAGCCAGAGCTACCGGACTACTACCACTAATATCCCACATTATCCCGTCAGCCAGAGCCACCGGACTACTACCCCTAATATCCCACATTATCCCATCAGCCAGAGCCACCGGACTACTACCACTAATATCCCACATCATCCCGTCAGCCAGAGCTACCGGACTACTACCACTAATATCCCACATCATCCCGTCAGCCAGAGCCACCGGACTACTACCACTAATATCCCACATCATCCCGTCAGTCAGAGCCACCAGACTACTACCCCTAATATCCCACATCATCCCGTCAGCCAGAGCCACCGGACTACTACCCCTAATATCCCACATTATCCCATCAGCCAGAGCCACCGGACTACTACCACTAATATCCCACATCATCCCGTCAGCCAGAGCCACCGGACTACTACCCCTAATATCCCACATCATCCCATCAGCCAGAGCCACCGGACTACTACCACTAATATCCCACATCATCCCATCAGCCAGAGCCACCGGACTACTACCCCTAATATCCCACATTATCCCATCAGCCAGAGTCACCGGACTACTACCACTAATATCCCACATCATCCCGTCAGCCAGAGCCACCGGACTACTACCACTAATATCCCACATCATCCCGTCAGCCAGAGCCACCGGACTACTACCACTAATATCCCACATCATCCCATCAGCCAGAGCCACCGGACTACTACCCCTAATATCCAACATCATCCCGTCAGCCAGAGCCACCGGACTACTACCCCTAATATCCCACATCATCCCGTCAGCCAGAGCCACCGGACTACTACCACTAATATCCCACATCATCCCATCAGCCACAGCCACCGGACTACTACCACTAATATCCCACATCATCCCATCAGCCACAGCCACCGGACTACTACCACTAATATCCGACATCATCCCGTCAGCCAGAGCCACCAGACTACTACCCCTAATATCCCACATCATCCCGTCAGCCAGAACTACCGGACTACTACCCCTAATATCCGACATCATCCCGTCAGCCAGAGCCACCGGACTACTACCCCTAATATCCGACATCATCCCGTCAGCCAGAGCCACCGGACTACTACCCCTAATATCCCACATTATCCCATCAGCCAGAGCCACCGGACTACTACCACTAATATCCCACATCATCCCGTCAGCCAGAGCCACCGGACTACTACCACTAATATCCCACATCATCCCGTCAGCCAGAGCCACCGGACTACTACCACTAATATCCCACATCATCCCATCAGCCAGAGCCACCGGACTACTACCCCTAATATCCAACATCATCCCGTCAGCCAGAGCCACCGGACTACTACCCCTAATATCCCACATCATCCCGTCAGCCAGAGCCACCGGACTACTACCACTAATATCCCACATCATCCCATCAGCCACAGCCACCGGACTACTACCACTAATATCCCACATCATCCCATCAGCCACAGCCACCGGACTACTACCACTAATATCCGACATCATCCCGTCAGCCAGAGCCACCAGACTACTACCCCTAATATCCCACATCATCCCGTCAGCCAGAACTACCGGACTACTACCCCTAATATCCGACATCATCCCGTCAGCCAGAGCCACCGGACTACTACCACTAATATCCCACATCATCCCGTCAGCCAGAGCCACCGGACTACTACCCCTAATATCCCACATCATCCCGTCAGCCAGAACTACCGGACTACTACCCCTAATATCCGACATCATCCCGTCAGCCAGAGCCACCAGACTACTACCCCTAATATCCCACATCATCCCGTCAGCCAGAACTACCGGACTACTACCCCTAATATCCGACATCATCCCGTCAGCCAGAGCCACCAGACTACTACCCCTAATATCCGACATCATCCCGTCAGCCAGAGCCACCGAACTACTACCCCTAATATCCGACATCATCCCGTCAGCCAGAGCCACCAGACTACTACCCCTAATATCCCACATCATCCCGTCAGCCAGAGCCACCAAACTACTACCCCTAATATCCGACATCATCCCGTCAGCCAGAGCCACCAGACTACTACCCCTAATATACCACATCATCCCGTCAGCCAGAGCCACCAGACTACTACCCCTAATATCCCACATCACCCCATCAGCCAGAGCCACCAGACTACTACCCCTAATATCCCACATCATCCAGTCAGCCAGAGCCACCGAACTACTACCCCTAATATCCGACATCATCCCGTCAGCCAGAGCCACCAGACTACTACCCCTAATATCCCACATCATCCCGTCAGCCAGAGCCACCAAACTACTACCCCTAATATCCGACATCATCCCGTCAGCCAGAGCCACCAGACTACTACCCCTAATATACCACATCATCCCGTCAGCCAGAGCCACCAGACTACTACCCCTAATATCCCACATCATCCCATCAGCCAGAGCCACCGGACTACTACCCCTAATATCCCACATCATTCCGTCAGCCAGAGCCACCGGACTACTACCACTAATATCCCACATCATCCCGTCAGCCAGAACTACCGGACTACTACCCCTAATATCCCACATCATCCCATCAGCCAGAGCCACCGGACTACTACCCCTAATATCCCACATCATCCCATCAGCCAGAGCCACCGGACTACTACCACTAATATCCCACATCATCCCGTCAGCCAGAGCCACCGGACTACTACCACTAATATCCCACATCATCCCGTCAGCCAGAGCCACCGGACTACTACCACTAATATCCCACATCATCCCTTCAGCCAGAGCCACCGGACTACTACCACTAATATCCCACATCATCCCGTCAGCCAGAACTACCGGACTACTACCCCTAATATCCCACATCATCCCATCAGCCAGAGCCACCGGACTACTACCCCTAATATCCCACATCATCCCATCAGCCAGAGCCACCGGACTACTACCACTAATATCCCACATCATCCCGTCAGCCAGAGCCACCGGACTACTACCACTAATATCCCACATCATCCCGTCAGCCAGAGCCACCGGACTACTACCCCTAATATCCCACATCATCCCATCAGCCAGAGCCACCGGACTACTACCACTAATATCCCGCATCATCCCGTCAACCAGAGCTACCGGACTACTACCCCTAATATCCCACATCATCCCGTCAGCCAGAGCTACCGGACTACTACCACTAATATCCCACATCATCCCGTCAGCCAGAGCCACCGGACTACTACCCCTAATATCCCACATCATCCCGTCAGCCAGAGCCACCAGACTACTACCACTAATATCCCACATCATCCCGTCAGCCAGAGCCACCGGACTACTACTCCTAATATCCCACATCATCCCATCAGCCAGAGCCACCGGACTACTACCACTAATATCCCACATCATCCCGTCAGCCAGGGCTACCGGACTACTACCACTAATATCCCACATCATCCCGTCAGCCAGAGCCACCGGACTACTACCACTAATATCCCACATCATCCCGTCAGTCAGAGCCACCAGACTACTACCCCTAATATCCCACATCATCCCGTCAGCCAGAGCTACCGGACTACTACCACTAATATCCCACATCATCCCGTCAGCCAGAGCTACCGGACTACTACCACTAATATCCCACATCATCCCGTCAGCCAGAGCCACCGGACTACTACCCCTGATATCCCACATCATCCCGTCAGCCAGAGCCACCGGACTACTACCCCTAATATCCCACATCATCCCGTCAGCCAGAGCCACCAGACTACTACCACTAATATCCCACATCATCCCGTCAGCCAGAGCCACCAGACTACTACCCCTAATATCCCACATCATCCCGTCAGCCAGAGCCACCGGACTACTACCTCTAATATCCCACATTATCCCATCAGCCAGAGCCACCGGACTACTACCACTAATATCCCACATCATCCCGTCAGCCAGAGCTACCGGACTACTACCCCTAATATCCCACATCATCCCGTCAGCCAGAGCCACCGGACTACTACCACTAATATCCCACATCATCCCGTCAGTCAGAGCCACCAGACTACTACCCCTAATATCCCACATCATCCCGTCAGCCAGAGCCACCGGACTACTACTCCTAATATCCCACATCATCCCATCAGCCAGAGCCACCGGACTACTACCACTAATATCCCACATCATCCCGTCAGCCAGGGCTACCGGACTACTACCACTAATATCCCACATCATCCCGTCAGCCAGAGCCACCGGACTACTACCACTAATATCCCACATCATCCCGTCAGTCAGAGCCACCAGACTACGACCCCTAATATCCCACATCATCCCGTCAGCCAGAGCTACCGGACTACTACCACTAATATCCCACATCATCCCGTCAGCCAGAGCTACCGGACTACTACCCCTAATATCCCACATCATCCCGTCAGCCAGAGCTACCGGACTACTACCACTAATATCCCACATCATCCCGTCAGCCAGAGCCACCGGACTACTACCACTAATATCCCACATCATCCCGTCAGTCAGAGCCACCAGACTACGACCCCTAATATCCCACATCATCCCGTCAGCCAGAGCTACCGGACTACTACCACTAATATCCCACATCATCCCGTCAGCCAGAGCCACCGGACTACTACCACTAATATCCCACATCATCCCGTCAGTCAGAGCCACCAGACTACGACCCCTAATATCCCACATCATCCCGTCAGCCAGAGCTACCGGACTACTACCACTAATATCCCACATCATCCCGTCAGCCAGAGCCACCGGACTACTACCCCTGATATCCCACATCATCCCGTCAGCCAGAGCCACCGGACTACTACCCCTAATATCCCACATCATCCCGTCAGCCAGAGCCACCAGACTACTACCACTAATATCCCACATCATCCCGTCAGCCAGAGCCACCGGACTACTACCCCCAATATCCCACATCATCCCGTCAGCCAGAGCCACCGGACTACTACCTCTAATATCCCACATTATCCCATCAGCCAGAGCCACCGGACTACTACCCCTAATATCCCACATCATCCCGTCAGCCAGAGCCACCGGACTACTACCACTAATATCCCACATCATCCCGTCAGCCAGAGCTACCGGACTACTACCCCTAATATCCCACATCATCCCGTCAGCCAGAGCCACCGGACTACTACCACTAATATCCCACATCATCCCGTCAGTCAGAGCCACCAGACTACTACCCCTAATATCCCACATCATCCCGTCAGCCAGAGCTACCGGACTACTACCACTAATATCCCACATCATCCCGTCAGCCAGAGCTACCGGACTACTACCACTAATATCCCACATCATCCCGTCAGCCAGAGCTACCGGACTACTACCACTAATATCCCACATTATCCCGTCAGCCAGAGCCACCGGACTACTACCCCTAATATCCCACATTATCCCATCAGCCAGAGCCACCGGACTACTACCACTAATATCCCACATCATCCCGTCAGCCAGAGCCACCGGACTACTACCACTAATATCCCACATCATCCCGTCAGCCAGAGCCACCGGACTACTACCACTAATATCCCACATCATCCCATCAGCCAGAGCCACCGGACTACTACCCCTAATATCCAACATCATCCCGTCAGCCAGAGCCACCGGACTACTACCCCTAATATCCCACATCATCCCGTCAGCCAGAGCCACCGGACTACTACCACTAATATCCCACATCATCCCATCAGCCACAGCCACCGGACTACTAAAACTAATATCCCACATCATCCCATCAGCCAGAGCCACCGGACTACTACCCCTAATATCCCACATCATCCCATCAGCCAGAGCCACCGGACTACTACAACTAATATCCCACCTCATCCCATCGGACAGAGCTACCGGACTACTACCACTAATATCCCACCTCATCCCATCAGCCAGAGCCACCGGACTACTACTCCTAATATCCCACATCATCCCATCAGCCAGAGCCACCGGACTACTACCCCTAATATCCCACATCATCCCGTCAGCCAGAGCTACCGGACTACTACCACTAATATCCCACATCATCCCATCAGTCAGAGCCACCGGACTACTACCACTAATATCCCACATCATCCCGTCAGCCAGAGCCACCGGACTACTACCTCTAATATCCCACATCATCCCGTCAGCCAGAGCCACCGGACTACTACCACTAATATCCCACATCATCCCGCCAGCCAGAGCCACCGGACTACTACCTCTAATATCCCACATCATCCCGTCAGCCAGAGCCACCGGACTACTACTCCTAATATCCCACATCATCCCATCAGTCAGAGCCACCGGACTACTACCACTAATATCCCACATCATCCCATCAGTCAGAGCCACCGGACTACTACCACTAATATCCCACATCATCCCGTCAGCCAGAGCCACCGGACTACTACCACTAATATCCCACCTCATCCCATCAGCCAGAGCCACCGGACTACTACGCCTAATATCCCACATCATCCCATCAGTCAGAGCCACCGGACTACTACCACTAATATCCCACATCATCCCGTCAGTCAGAGCCACCAGACTACTACCCCTAATATCCCACATCATCCCGTCAGCCAGAGCCACCGGACTACTACTCCTAATATCCCACATCATCCCATCAGCCAGAGCCACCGGACTACTACCACTAATATCCCACATCATCCCGTCAGCCAGGGCTACCGGACTACTACCACTAATATCCCACATCATCCCGTCAGCCAGAGCCACCGGACTACTACCACTAATATCCCACATCATCCCGTCAGTCAGAGCCACCAGACTACGACCCCTAATATCCCACATCATCCCGTCAGCCAGAGCTACCGGACTACTACCACTAATATCCCACATCATCCCGTCAGCCAGAGCTACCGGAGTACTACCCCTAATATCCCACATCATCCCGTCAGCCAGAGCTACCGGACTACTACCACTAATATCCCACATCATCCCGTCAGCCAGAGCCACCGGACTACTACCACTAATATCCCACATCATCCCGTCAGTCAGAGCCACCAGACTACGACCCCTAATATCCCACATCATCCCGTCAGCCAGAGCTACCGGACTACTACCACTAATATCCCACATCATCCCGTCAGCCAGAGCCACCGGACTACTACCACTAATATCCCACATCATCCCGTCAGTCAGAGCCACCAGACTACGACCCCTAATATCCCACATCATCCCGTCAGCCAGAGCTACCGGACTACTACCACTAATATCCCACATCATCCCGTCAGCCAGAGCCACCGGACTACTACCCCTGATATCCCACATCATCCCGTCAGCCAGAGAAACCGGACTACTACCCCTAATATCCCACATCATCCCGTCAGCCAGAGCCACCAGACTACTACCACTAATATCCCACATCATCCCGTCAGCCAGAGCCACCGGACTACTACCCCTAATATCCCACATCATCCCGTCAGCCAGAGCCACCGGACTACTACCTCTAATATCCCACATTATCCCATCAGCCAGAGCCACCGGACTACTACCACTAATATCCCACATCATCCCGTCAGCCAGAGCTACCGGACTACTACCCCTAATATCCCCCATCATCCCGTCAGCCAGAGCCACCGGACTACTACCACTAATATCCCACATCATCCCGTCAGTCAGAGCCACCAGACTACTACCCCTAATATCCCACATCATCCCGTCAGCCAGAGCCACCGGACTACTACCACTAATATCCCACATCATCCCGTCAGTCAGAGCCACCAGACTACTACCCCTAATATCCCACATCATCCCGTCAGCCAGAGCTACCGGACTACTACCACTAATATCCCACATCATCCCGTCAGCCAGAGCTACCGGACTACTACCACTAATATCCCACATCATCCCGTCAGCCAGAGCTACCGGACTACTACCACTAATATCCCACATTATCCCGTCAGCCAGAGCCACCGGACTACTACCCCTAATATCCCACATTATCCCATCAGCCAGAGCCACCGGACTACTACCACTAATATCCCACATCATCCCGTCAGCCAGAGCCACCGGACTACTACCACTAATATCCCACATCATCCCGTCAGCCAGAGCCACCGGACTACTACCACTAATATCCCACATCATCCCATCAGCCAGAGCCACCGGACTACTACCCCTAATATCCAACATCATCCCGTCAGCCAGAGCCACCGGACTACTACCCCTAATATCCCACATCATCCCGTCAGCCAGAGCCACCGGACTACTACCACTAATATCCCACATCATCCCATCAGCCACAGCCACCGGACTACTACCACTAATATCCCACATCATCCCATCAGCCAGAGCCACCGGACTACTACCCCTAATATCCCACATCATCCCATCAGCCAGAGCCACCGGACTACTACAACTAATATCCCACCTCATCCCATCGGACAGAGCTACCGGACTACTACCACTAATATCCCACCTCATCCCATCAGCCAGAGCCACCGGACTACTACTCCTAATATCCCACATCATCCCATCAGCCAGAGCCACCGGACTACTACCCCTAATATCCCACATCATCCCGTCAGCCAGAGCTACCGGACTACTACCCCTAATGTCCAACATCATCCCGTCAGTCAGAGCCACCGGACTACTACCACTAATATCCCACATCATCCCGTCAGCCAGAGCCACCGGACTACTACCTCTAATATCCCACATCATCCCGTCAGCCAGAGCCACCGGACTACTACCACTAATATCCCACATCATCCCGTCAGCCAGAGCCACCGGACTACTACCTCTAATATCCCACATCATCCCGTCAGCCAGAGCCACCGGACTACTACCACTAATATCCCACATCATCCCGTCAGCCAGAGCCACCGGACTACTACCTCTAATATCCCACATCATCCCGTCAGCCAGAGCCACCGGACTACTACTCCTAATATCCCACATCATCCCATCAGTCAGAGCCACCGGACTACTACCACTAATATCCCACATCATCCCATCAGTCAGAGCCACCGGACTACTACCACTAATATCCCACATCATCCCGTCAGCCAGAGCCACCGGACTACTACCACTAATATCCCACCTCATCCCATCAGCCAGAGCCACCGGACTACTACGCCTAATATCCCACATCATCCCATCAGTCAGAGCCACCGGACTACTACCACTAATATCCCACATCATCCCGTCAGCCAGAGCCACCGGACTACTACCACTAATATCCCACCTCATCCCATCAGCCAGAGCCACCGGACTACTACGCCTAATATCCCACATCATCCCATCAGTCAGAGCCACCGGACTACTACCACTAATATCCCACATCATCCCGTCAGCCAGAGCCACCGGACTACTACCTCTAATATCCCACATCATCCCGTCAGCCAGAGCCACCGGACTACTACTCCTAATATCCCACATCATCCCATCAGTCAGAGCCACCGGACTACTACCACTAATATCCCACATCATCCCATCAGTCAGAGCCACCGGACTACTACCACTAATATCCCACATCATCCCGTCAGCCAGAGCCACCGGACTACTACCACTAATATCCCACCTCATCCCATCAGCCAGAGCCACCGGACTACTACGCCTAATATCCCACATCATCCCATCAGTCAGAGCCACCGGACTACTACCTCTAATATCCTACCTCATCCCGTCAGCTAGAGCCACCGGACTACTACCACTAATATCCCACATCATCCCGTCAGCCAGAGCCACCGGACTACTACCACTAATATCCCACATCATCCCATCAGCCAGAGCCACCGGACTACTACCCCTAATATCCAACATCATCCCGTCAGCCAGAGCCACCGGACTACTACCCCTAATATCCCACATCATCCCGTCAGCCAGAGCAACCGGACTACTACCACTAATATCCCACATCATCCCATCAGCCACAGCCACCGGACTACTACCACTAATATCCCACATCATCCCATCAGCCACAGCCACCGGACTACTACCACTAATATCCGACATCATCCCGTCAGCCAGAGCCACCAGACTACTACCCCTAATATCCCACATCATCCCGTCAGCCAGAACTACCGGACTACTACCCCTAATATCCGACATCATCCCGTCAGCCAGAGCCACCGGACTACTACCCCTAATATCCGACATCATCCCGTCAGCCAGAGCCACCGGACTACTACCCCTAATATCCCACATCATCCCGTCAGCCAGAGCCACCGGACTACTACCACTAATATCCCACATCATCCCGTCAGCCAGAGCCACCGGACTACTACCACTAATATCCCACATCATCCCGTCAGCCAGAGCCACCGGACTACTACCACTAATATCCCACATCATCCCATCAGCCAGAGCCACCGGACTACTACCCCTAATATCCAACATCATCCCGTCAGCCAGAGCTACCGGACTACTACCACTAATATCCCACATCATCCCATCAGTCAGAGCCACCGGACTACTACCACTAATATCCCACATCATCCCGTCAGCCAGAGCCACCGGACTACTACCTCTAATATCCCACATCATCCCGTCAGCCAGAGCCACCGGACTACTACCACTAATATCCCACCTCATCCCATCAGCCAGAGCCACCGGACTACTACGCCTAATATCCCACATCATCCCATCAGTCAGAGCCACCGGACTACTACCTCTAATATCCTACCTCATCCCGTCAGCCAGAGCCACCGGACTACTACCCCTAATATCCGACATCATCCCGTCAGCCAGAGCCACCGGACTACTACCCCTAATATCCCACATTATCCCATCAGCCAGAGCCACCGGACTACTACCCCTAATATCCCACATCATCCCGTCAGTCAGAGCCACCGGACTACTACCCCTAATATCCGACATCATCCCGTCAGCCAGAGCCACCGGACTACTACCCCTAATATCCCACATTATCCCATCAGCCAGAGCCACCGGACTACTACCCCTAATATCCCACATCATCCCGTCAGCCAGAGCCACCGGACTACTACCACTAATATCCCACATCATCCCGTCAGCCAGAGCCACCGGACTACTACCACTAATATCCCACATCATCCCATCAGCCAGAGCCACCGGACTACTACCCCTAATATCCAACATCATCCCGTCAGCCAGAGCCACCGGACTACTACCCCTAATATCCCACATCATCCCGTCAGCCAGAGCCACCGGACTACTACCCCTAATATCCCACATCATCCCGTCAGCCAGAGCCACCGGACTACTACCACTAATATCCCACATCATCCCATCAGCCACAGCCACCGGACTACTACCACTAATATCCCACATCATCCCATCAGCCACAGCCACCGGACTACTACCACTAATATCCCACATCATCCCGTCAGCCAGAGCCACCGGACTACTACCACTAATATCCCACATCATCCCATCAGCCACAGCCACCGGACTACTACCCCTAATATCCCACATCATCCCATCAGCCACAGCCACCGGACTACTACCACTAATATCCCACATCATCCCATCAGCCACAGCCACCGGACTACTACCACTAATATCCGACATCATCCCGTCAGCCAGAGCCACCGGACTACTACCCCTAATATCCCACATCATCCCATCAGCCAGAACTACCGGACTACTACCCCTAATATCCGACATCATCCCATCAGCCACAGCCACCGGACTACTACCACTAATATCCCACATCATCCCATCAGCCACAGCCACCGGACTACTACCACTAATATCCCACATCATCCCATCAGCCACAACCACCGGACTACTACCCCTAATATCCCACATCATCCCATCAGCCACAGCCACCGGACGACTACCACTAATATCCCACATCATCCCATCAGCCACAGCCACCGGACTACTACCACTAATATCCGACATCATCCCGTCAGCCAGAGCCACCGGACTACTACCCCTAATATCCCACATCATCCCGTCAGCCAGAACTACCGGACTACTACCCCTAATATCCGACATCATCCCGTCAGCCAGAGCCACCGGACTACTACCCCTAATATCCGACATCATCCCGTCAGCCAGAGCCACCAGACTACTACCCCTAATATCCGACATCATCCCGTCAGCCAGAGCCACCGAACTACTACCCCTAATATCCGACATCATCCCGTCAGCCAGAGCCACCAGACTACTACCCCTAATATCCCACATCATCCCGTCAGCCAGAGCCACCAAACTACTACCCCTAATATCCCACATCATCCCGTCAGCCAGAGCAACGGACTACTACCCCTAATATCCCACATCATCCCATCAGCCAGAGCCACCAGACTACTACCCCTAATATCCGACATCATCCCGTCAGCCAGAGCCACCAGACTACTACCCCTAATATCCCACATCATCCCGTCGGCCAGAGCCACCAGACTACTACCCCTAATATCCGACATCATCCCGTCAGCCAGAGCCACCAGACTACT
This sequence comes from Dendrobates tinctorius, assembly GCF_039654945.1. Classification (NCBI taxonomy): domain Eukaryota; kingdom Metazoa; phylum Chordata; class Amphibia; order Anura; family Dendrobatidae; genus Dendrobates; species Dendrobates tinctorius. Next base: position 4,744,077 of record NW_027362033.1, on the reverse strand, counting down.
ACCCCTAATATCCCACATCATCCCGTCAGCCAGAGCCACCGGACTACTACCCCTAATATCCCACATCATCCCATCAGCCAGAGCCACCGGACTACTACCCCTAATATCCCACATCATTCCGTCAGCCAGAGCCACCGGACTACTACCACTAATATCCCACATCATCCCGTCAGCCAGAACTACCGGACTACTACCCCTAATATCCCACATCATCCCTTCAGCCAGAGCCACCGGACTACTACCACTAATATCCCATATCATCCCATCAGCCAGAGCCACCGGACTACTACCCCTAATATCCCACATCATCCCATCAGCCAGAGCCACCGGACTACTACCACTAATATCCCACATCATCCCGTCAGCCAGAGCCACCGGACTACTACCACTAATATCCCACATCATCCCGTCAGCCAGAGCCACCGGACTACTACCCCTAATATCCCACATCATCCCATCAGCCAGAGCCACCGGACTACTACCACTAATATCCCGCATCATCCCGTCAACCAGAGCTACCGGACTACTACCCCTAATATCCCACATCATCCCGTCAGCCAGAGCTACCGGACTACTACCACTAATATCCCACATCATCCCGTCAGCCAGAACTACCGGACTACTACCCCTAATATCCCACATCATCCCTTCAGCCAGAGCCACCGGACTACTACCACTAATATCCCATATCATCCCATCAGCCAGAGCCACCGGACTACTACCCCTAATATCCCACATCATCCCATCAGCCAGAGCCACCGGACTACTACCACTAATATCCCACATCATCCCGTCAGCCAGAGCCACCGGACTACTACCACTAATATCCCACATCATCCCGTCAGCCAGAGCCACCGGACTACTACCCCTAATATCCCACATCATCCCATCAGCCACAGCCACCGGACTACTACCACTAATATCCGACATCATCCCGTCAGCCAGAGCCACCAGACTACTACCCCTAATATCCGACATCATCCCGTCAGCCAGAGCCACCGGACTACTACCCCTAATATCCGACATCATCCCGTCAGCCAGAGCCACCGGACTACTACCCCTAATATCCCACATTATCCCATCAGCCAGAGCCACCGGACTACTACCACTAATATCCCACATCATCCCGTCAGCCAGAGCCACCGGACTACTACCACTAATATCCCACATCATCCCATCAGCCAGAGCCACCGGACTACTACCCCTAATATCCAACATCATCCCGTCAGCCAGAGCTACCGGACTACTACCACTAATATCCCACATCATCCCATCAGTCAGAGCCACCGGACTACTACCACTAATATCCCACATCATCCCGTCAGCCAGAGCCACCGGACTACTACCTCTAATATCCCACATCATCCCATCAGCCAGAGCCACCGGACTACTACCACTAATATCCCACCTCATCCCATCAGCCAGAGCCACCGGACTACTACGCCTAATATCCCACATCATCCCATCAGTCAGAGCCACCGGACTACTACCTCTAATATCCTACCTCATCCCGTCAGCCAGAGCCACCGGACTACTACCACTAATATCCCACATCATCCCGTCAGCCAGAGCCACCGGACTACTACCACTAATATCCCACATCATCCCATCAGCCAGAGCCACCGGACTACTACCTCTAATATCCCACATCATCCCATCAGCCAGAGCCACCGGACTACTACCACTAATATCCCACCTCATCCCATCAGCCAGAGCCACCGGACTACTACGCCTAATATCCCACATCATCCCATCAGTCAGAGCCACCGGACTACTACCTCTAATATCCTACCTCATCCCGTCAGCCAGAGCCACCGGACTACTACCACTAATATCCCACATCATCCCGTCAGCCAGAGCCACCGGACTACTACCACTAATATCCCACATCATCCCATCAGCCAGAGCCACCGGACTACTACCCCTAATATCCAACATCATCCCGTCAGCAAGAGCCACCGGACTACTACCCCTAATATCCCACATCATCCCGTCAGCCAGAGCCACCGGACTACTACCACTAATATCCCACATCATCCCATCAGCCACAGCCACCGGACTACTACCACTAATATCCCACATCATCCCATCAGCCACAGCCACCGGACTACTACCACTAATATCCGACATCATCCCGTCAGCCAGAGCCACCAGACTACTACCCCTAATATCCCACATCATCCCGTCAGCCAGAACTACCGGACTACTACCCCTAATATCCGACATCATCCCGTCAGCCAGAGCCACCGGACTACTACCCCTAATATCCGACATCATCCCGTCAGCCAGAGCCACCGGACTACTACCCCTAATATCCCACATTATCCCATCAGCCAGAGCCACCGGACTACTACCCCTAATATCCCACATCATCCCGTCAGCCAGAGCCACCGGACTACTACCACTAATATCCCACATCATCCCGTCAGCCAGAGCCACCGGACTACTACCACTAATATCCCACATCATCCCATCAGCCAGAGCCACCGGACTACTACCCCTAATATCCAACATCATCCCGTCAGCCAGAGCCACCGGACTACTACCCCTAATATCCCACATCATCCCGTCAGCCAGAGCCACCGGACTACTACCACTAATATCCCACATCATCCCGTCAGCCAGAGCCACCGGACTACTACCACTAATATCCCACATCATCCCATCAGCCACAGCCACCGGACTACTACCGCTAATATCCCACATCATTCCATCAGCCACAGCCACCGGACTACTACCACTAATATCCCACATCATCCCGTCAGCAAGAGCCACCGGACTACTACCACTAATATCCCACATCATCCCATCAGCCACAGCCACCGGACTACTACCCCTAATATCCCACATCATCCCATCAGCCACAGCCACCGGACTACTACCACTAATATCCCACATCATCCCATCAGCCACAGCCACCGGACTACTACCACTAATATCCGACATCATCCCGTCAGCCAGAACTACCGGACTACTACCCCTAATATCCGACATCATCCCGTCAGCCAGAGCCACCGGACTACTACCCCTAATATCCGACATCATCCCGTCAGCCAGAGCCACCAGACTACTACCCCTAATATCCGACATCATCCCGTCAGCCAGAGCCACCGAACTACTACCCCTAATATCCGACATCATCCCGTCAGCCAGAGCCACCAGACTACTACCCCTAATATCCCACATCATCCCGTCAGCCAGAGCCACCAAACTACTACCCCTAATATCCCACATCATCCCGTCAGCCAGAGCAACGGACTACTACCCCTAATATCCCACATCATCCCATCAGCCAGAGCCACCAGACTACTACCCCTAATATCCGACATCATCCCGTCAGCCAGAGCCACCAGACTACTACCCCTAATATCCCACATCATCCCGTCGGCCAGAGCCACCAGACTACTACCCCTAATATCCGACATCATCCCGTCAGCCAGAGCCACCAGACTACTACCCCTAATATCCCACATCATCCCGTCAGCCAGAGCCACCGGACTACTACCCCTAATATCCCACATCATCCCATCAGCCAGAGCCACCGGACTACTACCCCTAATATCCCACATCATTCCGTCAGCCAGAGCCACCGGACTATTACCACTAATATCCCACATCATCCCGTCAGCCAGAACTACCGGACTACTACCCCTAATATCCCACATCATCCCTTCAGCCAGAGCCACCGGACTACTACCACTAATATCCCATATCATCCCATCAGCCAGAGCCACCGGACTACTACCCCTAATATCCCACATCATCCCATCAGCCAGAGCCACCGGACTACTACCACTAATATCCCACATCATCCCGTCAGCCAGAGCCACCGGACTACTACCACTAATATCCCACATCATCCCGTCAGCCAGAGCCACCGGACTACTACCCCTAATATCCCACATCATCCCATCAGCCAGAGCCACCGGACTACTACCACTAATATCCCGCATCATCCCGTCAACCAGAGCTACCGGACTACTACCCCTAATATCCCACATCATCCCGTCAGCCAGAGCTACCGGACTACTACCACTAATATCCCACATCATCCCGTCAGCCAGAACTACCGGACTACTACCCCTAATATCCCACATCATCCCTTCAGCCAGAGCCACCGGACTACTACCACTAATATCCCATATCATCCCATCAGCCAGAGCCACCGGACTACTACCCCTAATATCCCACATCATCCCATCAGCCAGAGCCACCGGACTACTACCACTAATATCCCACATCATCCCGTCAGCCAGAGCCACCGGACTACTACCACTAATATCCCACATCATCCCGTCAGCCAGAGCCACCGGACTACTACCCCTAATATCCCACATCATCCCATCAGCCAGAGCCACCGGACTACTACCACTAATATCCCGCATCATCCCGTCAACCAGAGCAACCGGACTACTACCCCTAATATCCCACATCATCCCGTCAGCCAGAGCCACCGGACTACTACCCCTAATATCCCACATCATCCCGTCAGCCAGAGCCACCAGACTACTACCACTAATATCCCACATCATCCCGTCAGCCAGAGCCACCGGACTACTACCTCTAATATCCCACATTATCCCATCAGCCAGAGCCACCGGACTACTACCACTAATATCCCACATCATCCCGTCAGCCAGAGCTACCGGACTACTACCACTAATATCCCACATCATCCCGTCAGCCAGAGCCACCGGACTACTACCACTAATATCCCACATCATCCCGTCAGTCAGAGCCACCAGACTACTACCCCTAATATCCCACATCATCCCGTCAGCCAGAGCCACCAGACTACTACCACTAATATCCCACTTCATCCCGTCAGCCAGAGCCACCGGACTACCACCCCTAATATCCCACATCATCCCATCAGCCAGAGCTACCGGACTACTACCTCTAATATCCCACATTATCCCATCAGCCAGAGCCACCAGACTACTACCACTAATATCCCACATCATCCCGTCAGCCAGAGCCACCAGACTACTACCACTAATATCCCACATCATCCCATCAGCCAGAGCTACCGGACTACTACCTCTAATATCCCACATTATCCCATCAGCCAGAGCCACCAGACTACTACCACTAATATCCCACATCATCCCGTCAGCCAGAGCCACCAGACTACTACCACTAATATCCCACATCATCCCATCAGCCAGAGCTACCGGACTACTACCTCTAATATCCCACATTATCCCATCAGCCAGAGCCACCAGACTACTACCACTAATATCCCACATCATCCCGTCAGCCAGAGCCACCAGACTACTACCACTAATATCCCACATCATCCCATCAGCCAGAGCTACCGGACTACTACCTCTAATATCCCACATTATCCCATCAGCCAGAGCCACCAGACTACTACCACTAATATCCCACATCATCCCGTCAGCCAGAGCCACCAGACTACTACCACTAATATCCCACTTCATCCCGTCAGCCAGAGCCACCGGACTACCACCCCTAATATCCCACATCATCCCATCAGCCAGAGCTACCGGACTACTACCTCTAATATCCCACATTATCCCATCAGCCAGAGCCACCAGACTACTACCACTAATATCCCACATCATCCCGTCAGCCAGAGCCACCAGACTACTACCACTAATATCCCACATCATCCCATCAGCCAGAGCTACCGGACTACTACCTCTAATATCCCACATTATCCCATCAGCCAGAGCCACCAGACTACTACCACTAATATCCCACATCATCCCGTCAGCCAGAGCCACCAGACTACTACCACTAATATCTCACATCATCCCATCAGCCAGAGCCACCGGACTACTACCACTAATATCCCACATCATCCCGTCAGCCAGAGCCACCAGACTACTACCACTAATATCCCACATCATCCCGTCAGCCAGAGCCACCAGACTACTACCACTAATATCCCACATCATCCCATCAGCCAGAGCTACCGGACTACTACCTCTAATATCCCACATTATCCCATCAGCCAGAGCCACCGGACTACTACCACTAATATCCCACATCATCCCGTCAGCCAGAGCCACCGGACTACTACCCCTAATATCCCACATCATCCCGTCAGCCAGAGCCACCAGACTACTACCACTAATATCCCACTTCATCCCGTCAGCCAGAGCCACCGGACTACCACCCCTAATATCCCACATCATCCCATCAGCCAGAGCTACCGGACTACTACCTCTAATATCCCACATTATCCCATCAGCCAGAGCCACCAGACTACTACCACTAATATCCCACATCATCCCGTCAGCCAGAGCCACCAGACTACTACCACTAATATCCCACATCATCCCATCAGCCAGAGCTACCGGACTACTACCACTAATATCCCACATCATCCCGTCAGCCAGAGCCACCAGACTACTACCACTAATATCCCACATCATCCCGTCAGCCAGAGCTACCGGACTACTACCTCTAATATCCCACATTATCCCATCAGCCAGAGCCACCGGACTACTACCACTAATATCCCACATCATCCCGTCAGCCAGAGCTACCGGACTACTACCCCTAATATCCCACATCATCCCGTCAGCCAGAGCCACCGGACTACTACCACTAATATCCCACATCATCCCGTCAGTCAGAGCCACCAGACTACTACCCCTAATATCCCACATCATCCCGTCAGCCAGAGCTACCGGACTACTACCACGAATATCCCACATCATCCCGTCAGCCAGAGCTACCGGACTACTACCACTAATATCCCACATCATCCCGTCAGCCAGAGCTACCGGACTACTACCACTAATATCCCACATTATCCCGTCAGCCAGAGCCACCGGACTACTACCCCTAATATCCCACATTATCCCATCAGCCAGAGCCACCGGACTACTACCACTAATATCCCACATCATCCCGTCAGCCAGAGCCACCGGACTACTACCACTAATATCCCACATCATCCCGTCAGCCAGAGCCACCGGACTACTACCACTAATATCCCACATCATCCCATCAGCCAGAGCCACCGGACTACTACCCCTAATATCCAACATCATCCCGTCAGCCAGAGCCACCGGACTACTACCCCTAATATCCCACATCATCCCGTCAGCCAGAGCCACCGGACTACTACCACTAATATCCCACATCATCCCATCAGCCACAGCCACCGGACTACTACCACTAATATCCCACATCATCCCATCAGCCAGAGCCACCGGACTACTACCCCTAATATCCCACATCATCCCATCAGCCAGAGCCACCGGACTACTACAACTAATATCCCACCTCATCCCATCGGACAGAGCTACCGGACTACTACCACTAATATCCCACCTCATCCCATCAGCCAGAGCCACCGGACTACTACTCCTAATATCCCACATCATCCCATCAGCCAGAGCCACCGGACTACTACCCCTAATATCCCACATCATCCCGTCAGCCAGAGCTACCGGACTACTACCACTAATATCCCACATCATCCCATCAGTCAGAGCCACCGGACTACTACCACTAATATCCCACATCATCCCGTCAGCCAGAGCCACCGGACTACTACCTCTAATATCCCACATCATACCGTCAGCCAGAGCCACCGGACTACTACCACTAATATCCCACCTCATCCCATCAGCCAGAGCCACCGGACTACTACGCCTAATATCCCACATCATCCCATCAGTCAGAGCCACCGGACTACTACCTCTAATATCCTACCTCATCCCGTCAGCCAGAGCCACCGGACTACTACCCCTAATATCCCACATCATCCCGTCAGCCAGAGCCACCGGACTACTACCCCTAATATCCTACCTCATCCCGTCAGCCAGAGCCACCGGACTACTACCCCTAATATCCCACATCATCCCATCAGTCAGAGCCACCGGACTACTACCTCTAATATCCCACATCATCCCGTCAGCCAGAGCCACCGGACTACTACCTCTAATATCCCACATCATCCCATCAGCTAGAGCCACCGGACTACTACCCCTAATATCCCACATCATCCCGTCAGCCAGAGCTACCGGACTACTACCACTAATATCCCACATCATCCCATCAGTCAGAGCCACCGGACTACTACCTCTAATATCCCACATCATCCCGTCAGCCAGAGCCACCGGACTACTACCACTAATATCCCACATCATCCCGTCAGCCAGAGCCACCGGACTACTACCTCTAATATCCCACATCATCTCATCAGCCAGAGCCACCGGACTACTACCCCTAATATCCCACATCATCCCGTCAGCCAGAGCCACCGAACTACTACCCCTAATATCCCACATCATCCCGTCACCCAGAGCCACCGGACTACTACCCCTAATATACCACATCATCCCGTCACCCAGAGCCACCGGACTACTACCACTAATATCCCACATCATCCCGTCAGCCAGAGCCACCAGACTACTACCCCTAATATCCCACATCATCCCGTCAGCCAGAGCCACCGGACTACTACCCCTAATATCCCACATCGTCCCATCAGCCAGAGCCACCGGACTACTACCCCTAATATCACACATCATCCCATCAGCCAGAGCCACCGGACTACTACCCCTAATATACCACATCATCCCGTCACCCAGAGCCACCGGACTACTACCACTAATATCCCACATCATCCCGTCAGCCAGAGCCACCAGACTAATATCCCTAATATCCCACATCGTCCCATCAGCCAGAGCCACCGGACTACTACCCCTAATATCCCACATCATCCCATCAGCCAGAGCTACCGGACTACTACCCCTAATATCCCACATCATCCCATCAGCCAGAGCCACCGGACTACTACCCCTAATATCCCACATCATCCCATCAGCCAGAGCTACCGGACTGCTACCCCTAATATCCCACATTATCCCGTCAGCCAGAGCCACCGGACTACTACCCTTAATATCCCACATCATCCCGTCAGCCAGAGCCACCGGACTACTACCCCTAATATCCCACATCATCCCATCAGCCAGAGCCACCGGACTACTACCACTAATATCCCACATTATCCCGTCAGCCAGAGCCACCAGACTACTACCCCTAATATCCAACATCATCCCGTCAGCCAGAGCCACCGGACTACTATCCCTAATATCCCACATCATCCCGTCAGCCAGAGCCACCGGACTACTACCCCTAATATCCCACATCATCCCATCAGCCAGAGCCACTGGACTACTACCCCTAATATCCCACATCATCCCTTCAGCCAGAGCCACCGGACTACTACAGAGCCACCGGACTACTATCCCTAATATCCCACATCATCCCGTCAGCCAGAGCCACCGGACTACTACCCCTAATATCCCACATCATCCCGCCAGCCAGAGCCACCGGACTACTATCCCTAATATCCCACATCCCATCAGCCAGAGCCACCGGACTACTACCCCTAATATCCCACATCATCCCGTCAGCCAGAGCCACCGGACTACTACCCCTAATATTCCACATCATCCCGCCAGCCAGAGCCACCGGACTACTATCCCTAATATCCCACATCCCATCAGCCAGAGCCACCGGACTACTACCCCTAATATCCCACATCATCCCGCCAGCCAGAGCCACCGGACTACTACCCCTAATATCCCACATCATCCCATCAGCCAGAGCCACCGGACTACTACCCCTAATATCCCACATTATCCCGTCAGCCAGAGCCACCGGACTACTACCCTTAATATCCCACATCATCCCGTCAGCCAGAGCCTCCGGACTACTACCCCTAATGTTCCACATCATCCCATCAGCCAGAGCCACCGGACTACTACCACTAATATCCCACATTATCCCGTCAGCCAGAGCCACCGGACTACTACCCCTAATGTTCCACATCATCCTGTCAGCCAGAGCCACCAGACTACTACCCCTAATATCCAACATCATCCCGTCAGCCAGAGCCACCGGACTACTATCCCTAATATCCCACATCATCCCGTCAGCCAGAGCCACCGGACTACTACCCCTAATATCCCACATCATCCCATCAGCCAGAGCCACTGGACTACTACCCCTAATATCCCACATCATCCCTTCAGCCAGAGCCACCGGATTACTACAGAGCCACCGGACTACTACCCCTAATATTCCACATCATCCCGCCAGCCAGAGCCACCGGACTACTATCCCTAATATCCCACATCCCATCAGCCAGAGCCACCGGACTACTACCCCTAATATCCCACATCATCCCGTCAGCCAGAGCCACCGGACTATTACCCCTAATATCCCACATCATCCCGCCAGCCAGAGCCACCGGACTACTACCCCTAATATCCCACATCATCCCGTCAGCCAGAGCCACCGGACTACTACCCCTAATATCCCACATCATCCCATCAGCCAGAGCCACCGGACTACTACCCCTAATATCCCACATCATCCCGCCAGCCAGAGCCACCGGACTACTATCCCTAATATCCCACATCCCATCAGCCAGAGCCACCGGACTACTACACCTAATATCCCACATCATCCCGTCAGCCAGAGCCACCGGACTACTACCCCTAATATCCCACATCATCCCGCCAGCCAGAGCCACCGGACTACTACCCCTAATATCCCACATCATCCCGTCAGCCAGAGCCACCGGACTACTATCCCTAATACCCCACATCATCCCGTCAGCCAGAGCTACCGGACTACTACCCCTAATATCCCACATCTTCCCGTCAGCCAGAGCCACCGGACTACTACCCCTAATATCACACATCATCCCGTCAGCCAGAGCCACCGGACTACTACCCCTAATACCCCACATCATCCCGTCAGCCAGAGCTACCTGACTACTACCCCTAATATCACACACCATCCCGTCAGCCAGAGCCACCGGACTACTACCCCTAATATCACACATCATCCCGTCAGCCAGAGCCACCGGACTACTACCCCTAATATCACACATCATCCCGTCAGCCAGAGCCACCGGACTACTACCCCTAATATCCCATATCATCCCGTCAGCCAGAGCCACCGGACTACTACCCCTAATATCCCACATCATCCCGTCAGCCAGAGCTTCCGGACTACTACCTCTAATATCCCACATCATCCCATCAGCCAGAGCTACCGGACTACTACCCCTAATATCCCACATCATCCCGTCAGCCAGAGCCACCGGACTACTACCCCTGATATCCCACATCATCCCTTCATCCAGAGCCACCGGACTACTACCACTAATATCCCACATCATCCCGTCAGCCAGAGCCACCGAACTACTACCCCTGATATCCCACATCATCCCGTCAGCCAGAGCCACTGAACTACTACCACTAATATCCCACATCATCCCGTCAGCCAGAGCCACCGGACTACTACCACTAATATCCCACCACATCACCCCGTCAGCCAGAGCCACCGGACTACTACCCCTAATATCCCACATCATACTGTCAGCCAGAGCCACCGGACTACTACCCCTAATATCCCACATCATCCCGTCAGCCAGAGCCACCGGACTACTACCCCTAATATCCCACATCATCCCGTCAGCCAGAGCCACCGGACTACTACCCCTAATATCCCACATCATCCCGTCAGCCAGAGCCACCAGACTACTACCCCTAATATCCCACATCATCCCGTCAGCCAGAGCTTCCGGACTACTACCCCTAATATCCCACATCATCCCGTTAGCCAGAGCCACCGGACTACTACCCTAATATCCCACATCATCCCGTCAGAGCCACCGGACTACTTCCCCTAATATCCCACATCATCCCGTTAGCCAGAGCCACCGGACTACTACCACTAATATCCCACATCATCCCGTCAGCCAGAGCTACCGGACTACTACCCCTAATATCCCACATCATCCCATCAGCCAGAACTACCGGACTACTACCCCTAATATCCCACATCATCCCATCAGCCAGAACTACCGGACTACTACCCCTAATATCACACATCATCCCATCAGCCAGAGCCACCGGACTACTACCACTAATATCCCACATCATCCCATCAGCCAGAGCTACCGGACTACTACCCCTAATATCACAAATCATCCCATCAGCCAGAGCCACCGGACTACTACCACTAATATCCCACATCATCCCATCAGCCAGAGCTACCGGACTACTACCCCTAATATCACAAATCATCCCGTCAGCCAGAGCCACCGGACTACTACCCCTAATATCACAAATCATCCCGTCAGCCAGAGCCACCGGACTACTACCCCTAATATCCCACATCATCCCATCAGCCAGAGCTACCGGACTACTACCCCTAATATCCCACATCATCCCATCAGCCAGAGCTACCGGACTACTACCCCTAATATCCCACATCATCCCGTCAGAGCCACCGGACTACTTCCCCTAATATCCCACATCATCCCGTCAGCCAGAGCCACCGGACTACTACCACTAATATCCCACATCATCCCATCAGCCAGAGCCACCGGACTACTACCCCTAATATCCCACATCATCCCGTCAGCCAGAGCCACCAGACTACTACCCCTAATATCCCACATCATCCCGTCAGCCAGAGCCACCGGACTACTACCCCTAATATCCCACATCATCCCATCAGCCAGAGCCACCGGACTACTACCCCTAATATCCCACATCATCCCGTCAGTCAGAGCCACCGGACTACTACCCCTAATATCCCACATCATCCCGTCAGCCAGAGCCACCGGACTACTACCCCTAATATCCCTCATCATCCCGTCAGCCAGAGCCACCGGACTACTACCCCTAATATCCCACATCATCCCATCAGCCAGAGCCACCGGACTACTACCTCTAATATCCCACATCATCCCGTCAGCCAGAGCCACCGGACTACTACCCCTAATATCCCACATCATTCCGTCAGCCAGAGCCACCGGACTACTACCTCTAATATCCCACATCATCCCGTCAGCCAGAGCCACCGGACTACTACCCCTAATATCCCACATCATCCCGTCAGTCAGAGCCACCGGACTACTACCCCTAATATCCCACATCATCCCGTCAGCCAGAGCCACCGGACTACTACCCCTAATATCCCTCATCATCCCGTCAGCCAGAGCCACCGGACTACTACCCCTAATATCCCACATCATCCCATCAGCCAGAGCCACCGGACTACTACCACTAATATCCCACATCATCCCGTCAGCCAGAGCCACCGGACTACTACCCCTAATATCCCACATCATTCCGTCAGCCAGAGCCACCGGACTACTACCACTAATATCCCACATCATCCCGTCAGCCAGAGCCACCGGACTACTACCCCTAATATCCCACATCATCCCGTCAGCCAGAGCCACCGGACTACTACCACTAATATCCCACATCATCCCGTCAGCCAGAGCCACCAGACTACTACCCCTAATATCCCACATCATCCCGTCAGCCAGAGCCACCGGACTACTACCCCTAATATCCCACATCATCCCGTCAGCCAGAGCCACCGGACTACTACCACTAATATCCCACATCATCCCGTCAGCCAGAGCCACCGGACTACTACCACTAATATCCCACATCATCCCGTCAGCCAGAGCCACCAGACTACTACCCCTAATATCCCACATCATCCCGTCAGCCAGAGCCACCGGACTACTACCCCTAATATCCCACATCATCCCGTCAGCCAGAGCCACCAGACTACTACCCCTAATATCCCACATCATCCCGTCAGCCAGAGCCACCGGACTACTACCCCTAATATCCCACATCATTCCGTCAGCCAGAGCCACCGGACTACTACCACTAATATCCCACATCATCCCGTCAGCCAGAGCTACCGGACTACTACCCCTAATATCCCACATCATCCCGTCAGCCAGAGCCACCGGACTACTACCCCTGATATCCCACATCATCCCATCAGCCAGAGCCACCAGACTACTACCCCTAATATCCCACATCATCCCGTCAGCCAGAGCCACCGGACTACTTTCCCTAATATCCCACATCATCCCGTCAGCCAGAGCCACCAGACTACTACCCCTAATATCCCACATCATCCCGTCAGCCAGAGCCACCAGACTACTACCCCTAATATCCCACATCATCCCGTCAGCCAGAGCCACCGGACTACTACCCCTGATATCCCACATCATCCCGTCAGCCAGAGCCACCAGACTACTACCCCTAATATCCCACACCATCCCGTCAGCCAGAGCCACCGGACTACTGCCCCTAATATCCCACATCATCCCATCAGCCAGAGCCACCGGACTACTACCACTAATATCCCACATCATCCCGTCAGCCAGAGCCACCGGACTACTACCCCTAATATCCCACATCATCCCGTCAGCCAGAGCCACCAGACTACTACCACTAATATCCCACATCATCCCGTCAGCCAGAGCCACCGGACTACTACCCCTAATATCCCACATCATCCCATCAGCCAGAGCCACCGGACTACTACCCCTAATATCCCACATCATCCCGTCAGCCAGAGCCACCAGACTACTACCCCTAATATCCCACATCATCCCGTCAGCCAGAGCCACCGGACTACTACCCCTAATATCCCACATCATCCCATCAGCCAGAGCCACCGGACTACTACCCCTAATATCCCACATCATCCCGTCAGTCAGAGCCATTGGACTACTACCCCTAATATCCCACATCATCCCGTCAGCCAGAGCCACCGGACTACTACCCCTAATATCCCTCATCATCCCGTCAGCCAGAGCCACCGGACTACTACCCCTAATATCCCACATCATCCCATCAGCCAGAGCCACCGGACTACTACCTCTAATATCCCACATCATCCCGTCAGCCAGAGCCACCGGACTACTACCCCTAATATCCCACATCATCCCATCAGCCAGAGCCACCGGACTACTACCACTAATATCCCACATCATCCCGTCAGCCAGAGCCACCGGACTACTACCTCTAATATCCCACATCATCCCGTCAGCCTGGGGTCAGAACCAGAACGCTTAGTGGATTTGCCCTGACTTCCAAACCGGGGATCCCTTTAAGAGGGAAGATGTGTCTATGGGATGGTGTGTGATGGGTATATGGGCACGGGACTATGGGATGGAGGATATGTATGATGGGTATATGGGCACTGGACTATGAGATGGATGATGTGTGATGGGTATATGGGCACTGGACTATGGGATGGAGGGTGTGTGATGGGTATATGGGCACTGGACTATGGGATGGAGGGTGTGTGATGGGTATATGGGCACGGGACTATGGGATGGAGGATATGTATGATGGGTATATGGGCACGGGACTATGGGATGGAGGATGTGTGATGGGTATATGGGCACTCGACTATGGGATGGAGGATATGTATGATGGGTATATGGGCACGGGACTATGGGATGGAGAATGTGTAATGGGTATATGGGCACTGGACTATGGGATGGAGGATGTGTGATGGGTATATGGGCACGGGACTATGGGATGGATGATGTGTGATGGGTATATGGGCACGGGACTATGGGATGGAGAATGTGTCATGAGTATATGGGCACTGGACTATGGGATGGAGGATGTGTGATGGGTATATGGGCACTCGACTATGGGATGGAGGATATGTATGATGGGTATATGGGCACGGGACTATGGGATGGATGATGTGTGATGGGTCTATGGGCACTGGACTATGGGATGGAAGATGTGTGATGGGTATATGGGCACTGGACTATGGGATGGAGGGTGTGTGATGGGTATATGGACACTGGACTATGGGATGGAGGGTGTGTGATGGGTATATGGGCACGGGACTATGGGATGGAGGATATGTTTGATGGGTATATGGGCACGGGACTATGGGATGGAGGATGTGTCATGAGTATATGGGCACTGGACTATGGGATGGAGGATATGTATGATGGGTATATGGGCACGGGACTATGGGATGGAGAATGTGTCATGAGTATATGGGCACTGGACTATGGGATGGAGGATATGTATGATGGGTATATGGGCACGGGACTATGGGATGGAGAATGTGTAATGGGTATATGGGCACTGGACTATGGGATGGAGGATGTGTGAGGGGTATATGGGCACGGGACTATGGGATGGAGAATGTGTAATGGGTATATGGGCACTGGACTATGGGATGGAGGATGTGTGATGGCTATATGGGCACGTGACTATGGGATGGAGGATGTGTGATGGGTATATGGGCACGGGACTATGGGATGGAGAATGTGTAATGGGTATATGGGCACTGGACTATGGGATGGAGGATGTGTGATGGGTATATGGGCACGGGACTATGGGATGGAGGATGTGTGATGGGTATATGGGCACGGGACTATGGGATGGAGGGTGTGTGATGGGTATATGGGCACTGGACTATGGGATGGAGGGTGTGTGATGGGTATATGGGCACGGGACCCTGGGATGGAGGATATGTATGATGGGTATATGGGCACGGGACCATGGGATGGAGAATGTGTAATGGGTATATGGGCACTGGACTATGGGATGGAGGATGTGTGATGGGTATATGGGCACGGGACTATGGGATGGAGAATGTGCAATGGGTATATGGGCACTAGACTATGGGATGGAGGATGTGTGATGGGTATATGGGCACGGGACTATGGGATGGAGGGTGTGTGATGGGTATATGGGCACTGGACTATGGGATGGAGGATGTGTGATGGGTATATGGGCACGGGACTATGGGATGTATGATGTGTGATGGGTATATGGGCACGGGACTATGGGATGGAGAATGTGTAATGGGTATATGGGCACTGGAGTATGGGGTGGAGGATATGTATGATTTTGGTGATATGGATGATATGGTGAGATCTGCCTGTTTGGCAGCTCACTAGCGACCACCTAGCGATGCACCAGCGATCCTGACCGCGTCATATCACTGGTCGGGATCGCTGGTGAGTCGCTAGGTGTAACGGTACCCTAAAGGTAAATGTAAAGCAATCATCCTACCAATCCATTGTCCTACCAGCCCTGGGCCCATTGTGTGGATGGAGATAGTGGACCCAGGGGAGCCGTCACCACAGGGGGTCTCACATGGAGTCTCAGGTGACGGAATAGGCTTCATTCTGTGAACTAAAGGAACAGGTATAAGGGGTAGGGAGGAAAAGACGGGGGGTGAATCAGGCAGTTGTTGGAGGGACTTTGAAGGGAGAGGATCCAAGCTGGGATTGTTGGATGATCTATGGAGTTCTGGAGATCGGTTGCTGGCTGGAGGGGTATCCATGAGCTACGGTGGTGATATCCATCATCTGGAGGAACATAGGCTGCACACTATACCGGCAGGAGATACCAGAAGCTGTGGGTCAACCAAAAGTTGGGAGACAGTGAGTATCTCCTGGGGGGCAGTGGGACTACCGATCTCAGGTTGGGGGCTTGTGGACTGAGGACATTGTATTTTGGCCGTCTACCTGGATTTGTTGTACAACCATGGATGTATGGAATAAAAAGAGTTGCATCGTTCACCTGCCTAGGTGATTATCACAGCCCACAACCTCAGATCTTCACATACATAATGGCGTTACTCTCTATATACTGTATGTGTAATATCAGGACAGCAGTATACAGGGGTATATACTGTATATACTGTACAAAGGTGACGGACGGTAATTTGCATTATTCCCGGATTGTTATGAAGAGTGATCTGATGAATTACAGAAAACAAATTGCAGTAATTTCTTACTGTGAGGGGTTTACACACTTGGCTGCTGCCTCAGGTAGAAACAGGAACCGTCCTGGCGAAGAATCACCTGCTGGTTTATTGGGGATGATATAAACCGTGGCAAGCTTCAGCAAAATAACCAAAGCCCTGCTGGCATAATGGTAAAACCAACAAAACACCTGCAGTTCTCCCGCACAGTCCTTATGAGCCCGTTCTCTGCAGGGTTCACCTGCAGTTATCCCGCACAGTCCTTATGAGTCCTTTCTCTGCAGGGTTCACCTGCAGTTATCCCGCACAGTCCTTATGAGTCCTTTCTCTGCAGGGTTCATCTGCAGTTATCCCGCACAGTCCTTATGAGTCCTTTCTCTGCAGGGTTCACCTGCAGTTATCCAACACAGTCCTTATGAGTCCGTTCTTTGCAGGGTTCACCTGCAGTTATCCCGCACAGTCCTTGAGTCCTTTGTCTGCAGGGTTCACCTGCAGTTATCCCGCACAGTCCTTATGAGTCCGTTCTCTGCAGGGTTCACCTGCAGTTATCCCGCACAGTCCTTATGAGTCCGTTCTCTGCAGGGTTCACCTGCAGTTATCCCGCACAGTCCTTATGAGTCCGTTCTTTGCAGGGTTCACCTGCAGTTATCCAACACAGTCCTTATGAGTCCGTTCTTTGCAGGGTTCACCTGCAGTTATCCCGCACAGTCCTTATGAGTCCGTTCTCTGCAGGGTTCACCTGCCGTTATCCCAGAGTCCTTATGAGTCCATTCTCTGCAGGGTTCACCTGCAGTTATCCCGCACAGTCCTTATGAGTCTGTTCTCTGCAGGGTTCACCTGCAGTTATCTCACAGTCCTTATGAGTCCATTCTCTGCAGCGTTCACCTGCAGTTATCCCAGAGTCCTTATGAGTCCTTTCTCTGCAGGGTTCACCTGCCGTTATCCCGCACAGTCCTTATGAGTCCTTTCGCTGCAGGGTTCACCTGCAGTTATCCCGCACAGACCTTACGACGCCGTTCTCTGCAGGGTTCACCTGCCGTTATCCCGCACGTCCTTATGAGTCCTTTTTCTCCAGGGTTCACCTGCAGTTATCCCGCACGTCCTTATGAGTCCTTTCTCTGCAGGGTTCACCTGCAGTTATCCCACACAGACATTACGACTCCGATCTCTGCAGTGTTCACCTGCCGTTATCCCGCACGTCCTTACGACTCCGTTCTCTGCAGGGTTCACCTGCCGTTATCCCGCACGTCCTTATGAGTCCTTTTTCTGCCGTTATCCCGCACAGTCCTTATGAGTCCTTTCGCTGCAGGGTTCACCTGCAGTTATCCCGCACGTCCTTATGAGTCCTTGCTCTGCAGGGTTCACCTGCCGTTATCCCGCACGTCCTTATGAGTCCTTTCTCTGCAGGGTTCACCTGCAGTTATCCCGCACAGACATTACGACTCCGTTCTCTGCAGGGTTCACCTGCCGTTATCCCGCACGTCCTTACGACTCCGTTCTCTGCAGGGTTCACCTGCCGTTATCCCGCACGTCCTTATGAGTCCTTTTTCTGCAGTTATCCCGCACGTTCTTATGAGTCCATTCCCTGCAGGGTTCACCTGCAGTTATCCCGCAGTCCTTATTACTCTGTTCTCTGCAGGGTTCACCTGCAGTTATCCCACACAGTCCTTATGAGTCCTTTCTCTGCAGGGTTCACCTGCAGTTATCCCACACAGTACTTATGAGTCCTTTCTCTGCAGGGTTGACCTGCAGTTATCCCGCACAGACCTTATGAGTCCTTTCTCTGCAGGGTTCACCTGCAGTTATCCCGCACAGTCCTTATGAGTCCTTTCTCTGCAGGGTTCACCTGCAGTTATCCCGCACAGTCCTTATGAGTCCTTTCTCTGCAGGGTTCACCTGCAGTTATCCCGCACAGTCCTTATGAGTCCTTTCTCTGCAGGGTTCACCTGCAGTTATCCCGTACAGACCTTATGAGTCCTTTCTCTACAGGGTTCACCTGCAGTTATCCCGCACAGTCCTTATGAGTCCTTTCTCTGCAGGGTTGACCTGCAGTTATCCCGCACAGACCTTATGAGTCCTTTCTCTGCAGGGTTCACCTGCAGTTATCCCGCACAGTCCTTATGAGTCCTTTCTCTGCAGGGTTGACCTGCAGTTATCCCGCACAGTCCTTATGAGTCCTTTCTCTACAGGGTTCACCTGCAGTTATCCCGCACAGTCCTTATGAGTCCTTTCTCTGCAGGGTTGACCTTCAGTTATCCCGCACAGATCTTATGAGTCCTTTCTCTGCAGGGTTGACCTGCAGTTATCCCGCACAGACCTTATGAGTCCGTTCTCTGCAGGGTTGACCTGCAGTTATCCCGCACAGTCCTTATGAGTCCTTTCTCTGCAGGGTTCACCTGCAGTTATCCCGCACAGTCCTTATGAGTCCTTTCTCTGCAGGGTTGACCTGCAGTTATCCCGCACAGATCTTATGAGTCCTTTCTCTGCAGGGTTGACCTGCAGTTATCCCGCACAGACCTTATGAGTCCGTTCTCTGCAGGGTTGACCTGCAGTTATCCCGCACAGTCCTTATGAGTCCATTCTCTGCAGCGTTCACCTGCAGTTATCCCAGAGTCCTTATGAGTCCTTTCTCTGCAGGGTTCACCTGCCTTTATCCCGCACAGTCCTTATGAGTCCTTTCGCTGCAGGGTTCACCTGCAGTTATCCCGCACAGATCTTACGACTCCGTTCTCTGCAGGGTTCACCTGCCGTTATCCCGCACGTCCTTACGACTCCGTTCTCTGCAGGGTTCACCTGCCGTTATCCCGCACGTCCTTATGAGTCCTTTTTCTGCCGTTATCCCGCACAGTCCTTATGAGTCCTTTCGCTGCAGGGTTCACCTGCAGTTATCCCGCACGTCCTTATGAGTCCTTTCTCTGCAGGGTTCACCTGCCGTTATCCCGCACGTCCTTATGAGTCCTTTCTCTGCAGGGTTCACCTGCAGTTATCCCGCACAGACATTACGACTCCGTTCTCTGCAGGGTTCACCTGCCGTTATCCCGCACGTCCTTACGACTCCGTTCTCTGCAGGGTTCACCTGCCGTTATCCCGCACGTCCTTATGAGTCCTTTTTCTGCAGTTATCCCGCACGTCCTTATGAGTCCATTCCCTGCAGGGTTCACCTGCAGTTATCCCGCACGTCCTTATGAGTCCTTTCTCTGCAGGGTTCACCTGCCGTTATCCCGCACGTCCTTATGAGTCCTTTTTCTGCAGGGTTCACCTGCCGTTATCCCGCACAGTCCTTATGAGTCCATTCCCTGCAGGGTTCACCTGCAGTTATCCCGCAGTCCTTATTACTCTGTTCTCTGCAGGGTTCACCTGCAGTTATCCCACACAGTCCTTATGAGTCCTTTCTCTGCAGGGTTCACCTGCAGTTATCCCACACAGTACTTATGAGTCCTTTCTCTGCAGGGTGGACCTGCAGTTATCCTGCACAGACCTTATGAGTCCTTTCTCTGCAGGGTTCACCTGCAGTTATCCCGCACAGTCATTATGAGTCCTTTCTCTGCAGGGTTGACCTGCAGTTATCCTGCACAGACCTTATGAGTCCTTTCTCTGCAGGGTTCACCTGCAGTTATCCCGCACAGTCCTTATGAGTCCTTTCTCTGCAGGGTTCACCTGCAGTTATCCCGCACAGTCCTTATGAGTCCTTTCTCTGCAGGGTTCACCTGCAGTTATCCCGTACAGACCTTATGAGTCCTTTCTCTACAGGGTTCACCTGCAGTTATCCCGCACAGTCCTTATGAGTCCTTTCTCTGCAGGGTTGACCTGCAGTTATCCCGCACAGACCTTATGAGTCCTTTCTCTGCAGGGTTCACCTGCAGTTATCCCGCACAGTCCTTATGAGTCCTTTCTCTGCAGGGTTGACCTGCAGTTATCCCGCACAGACCTTATGAGTCCTTTCTCTGCAGGGTTGACCTGCAGTTATCCCGCACAGTCCTTATGAGTCCTTTCTCTGCAGGGTTCACCTGCAGTTATCCCACACAGTCCTTATGAGTCCTTTCTCTGCAGGGTTGACCTGCAGTTATCCTGCACAGTCCTTACGAGTCCTTTCCCTGCAGGGTTGACCTGCAGTTATCCAACACAGTCCTTACGAGTCCTTTCCCTGCAGGGTTGACCTGCAGTTATCCCGCACAGTCCTCAGCTCCTCCGGGAGCTATGTGGGAGTTCCTGCTCTCCCATGTGATGGTCACATGACCTTGACCTCACACAGGTCCTGGTAGGACTCTGCAGGTGGAGATACGTGGACCACCCCCCACCCGCTCTATGAAAGTCCACTAAAACTAGCCCAAAACATAGGTTCCTATTAACCCTCTCAGCACTTAGTGTGCTGGAGGAAAAACACTCTGGTTTTACATCACTGACCGCAGTAGGTGCAGTGACACGCATCTCCCTTCACATACCAACTTACCATGAAAGTTAACTTAGCCACAAAAACCCCTTTCCCACTGAGTTTCAGCCCTGCCATAAAGTGACCTGGTTACATTATCAGCCATCTTATTAGCTTACGAGAAAGTATTAACCAGGACAAGGAAGCTGATATCACTGTCATGCTGATTGAATTATCATAAAATACTGGTGGCTTTAAAATGGTGCTGATGCTTGAAATAATTTCCATTTTCGGATAACCTTGGTCATGTACAAGAAATCTGTGAATCATCTTTGATTTGTATCAGAAGATCTTTACAGGCAAGGACATTGCTGCTATTAAGATTATGCCTCTAAATGGTTGATTAAGGAGCAAAGAAATTCAGAGAAATGTTCAGTTGCTGTGAATAAAGTGTGTCATGGGCCCAAGAAAGTGCTAGAACCATCTCCTAAAGAGGAGTCAGTCGCTCACAATGTGCGGGGGCTTCTCATCCATGGAGGGGTCACTCACAATGTGTGGGGCTTCTCATCCATGGAGGGTATCACTCACAATGTGTGGGGGTTTCTCATCCATGGAGAGGGTCACTCACAATGTGTGGGGGTTTCTCATCCATGGAGAGGGTCACTCAAAATGTGTGGGGGCTTCTCATCCATGGAGGGGATCACTTACAATGTGTGGAGGCTTCTCATCCATAGAGGGGATCACTCACAATGTGCGGGGGCTTCTCATCCATAGAGGGGGTCTCTCACAATGTGTGGAGGCTTCTCATCCATGGAGGGGATTACTCACACTGTGTGGGGGCTTCTCATCCATGGAGGGGATCACTCACAATGTGTGGGGGCTTCTCATCCATGGAGGGGGTCACTCACAATGTACGGGGCTTCTCATCCATGGAGGGGGTCACTCAATGTGTGGAGGCTTCTCATCCATGGAGGGGATCACTCACAATGTGAGGGGGCTTCTCATCCATGGAGGGGGTCACTCACAATGTGCGGGGGCTTCTCATCCATAGAGGGGATCACTCACAATGTGTGGGGGCTTCTCATCCATGGAGGGGATCACTCACAATGTGCGGGGGCTTCTCATCCATGGAGGGGGTCACTCACAATGTGTGGGGGCTACTCATCCATGGAGGGGATCACTCACAATGTGTGGGGGCTTCTCATCCATGGAGGGGATCACTCACAATGTGTGGGGGCTTCTCATCCATGGAGGGGGTCACTCACAATGTGTGGGGGCTTCTCATCCATGGAGGGGATCACTCACAATGTGTGGGGGCTTCTCATCCATGGAGGGGATCACTCACAATGTGTGGGGGCTTCTCATCCATGGAGGGGGTCACTCACAATGTGTGGGGGCTACTCATCCATGGAGGGGATCACTCACAATGTGTGGGGGCTTCTCATCCATGAAGGGGATCACTCACAATGTGCGGGGGCTTCTCATCCATGGAGGGGATCACTTACAATGTGTGGGGGCTTCTCATCCACGGAGGGGATCACTCACAATGTGTGGGGGCTTCTTATGCATAGAGGGGATCACTCACTATGTGCGTGGGCTCCTCATCCATAGAGGGGATCACTCACAATGTGTGGGGGCTTCTCATCCATGCAGGGGATCACTCACAATGTGTGGGGGCTTCTCATCCATGGAGGGGATCAATCACAATGTGTGGGGGCTTCTCATCCATGGAGGGGATCACTCACAATGTGTCGGGGCTTCTCATCCATGGAGGGGGTCACTCACAATGTGTGGGGGCTTCTCATCCATAGAGGGGATCACTCACAATGTGCGGAGGCTTCTCATCCATGGAGGGGGGTCACTCACAATGTGCGGGGGCTTCTCATCCATGGAGGGGGGTCACTCACAATGTGCGGGGGCTTCTCATCCATGGAGGGGATCACTCACAATGTGTGGGGGCTTCTCATCCATAGAGGGGATCACTCACAATGTGTGGGGGCTTCTCATGCATGAAGGGGATCACTCACAATGTGCGGGGGCTTCTCATCCAGAGAGGGGATCACTCACAATGTGTGGGGGCTTCTCATCCATGGAGGAGGTCACTCACAATGTGCGTGGGCTTCTCATCCATGGAGGGGATCACTCACAATGTGCGGGGGCTTCTCATCCATGGAGGGGATCACACACAATGTGCGGGGGCTTCTCATCCATGGAGGGTATCACTCACAATTTGTGGGGGCTTCTCATCAATGGAGAGGGTCACTCAAAATGTGTGGGGGCTTCTCATCCATGGAGGGGGTCACTCACAATGTGCGGGGGCTTCTCATCCATGGAGGGGATCACTCACAATGTGTGGGGGCTTCTCATCCATAGAGGGGATCACTCACAATGTGTGGGGGCTTCTCATGCATGAAGGGGGTCACTCACAATGTGCGGGGGCTTCTCATCCAGAGAGGGGATCACTCACAATGTGTGGGGGCTTCTCATCCATGGAGGAGGTCATTCACAATGTGTGGGGGCTTCTCATCCATGGAGGGGATCACTCACAATGTGCGGGGGCTTCTCATCCATGGAGGGGATCACACACAATGTGCGGGGGCTTCTCATCCATGGAGGGTATCACTCACAATTTGTGGGGGCTTCTCATCAATGGAGAGGGTCACTCAAAATGTGTGGGGGCTTCTCATCCATGGAGGGGATCACTCACAATGTGCGGGGGCTTCTCATCCATAGAGGGGATCACTCACAATGTGCGGGGGCTTCTCATCCATAGAGGGGGTCTCTCTCAATGTGTGGGGGCTTCTCATCCATGGAGGGGATCACTCACTATGTGTGGGGGCTTCTCATCCATAGAGGGGATCACTCACAATGTGTGGGGGGCTTCTCATCCATGGAGGGGATTACTCACAATGTGTGGGGGCTTCTCATCCATGGAGGGGATCACTCACAATGTGTGGGGGCTTCTCATCCATGGAGGGGAACACTCACAATGTGTGGGGGCTTCTCATCCATGGAGGGGAACACTCACAATGTGTGGGGGCTTCTCATCCATGGAGGGGATCACTCACAATGTGCGGAGGCTTCTCATCCATGGAAGGGATCACTCACAATGTGTGGGGGCTTCTCTTCCATGGAGGGGATCACTCACAATGTGTGGGGGGCTTCTCATCCATGGAGGGGATCACTCACAATGTGTGGGGGCTTCTCATCCATGGAGGGGATCATTCACAATGTGTGGGGGCTTCTCATCCATGGAAGGGATCACTCACAATGTGTGGGGGCTTCTCATCCATGGAAGGGATCACTCACAATGTGTGGGGGCTTCTCTTCCATGGAGGGGATCACTCACAATGTGTGGGGGCTTCTCTTCCATGGAGGGGATCACTCACAATGTGTGGGGGGCTTCTCATCCATGGAGGGGATCACTCACAATGTGTGGGGGCTTCTCATCCATGGAGGGGATCATTCACAATGTGTGGGGGCTTCTCTTCCATGGAGGGGATCACTCACAATGTGTGGAGGCTTCTCATCCATGGAGGGGATCACTCACAATGTGCGGGGGCTTCTCTTCCATGGAGGGGATCACTCACAATGTGCGGGGCTTCTCTTCCATGGAGGGGATCACTCACAATGTGCGGGGGCTTCTCTTCCATGGAGGGGATCACTCACAATGTGTGGGGGCTTCTCATCCATGGAGGGGATCACTCACAATGTGTGGGGGCTTCTCATCCATGGAGGGGATCACTCACAATGTGTGGGGGCTTCTCTTCCATGGAGGGGATCACTCACAATGTGTGGGGGCTTCTCTTCCGTGGAGGGGATCATTCACAATGTGTGGGGGCTTCTCTTCCATGGAGGGGATCACTCACAATGTGTGGAGGCTTCTCATCCATGGAGGGGATCACTCACAATGTGCGGGGGCTTCTCTTCCATGGAGGGGATCACTCACAATGTGCGGGGCTTCTCTTCCATGGAGGGGATCACTCACAATGTGCGGGGGCTTCTCTTCCGTGGAGGGGGTCACTCACAATGTGTGGGGGCTTCTCTTCCATGGAGGGGGTCACTCACAATGTGTGGGGGCTTCTCTTCCATGGAGGGGATCACTCACAATGTGTGGGGGCTTCTCTTCCATGGAGGGGATCACTCACAATGTGTGGGGGCTTCTCATCCATGGAGGGGATCACTCACAATGTGTGGGGGCTTCTCATCCATAGAGGGGATAACTCACAATGTGTGGGGGCTTCTCTTCCATGGAGGGGATCACTCACAATGTGTGGGGGCTTCTCATCCATGGAGGGGATCACTCACAATGTGTGGGGGCTTCTCATCCATAGAGGGGATAACTCACAATGTGTGGGGGCTTCTCTTCCATGGAGGGGATCACTCACAATGTGTGGGGGCTTCTCATCCATGCAGGGGATCACTCACAATGTGTGGGGGCTTCTCTTCCATGGAGGGGATCACTCACAATGTGCGGGGGCTTCTCTTCCATGGAGGGGATCACTCACAATGTGTGGGAGCTTCTCTTCCATGGAGGGGGTCACTCACAATGTGTGGGGGCTTCTCTTCCATGGAGGGGATCACTCACAATGTGTGGGGGCTTCTCATCCATGGAGGGGATCACTCACAATGTGTGGGGGCTTCTTATGCATAGAGGGGATCACTCACAATGTGTGGGGGCTTCTCTTCCATGGAGGGGATCACTCACAATGTGTGGGGGCTTCTCATCCATGGAGGGGATCACTCACAATGTGTGGGGGCTTCTTATGCATAGAGGGGGTCACTCACAATGTGTGGGGGCTTCTCTTCCATGGAGGGGATCACTCACAATGTGCGGGGCTTCTCATCCATGGAGGGGGTCACTCACAATGTGCGGAGGCTTCTCATCCATGGAGGGGATAACTCACAATGTGTGGGGGCTTCTCTTCCATGGAGGGGATCACTCACAATGTGTGGGGGCTTCTCATCCATGGAGGGGATCACTCACAATGTGTGGGGGCTTCTCATCCATAGAGGGGATAACTCACAATGTGTGGGGGCTTCTCTTCCATGGAGGGGATCACTCACAATGTGTGGGGGCTTCTCATCCATGGAGGGGATCACTCACAATGTGCGGGGGCTTCTCATCCATGGAAGGGTTCAGTCACAATGTGTTGGGGCTTCTCATCCATGGAAGGGTTCAGTCACTGTGTGGAGGCTCTTCTTCCGTGGAGGGGATCACTGATAAAATATGGGGGGGGGTTCTGATCCATGGAGGGGGTCAATCACAATGTAAGGGGGTTCTCACAAATGGGGGGTCACTCACATGATGTGGGAGCTTTGCATTCATGGAAGGGGTCATTCTCAAATGTATGAGGGCTTCTCATCCATGGAGGGGGGCACTTATAATTATACGTCAGAACATGGCCATGAATAAAGACTGAAATCTAATGTCACTGCTGGAAATGAAATGGAGCAACATGATGGCATCTTACCTGGGCTGCAGTGCTCTCGCTCTTTGATTGGGGGGTACAGCATGGGATGGGGGTCATTTTCCAATGAGAACCGGTGAGAAGGCGCAGGGAGCAGAGGAGAACCTGAAACAGAGGAGCAAGAGCAGGTGATACAAGATGGGCAGGTGCAGCACAGCCCACTTAGCATATTTCATGGTGTCCAGGTCCAGCACCTTTTGGCTTTTTGGCCTTCGGCATTCTCACACCCCAGGCCACTGCGATGTGGGTCAGCAGGATCTGGGTGTACTTCCGATGTGCTTTCTGGTTCCAGTGGGTGGCGTCAGTGCATCGGAGATCCAGGTCATAGCGGAAATGGTAGTGCATGTCCAGGACGTCGAAATGGTGGAAATCAGCCAAAATGGCGCTGTAGAAGTTCGCTTCCACGATGTCCTTCCGAAGGTTGTGTGGGGGGTTCTGGTAACAGCCGTCATTCTCCCTGAATCCGACCGGCATGGTCATGCTCCATATGATGAGGCACTGGGGGTTCAGAACCTCCTTGAGGCGCAGGAACAGATGGTCCAGGTTGGTCTTGTAGCCATCCAGCTGTTTGTCATTGTACCTGAAGGAGATGAGGACAATGAGGATCTGTCACCAATATGGCAACAGTGGATACCATAGTGGTGGCGGTCACCTATTAAGATCCCAAACGCAGGAGTTTACTATCATCACGTCCGGTTGGGGGCCGCTCTGGAAATCTGACAGTATGCTCTCCAGGTAAGCAGAGTAGACGCGGGTCAGGAAGTAGAAGCGGACGAGATGGTGGCCGCTCCGGTACTGCCGCACTTCTCGGAACGTGGTTTCATTGGTCATTTCATTCAGTTGGCCGCCCTCTATCAGCGAGTCATTCTCAAAAGTGAACTCCCCCTGCGGAGAAGAACAAAGACTCAGCCATGGACAGGACAGAGGGACAAGCAGCACCGAGGATTTCAGGTGAATCTTGTGAGAGTTTACAGACTGAAAGCTACGTAATGGGAGGAGCAGGTGTAAAACACAGCATTAAGGCTAAGTGCACACGTTGCAGAGAATTTCTGCACAAAAACCTGAATCCCTTCCCAGAAACCGCACCTATTTTTCCGCGGCGGTTTTTGTGCGTTTTTTGCGCGGTTTTGATGCGTTTTTGATGCGTTTTTTACCGCAGCGGTTTCTAAAAGCATGGGAGAAGCCTAAACCGCGGAAAAAAACGCAAAATTAATGTGCATGCTGCGGTTTTTACCGCGATGCGGTTTTTTCGCGGTAAAAAACACATCAATGTGCACAAAAAGTGCAAAATGCATAGAAATGACTGTGCACCTTATTTTTAGCGGTTTTATAGCGGTTTTATAGTGAAAACCGCGGTAAAAACCGCTAAAAAAACGCTGTGTGTGAACACAGCCTAAAACGGGGAAAATCCGCAAAATTAATGTGCATGCTGCGTTTTTTACCGTGATGCATTTTTTTTCGCGGTAAAAAACGCATCAATATGCACAAAAAGTGCAAAATGCATAGAAATGACTGTGCAGCTTATTTTTAGCGGTGTTATAGCGGTTTTATAGCAAAAACCGCGGTAAAAACCGCTAAAAAAACGCTGTGTGTGAACACAGCCTTAATCTTAATTATGCCAGACATTTTGTTTCAGTAGGTCAAGAAACACAACCTATTATTCATGAGTCTGAATTTTGACTCTAAAATTGATGTGTTTTTCTTCGGTAGGTCAAGAATCATAGACTATTATTCATGCGAATCTGAAAATTGACTCATTTTGTAGGTTGCATTGCTGTTTGTGAATTAATGAATGGCTGCTGTTTACCTCTTATATCAGCTCCTATAATTTATTGTGCTGCTATCCTTGGAAGACAGGGAGGCAGATTCATTGAACAATCGATGTTTGCTAATATGTGGATTACCCACTGTACCAGGTCATGCAGTTTGATGAGTTGTACACTTTGAAGGAGAAACTATGAACTCTCGAACAGTGAGAGATGAGCTCCTGTCACCTTCTCCAAATCCTCTGGAATAATGCCTGAATAAGGGCTGTGAACTATGAAAGCGGGATGTACCTCTGCGTCCAGAGTGACTTGACATAACAGCCAGGACACCATGACTCTATGAAGAGAGAGTCTCTACAGCACAACACCAAGGCAACATGGCTCCATCAAGGAGAATACAGATTTGACATTCTAAAGGAAGCCAGCTAGAGGGACCTCGGCCCAACTGGAAGAATACAGATCTGCTCTATTTACTATCACTTAACCCATAGAGACGTTCTGGGAAGCCAGTTTGGGAACCACTGGTCACCTGGCTCCATGGAGACGTTCGGAGAAGTCAGACTGTGACCCTACGGTCACATGGCCACGTGTCTCAATGGACTATTAGCTTTGGGTGCCCATCAAAAGTGAGGTGCCACTGGTGGGGGTTGTTGGCCTTGGAAGCCGCTGATCTAATTCCGCCGAGTCAGCGGAAGGGTGAAAATCTGTAATTTTGCACCATCTTATGTATTTGCTGGGATTGTTCTGTGTTATTTGCCTGTTTTGTGGTTCAATAAAGTACTGCCACACTGTGTTACCTTCACCCTGTGTTGTCTGAGTAGTGTTACGCCGACAGTAAAAGGAGAGTGGGCATTTCATGGGATGAGCCCTGATCCTTGCGGTCTTGGGTCAGCAGACAAGAGCATCCACTGAACCCAGTGTACCAACACAGGGGTCCACCAGTAATTAAGGAAACTCAAACCTCAAAAATCTCAACAATCTTGGTAATTGGACCCATTTTACCACACAAACCTTGTCTCTCAGCTGCACTTCAGACAGAAACTCGTCCGCCTGCAGAAACTTCACGAGATCTTTATACACCGATCTCTGGACTGAAAGACAAAAGAGTTACACTCCTTAGACATGAGCCCAGAGCCATCATCACCACAAGGAGCCAGCTCTGACATGACTACTGGGGAGAACTGCTCAGACACAAGCCCGGAGCCATCATCACCATTTGCATCCGGCTCTGACCTGACTACTGGGGAGTACTGCTCAGACAGGAGACCGGAGCCATCATCACCACGTGCAGCTGGCTCTAACCTGACTACTGGGGAGAATTGCTCAGACACAAGCCCAGAGCTATCATCACCATGCGCATCTGGCTCTGACCTGACTACTGTGGGGGAACTGCTCAGACAGGAGCTCGGAGCCATCATAACCATGAGCAGTTGGCTCTGACCTGACTACTGGGGGAGGGCAGAACTTCTCAGACACGAGTCCGGATCCATTATCACCAAGAGTAGCCGGATCTGACCTGACTACTGGGGGGGCCAGAACAGCTCAGACACGAGCTCGATGCCAAGCCATCATAACCACAAACAGCTGGCTCTGACCTTACTACTTAAGGGGGGGAATAGAACAGCTCAGACACGAACCCGGAGCCATCATCACCACGAGCAGCTAATTCTGACCTGAGCACTGGGGTAAACTGCTCAGACACGAGTCTGGATCCATAATCACCAAGACCAGCCGGCTCTGACCTGACTACTGGGGGAGAACCGCTCAGACACGAGCCTGGATCCATCATCACCACGAGTAGCCGGCTCTTGCCTGACTACTAGGGAGAACTGCTCAGACACGAGCCCGGATCCATCATCACCAAGAGCAGCCGGCTCTCACCTGACTACTGGGGAGGAACTGCTCAGAAACGAGCCCGGATCCATCATCACCAAGAGCAGCCGGCTCTCACCTGGCTACTGGGGAAGAACTGCTCAGAAACGAGCCCGGATCCATCATCACCAAGAGCAGCCGGCTCTCACCTGACTACTGGGGAGAACTGCTCAGACACGAGCCCCGATCCATCATCACCAAGAGCAGCCGGCTCTCACCTGACTACTGGGGAGAACTGCTCAAACACGAGCCCGGATCCATCATCACCAAGAGCAGCCGGCTCTCACCTGGCTACTGGGGAAGAACTGCTCAGAAACGAGCCCAGATCCATCATCACCAAGAGCAGCCAGCTCTCACCTGACTACTGGGGAGAACTGCTCAGACACGAGCCCCGATCCATCATCACCAAGAGCAGCCGGCTCTCACCTGACTACTGGGGAGAACTGCTCAAACACGAGCCCGGATCCATCATCACCACGAGCAGCCGGCTCTCACCTGGCTACTGGGGAAGAACTGCTCAGAAACGAGCCCGGATCCATCATCACCAAGAGCAGCCGGCTCTCACCTGACTACTGGGGAGAACTGCTCAGACACGAGCCCCGATCCATCATCACCAAGAGCAGCCGGCTCTCACCTGACTACTGGGGAGAACTGCTCAAACACGAGCCCGGATCCATCATCACCAAGAGCAGCCGGCTCTGACCTGACTACTAGGGAAGAACTGCTCAGAAACGAGCCCGGATCCATCATCACCAAGAGCAGCCGGCTCTCACCTGGCTACTGGGGAGAACTGCTCAGACACGAGCCCGGATCCATCATCACCAAGAGCAGCCGGCTCTCACCTGGCTACTTGGGGAGAACTGCTCAGACACGAGCCCGGATCCATCATCACCAAGAGCAGCCGGCTCTCACCTGACTACTTGGGGAGAACTGCTCAGACACGAGCCCGGATCCATCATCACCAAGAGCAGCCGGCTCTCACCTGACTACTTGGTGAGAACTGCTCAGACACGAGCCCCGATCCATCATCACCAAGAGCAGCCGGCTCTCACCTGACTACTGGGGAAGAACTGCTCAGAAACGAGCCCGGATCCATCATCACCAAGAGCAGCCGGCTCTCACCTGACTACTGGGGAGAACTGCTCAGACACGAGCCCCGATCCATCATCACCAAGAGCAGCCGGCTCTCACCTGACTACTGGGGAGAACTGCTCAGACACGAGCCCCGATCCATCATCACCAAGAGCAGCCGGCTCTCACCTGACTACTGGGGGGAACTGCTCAGACACAAGCCCGGATCCATCATCACCAAGAGCAGCCGGCTCTCACCTGACTACTGGGGAGAACTGCTCAGAAACGAGCCCCGATCCATCATCACCAAGAGCAGCCGGCTCTCACCTGACTACTGGGGAGAACTGCTCAGAAACGAGCCTGGATCCATCATCACCAAGAGCAGCCGGCTCTCACCTGACTACTGGGGGAGAGAACAAAATCCAAACAACAAGATCGGCCTTAGATTGATGGAACTTCCCACCTAATATCCAACTCATGAAGACGTCATGGAAGCTTGTAGCCATATAAAAATATCACAGCTTTATTAAATCCAATACAAAAATACACATAGACAAATTTAAAAAAGAGAGGTATACCCAATATAACACCACAAGTAGCATATGCGATATGATGCTCAACAAAAATTAGTGTATTAGTACTTAAGAAAGTTGCTAAGAGTGTATCAAAAAATATATAAATATACACACTTGCATCATATACATGAGTCAATGCATATCATGGTCCAGGCTGGAGAGAAAAAAGAATGGTCTGCAGAACATGAACCCTGATCACAGAGGTAAGTAATGCACTAGTTTGCCAGGCCAGTCTAATGTCCAACTGGCTATTAAATTCATCAAAATTGCAGGAATAAAGTAAAGATGTTAACAGGGCTGCAGATATAATCACAATGATGATATGCAAATAAGTATAGACAGAGAGCGGACCATGCATAGGTTAACTAATTGAATGCTCAGTGATTAGAAGTAAAACCATAAAGTATTTGCATAGCGCTGCTCCCATTCCCTATACACCCAACCAGACCCATGAGAAATAGATGAAGCATATGACCTGAGTGGCGTTGTAGATCCCCGACGCGCGTTTCGCGTGAGCTTCGTCCTGGGGGGTCTATATGCTCTCTGTCTATACTTATTTGCATATCATCTTTGTGATTATATCTGCAGCCCTGTTAACATCTTTACTTTATTCCTGCAATTTTGATGAATTTAATAGCCAGTTGGACATTAGACTGGCCTGGCAAACTAGTGCATTACTTACCTCTGTGATCAGGGTTCATGTTCTGCAGACCATTCTTTTTTCTCTCCAGCCTGGACCATGATATGCATTGACTCATGTATATGATGCAAGTGTGTATATTTATATATTTTTTGATACACTCTTAGCAACTTTCTTAAGTACTAATACACTAATTTTTGTTAAGCATCATATCGCATATGCTACTTGTGGTGTTATATTGGGTATACCTCTCTTTTTTAAATTTGTCTATGTGTATTTTTGTATTGGATTTAATAAAGCTATGATATTTTTATATGGCTACAAGCTTCCATGACGTCTTCATGAGTTGGGGGAGAGAACAGCTCAAACATGAGCCAAGAGCCATCATCACCACAAGCAGCTGGTTCTGACCTGACTACTGGGGAAGGGGGGGGGGGACTGCTCAGAAACGAGCCCAGAGCGCTCATCACCACGAGCAGCCGGCTCTCACCTGACTACTGAGGGAACTGCTCAGACACGAGCCCGGAGCCATCATCACCATGAACAGCCGGCTCTCACCTGACTACTGAGGGAACTGCTCAGACACGAGCCCGGAGCCATCATCACCACGAACAGCCGGCTCTCACCTGACTACTGAGGGAACTGCTCAGACACGAGCCCGGAGCCATCATCACCACGAACAGCCGGCTCTCACCTGACTACTGAGGGAACTGCTCAGACACGAGCCCGGAGCCATCATCACCACGAGCAGCCGTCTCTCACCTGACTACTGAGGGAACTGCTCAGACACGAGCCCGGAGCCATCATCACCACGAGCAGCCAGCTCTCACCTGACTACTGAGGGAACTGCTCAGACACGAGCCCGGAGTCATCATCACCACGAGCAGCCGGCTCTCACCTGACTACTGAGGGAACTGCTCAGACACGAGCCCGGAGCCATCATCACCACGAGCAGCCGTCTCTCACCTGACTACTGAGGGAACTGCTCAGACACGAGCCCGGAGCCATCATCACCACGAGCAGCCGGCTCTCACCTGACTACTGAGGGAACTGCTCAGACACGAGCCCGGAGTCATCATCACCACGAGCAGCCGGCTCTCACCTGACTACTGAGGGAACTGCTCAGACACGAGCCCGGAGCCATCATCACCACGAGCAGCCGTCTCTCACCTGACTACTGAGGGAACTGCTCAGACACGAGCCCGGAGCCATCATCACCACGAGCAGCCGGCTCTCACCTGACTACTGAGGGAACTGCTCAGACACGAGCCCGGAGCCATCATCACCACGAGCAGCCGGCTCTCGGCTGACTACTGAGGGAATTGCTCAGACACGAACCCAGAGCCCTCATTACCATGAGCAGCCGGCTCTCGCCTGACTACTGAGGGAACTGCTCAGACACGAGCCCGGAGCCATCATCACCACGAGCAGCCGGCTCTCACCTGACTACTGAGGGAACTGCTCAAACACGAGCCCGGAGCCATCATCACCACGAGCAGCCGGCTCTCACCTGACTACTGAGGGAACTGCTCAGACACGAACCCGGAGCCATCATCACCACGAGCAGCCGGCTCTCGCCTGACTACTGTGAGGGGGAAGAACAGCTCATACACGAGCCTGGAGCCATCATCACCACGAGCAGCTGGCTCTGACCTGACTAACGGGGGAAAACTGCTCTACAGATGAGGGGGATACAGATATATACACACAATACATGAAGGATTTTGTCACTTACTGGAGTCTCCGAGGACAACGACAAACTTGTTGTGCAGTAACTGGCGGACATTAACAGAGCGGAAGCCCCCCATAACTGCCCACCGACATCCAGACCCTGCAAGACAAGAGACTGGGCAATCACTGACAGCAGCACATGGTACAAATCCCCACAGAGCCCGGTATGATGAGTGTGACGAAACAGCATTTAATCTTAATTATCCAGATGTCAATTCAGTAATCCAGAAGGTATAGAATGTTATCTATATGATGACTTTTGAATTTATGTGTTTGTTCTTCAGTTGGTCAAGAACCATAGACTGTTGTCATAGGAGTCTTAAACGTTGATATTTGATATTTTTGAATGGCAACTGTTTGCCTCTTATATCAGCTCCAACAACTTATTGTTTGTTATCTTTGCAAGACAGTGATGCAGGGTCATTGAACAATGGATGTTAGCTTAATATGTTGATTGACCATTTTGTGTTTCCTGTGGCTTGTTGACTTGCAAAACAGAGAAGGAAAAACTATGCAAACTGATTAAATAATCAAACAATGCATCACCCCTTTCTCTGGACCTCTGGATGATGCCTCGAAGGACAACAATTATGAACTAAATAATTGGGCTATGCCTCTGTAACAAGCGTAAGGTGGCAGGTGAACAGTCCTGGATGGGAGGTATGTGTCCCCGAGGTGCCAAGCCTTGGTGATGTAGGATCTGGAGAAGCAGGCTCGAGGACACTTAGTGCTGAGAGGTGTTTTAATGGGCTCGGATTATGCTATGGGGTTTGACGAGCAGCTGAAAGAGCTGGGTGGTATCGGCTGCTCACCGACCTCCAGTCCAGGTCTTGGATTCTCTGAGTTAAGGTAGCTGGCGTTGTCTCACTTGGTCTTTGTGTTTTGTATGGTGAGGACGCCCTGTATGTGCTGCTCAGACGTTGCCTGGAGTCTGAGAGGAAAAGTCTCACGATTAAATGGCTGAGTCCCTGTGGTGTATGGACAGGTTATTTTCCGCTTTATTCTGGTATACCATTTTTTTACCTGGAAGAGGCGGTCTTATTTTGTTAACCTTGATGGTTTATGATCTTTTAATAAACCGCCTGTTTTTTTTTAAAACAACAAACTAAGTCCCATGTGTGAATGAGTGTCTATCACTAAGGTGATCCCTCACAATTGGTGCTGCCAATGCGGGCAGAAGTCCCAGAGGACAGGCGGTTGCTGTTGGGAAACTGCATGTCCTGGTTCAAGGCAGCTATAGCGGTGCAAGCACAACCATGGAGGAGCTAATTAAACAGCTGGTACAGGTGAATCTACAGCAGCAGCAAGCTCAGCAGGAGACCAACAAGCTGTTGACACAACAGCTCCAGCTACAGCAGCAACTATCAGCAACAGATGTAGCTCCTGACAGAGGTCGTCCATGTCAGAGAAGTTGCCCCTCCTCCAGGCCGAAGTGACGAGACCCAGGAGAGGAAAACCGTGAGATAGGTGTTGCAAAAGATGACACCGGGGGATGACGTCAAGGCATTCCTGGCAGTGTTTGAGAGGGTGGCAAATTGTGAGAAACTACCACTGAAGCAGTGGGCGGAGGTACTAGAGCCATATCTGACGGGAGTTACAAAAGGCGTACTTTTGATATGGCTCTACCAAACGTCAAATAGTATGACAAACTTGAAGCTGAGATCTTGGCTCGGCAGGGGGTAACCCTGGCAGTCAGGGTGCAATGGGTCCACCTCTGGGACTTTCAAAGGGATAAATCTCCCAGGTCACAAATGGTTCACCTTCTGAACCTGACACAGAAGAGGCTGCAACCAGTGACTTGTTCCCCAGCCCAGATGGTCGAGAGAGTGGTCACGGATGGGTTTATCCACTCTCTGCCGAAGTCGATTCGATCCTGGATTGCCCAGGGAGATTTTCAGAATGCCAATGATCTGGTGGGCCAGGTAGAGAGGTACCGGGTGGTCGAAAGTTCCAAGGGTGGTCAAGCAGGGGTAAAGTCTATCTACCGGGGTTCCAAAAGGGGGGGGGGATGGCTCCCAAAAGAAGGGGACAAAATCAGCACTAGGGGGCGTCCAAAGTCCCAGGAGACATCTGAGTCGCAGCCTAGAAACCGTCCCATTGCGTTCTATGTTGGAGGTGTTATACCCCTGTCCAGTGTTTCACGAACTCTGAGCCAATGGACTGCAGCATAGGCCGGCATTGTTTCTATTTTGCCTACCCCTTCTGCAGCACAGTTCCTCAACCTAGCAAGGGCCCTCAGGCATGCTCAATGTCTGTAAATGGGGTGCAAGTGACTGGACTGCTGGACTGATAAGGGAGACACTTCCTCATCGGTTGGTCCCTGGGAAGGTGGTGGGCGTCTGGTGTATCCATGGGAATGCTCAGAACTATTCTCAGGCCAATGCTGGATGTAAGCACGGACTGTGGCACTCCATCTCAAGAAGTGAGGGTCATCAAGGACTTGGAAAAACAATAGAGGCAAAATAATGGGTAAAAATGTCAGCTCACCATATGTCGCAGCGCCTTCCTGTATGTAGTAACATCACCAGGAGCCGTCTCAGTCTTGGACGTCCGCAAACAAAAAATCAAAATTTTTTTTCCACCGATGAAAATCAAAAAGGAGAGTAATCGTTTTGTAAAATAATGATGTCATACTAAAGGCTCTTAGCTGAAACGCGTTGGTTGTTCATTCCAGGTTGTGGTGACCAGGATTCATGTCTTTTTTAATGTACTATTGCACCGAATAAAAGTTTTTCATTTTTTTACAAAAAGATTACTTTCCTTTTTGATTTCATCA
Organism: Dendrobates tinctorius; assembly: GCF_039654945.1. Taxonomy (NCBI): domain Eukaryota; kingdom Metazoa; phylum Chordata; class Amphibia; order Anura; family Dendrobatidae; genus Dendrobates; species Dendrobates tinctorius. The sequence continues at coordinate 4,706,226 of NW_027362033.1, read as the reverse complement.
CTGGAGGTTTTCTTCCCTCATCCTTTTTGGCAAGGACTTATTGCACTCTATAATAATCGGATGGGACTTTGCGTTGTTCTGGGACATGTGGGGGAAAGCGAGGACGCCTGGTTCGGACTACAGCAAGATCACTCCTAAAGAAACCTCACTGCAGGCAGTAGAGGACGAGTTTCCTATGTGTGTGCGTATTGGTGATGAGGCAGAGGTAATAACCCCTGAGGCCAACATCCCTGAGCTGGAGGTGTCTGAGGGAAACTTTGGAACTGCCCAACTCAGGGACCTAACTTTGGAGAGTAACCAAACCAAAGGATGAGATGATAGATCAGTTACTGGTGCCAGGGCCCTACAGACGCATTGTTTTAGACATGGCTCATTCCCATGTGTTGAGTGGTCCCTTGGGGGCAGATAAGACCGCACATCCTCCAGAGGTTCTACTAGCCTGGGTATTACAGATAAATTATGAGCTATTGCTGTTCACATGCCAGCTAACCTCACCGGTGGCCAACTTCTGCAGTTCCCAGGTACCACTGCACATTGAGGCTCCATTCAAATGTATATCGATGGATTTAGTGGAGCCCCTGGTGAAGTCCGCAAGAGGACATCAATATATATTGACAATATATATTGTCTCCTCCATACATCTGTGACCTCGTCTCCCGGTACTTTCCTGCACGCAACCTCCGATCCTCACAAGATCTCCTTCTCTACTCCCCTCTTATCTCCTCTTCCCACAATCGCATACAAGATTTCTCTCGCGCATCACCCCTACTCTGGAACTCTCTACCACAACATATCAGACTCTCACCTACCATCGAAACCTTCAAAAAGAGCCTGAAGACCCACCTCTTCCGACAAGCCTATAACCTGCAGTAACCACCGATCGACCAAACCGCTGCACGACCAGCTCTACCCTCGCCTACTGTATTATCACCCATCCCTTGAAGATTGTGAGCCCTCGCGGGCAGGGTCCTCTCTCCTCCTGTACCAGTTATGACTTGTATTGTTTAAGATTATTGTACTTGTTTTTATGTATACCCCCCTCACATGTAAAGCGCCATGGAATAAATGGCGCTATAACAATAAATAATAATAATAATAATAATAATATTGGTAGCCCTGGATTATGCTACACGGTTTCCCAAAGGTGGTACCCTTAAGAAATTCCGCCGCAAAGCTGCTCCATATCTTCTCTCGAACCGGGCTGCTGAAGGCAATACTGATGGATCAAGGGACCACCTTCATGTCGAAGGTCATGAGGGAGTTGTGCAAGACACTGCAGCTATCACAACTCAGAACCTGGTGTACCATCCCCATAGACGGACGGAATGGTGGAGAGGTTTAATAAAACCTTGAAAGCTATGTTAAAGAAAGCAGTGGAAAAGGATGGTCGAGACTGGGACTGCCTGCTTCCCTACCTGTAGTTCTCCATCAGGGAAGTACCCCAAGCTTCAATAGGCTTCTCCCCATTTGATCTATGTCGGTGTCTATGGCCGACACCCTCGAGGACTTCACATGTGGTGAAAGATTCCTGGCAAACTGAGACCACCCCCTATAGAAGCATGGTGGAACATATCGATGCAAAAGACGATGGCCAACGTGATGCCCACTGTGAAGGAGCACCTTCTCCGTACACAGGAAGCAAAGTCCAGGGTGAATAATAGGTCAGCCAGGGTGAGAGTTAAACCCAGGGGATAAGAGTGCTGGTGCCCACGGTGGAGAGCAGAGTGGTAGGGTGGTAGGGCCCCTATGAGGTGGTAGAGCAAGTTGGTGAAGTCAACTATAAAATCCACCTATCGGGGAAGAGCCCTATCAGGTTTACCATGTCATCCTGATTAAACCAAGGCGGGACAGAGAACCTGTGGAAGCTCCCTGTCTGGTGTCAGCAGGATTGTGGTCAGTGACATCAGACAGTGTCAGGTCGGCGCCGTTATACTGATTACACTGATAAGGTGCAGGAGAAAGAGGTATGGGAGCTTGACAAGCGATCCAAACATACGACCAAATGAGGCTGGGTTCAATCAAGGAAACCTCAGGTGGGTGCCAGATTCCGTTGGACATCCTATGACTAAGGGCGCTGTGTACGCGCCAGAAACGCGTCAGGTGTTTATTCTGTTTTTAAACATGGCTAACATGCCTTAAATAAAGTTTTTTCTATTTTGTACCGGGTTGGAGTGCTGCTTCTTTTCCTGTTTCCTTCTGATTACACTGATACCTGGTGATGAAAATCCGACTTGTGGTTGCGGTTTAATCTGGATTTTCAGATTTGTGTTAATGATATGCATGTGCTCTGGGACGGAGCTCTGGGCGGGGCTGGTGGTCTGCTCGGGGCTTCAAGTGGGGCGGGGGCTTCAAGTGGTGCTCTGATTAGGTATTCATAATGCAGCCCACTGACCCGCCCCCTAGTTTACATAATGAATATTATATATGTCTTGGAAAAAAAACCCTTCTGCAGACAGGTGCGGATCACATATTTAATTTCTTTGCTGTTCTCCTGATATTACTAAAAAAAAAAAAAATCCATTTGAAAATGGAGCCGTCCTCGCCTGCGCAGTAGCAGCTATCGGATCACCTCTATATGCACCGATAGCTGCTACTGCACAGCCGCGGCGCCACCGAGAGGCACCTGTCTGAAGGTTTTTTTCCCCAAGACATATATAATATTCATTATGTAAACTAGAGGGCAATGACCTATCAGAAGCCATACTGGTGAATACCTAATCAGAGCACCACATGAAGCTCCGCCCATAGCCCTGCACACAGCTCCACCCCAGAGCACGAGCATATCACTAACTCAAAACTGAAAATAAAGATTCCACAACAACCACAAGACAGATTTCATCACCTGGTATCAGTGTAATCAGTATAACGGCACCAACCTGACACTGTCTGTAGGTTTCTAAGCACAATCCTGCTGACAGGTTCCCTTTAAGGTGGCGGACTCCATGTCCTGCTCACAGAAACAGCAATGTTGTAAGCTGTTGCAGCAGAATAAAGACCTGTTTTCTGAGTTGCCCGGCCTCACTCAGGTCATAGAGCATGAGGTACTCACAGAGCCTCATGTTCTCGTCAATCTGAAGCTGTGCCTGAGTCCAGAGGTCCGCAGAGAGGTGATCTCAAAAGAGGTAAAGCGGATGCTGAATCTAGGGATCACTGAAGAATCCAAGAGTGGCTTGTCCAGTCCCATAGTGTCGGTGCCAAAACCAGATGGGGAGTGAAGAATCTGTAATTACTACAGAAAGCTCAATAAGTTGTCGAAGTTTGACACCTACACAATTCCTAGGGTAGATGAGCTTATTGAGAGGCTAGGACCAGCTCGGAACATCACCACTTTGAACCTCACTAAAGGATACTAGCAAATTCCCCTGTCCAAAGAGGTCAAGGAGAAGATGGCCTTCTCCACTCCAGACGGATGTTATCAGTACGCCAGGATGCCATTTGGGTCGCAGGGAAATTCTGCCACTTTCCAGAGAGCCATGGACTGGATATCAGCACTTCACAAAAAGTATGCAGGGGCCTCCCTAGATGACATCGTCATATTCAGCCAGGACTGGGGAAGTCATCATGGCAAAGTTCTGGCCATACTGGACACCTTAAGGAAGGCAGACTTTTTCATCAACCCCAAAAATGTGCTATGGGGATGGAGGAAGTCAAGTATCTGAGCTATGTGGTAGGTAGATGTGAAATAAAACCTCAAATAAATAAGGTGAAAGCAATTCAGAGCGGACCACGGTCCCTCTCGAAGAAGCAGGTCAAGGCATTTCTAGGTATTGTGGGCTACTATCGAAGATTTGTCCCTAATTTTGCCCTGATAGCAGCCCCACTGATGGATCTTTTGAAAGGGACAAAGTCGACTATGGCTAAGTAGTCTCTGGAAGCTGAGGCGGCCTTCCAGGAACTGAAACTGGTCTTCTATAAACAGCCAGTTTTGTTGGCATCCAACTTCTCTAAATAGTTTGTGGTCCAGACGGACGCATCAGAAGTCAGGTTGGGAGCAGTTTTATCCTAGATTTACAGAGAGGCACATCCTGTAATATACCTCAGGGGGAAGCTGTCCACATGTGAGAAGAACTACTCCATAGTGGAAAAAGAATATTTGGCCATCAAGTGGGCGTTGGACAATCTGAAGTACAAACTGTTAGGTAGAAGGTTCAGGTTAGTGCCGGACCATGCCCCACTAACTAAAGTGGATACGAGAGAAGAAGGGAAAAATGCCCTAGTAACTAGGTGGTTCCTAGACCTACAAGATTTTAGTTTTCAGGTGGACCATAGGCCTAGGAAACAACATAGGAAAGCAGATGCCCTATCAAGGGTCTATAGTATGTTGGCAGAAGGTGAAAAAGCCCCCCCCGGCTTTGGAAAGAGGGGGGGTATGTAAGGTGGAGCTAGACAGGTGGTGGCTGGGAGGCATGTATCCCCGAGGTGTCAAGCCTTGGTGATTTAGGACCCGGAGAAACATTCTCCAGTACACTTAGTGCTGAAAGGTGTTTTAATGAGTCCGGATTATGTGTTCGGATTTTAGGAGTAGCTGAAAGAGTTGGATGGGTCCGTGGTGTATATGGACTGGTTAATTACCGTTTTATTCTGTTATACCTTCTGTTTACCTGGAAGAGGCCGTCTTATTTTTGTTAACCCTGACTGTTTATGAACTTTTAATATACCGCCTGTTTGTTTTGACTCAACAAATTAAGTCCCGTGTGTAAACCTGCGTCTACCGCAGAGCCGGTCCCTCACACAAGTTATCTAAGAGATCCGGAGATCCAAAGACTCAAAATCACAGCCGGGAACATTTAACAATACAGCAGCTAGGACATCATGGCTCCATCACGAGGGACCCAGACTTGACATTTTACAGGATGCCAGCTTAGGGGACTACAGCCCCTGCTGAAAGAATACAGATCTGCTCCATTGATAATCAGTGAACCCATGGATACATTTGGGGAGGTCAGGATATGGATGTGGACCCACCGGACTCCAGAGCCCCAATTTTTGTGTGTAAGTAAACGCTTTTTTATGCCCACTGTACTATAAAGGCCACCTCTGTGGAGTGTACGGCTTATTATGGTTGCATGTACAGAAACTTCAGTCTCTGCTTGAGAACTCTGCAGCTCCTTCTGGGTTAATTTTGGTCTCTGTTATGCCTCTATGATTAATGCCCTCCTTGCCCGGTCTGACAGTTTTGGTGGGCGGCCCTCTCTTGGCAGGTTTGTTGTGGCACCATGTTCTTTTCATTTGATGATGATGGATTTGATGGTGCTCCAGGGGAACATCAGAGATTGAGAGATTTTTTATAACCCAACCCTGAGTTATACTTCGCAACAACTAAGGAAAATGATTGGTACCTGGAAACAAGTGAGTGGAAGTGGGCAACAAACCAACAGTCCGGCGCCAGATGAGGTGAGCAACCAACCAACAGCCCGGCACCAGAGAAAGTGGGCAACCAACCAACAGCCCAGCCAAAGAGGAAGAAGGCAACCAACCAACCGCCCGGCCCCAGAGAAAGTGGGCAACCAACCAACAGGACGGTACCAGAGGTGGGAGACCAACAACCCGGCCCCAGAGAAAGTGAGCAAACAAAAAACCAACAGATCAACCCCAGAGAAAGTGGGCAACCAACTAACCACCCAGCCTTAGAGGAAGTGAGCAACCAACAGTCCGGCCCCAAAGAAAGTGGGCAACCAACCAACAGTCCGGCACCAGAAGAAGTGGGCAACCAACAGCCCGGCCCCAGAGGAAGTGAACAACCAACAGCACGGTACCAGAGGTGGGCAACCAAGAGCAACCAACAGCATGGCACCAGCGGTGGGCAATCAGAAGCAGGCCCAGCGGTGGTCAACCAACAGCACGGCACCAGAGGTGGTCAACCAACAGCACAGCACCAGAGGTGGGCAACCAACAGCAAGGCACCAGAGGTGGGCAACCAACAGCAAGGCACCAGAGGTGGGCAACCAACAGCAAGGCACCAGAGGTGGGCAACCAACAGCAAGGCACCAGAGGTGGGCAACCAACAGCAAGGCACCAGAGGTGGACAACCAACAGCAAGGCACCAGAGGTGGGCAACCAACAGCACAGCACCAGAGGTGGGCAACCAACACACAGAACCAGAGGTGGGCAACCAACAGCACAGAACCAGTGGGCAACCAACAGCAACTGGCTGTAAAACAACTTCTAAATCTCCATATAGTAACCGCTCACCTGTCTGGGGCTAAAAATCCCAAGAGCCCGCGCTTCCGTCAGCACCTTGCTGCTTTCCGGGCATCCAACAAAAATGTGAGAAAAACCCACGTGGTGCAGAAAGACGTCTCACACCGCAGCGCAGATGAGATCTGAGGGAACGTTAGCACAAAGCATACGTCACACACAGTGATCAATAATGGGTTAATCATTATAAATGGGGCACACGGTCATCAGAGTCGCTGCACGGTGACAGCACAACACATGTGTCGGGAATCCAGACAGCCAGATATTCAGGAGCTCGCTGCAAGGCGTCAGTAACGCTGCACACGATCACTGAAGCCTGCTGATCACACACCTCAACATGGTGGCAACCAGGAGTTATCCTCCTCACCAATCAGCAGCCTGGCACCACCAGACATTGTGCTACAGTCCAACACCACATGATGCCACGCTACAAGACGACACCGCGTCATACCAAGCGACAGTACGACACCGCGTGATACGATACAAGCCGACACCGCGTGATGCCACGTGACAGGCCGACACCGCGTGATGCCACGTGACAGGCAGACACCGCGTGATGCCACGTGACAGGCAGACACCGCGTGATGCCACGTGACAGGCAGACACCGCGTGATGCCACGTGACAGGCAGACACCGCGTGATGCCACGTGAGAGGCCGACACCGCGTGATGCCACGTGAGAGGCCGACACCGCGTGATGCCACGTGAGAGGCCGACACCGCGTGATGCCACGTGACAGGCCGACACCGCGTGACAGGCCGACACCGCGTGATACCACGTGACAGGCCGACACCGCGTGACAGGCCGACACCGCGTGATGCCACGTGACAGGTAGACACCGCGTGATGCCACGTGACAGGCAGACACCGCGTGATGCCACGTGACAGGCAGACACCGCGTGATGCCACGTGACAGGCAGACACCGCGTGATGCCACGTGAGAGGCCGACACCGCGTGATACCACGTGACAGGCCGACACCGCGTGACAGGCCGACACCGCGTGATACCACGTGACAGGCCGACACCGCGTGATACCACGTGACAGGCCGACACCGCGTGATACCACGTGACAGGCCGACACCGCGTGATACCACGTGACAGGCCGACACCGCGTGATACTGTAGGGAAGGTGACCTGACGGACGGACGGACTAGTCAGAGTGAAGAAAGATAGGTTTGCACAGTGTAGGTAGGAGACAGTGATTACAGTGGGGAAACAACTAGAAAAGTGTAGTGGACGTGCAGTACCTTGGGATGACCATTAGATGGCAGGGTGGAGTGTGAGCAAAGGACTTTACAGCAGCTTAGGGCTTTAGAAACCGTTGGTCATGGGGGGCGTGGTGACAGTTAGTGACAGTTTCAAGGAACCGGGGAAGCTATAAATTCTGAGGGAGGGTTCCAGAAGATTCCAGTCCCCAGGGGGAGCTCAAGTGACAGGAGGACTACGACAGTCTGTGCACTGTGAGGAGAATCCAGACCAGGGGGACTGAGGAGAGAGGACGTCAGGGGGGTGGTCCTGACAGGAAAGGACCGCAGTTGAGACGAGGTACTGGGTGTAAGACACCGTATGTGACACGACGACTGAGCAGTAGAAGCGCTGTTGGTTAATGGGCCTAAGGCGGCCACAGTGACGGACCTGTCAGGAGCGTCGACAGTAAAGGAGGGGACGGTGTGTGCAGACACGTCTCCAGTGTACGGTGTGAGAAGCGGCTCTGGAAACGGAGGGCCGCGAGGTGTGCCGTCAGTCGGACGGCAAGTGAAGAAATAAACTTGGACCTGTTGCACCCAGAATCTGCCTCCATCGTGTCTCTGTTGTCATCTCTGCGCGGTATAAAAGTAGGACCACCCCCCCCAGCTCGGCACCCCACCACCGACCCTACATTTGGCGTAGTCGGCAGGATCGCCGCCGCTAATACGCTATCTTCTGCGGCAGGCCTGCAACTGAAGGACTGAGGAAAACTTGGACTGCTCTATTTCGGATTATAAACACCTGTGGACTAAAAATTACTGACCTGTGGATTACAAATTGGGACGCTGTGTCGGATCTGTGTTGCTTGCAGAGGATCCAAGGCAGTAGCTGATTCTGCCCAAGATGGCGGTATTACTTCAGCGCAGAGGAGAGGTCCGGGTGTTTGCAGTTGTTCAGAATGGACTGGGACCCCCTCCAACGTACCCCAAAAGGAAGCAGTATATGCCCGGAGACCGACGTTTCCATATATTGGACCCTGGCAGATGGATGGAAAGGTCTGCCAACGCCCCACCCAGCAGGAGGAGTGGCACAGAAGAAAAACTTGGCTGCGGCTGTCTGACGCCATTCGAGTGCTGCCCAACGGACGGTATGAGATGCTGCGGGTGTCGGGGCATCGGCCGCCTAGAGTGGCAATGGCGGAGAGAGATGGAGCTGCATCAGAAGTCATCTTCAGATTTACGGGCAGGCAGCGGGATGCTGAGCCGGGGAGCGGAGCCTGAGGGGAGTCAGCGAGAACGGCTGCCACCAATACCAGCAGAGGACTTCTCAGCGGAGCCCCCGAGTCCGGAGGGAAGGCCCGCAGGACAGTGGAGCAAGGAACGGAGGCTGCGGGGGAAACTGCGTGATGATGAAACGGAGGCCGCAGCGCCGGGGAAGGCGAGAGTACCCCCGGCCCTACCAGTGCCTCCGCAAGCGGCCCCCACCATTCTGCTGCAGCACGCGGCCCCCTGCGCACCAGAAGGCCTAGTTACCACGGGCCCCGTGGTGTATGCAGAGCTGAGCGAGGTCCCCGCTCATGTCCCCAAACAACCTCGCCCGGAGTCACCAGTGCAGAGCTCACCTAAAGAAGATGCTGCTGCGCTTTCCCTGCTAATAGCAGCTGCATTGTTGAAATCGGCCGTTACTCCGACTCCGTTGGAAGTAGTGGATGCGGCCTGTCCTGAGGCCGCGGTTATGCCGCTGCTGGAGTCGGTTGCGACCGATTTAGCGGGCCCTGTGATTCCAGCCCCCGAGGACCCAGTTCTCCCCATTTGCCACCTGACCCCAGCGGCTGCTGGGCCGCAGAAATCTTCGGCCGTTTCTGTCTTGCGGTCTTTTTCAGCGGAGTCCCGCCCACCGGACTCCAGGGCCCGTGCTGTTCCCTCCGTGTGGGAAGCGGAGGTGATCAGGAAGAAAAAGGCCCGGGAGCAGGAAGTGTGGAACCTGCTCCACACTCAAGGAGAGGCCGTCATGGAAAAGAAGAGGACTTGAATGGACACCCTCAGTATCCCCGTGGAGCCCTCACCTCTGTCCATTGAGAGTGGTATAGACTGTCAGGAGTTTGATGCACCGTTGTGCAGATTAGAAGGACAGTTGCATTTAGAAAAAAGTTTTGTTGTTGTTTAACTGATGCAACTATTTTCTCTCTCTTTCTTTCTTCTTTCTATGTTCTTTATATACGAAAATATGTTTACCTGACAGAACGGGGATACGGAAAAGTGGAGGAGTGTCCAGGTCCAAGGAAGGGGGGGAGGAAGAAAGAGGAAATGCAATGTTATGTTATATTTTGGTTTTAAAAGTAAGAGAAAATGGAAAAAAAAAAAAAATTATAAAAAAATGGGTACTTGTGCTATTATAAAGTTGTATGATGTATAATATGCAAAGTAAAATGCAACAGGTCCGGGTAAGGGAAGGTCTGCGGGACCAAAGGAAAGTGTGAGATCCGGTAGGGATCTAAGAGTTGAGGTCTGGGAGACCGGGACGCCGACCATGACATGTAATTGAAAGAAGGAAAATGAATGGGAAGATGTGAGAAAGACAGCCGTCCTAGGTCAGGTCCCCGACACCACGGACACCCCTGAAGAAGGAAAGACGGGCGCCGGCAATGATCTGGTAGGTGAGTGGCCTCGATCATGGCGTACCGGATAGTGAAAGGTAACAGTAGGGGAGAGTAGGGGAAAGATACACGCCGTAGAGAGAATACGGGTGTACCTTGCCCAATTTGAAACACGTTGTCATGTGGCGTGCGCGCTGGTGAGTAGCAGTAGGCTGCTCAGAGCATAGTGCTCCCAGTATGGTTCGGCCCCCGCAGATAGTGGGTTTGGCTCAACTTCTGGTCCGACAACAGAATGTAGGTGTAGATTCAGAACGACGAAGGCAGGGATGACGATTGTCGAGGACGACAATGGACAAAGGAAGGGGGAGTGTAGGGAAGGTGACCTGACGGACGGACGGACTAGTTAGAGTGAAGAAAGATAGGTTTGCACAGTGTAGGTAGGAGACAGTGATTACAGTGGGGAAACAACTAGAAAAGTGTAGTGGACGTGCAGTACCTTGGGATGACCATTAGATGGCAGGGTGGAGTGTGAGCAAAGGACTTTACAGCAGCTTAGGGCTTTAGAAACCGTTGGTCATGGGGGGCGTGGTGACAGTTAGTGACAGTTTCAAGGAAGCGGGTGAGCTATAAATTCTGAGGGAGGGTTCCAGAAGATTCCAGTCCCCAGGGGGAGCTCAAGTGACAGGAGGACTACGACAGTCTGTGCGCTGTGAGGAGAATCCAGACCAGGGGGACTGAGGAGAGAGGACGTCAGGGGGGTGGTCCTGACAGGAAAGGACCGCAGTTGAGACGAGGTACTGGGTGTAAGACACCGTATGTGACACGACGACTGAGCAGTAGAAGCGCTGTTGGTTAATGGGCCTAAGGCGGCCACAGTGACGGACCTGTCAGGAGCGTCGACAGTAAAGGAGGGGACGGTGTGTGCAGACACGTCTCCAGTGTACGGTGTGAGAAGCGGCTCTGGAAACGGAGGGCCGCGAGGTGTGCCGTCAGTCGGACGGCAAGTGAAGAAATAAACTTGGACCTGTTGCACCCAGAATCTGCCTCCATCGTGTCTCTGTTGTCATCTCTGCGCGGTATAAAAGTAGAACCACCCCCCCCCAGCTCGGCACCCCACCACCGACACTACAATACCACGTGACAGGCCGACACCGCGTGATACCACGTGACAGGCCGACACCGCGTGATACCACGTGACAGGCCGACACCGCGTGATACCACGTGACAGGCCGACACCGCGTGATACCACGTGACAGGCCGACACCGCGCGATACCACGTGACAGGCCGACACCGCGTGATACCACGTGACAGGCCGACACCGCGTGATACCACGTGACAGGCCGACACCGCGCGATACCACGTGACAGGCCGACACCTCGTGATACCACGTGACAGGCCGACACCTCGTGATACCACCACACAAGCCGACACCGCGTGATACCACCATACAAGCCGACACCGCGTGATACCAAGTGACAGGCCGACACGGCATGATACCAAGTGACAGGCCGACACCGCGTGATACCAAATGACAGGACGACACCGCGTGATACCAAGCGACAGGCAGAGACCGCGTGATACCAAGTGAAAGTCAGACACCACGTGATACCATGTGACAGGCAGACACCACGTGATACCATGTGACAGGCCAACACCGCGTGATACCACGCCACAGGCAGACACCGCGTTGATACTAAGCGACAGGCAGACACCACGTGATACCATGTGACAAGCAGACACCGCGTGATACCAAGTGACAGGCTGACACAGTGTGATACCATGCTACAGGCAGACACTGCGTGATACCACGATACAAGCCGACAATGCGTGAAACCAAGTGACAGGCTGACACCGCGTGAAACCAAGTGACAGGCAGACAACATGTGATACCAAGTGACAGGCAGACACCGCGTGATGCCACGCTACAGGCAGACACCGCGTGATACCATGCTACAAGCCAACACCGCGTGAAACCAAGTGACAGGCTGACACCGCGTGATACCAAGTGACAGGACAATACCACGGGACATTCAGACACCGCCTGATACCAAGCGACAGGCCGACACCGTGTGATACCACGCTACAGGCAGACACCGCATGATACCACGCTACAGGGAGACACCGCGTGATACCACGCTACAAGGAGACACCGCGTGATACCACGCTACAGGGAGACACCGCGTGATACCACGATACTAGCTGACACCGCATGTGAACCAAGTGACAGGACGACACCGCATGATACCACGTTACAGGCCGACACCGCGTGATACCAAGCGACAGGCCGACACCGCTTGATACCAAGCGACAGTCCGACACTGCGCGATACAAAATGACAGGCCGACACCGCGTGAAACCAAGCGACAGGCTGACACCGCGTGATACCAAGTGACAGGTTAACACCACAGGATAGCAAACTACAGCCGTCACCGCCTGACACCAAACTACAGCCGGCGCCGCCTGATACCAAACTACAGCCGACACCACCTGACGTCGTGCTAAAGTCCAACACCACATGATGCCAAGCTACAAGACAACACCGCATGATACCAAGCGACAGTCCGACACAGCGTGATACCACGCTACAGGCAGACACTGTGTGGTACAAAGCGACAGGCTGACACTGCGTGATACCAAGCGACAGGCTGACACTGCGTGATACCACGATACAAGCCGACACCGCGTGTTGCCAAATGACAAGCCGACACCTCGTGATACCACGATACAAGCCGACACCGTGTGATACCAAGTGACAGGCAGACACCGCGTGGTACGAAGTGACAGGCAGATACCGCGTGATACCAAGTGACAGGCAGACACCGCGTGATACCAAGTGACAGGACGACACCGCGTGATACCAAGTGACAGGACGACACCGCGTGATACCAAGTGACAGGACGACACCGCATGATACCAAGTGACAGGACGACACCGCGTGATACCAAGTGACAGGACAACACCTCGTGATACCAAGTGACAGGACGACACCGCGTGATACCAAGTGACAGGACGACACCGCGTGATACCAAGTGACAGGACGACACCGCGTGATACCAAGCGACAGGCAGACACCACGTGATACCAAGTGACAGGCAGACACCACGTGATACCATGTGACAGGCCGACACCACGTAATACCAAGTGACAGGCTGACACCACGTGATACCACGCTACAGGCAGACACCGCGTGATACAAAGCGACAGGCTGACACTGCGTGATACCAAGCGACAGGCTGACACCGTGTGTTACCAAGTGACAGGCCGACACCGCGTGCTACAGTCCAACACCACATGATGCCACGCTACAAGACAACACCGCATGATACCAAGCGACAATTCGACACAGCGTGATACCACGCTACAGGCCGACACTGTGTGATACAAAGCGACAGGCTGACACTGCGTGATACCAAGCGACAGGCTGACACCGCGTGATACCACGATACAAGCCGACACCGCGTGTTACCAAGTGACAGGCTGACACCGCGTGATACCACGATACAAGCAGACACCGCGTGATGCCACGTGACAGGCCGACACCACGTGATACCACGATACAAGCCGACACCGCGTGATACCAAGTGACAGGCAGACACCGCGTGATACCACGATACAAGCTGACACAGCGTGATACCAAGTGACAGGCAGATACCGCGTGATACCAAGTGACAGGCTGACACCGCGTGATACCACCATACAAGCCGACACCGCGTGATACCAAGTGACAGGCCAACACCGCGTGATACCAAGTGACAGGCTGCCACCACGTGATACCAAGTAACAGGACGACACCGCGTGATACCAAGCGACAGGACGACAACGCGTGATACCAAGCGACAGGACGACAACGCGTGATACCAAGCGACAGGAAGACACCGCGTGATACCAAGCGACAGGCAGACACCGCGTGATACCAAGCGTCAGGCAGACACCACGTGATACCAAGTTACAGGCAGACACCACGTGATACCATGTGACAGGCAGACACCGCGTGATACCAAATGACAGGATGACACCGCGTGATACCACGCTACAGGAAGACACCGCGTGATACCAAGCGACAGGCAGACACCACGTGTTACCAAGTGACAGGCAGACACCACGTGTTACCATGTCACAGGCCGACACCACGTAATACCAAGTGACAGGCCGACACCGCGTGATACCACGCTACAGACACAGCGTAATACCAAGCGACAGGCAGACACCGCGTGATAACAAGCGACAGGCAGACACCGCGTGATAACACACTACAGGCAGACACCGCGTGATATCACGCTACAGGCAGACACCGCATGATACCACGCTACAGGCAGACACCGAGTGATACCATGCTACAGGCAGACACCGCGTGATACCACGATACAAGCCGACACAGCGTGATACCAAGTGACAGGCTGACACGGAGTAATCCCACGATACAGGCCGACACCGCGTGATACCATGATACAAGCCGACACAGCGAGATACCAAGTGACAGGACGACACGGAGTGATCCCATGATACAGGCCGACACCGCGTGATACCATGATACAACTCGACACCGCGTGATACCACGCTACAGGCCGACACCGCGTGATACCACGGGACATTCAGACACTGCGTGATACAAAGTGACAGGCCGACACCGCATGATACCACGTTACAGGCAGACACCGTGTGATACCACGCTACCGGCAGACACCGCGTGATACCACACTACAAGCAGACACCGCGTGATATCACGCTACAGGCAGACACCGCGTGATATCACGCTACAGGCAGACACCGCGTGATATCACGCTACATGCAGACACTGCGTGATACCACGATACACGCCGACACCACCTGAAACCAAACTACAGCCAGCACCTCCTGATACCAAACTACAGCCAGCACCTCCTGATACCAAACTACAGCCGGCACCCCCTGATACCAAACTACAGCCGACACTGCCTGATACCAAACTACAGCCGACACCCCCTGATACCAAACTACAGCCGGCACCCCCTGATACCAAACTACAGCCGGCACCCCCTGATACCAAACTACAGCCGGCACCCCCTGATACCAAACTACAGCCGGCACCCCCTGATACCAAACTACAGCCGGCACCCCCTGATACCAAACTACAGCCTGCACCCCCTGATACCAAACGACAGCCAGCACCGCCTGATACCAAACTACAGCCAGCACCGCCTGATACCAAACTACAGCCAGCACCCGCTGATACCAAACTACAGCCAGCACCCGCTGATACCAAACTACAGCCAGCACCCCCTGATACCAAACTACAGCCTGCACCCCCTGATATCAAACTACAGCCTGCACCCCCTGACACCAAACTACAGCCGGCACCCCCTGACACCAAACTACAGCCGGCACCTCCTGACACCAAACTACAGCCGGCACCTCCTGACACCAAACTACAGCCTGCACCTCCTGATACCAAACTACAGCCTGCACCTCCTGATACCAAACTACAGCCAGCACCGCCTGATACCAAACTACAGCCGGCACCCCCTGATACCAAACTACAGCCAGCACCCCCTGATACCAAACTACAGCCAGCACCGCCTGACACCAAACTACAGCCTGCACCCCCTGATACCAAACTACAGCCCCTGATATCAAACTACAGCCTGCACCCCCTGACACCAAACTACAGCCGGCACCCCCTGACACCAAACTACAGCCGGCAACTCCTGACACCAAACTACAGCCTGCACCGCCTGATACCAAACTACAGCCAGCACCGCCTGATACCAAACTACAGCCAGCACCGCCTGATACCAAACTACAGCCTGCACCTCCTGATACCAAACTACATCCTGCACCCCCTGATAAGAAACTACAGCCAGCACCGCCTGATACCAAACTACAGCCTGCACCCCCTGATATCAAACTACAGCCTGCACCCCCCGATACCCGGAACCCCCTGATACCAAACTACAGCCGGCACCCCCTGATACCAAACTACAGCCTGCACCCCCCGATACCCGGCACCCCCTGATACCAAACTACAGCCTGCACCCCCCGATACCCGGCACCCTCTGATACCAAACTACAGCCTGCACCCCCTGATTCCCGGCACCCCCTGATACCAAACTACAGCCTGCACCCCCCGATACCCGGCACCCCCTGATACCCGGCACCCCCTGATACCAAACTACAGCCTGCACCCCCTGATACCCGGCACCCCCTGATACCAAACTACAGCCTGCACCCCCCGATACCCGCACCCCATGATACCAAACTACAGCCTGCACCCCCTGATACCAAACTACAGCCTGCACCCCCCGATACCCGGCACCCCCTGATACCAAACTACAGCCAGCACCGCCTGATACCAAACTACAGCCAGCACCGCCTGATACCAAACTACAGCCAGCACCCTCTGATACCAAACTACAGCCAGCACCGCCTGACACCAAACTACAGCCAGCACCGCCTGACACCAAACTACAGCCTGCACCCCCTGATATCAAACTACAGCCTGCACCCCCTGACAACAAACTACAGCCGGCACCCCCTGACACCAAACTATAGCCGGCACCTCCTGACACCAAACTACAGCCTGCACCTCCTGATACCAAACTACAGCCTGCACCTCCTGATACCAAACTACAGCCAGCACCACCTGATACCAAACTACAGCCAGCACCCCCTGATACCAAACTACAGCCTGCACCCCCTGATAACAAACTACAGCCAGCACCGCCTGATACCAAACTACAGCCTGCAACCCCTGATATCAAACTACAGCCTGCACCCCCCCGATACCCGGCACCCCCTGATACCAAACTACAGCCGGCACCCCCTGATACCAAACTACAGCCTGCACCCCCCGATACCTGGCACCCCCTGATACCAAACTACAGCCTGCACCCCCCGATACCCGGCACCCCCTGATACCAAACTACAGCCTGCACCCCCTGATACCCGGCACCCCCTGATACCAAACTACAGCCTGCACACCCTGATACCCGGCACCCCCTGATACCAAACTACAGCCTGCACCGCCTGATACCAAACTACAGCCGGCACCGCCTGATACCAAACTACAGCCTGCACCCCCTGATACCAAACTACAGCCGGCACCCCCTGATACCAAACTACAGCCGGCACCCCCTGATACCAAACTACAGCCTGCACCTCCTGATACCAAACTACATCCTGCACCCTCTGATACCCGGCACCCCCTGATACCAAACTACAGCCTGCACCCCCTGATACCCGGCACCCCCTGATACCAAACTACAGCCTGCACCCCCTGATACCAAACTACAGCCTGCACCCCCTGATACCCGGCACCCCCTGATACCAAACTACAGCCTGCACCGCCCGATACCCGGCACCCCCTGATACCCGGCACCCCCTGATACCAAACTACAGCCTGCACCCCCTGATACCCGGCACCCCCTGACACCAAACTACAGCCTGCACCCCCCGATACCCGGCACCCCCTGATACCAAACTACAGCCTGCACCCCCTGATACCAAACTACAGCCTGCACCCCCTGATACCAAACTACTGCCGGCACCCCCTGATACCAAACTACTGCCGGCACCCCCTGATACCAAACTACTGCCTGCACCTCGATACCAAACTACAGGCTGCACCCCCTGATACCAAACTACAGCCTGCAACCCCTGATACCAAACTACAGCCTGCACCTCCTGATACCAAACTACAGCCTGCACCTCCTGAAACCAAACTACTGCCTGCACCTCCTGATACCAAACTACAGCCTGCACCTCCTGATACCAAACTACAGCCTGCACCTCCTGATACCAAACTACAGCCTGCACCTCCTGATACCAAACTACAGCCGGCACCCCCTGATACCAAACTACAGCCGGCACCCCCTGATACCAAACTACAGCCGGCACCCCCTGATACCAAACTACAGCCTGCACCACCTGATACCAAACTACAGCCTGCACCCCCTGATATCAAACTACAGCCTGCACCCCCTGACACCAAACTACAGCCTGCACCCCCTGATACCAAACTACAGCCTGCACCTCCTGATACCAAACTACAGCCTGCACCCCCTGATAACAAACTACAGCCTGCACCCCCTGATAACAAACTACAGCCTGCACCCCCTGATACCCGGCACCCCCTGATACCAAACTACAGCCTGCACCCCCTGATACCAAACTACAGCCTGCACCCCCTGATACCCGGCACCCCCTGATACCAAACTACAGCCTGCACCGCCCGATACCCGGCACCCCCTGATACCCGGCACCCCCTGATACCAAACTACAGCCTGCACCCCCTGATACCCGGCACCCCCTGACACCAAACTACAGCCTGCACCCCCCGATACCCGGCACCCCCTGATACCAAACTACAGCCTGCACCCCCTGATACCAAACTACAGCCTGCACCCCCTGATACCAAACTACTGCCGGCACCCCCTGATACCAAACTACTGCCGGCACCCCCTGATACCAAACTACTGCCTGCACCTCGATACCAAACTACAGGCTGCACCCCCTGATACCAAACTACAGCCTGCAACCCCTGATACCAAACTACAGCCTGCACCTCCTGATACCAAACTACAGCCTGCACCTCCTGATACCAAACTACTGCCTGCACCTCCTGATACCAAACTACAGCCTGCACCTCCTGATACCAAACTACAGCCTGCACCTCCTGATACCAAACTACAGCCGGCACCCCCTGATACCAAACTACAGCCTGCACCAC
This sequence comes from Dendrobates tinctorius, assembly GCF_039654945.1. Lineage (NCBI taxonomy): Eukaryota > Metazoa > Chordata > Amphibia > Anura > Dendrobatidae > Dendrobates > Dendrobates tinctorius. The sequence continues at coordinate 4,687,540 of NW_027362033.1, read as the reverse complement.
CTGATACCAAACTACAGCCTGCACCCCCTGATATCAAACTACAGCCTGCACCCCCTGACACCAAACTACAGCCTGCACCCCCTGATACCAAACTACAGCCTGCACCCCCTGATACCAAACTACAGCCTGCACCCCCTGATACCAAACTACAGCCTGCACCCCCTGATAACAAACTACAGCCTGCACCCCCTGATACCAAACTACAGCCTGCACCCCCTGATACCAAACTACTGCCGGCACCCCCTGATACCAAACTACTGCCTGCACCTCGATACCAAACTACAGCCTGCAACCCCTGATACCAAACTACAGCCGGCACCGCCTGATACCAAACTACAGCCTGCACCTCCTGATACCAAACTACAGCCGGCACCGCCTGATACCAAACTACAGCCTGCACCCCCTGATACCAAACTACAGCCGGCACCCCCTGATACCAAACTACAGCATGCACCTCCTGATACCAAACTACAGCCAGCACCCTCTGATACCCGGCACCCCCTGATACCAAACTACAGCCTGCAACCCCTGATACCCGGCACCCCGATACCAAACTACAGCCTGCACCCCCCCGATACCCAGCACCCCCTGATACCAATCTACAGCCTGCACCCCCTGATACCAAACTACAGCCTGCACCCCCTGATACCAAACTACTGCCGGCACCCCATGATACCAAACTACTGCCTGCACCTCGATACCAAACTACAGCCTGCACCCCGATACCAAACTACAGCCTGCAACCCCTGATACCAAACTACAGCCTGCACCTCCTGATACCAAACTACAGCCTGCACCTCCTGATACCAAACTACTGCCTGCACCTCCTGATACCAAACTACAGCCTGCACCTCCTGATACCAAACTACAGCCTGCACCTCCTGATACCAAACTACAGCCTGCACCCCCTGATACCAAACTACAGCCTGCACCTCCTGATACCAAACTACAGCCTGCACCTCCTGATACCAAACTACAGCCTGCACCTCCTGATACCAAACTACAGCCTGCACCCCCTGATACCAAACTACAGCCTGCACCCCCTGATACCAAACTACAGCCGGCACCCCCTGATACCAAACTACAGCCTGCACCACCTGATACCAAACTACAGCCGGCACCCCCTGATACCAAACTACAGCCTGCACCTCCTGATACCAAACTACAGCCTACACCTCCAGATACCAAACTACAGCCTGCACCCCCTGATACCAAACTACAGCCGGCACCTCCTGATACCAAACTACAGCCTGCACCTCCTGATACCAAACTACAGCCTGCACCCCCTGATACCAAACTACAGCCTGCACCCCCTGATACCAAACTACAGCCGGCACCCCATGATACCAAACTACAGCCGGCACCCCATGATACCAAACTACAGCCTGCACCACCTGATACCAAACTACAGCCAGCACCTCCTGATACCAAACTACAGCCTGCACCCCCTGATACCAAACTACAGCCGGCACCCCCTGATACCAAACTACAGCCGGCACCCCCTGATACCAAACTACAGCCTGCACCCCCTGATACCAAACTACAGCCGGCACCCCCTGATACCAAACTACAGCCGGCACCCCCTGATACCAAACTACAGCCTGCACCCCCCGATACCAAACTACAGCCGGCACCCCCCGATACCAAACTACAGCCTGCACCCCCCGATACCAAACTACAGCCTGCACCCCCTGATACCAAACTACAGCCTGCACCCTCTGATACCAAACTACAGCCTGCACCCCCTGATACCCGGCATCACCTGATACCAAACTACAGCCTGCACCCCCCGATACCCGGCACCCCCTGATACCAAACTACAGCCTGCACCCCCCCGATACCCGGCACCCCCTGATACCAAACTACAGCCTGCACCCCCTGATACCCGGCACCCCCTGATACCAAACTACAGCCTGCACCCCCCGATACCCGGCACCCCCTGATACCAAACTACAGCCTGCACCCCCTGATACCAAACTACAGCATGCACCCCCCGATACCCGGCACCCCCTGATACCAAACTACAGCCTGCACCCCCTGATACCAAACTACAGCCTGCACCCCCTGATACCAAACTACAGCCTGCACCCCCTGATATCAAACTACAGCCTGCATCCCCTGACACCAAACTACAGCCTGCATCCCCTGATACCAAACTACAGCCTGCACCCCCTGATACCAAACTACAGCCTGCACCCCCTGATACCAAACTACAGCCGGCACCCCCTGATACCAAACTACTGCCGGCACCCCCTGATACCAAACTACTGCCTGCACCTCGATACCAAACTACAGCCTGCCACCCCTGATACCAAACTACAGCCGGCACCGCCTGATACCAAACTACAGCCTGCACCTCCTGATACCAAACTACAGCCTGGACCCCCTGATACCAAACTACAGCCGGCACCCCCTGATACCAAACTACAGCCTGCACCCCCTGATACCAAACTACAGCCGGCACCCCCTGATACCAAACTACAGCCGGCACCCCCTGATACCAAACTACAGCCTGTACCTCCTGATACCAAACTACAGCTTGCACCCCCTGATACCAAACTACAGCCGGCACCCCCTGATGCCAAACTACAGCCGGCACCCCCTGATGCCAAACTACAGCCTGCACCCCCTGATACCAAACTACAGCCAGCACCTCCTGATACCAAACTACAGCCTGCACCCCCTGATACCAAACTACAGCCTGCACCCCCTGATACCAAACTACAGCCGGCACCCCCTGATACCAAACTACAGCCTGCACCCCCTGATACCAAACTACAGCCTGCACCCCCTGATACCAAACTACAGCCGGCACCCCCCGATACCAAACTACAGCCTACACCCCCCGATACCAAACTACAGCCGGCACCCCCCGATACCAAACTACAGCCTGCACCCCCCGATACCAAACTACAGCCTGCACCCCCTGATACCAAACTACAGCCTGCACCCCCTGATACCCGGCACCCCCTGATACCAAACTACAGCCTGCACCCCCCGATACCCGGCACCCCCTGATACCAAACTACAGCCTGCACCCCCTGATACCAAACTACAGCCTGCACCCCCTGATACCCGGCACCCCCTGATACCAAACTACAGCCTGCACCCCCCGATACCCGGCACCCCCTGATACCAAACGACAGCCTGCACCCCCTGATACCAAACTACAGCCTGCACCCCCTGATACCCGGCACCCCCTGATACCAAACTACAGCCTGCACCCCCCGATACCCGGCACCCCCTGATACCAAACTACAGCCTGCACCCCCTGATACCAAACTACAGCATGCACCCCCCGATACCCGGCACCCCCTGATACCAAACTACAGCCTGCACCCCCTGATACCAAACTACAGCCTGCACCCCCTGATATCAAACTACAGCCTGCACCCCCTGACACCAAACTACAGCCTGCACCCCCTGATACCAAACTACAGCCGGCACCCCCTGATACCAAACTACAGCCTGCACCACCTGATACCAAACTACAGCCGGCACCCCCTGATACCAAACTACAGCCTGCACCTCCTGATACCAAACTACAGCCTACACCTCCAGATACCAAACTACAGCCTGCACCCCCTGATACCAAACTACAGCCGGCACCTCCTGATACCAAACTACAGCCTGCACCTCCTGATACCAAACTACAGCCTGCACCCCCTGATACCAAACTACAGCCTGCACCCCCTGATACCAAACTACAGCCGGCACCCCATGATACCAAACTACAGCCGGCACCCCATGATACCAAACTACAGCCTGCACCACCTGATACCAAACTACAGTCAGCACCTCCTGATACCAAACTACAGCCTGCACCCCCTGATACCAAACTACAGCCGGCACCCCCTGATACCAAACTACAGCCGGCACCCCCTGATACCAAACTACAGCCTGCACCTCCTGATACCAAACTACAGCCTGCACCCCCTGATACCAAACTACAGCCGGCACCCCCTGATACCAAACTACAGCCTGCACCCCCCGATACCAAACTACAGCCGGCACCCCCCGATACCAAACTACAGCCTGCACCCCCCGATACCAAACTACAGCCTGCACCCCCTGATACCAAACTACAGCCTGCACCCTCTGATACCAAACTACAGCCTGCACCCCCTGATACCCGGCATCACCTGATACCAAACTACAGCCTGCACCCCCCGATACCCGGCACCCCCTGATACCAAACTACAGCCTGCACCCCCCCGATACCCGGCACCCCCTGATACCAAACTACAGCCTGCACCCCCTGATACCCGGCACCCCCTGATACCAAACTACAGCCTGCACCCCCCGATACCCGGCACCCCCTGATACCAAACTACAGCCTGCACCCCCTGATACCAAACTACAGCATGCACCCCCCGATACCCGGCACCCCCTGATACCAAACTACAGCCTGCACCCCCTGATACCAAACTACAGCCTGCACCCCCTGACATCAAACTACAGCCTGCATCCCCTGACACCAAACTACAGCCTGCATCCCCTGATACCAAACTACAGCCTGCACCCCCTGATACCAAACTACAGCCTGCACCCCCTGATACCAAACTACAGCCTGCACCCCCTGATACCAAACTACTGCCGGCACCCCCTGATACCAAACTACTGCCTGCACCTCGATACCAAACTACAGCCTGCAACCCCTGATACCAAACTACAGCCGGCACCGCCTGATACCAAACTACAGCCTGCACCTCCTGATACCAAACTACAGCCTGGACCCCCTGATACCAAACTACAGCCGGCACCCCCTGATACCAAACTACAGCCTGCACCCCCTGATACCAAACTACAGCCGGCACCCCCTGATACCAAACTACAGCCGGCACCCCCTGATACCAAACTACAGCCTGCACCTCCTGATACCAAACTACAGCCTGCACCCCCTGATACCAAACTACAGCCGGCACCCCCTGATGCCAAACTACAGCCTGCACCCCCTGATACCAAACTACAGCCAGCACCTCCTGATACCAAACTACAGCCTGCACCCCCTGATACCAAACTACAGCCTGCACCCCCTGATACCAAACTACAGCCGGCACCCCCTGATACCAAACTACAGCCTGCACCCCCTGATACCAAACTACAGCCGGCACCCCCCGATACCAAACTACAGCCTACACCCCCCGATACCAAACTACAGCCGGCACCCCCCGATACCAAACTACAGCCTGCACCCCCCGATACCAAACTACAGCCTGCACCCCCTGATACCAAACTACAGCCTGCACCCCCTGATACCCGGCACCCCCTGATACCAAACTACAGCCTGCACCCCCCGATACCCGGCACCCCCTGATACCAAACTACAGCCTGCACCCCCTGATACCAAACTACAGCCTGCACCCCCTGATACCCGGCACCCCCTGATACCAAACTACAGCCTGCACCCCCCGATACCCGGCACCCCCTGATACCAAACTACAGCCTGCACCCCCTGATACCAAACTACAGCCTGCACCCCCTGATACCCGGCACCCCCTGATACCAAACTACAGCCTGCACCCCCCGATACCCGGCACCCCCTGATACCAAACTACAGCCTGCACCCCCCGATACCCGGCACCCCCTGATACCAAACTACAGCCTGCACCCCCTGATACCAAACTACAGCATGCACCCCCCGATACCCGGCACCCCCTGATACCAAACTACAGCCTGCACCCCCTGATACCAAACTACAGCCTGCACCCCCTGATACCAAACTACAGCCTGCACCCCCTGATACCAAACTACAGCCTGCACCCCCTGATAACAAACTACAGCCTGCACCCCCTGATACCAAACTACAGCCTGCACCCCCTGATACCAAACTACTGCCGGCACCCCCTGATACCAAACTACTGCCTGCACCTCGATACCAAACTACAGCCTGCAACCCCTGATACCAAACTACAGCCGGCACCGCCTGATACCAAACTACAGCCTGCACCTCCTGATACCAAACTTCAGCCGGCACCGCCTGATACCAAACTACAGCCTGCACCCCCTGATACCAAACTACAGCCGGCACCCCCTGATACCAAACTACAGCATGCACCTCCTGATACCAAACTACAGCCAGCACCCTCTGATACCCGGCACCCCCTGATACCAAACTACAGCCTGCACCCCCTGATACCCGGCACCCCGATACCAAACTACAGCCTGCACCCCCCGATACCCGGCACCCCCTGATACCAATCTACAGCCTGCACCCCCTGATACCAAACTACAGCCTGCACCCCCTGATACCAAACTACTGCCGGCACCCCATGATACCAAACTACTGCCTGCACCTCGATACCAAACTACAGCCTGCACCCCGATACCAAACTACAGCCTGCAACCCCTGATACCAAACTACAGCCTGCACCTCCTGATACCAAACTACAGCCTGCACCCCGATACCAAACTACAGCCTGCAACCCCTGATACCAAACTACAGCCTGCACCTCCTGATACCAAACTACAGCCTGCACCTCCTGATACCAAACTACAGCCTGCACCTCCTGATACCAAACGACAGCCTGCACCTCCTGATACCAAACTACAGCCTGCACCTCCTGATACCAAACTACAGCCTGCACCCCCTGATACCAAACTACTGCCTGCACCTCCTGATACCAAACTACAGCCTGCACGTCCTGATACCAAACTACAGCCTGCACCTCCTGATACCAAACTACAGCCTGCACCTCCTGATACCAAACTACAGCCTGCACCCCCTGATATCAAACTACAGCCGGCACCTCCTAATACCAAACTACAGCCTGCACCTCCTTATACCAAACTACAGCCTGCACCCCCTGATACCAAACTACAGCCTGCACCCCCTGATACAAAACTACAGCCGGCACCCCCTGATACCAAACTACAGCCTGCACCTCCTGATACCAAACTACAGCCTGCACCCCCTGATACCAAACTACAGCCTGCACCCCCTGATACCAAACTACAGCCTGCACCCCCTGATACCAAACTACAGCCTGCACCTCCTGATACCAAACTACAGCCTGCACTTCCTGATACCAAACTCCAGCCTGCACCTCCTGATACCAAACTCCAGCCTGCACCTCCTGATACCAAACTACAGCCTGCACCCCCTGATACCAAACTACAGCCTGCACCCCCTGATACCAAACTACAGCCTGCACCCCCTGATACCAAACTACAGCCTGCACCCCCTGATATCAAACTACAGCCTGCACCTCCTGATACCAAACTACAGCCTGCACCCCCTGATACCAAACTACAGCCTGCACCTCCTGATACCAAACTACAGCCGGCACCCCCTGATACCAAACTACAGCCTGCACCTCCTGATACCAAACTACAGCCTGCACCACCTGATACCAAACTACAGCCTGCACCTCCTGATACCAAACTACAGCCTGCACCCACTGATACCAAACTACAGCCAGCACCTCCTGATACCAAACTACAGCCTGCACCCCCTGATACCAAACTACAGCCGGCACCCCCTGATACCAAACTACAGCCTGCACCCCATGATACCAAACTACAGCCGGCACCCCCTGATACCAAACTACAGCCAGCACCCTCTGATACCCGGCACCCACTGATACCAAACTACAGCCTGCACCCCCTGATACCCGGCACCCCGATACCAAACTACAGCCTGCATCCCCCGATACCCGGCACCCCCTGATACCAAACTACAGTCTGCACCCCCTGATACCAAACTACAGCCTGCACCCCCTGATACCAAACTACTGCCGGCACACCATGATACCAAACTACTGCCTGCACCTCGATACCAAACTACAGCCTGCACCCCGATACCAAATTACAGCCTGCAACCCCTGATACCAAACTACAGCCTGCACCTCCTGATACCAAACTACAGCCTGCACCTCCTGATACCAAACTACTGCCTGCACCTCCTGATACCAAACTACAGCCTGCACCTCCTGATACCAAACTACAGCCTGCACCTCCTGATACCAAACTACAGCCTGCACCCCCTGATACCAAACTACAGCCTGCACCCCCTGATACCAAACTACAGCCGGCACCCCCTGATACCAAACTACAGCCTGCACCACCTGATACCAAACTACAGCCGGCACCCCCTGATACCAAACTACAGCCTGCACCTCCTGATACCAAACTACAGCCTGCACCCCCTGATACCAAACTACAGCCGGCACCCCCTGATACCAAACTACAGCCTGCACCTCCTGATACCAAACTACAGCCTGCACCCCCTGATACCAAACTACAGCCGGCACCCCCTGATACCAAACTACAGCCTGCACCCCCGATACCAAACTACAGCCGGCACCCCCCGATACCAAACTACAGCCTGCACCCCCCAATACCAAACTACAGCCTGCACCCCCTGATACCAAACTACAGCCTGCACCCCCTGATACCAAACTACAGCCGGCACCCCCTGATACCAAACTACAGCCTGCACTTCCTGATACCAAACTACAGCCGGCACCCCCTGATACCAAACTACAGCCGGCACCCCCTGATACCAAACTACAGCCGGCACCTCCTGATACCAAACTACAGCCTGCACCCCCTGATACCAAACTACAGCCGGCACCCCCTGATACCAAACTACAGCCTGCACCCCATGATACCAAACTACAGCCGGCACCCCCTGATACCAAACTACAGCCAGCACCCTCTGATACCCGGCACCCCCTGATACCAAACTACAGCCTGCACCCCCTGATACCCGGCACCCCGATACCAAACTACAGCCTGCATCCCCCGATACCCGGCACCCCCTGATACCAAACTACAGCCTGCACCCCCTGATACCAAACTACAGCCTGCACCCCCTGATACCAAACTACTGCCGGCACCCCATGATACCAAACTACTGCCTGCACCCCATGATACCAAACTACTGCCTGCACCCCGATACCAAACTACAGCCTGCAACCCCTGATACCAAACTACAGCCCGCACCTCCTGATACCAAACTACAGCCTGCACCTCCTGATACCAAACTACTGCCTGCACCTCCTGATACCAAACTACAGCCTGCACCTCCTGATACCAAACTACAGCCTGCACCTCCTGATACCAAACTACAGCCTGCACCTCCTGATACCAAACTACAGCCTGCACCCCCTGATACCAAACCACAGCCTGCACCCCCTGATACCAAACTACAGCCGGCACCCCCTGATACCAAACTACAGCCTGCACCACCTGATACCAAACTACAGCCGGCACCCCCTGATACCAAACTACAGCCTGCACCTCCTGATAGCAAACTACAGCCGGCACCCCCTGATACCAAACTACAGCCGGCACCCCCTGATACCAAACTACAGCCTGTACCCCCTGATACCAAACTACAGCCGGCACCCCCTGATACCAAACTACAGCCTGCACCCCCCGATACCAAACTACAGCCGGCACCCCCCGATACCAAACTACAGCCTGCACCCCCCGATACCAAACTACAGCCTGCACCCCCTGATACCAAACTACAGCCTGCACCCTCTGATACCAAACTACAGCCTGCACCCCCTGATACCCGGCATCACCTGATACCAAACTACAGCCTGCACCCCCCGATACCCGGCACCCCGATACCAAACTACAGCCTGCACCCCCTGATACCAAACTACAGCCTGCACCCCCCGATACCCGGCACCCCCTGATACCAAACTACAGCCTGCACCCCCTGATACCCGGCACCCCCTGATACCAAACTACAGCCTGCACCCCCCGATACCCGGCACCCCCTGATACCAAACTACAGCCTGCACCCCCTGATACCAAACTACAGCATGCACCCCCCGATACCCGGCACCCCCTGATACCAAACTACAGCCTGCACCCCCTGATACCAAACTACAGCCTGCACCCCCTGATATCAAACTACAGCCTGCATCCCCTGACACCAAACTACAGCCTGCATCCCCTGATACCAAACTACAGCCTGCACCCCCTGATACCAAACTACAGCCTGCACCCCCTGATACCAAACTACAGCCTGCACCCCCTGATACCAAACTACAGCCTGCACCCCCTGATACCAAACTACTGCCGGCACCCCCTGATACCAAACTACTGCCGGCACCCCATGATACCAAACTACTGCCTGCACCTCGATACCAAACTACAGCCTGCAACCCCTGATACCAAACTACAGCCGGCACCGCCTGATACCAAACTACAGCCTGCACCTCCTGATACCAAACTACAGCCTGGACCCCCTGATACCAAACTACAGCCGGCACCCCCTGATACCAAACTACAGCCTGCACCACCTGATACCAAACTACAGCCGGCACCCCCTGATACCAAACTACAGCCTGCACCTCCTGATAGCAAACTACAGCCTGCACCCCCTGATACCAAACTACAGCCGGCACCTCCTGATACCAAACTACAGCCTGTACCTCCTGATACCAAACTACAGCCTGCTCCGCCTGATACCAAACTACAGCCTGCACCCCCTGATACCAAACTACAGCCGGCACCTCCTGATACCAAACTACAGCCTGCACCTCCTGATACCAAACTACAGCCTGCACCCCCTGATACCAAACTACAGCCTGCACCCCCTGATACCAAACTACAGCCGGCACCCCCTGATACCAAACTACAGCCGGCACCCCATGATACCAAACTACAGCCTGCACCACCTGATACCAAACTACAGCCAGCACCTCCTGATACCAAACTACAGCCTGCACCCACTGATACCAAACTACAGCCGGCACCCCCTGATACCAAACTACAGCCGGCACCCCCTGATACCAAACTACAGCCTGCACCTCCTGATACCAAACTACAACCTGCACCCCCTGATACCAAACTACAGCCGGCACCCCCTGATACCAAACTACAGCCTGCACCCCCTGATACCAAACTACAGCCAGCACCTCCTGATACCAAACTACAGCCTGCACCCCCTGATACCAAACTACAGCCTGCACCCCCTGATACCAAACTACAGCCTGCACCCCCTGATACCAAACTACAGCCGGCACCCCCTGATACCAAACTACAGCCTGCACCCCCTGATACCAAACTACAGCCGGCACCCCCCGATACCAAACTACAGCCTACACCCCCCGATACCAAACTACAGCCGGCACCCCCCGATACCAAACTACAGCCTGCACCCCCCGATACCAAACTACAGCCTGCACCCCCTGATACCAAACTACAGCCTGCACCCCCTGATACCCGGCACCCCCTGATACCAAACTACAGCCTGCACCCCCCGATACCCGGCACCCCCTGATACCAAACTACAGCCTGCACCCCCTGATACCAAACTACAGCCTGCACCCCCTGATACCCGGCACCCCCTGATACCAAACTACAGCCTGCACCCCCCGATACCCGGCACCCCCTGATACCAAACTACAGCCTGCACCCCCTGATACCAAACTACAGCATGCACCCCCCGATACCCGGCACCCCCTGATACCAAACTACAGCCTGCACCCCCTGATACCAAACTACAGCCTGCACCCCCTGATACCAAACTACAGCCTGCACCCCCTGACACCAAACTACAGCCTGCACCCCCTGATACCAAACTACAGCCTGCACCCCCTGATACCAAACTACAGCCTGCACCCCCTGATACCAAACTACAGCCTGCACCCCCTGATAACAAACTACAGACTGCACCCCCTGATACCAAACTACAGCCTGCACCCCCTTATACCAAACTACTGCCGGCACCCCCTGATACCAAACTACTGCCTGCACCTCGATACCAAACTACAGCCTGCAACCCCTGATACCAAACTACAGCCGGCACCGCCTGATACCAAACTACAGCCTGCACCTCCTGATACCAAACTACAGCCGGCACCGCCTGATACCAAACTACAGCCTGCACCCCCTGATACCAAACTACAGCCGGCAGCCCCTGATACCAAACTACAGCATGCACCTCCTGATACCAAACTACAGCCAGCACCCTCTGATACCCGGCACCCCCTGATACCAAACTACAGCCTGCACCCCCTGATACCCGGCACCCCGATACCAAACTACAGCCTGCACCCCCCGATACCCGGCACCCCCTGATACCAATCTACAGCCTGCACCCCCTGATACCAAACTACAGCCTGCACCCCCTGATACCAAACTACTGCCGGCACCCCATGATACCAAACTACTGCCTGCACCTCGATACCAAACTACAGCCTGCACCCCGATACCAAACTACAGCCTGCAACCCCTGATACCAAACTACAGCCTGCACCTCCTGATACCAAACTACAGCCTGCACCCCGATACCAAACTACAGCCTGCAACCCCTGATACCAAACTACAGCCTGCACCTCCTGATACCAAACTACAGCCTGCACCTCCTGATACCAAACTACTGCCTGCACCTCCTGATACCAAACTACAGCCTGCACCTCCTGATACCAAACTACAGCCTGCACCTCCTGATACCAAACTACAGCCTGCACCCCCTGATACCAAACTACAGCCTGCACCCCCTGATACCAAACTACAGCCTGCACCTCCTGATACCAAACTACAGCCTGCACCTCCTGATACCAAACTACAGCCTGCACCCCCTGATACCAAACTACAGCCGGCACCCCCTGATACCAAACTACAGCCTGCACTTCCTGATACCAAACTACAGCCTGCACCTCCTGATACCAAACTACAGCTTGCACCCCCTGATACCAAACTACAGCCGGCACCCCCTGATACCAAACTACAGCCTGCACCTCCTGATACCAAACTACAGCCTGCACCGCCTGATACCAAACTACAGCCTGCACCCCCTGATACCAAACTACAGCCTGCACCCCCTGATACCAAACTACAGCCTGCACCTCCTGATACCAAACTACAGCCTGCACCCACTGATACCAAACTACAGCCGGCACCCCCTGATACCAAACTACAGCCTGCACTTCCTGATACCAAACTACAGCCGGCACCCCCTGATACCAAACTACAGCCGGCACCCCCTGATACCAAACTACAGCCGGCACCCCCTGATACCAAACTACAGCCTGCACCCCCCGATACCAAACTACAGCCTGCACCTCCTGATACCAAACTACAGCCTGCACCCCCTGATACCAAACTACAGCCTGCACCTCCTGATACCAAACTACAGCCTGCACCACCTGATACCAAACTACAGCCTGCACCTCCTGACACCAAACTACAGCCTGCACCCCCCGATACCAAACTACAGCCTGCACCTCCTGATACCAAACTACAGCCTGCACCACCTGATAACAAACTACAGCCTGCACCTCCTGATACCAAACTACAGCCGGCACCCTCTGATACCAAACTACAGCCGGCACCCCCTGATACCAAACTACAGCCTGCACCCCCTGATACCAAACTACAGCCTGCACCCCCTGATACCAAACTACAGCCTGCACCCCCTGATACCAAACTACAGCCTGCACCTCCTGACACCAAACTACAGCCTGCACCACCTGATAACAAACTACAGCCTGCACCCCCTGATACCAAACTACAGCCAGCACCTCCTGACACCAAACTACAGCCTGCACCTCCTGATACCAAACTACAGCCTGCACCACCTGATAACAAACTACAGCCTGCACCCCCTGATACCAAACTACAGCCTGCACCTCCTGATAACAAACTACAGCCTGCACCCCCTGATACCAAACTACAGCCAGCACCTCCTGACACCAAACTACAGCCTGCACCACCTGATAAACTACAGCCGGCACCCCCTGATACCAAACTACAGCCTGCACCACCTGATAACAAACTACAGCCTGCACCCCCTGATACCAAACTACAGCCAGCACCTCCTGACACCAAACTACAGCCTGCACCACCTGATAACAAACTACAGCCTGCACCCCCTGATACCAAACTACAGCCTGCACCTCCTGATACCAAACTACAGCCTGCACCCCCTGATACCAAACTACAGACTGCACCTCCTGATACCAAACTACAGCCTGCACCTCCTGACACCAAACTACAGCCTGCACCTCCTGATACCAAACTACAGCCTGCACCACCTGATAACAAACTACAGCCTGCACCTCCTGATACCAAACTACAGCCGGCACCCCGTGATACCAAACTACAGCCGGCACCCCCTGATACCAAACTACAGCCTGCACCTCCTGATACCAAACTACAGCCGGCACCCCCTGATAACAAACTACAGCCTGCACCTCCTGATACCAAACTACAGCCTGCACCTCCTGACACCAAACTACAGCCTGCACCTCCTGACACCAAACTACAGCCTGCACCCCCTGATACCAAACTACAGCCTGCACCTCCTGATACCAAACTACAGCCTGCACCCCCTGATACCAAACTACAGCCTGCACCTCCTGACACCAAACTACAGCCTGCACCTCCTGATACCAAACTACAGCCTGCACCTCCTGACACCAAACTACAGCCTGCACCTCCTGATACCAAACTACAGCCTGCACCACCTGATAACAAACTACAGCCTGCACCTCCTGATACCAAACTACAGCCGGCACCCCGTGATACCAAACTACAGCCGGCACCCCCTGATACCAAACTACAGCCTGCACCTCCTGATACCAAACTACAGCCGGCACCCCCTGATAACAAACTACAGCCTGCACCTCCTGATACCAAACTACAGCCTGCACCTCCTGATACCAAACTACAGCCTGCACCACCTGATAACAAACTACAGCCTGCACCCCCTGATACCAAACTACAGCCGGCACCCCCTGATACCAAACTACAGCCGGCACCCCCTGATACCAAACTACAGCCTGCACCTCCTGATACCAAACTACAGCCGGCACCCCCTGATACCAAACTACAGCCTGCACCACCTGATACCAAACTACAGCTGGCACCCCCTGATAACAAACTACAGCCTGCACCTCCTGATACCAAACTACAGCCTGCACCTCCTGACACCAAACTACAGCCTGCACCTCCTGATACCAAACTACAGCCTGCACCACCTGATAACAAACTACAGCCTGCACCTCCTGATACCAAACTACAGCCGGCACCCCGTGATACCAAACTACAGCCGGCACCCCCTGATACCAAACTACAGCCTGCACCTCCTGATACCAAACTACAGCCGGCACCCCCTGATAACAAACTACAGCCTGCACCTCCTGATAACAAACTACAGCCTGCACCTCCTGACACCAAACTACAGCCTGCACCTCCTGACACCAAACTACATCCTGCACCACCTGATAACAAACTACAGCCTGCACCCCCTGATACCAAACTACAGCCTGCACCCCCTGATACCAAACTACAGCCGGCACCCCCTGATACCAAACTACAGCCTGCACCTCCTGATACCAAACTACAGCCGGCACCCCCTGATACCAAACTACAGCCTGCACCACCTGATACCAAACTACAGCCGGCACCCCCTGATAAACTACAGCCGGCACCCCCTGATACCAAACTACAGCCTGCACCTCCTGATACCAAACTACAGCCTGCACCCCCTGATAACAAACTACAGCCTGCACCCCCTGATAACAAACTACAACCTGCACCTCCTGATACCAAACTACAGCCTGCACCTCCTGACACCAAACTACAGCCTGCACCTCCTGATACCAAACTACAGCCTGCACCACCTGATAACAAACTACAGCCTGCACCCCCTGATACCAAACTACAGCCGGCACCCCCTGATACCAAACTACAGCCTGCACCCCCTGATACCAAACTACAGCCTGCACCCCCTGATACCAAACTACAGCCTGCACCCCCTGATACCCGGCATCACCTGATACCAAACTACAGCCTGCACCCCCCGATACCCGGCACCCCGATACCAAACTACAGCCTGCACCCCCTGATACCAAACTACAGCCTGCACCCCCAGATACCCGGCACCCCCTGATACCAAACTACAGCCTGCCCCCCCTGATACCCGGCACCCCCTGATACCAAACTACAGCCTGCACCCCCCGATACCCGGCACCCCCTGATACCAAACTACAGCCTGCACCCCGATACCAAACTACAGCATGCACCCCCCGATACCCGGCACCCCCTGATACCAAACTACAGCCTGCACCCCCTGATACCAAACTACAGCCTGCACCCCCTGATATCAAACTACAGCCTGCATCCCCTGACACCAAACTACAGCCTGCATCCCCTGATACCAAACTACAGCCTGCACCCACTGATACCAAACTACAGCCTGCACCCCCTGATACCAAACTACAGCCTGCACCCCCTGATACCAAACTACAGCCTGCACCCCCTGATACCAAACTACTGCCGGCACCCCCTGATACCAAACTACTGCCGGCACCCCCTGATATCAAACTACTGCCTGCACCTCGATACCAAACTACAGCCTGCAACCCCTGATACCAAACTACAGCCGGCACCGCCTGATACCAAACTACAGCCTGCACCTCCTGATACCAAACTACAGCCTGCACCCCCTGATACCAAACTACAGCCGGCACCCCCTGATACCAAACTACAGCCTGCACCACCTGATAACAAACTACAGCCGGCACCCCCTGATACCAAACTACAGCCTGCACCTCCTGATAGCAAACTACAGCCTGCACCCCCTGATACCAAACTACAGCCGGCACCTCCTGATACCAAACTACAGCCTGCACCTCCTGATACCAAACTACAGCCTGCTCCGCCTGATACCAAACTACAGCCTGCACCCCCTGATACCAAACTACAGCCGGCACCTCCTGATACCAAACTACAGCCGGCACCTCCTGATACCAAACTACAGCCTGCACCCCCTGATACCAAACTACAGCCTGCACCCCCTGATACCAAACTACAGCCGGCACCCCCTGATACCAAACTACAGCCGGCACCCCCTGATACCAAACTACAGCCGGCACCCCATGATACCAAACTACAGCCGGCACCCCATGATACCAAACTACAGCCAGCACCTCCTGATACCAAACTACAGCCTGCACCCCCTGATACCAAACTACAGCCGGCACCCCCTGATACCAAACTACAGCCGGCACCCCCTGATACCAAACTACAGCCTGCACCTCCTGATACCAAACTACAGCCTGCACCCCCTGATACCAAACTACAGCCTGCACCCCCTGATAGCAAACTACAGCCAGCACCTCCTGATACCAAACTACAGCCTGCACCCCCTGATACCAAACTACAGCCTGCACCCCCTGATACCAAACTACAGCCGGCACCCCCTGATACCAAACTACAGCCGCCACCCCCTGATACCAAACTACAGCCTGCACCCCCCGATACCAAACTACAGCCGGCACCCCCCGATACCAAACTAGAGCCTACACCCCACGATACCAAACTACAGCCGGCACCCCCCGATACCAAACTACAGCCTGCACCCCCCAATACCAAACTACAGCCTGCACCCCCTGATACCAAACTACAGCCTGCACCCCCTGATACCCGGCACCCCCTGATACCAAACTACAGCCTGCACCCCCCGATACCCGGCACCCCCTGATACCAAACTACAGCCTGCACCCCCTGATACCAAACTACAGCCTGCACCCCCTGATACCAAACTACAGCCTGCACCCCCCGATACCCGGCACCCCCTGATACCAAACTACAGCCTGCACCCCCTGATACCCGGCACCCCCTGATACCAAACTACAGCCTGCACCCCCCGATACCCGGCACCCCCTGAAACCAAACTACAGCCTGCACCCCCTGATACCAAACTACAGCATGCACCCCCCGATACCCGGCACCCCCTGATACCAAACTACAGCCTGCACCCCCTGATACCAAACTACAGCCTGCACCCCCTGATATCAAACTACAGCCTGCACCCCCTGACACCAAACTACAGCCTGCACCCCCTGATACCAAACTACAGCCTGCACCCCCTGATACCAAACTACAGCCTGCACCCCCTGATACCAAACTACTGCCGGCACCCCCTGATACCAAACTACTGCCTGCACCTCGATACCAAACTACAGCCTGCAACCCCTGATACCAAACTACAGCCGGCACCGCCTGATACCAAACTACAGCCTGTACCTCCTGATACCAAACTACAGCCGGCACCGCCTGATACCAAACTACAGCCTGCACCCCCTGATACCAAACTACAGCCGGCACCCCCTGATACCAAACTACAGCCGGCACCCCCTGATACCAAACTACAGCCAGCACCCTCTGATACCCGGCACCCCCTGATACCAAACTACAGCCTGCACCCCCTGATACCCGGCACCCCGATACCAAACTACAGCCTGCACCCCCCGATACCCGGCACCCCCTGATACCAATCTACAGCCTGCACCCCCTGATACCAAACTACAGCCTGCACCCCCGATACCAAACTACTGCCGGCACCCCATGATACCAAACTACTGCCTGCACCTCGATACCAAACTACAGCCTGCACCCCGATACCAAACTACAGCCTGCAACCCCAGATACCAAACTACAGCCTGCACCTCTTGATACCAAACTACAGCCTGCACCTCCTGATACCAAACTACTGCCTGCACCTCCTGATACCAAACTACAGCCTGCACCTCCTGATACCAAACTACAGCCTGCACCTCCTGATACCAAACTACAGCCTGCACCCCCTGATACCAAACTACTGCCTGCACCTCCTGATACCAAATTACAGCCTGCACCTCCTGATACCAAACTACAGCCTGCACCTCCTGATACCAAACTACAGCCTGCACCTCCTGATACCAAACTACAGCCTGCACCCCCTGATACCAAACTACAGCCGGCACCCCCTGATACCAAACTACAGCCTGCACCACCTGATACCAAACTACAGCCGGCACCCCCTGATACCAAACTACAGCCTGCACCTCCTGATACCAAACTACAGCCTGCACCTCCTGATACCAAACTACAGCCTGCACCCCCTGATACCAAACTACAGCCGGCACCTCCTGATACCAAACTACAGCCTGTACCTCCTGATACCAAACTACAGCCTGCTCCGCCTGATACCAAACTACAGCCTGCACCCCCTGATATCAAACTACAGCCGGCACCTCCTGATACCAAACTACAGCCTGCACCTCCTGATACCAAACTACAGCCTGCACCCCCTGATACCAAACTACAGCCTGCACCCCCTGATACCAAACTACAGCCGGCACCCCCTGATACCAAACTACAGCCTGCACCTCCTGATACCTAACTACAGCCTGCACCCCCTGATACCAAACTACAGCCTGCACCCCCTGATACCAAACTACAGCCTGCACCCCCTGATACCAAACTACAGCCTGCACCTCCTGATACCAAACTACAGCAGGCACCCCCTGATACCAAACTACAGCCGGCACCTCCTGATACCAAACTACAGCCGGCAACCCCTGATACCAAACTACAGCCTGCACCTCCTGATACCAAACTACAGCCTGCACTTCCTGATACCAAACTACAGCCTGCACCTCCTGATACCAAACTACAGCCTGCACCCCCTGAAACCAAACTACAGCCTGCACCCCCTGATACCAAACTACAGCCTGCACCTCCTGATACCAAACTACAGCCTGCACCCCCTGATACCAAACTACAACCTGCACTTCCTGATACCAAACTCCAGCCTGCACCTCCTGATACCAAACTACAGCCTGCACCTCCTGATACCAAACTACAGCCTGCACCCCCTGATACCAAACTACAGCCTGCACCCCCTGATACCAAACTACAGCCTGCACCCCCTGATACCAAACTACAGCCTGCACCCCCTGATACCAAACTACAGCCTGCACCTCCTGATACCAAACTACAGCCTGCACCCCCTGATACCAAACTACAGCCTGCACCCCCTGATACCAAACTACAGCCGGCACCCCCTGATACCAAACTACAGCCTGCACCCCCTGATACCAAACTACAGCCTGCACCTCCTGATACCAAACTACAGCCTGCACCGCCTGATACCAAACTACAGCCTGCACCCCCTGATACCAAACTACAGCCGGCACCCCCTGATACCAAACTACAGCCTGCACTTCCTGATACCAAACTACAGCCTGCACCTCCTGATACCAAACTACAGCCTGCACCTCCTGATACCAAACTACAGCCGGCACCCCCTGATACCAAACTACAGCCTGCACCCCCTGATACCAAACTACAGCCGGCACCCCCTGATACCAAACTACAGCCTGCACCTCCTGATACCAAACTACAGCCTGCACCGCCTGATACCAAACTACAGCCTGCACCCCCTGATACCAAACTACAGCCTGCACCCCCTGATACCAAACTACAGCCTGCACCTCCTGATACCAAACTACAGCCTGCACCGCCTGATACCAAACTACAGCCTGCACCCACTGATACCAAACTACAGCCGGCACCCCCTGATACCAAACTACAGCCTGCACTTCCTGATACCAAACTACAGCCAGCACCCCCTGATACCAAACTACAGCCTGCACCCCCTGATACCAAACTATAGCCGGCACCTCCAGATACCAAACTACAGCCTGCACCCCCCGATACCAAACTACAGCCTGCACCTCCTGATACCAAACTACAGCCGGCACCTCCTGATACCAAACTACAGCCGGCACCCCCTGATACCAAACTACAGCCGGCACCCCCTGATACCAAACTACAGCCGGCACCCCCTGAGACCAAACTACAGCCTGCACCCCCCGATACCAAACTACAGCCTGCACCTCCTAATACCAAACTACAGCCTGCACCCCCGATACCAAACTACAGCCTGCACCCCCCGATACCAAACTACAGCCTGTACTTCCTGATACCAAACTACAGCCTGCACCCCCGATACCAAACTACAGCCTGCACCCCCTGATACCAAACTACAGCCTGCACCCCCTGATACCAAACTACAGCCTGCACCGCCTGATACCAAACTACAGCCTGCACCCCCTGATACCAAACTACAGCCTGCACCCCCTGATACCAAACTACAGCCTGCACCTCCTGATACCAAACTACAGCCTGCACCCACTGATACCAAACTACAGCCGGCACCCCCTGATACCAAACTACAGCCTGCACTTCCTGATACCAAACTACAGCCGGCACCCCCTGATACCAAACTACAGCCGGCACCCCCTGATACCAAACTACAGCCGGCACCCCCCGATACCAAACTACAGCCTGCACCCCCCGATACCAAACTACAGCCTGCACCTCCTGATACCAAACTACAGCCTGCACCCCCTGATACCAAACTACAGCCTGCACCTCCTGATACCAAACTACAGCCTGCACCACCTGATAACAAACTACAGCCTGCACCTCCTGACACCAAACTACAGCCTGCACCCCCCGATACCAAACTACAGCCTGCACCTCCTGATACCAAACTACAGCCTGCACCACCTGATAACAAACTACAGCCTGCACCCCCTGATACCAAACTACAGCCTGCACCTCCTGATAACAAACTACAGCCTGCACCCCCTGATACCAAACTACAGCCAGCACCTCCTGACACCAAACTACAGCCTGCACCACCTGATAAACTACAGCCGGCACCCCCTGATACCAAACTACAGCCTGCACCACCTGATAACAAACTACAGCCTGCACCCCCTGATACCAAACTACAGCCAGCACCTCCTGACACCAAACTACAGCCTGCACCACCTGATAACAAACTACAGCCTGCACCCCCTGATACCAAACTACAGCCTGCACCTCCTGATACCAAACTACAGCCTGCACCACCTGATAACAAACTACAGCCTGCACCCCCTGATACCAAACTACAGCCAGCACCTCCTGACACCAAACTACAGCCTGCACCTCCTGACACCAAACTACAGCCTGCACCACCTGATAACAAACTACAGCCTGCAGCCCCTGATACCAAACTACAGCCAGCACCTCCTGACACCAAACTACAGCCTGCACCTCCTGATACCAAACTACAGCCTGTACCACCTGATAACAAACTACAGCCTGCACCCCCTGATACCAAACTACAGCCTGCACCTCCTGATACCAAACTACAGCCTGCACCACCTGATAACAAACTACAGCCTGCACCCCCTGATACCAAACTACAGCCTGCACCTCCTGACACCAAACAACAGTCTGCACCTCCTGATACCAAACTACAGCCTGCACCTCCTGACACCAAACTACAGCCTGCACCTCCTGATACCAAACTACAGCCTGCACCACCTGATAACAAACTACAGCCTGCACCTCCTGATACCAAACTACAGCCGGCACCCCGTGATACCAAACTACAGCCGGCACCCCCTGATACCAAACTACAGCCTGCACCTCCTGATACCAAACTACAGCCGGCACCCCCTGATAACAAACTACAGCCTGCACCTCCTGATACCAAACTACAGCCTGCACCTCCTGACACCAAACTACAGCCTGCACCTCCTGATAACAAACTACAGCCTGCACCCCCTGATACCAAACTACAGCCTGCACCTCCTGATACCAAACTACAGCCTGCACCCCCTGATACCAAACTACAGCCTGCACCTCCTGACACCAAACTACAGCCTGCACCTCCTGACACCAAACTACAGCCTGCACCTCCTGATACCAAACTACAGCCTGCACCACCTGATAACAAACTACAGCCTGCACCTCCTGATACCAAACTACAGCCGGCACCCCGTGATACCAAACTACAGCCGGCACCCCCTGATACCAAACTACAGCCTGCACCTCCTGATACCAAACTACAGCCGGCACCCCCTGATAACAAACTACAGCCTGCACCTCCTGATACCAAACTACAGCCTGCACCTCCTGATACCAAACTACAGCCTGCACCACCTGATAACAAACTACAGCCTGCACCCCCTGATACCAAACTACAGCCTGCACCCCCTGATACCAAACTACAGCCGGCACCCCCTGATACCAAACTACAGCCTGCACCTCCTGATACCAAACTACAGCCGGCACCCCCTGATACCAAACTACAGCCTGCACCACCTGATACCAAACAACAGCTGGCACCCCCTGATAACAAACTACAGCCTGCCCCTCCTGATACCAAACTACAGCCTGCACCTCCTGACACCAAACTACAGCCTGCACCTCCTGATACCAAACTACAGCCTGCACCACCTGATAACAAACTACAGCCTGCACCTCCTGATACCAAACTACAGCCGGCACCCCGTGATAACAAACTACAGCCGGCACCCCCTGATACCAAACTACAGCCTGCACCTCCTGATACCAAACTACAGCCGGCACCCCCTGATACCAAACTACAGCCTGCACCACCTGATACCAAACTACAGCCGGCACCCCCTGATAAACTACAGCCGGCACCCCCTGATACCAAACTACAGCCTGCACCTCCTGATACCAAACTACAGCCTGCACCCCCTGATAACAAACTACAGCCTGCACCCCCTGATAACAAACTACAGCCTGCACCTCCTGATACCAAACTACAGCCTGCACCTCCTGACACCAAACTACAGCCTGCACCTCCTGATACCAAACTACAGCCTGCACCACCTGATAACAAACTACAGCCTGCACCCCCTGATACCAAACTACAGCCGGCACCCCCTGATACCAAACTACAGCCTGCACCCCCTGATACCAAACTACAGCCTGCACCCCCTGATACCAAACTACAGCCTGCACCCCCTGATACCAAACTACAGCCTGCACCCCCTGATACCCGGCATCACCTGATACCAAACTACAGCCTGCACCCCCCGATACCCGGCACCCCGATACCAAACTACAGCCTGCACCCCCTGATACCAAACTACAGCCTGCACCCCCAGATACCCGGCACCCCCTGATACCAAACTACAGCCTGCCCCCCCTGATACCCGGCACCCCCTGATACCAAACTACAGCCTGCACCCCCCGATACCCGGCACCCCCTGATACCAAACTACAGCCTGCACCCCGATACCAAACTACAGCATGCACCCCCCGATACCCGGCACCCCCTGATACCAAACTACAGCCTGCACCCCCTGATACCAAACTACAGCCTGCACCCCCTGATATCAAACTACAGCCTGCATCCCCTGACACCAAACTACAGCCTGCATCCCCTGATACCAAACTACAGCCTGCACCCACTGATACCAAATTACAGCCTGCACCCCCTGATACCAAACTACAGCCTGCACCCCCTGATACCAAACTACAGCCTGCACCCCCTGATACCAAACTACTGCCGGCACCCCCTGATACCAAACTACTGCCTGCACCTCGATACCAAACTACAGCCTGCAACCCCTGATACCAAACTACAGCCTGCAACCCCTGATACCAAACTACAGCCGGCACCGCCTGATACCAAACTACAGCCTGCACCTCCTGATACCAAACTACAGCCTGCACCCCCTGATACCAAACTACAGCCGGCACCCCCTGATACCAAACTACAGCCTGCACCACCTGATAACAAACTACAGCCGGCACCCCCTGATACCAAACTACAGCCTGCACCTCCTGATAGCAAACTACAGCCTGCACCCCCTGATACCAAACTACAGCCGGCACCTCCTGATACCAAACTACAGCCTGCACCTCCTGATACCAAATTACAGCCTGCTCCGCCTGATACCAAACTACAGCCTGCACCCCCTGATACCAAACTACAGCCGGCACCTCCTGATACCAAACTACAGCCTGCACCTCCTGATACCAAACTACAGCCTGCACCCCCTGATACCAAACTACAGCCTGCACCCCCTGATACCAAACTACAGCCGGCACCCCCTGATACCAAACTACAGCCGGCACCCCCTGATACCAAACTACAGCCGGCACCCCATGATACCAAACTACAGCCTGCACCACCTGATACCAAACTACAGCCAGCACCTCCTGATACCAAACTACAGCCTGCACCCCCTGATACCAAACTACAGCCGGCACCCCCTGATACCAAACTACAGCCGGCACCCCCTGATACCAAACTACAGCCTGCACCTCCTGATACCAAACTACAGCCTGCACCCCCTGATACCAAACTACAGCCTGCACCCCCTGATAGCAAACTACAGCCAGCACCTCCTGATACCAAACTACAGCCTGCACCCCCTGATACCAAACTACAGCCTGCACCCCCTGATACCAAACTACAGCCGGCACCCCCTGATACCAAACTACAGCCGCCACCCCCTGATACCAAACTACAGCCTGCACCCCCCGATACCAAACTACAGCCGGCACCCCCCGATACCAAACTACAGCCTACACCCCACGATACCAAACTACAGCCGGCACCCCCCGATACCAAACTACAGCCTGCACCCCCCAATACCAAACTACAGCCTGCAACCCCTGATACCAAACTACAGCCTGCACCCCCTGATACCCGGCACCCCCTGATACCAAACTACAGCCTGCACCCCCCGATACCCGGCACCCCCTGATACCAAACTACAGCCTGCACCCCCTGATACCAAACTACAGCCTGCACCCCCTGATACCAAACTACAGCCTGCACCCCCCGATACCCGGCACCCCCTGATACCAAACTACAGCCTGCACCCCCTGATACCCGGCACCCCCTGATACCAAACTACAGCCTGCACCCCCCGATACCCGGCACCCCCTGAAACCAAACTACAGCCTGCACCCCCTGATACCAAACTACAGCATGCACCCCCCGATACCCGGCACCCCCTGATACCAAACTACAGCCTGCACCCCCTGATACCAAACTACAGCCTGCACCCCCTGATATCAAACTACAGCCTGCACCCCCTGACACCAAACTACAGCCTGCACCCCCTGATACCAAACTACAGCCTGCACCCCCTGATACCAAACTACAGCCTGCACCCCCTGATACCAAACTACTGCCGGCACCCCCTGATACCAAACTACTGCCTGCACCTCGATACCAAACTACAGCCTGCAACCCCTGATACCAAACTACAGCCGGCACCGCCTGATACCAAACTATAGCCTGTACCTCCTGATACCAAACTACAGCCGGCACCGCCTGATACCAAACTACAGCCTGCACCCCCTGATACCAAACTACAGCCGGCACCCCCTGATACCAAACTACAGCCGGCACCCCCTGATACCAAACTACAGCCAGCACCCTCTGATACCCGGCACCCCCTGATACCAAACTACAGCCTGCACCCCCTGATACCCGGCACCCCGATACCAAACTACAGCCTGCACCCCCCGATACCCGGCACCCCCTGATACCAATCTACAGCCTGCACCCCCTGATACCAAACTACAGCCTGCACCCCCGATACCAAACTACTGCCGGCACCCCATGATACCAAACTACAGCCTGCACCCCGATACCAAACTACAGCCTGCAACCCCAGATACCAAACTACAGCCTGCACCTCCTGATACCAAACTACAGCCTGCACCTCCTGATACCAAACTACTGCCTGCACCTCCTGATACCAAACTACAGCCTGCACCTCCTGATACCAAACTACAGCCTGCACCTCCTGATACCAAACTACAGCCTGCACCCCCTGATACCAAACTACTGCCTGCACCTCCTGATACCAAATTACAGCCTGAACCTCCTGATACCAAACTACAGCCTGCACCTCCTGATACCAAACTACAGCCTGCACCTCCTGATACCAAACTACAGCCTGCACCCCCTGATACCAAACTACAGCCGGCACCCCCTGATACCAAACTACAGCCTGCACCACCTGATACCAAACTACAGCCGGCACCCCCTGATACCAAACTACAGCCTGCACCTCCTGATACCAAACTACAGCCTGCACCTCCTGATACCAAACTACAGCCTGCACCCCCTGATACCAAACTACAGCCGGCACCTCCTGATACCAAACTACAGCCTGTACCTCCTGATACCAAACTACAGCCTGCTCCGCCTGATACCAAACTACAGCCTGCACCCCCTGATATCAAACTACAGCCGGCACCTCCTGATACCAAACTACAGCCTGCACCTCCTGATACCAAACTACAGCCTGCACCCCCTGATACCAAACTACAGCCTGCACCCCCTGATACCAAACTACAGCCGGCACCCCCTGATACCAAACTACAGCCTGCACCTCCTGATACCTAACTACAGCCTGCACCCCCTGATACCAAACTACAGCCTGCACCCCCTGATACCAAACTACAGCCTGCACCCCCTGATACCAAACTACAGCCTGCACCTCCTGATACCAAACTACAGCAGGCACCCCCTGATACCAAACTACAGCCGGCACCTCCTGATACCAAACTACAG
Source organism: Dendrobates tinctorius (assembly GCF_039654945.1). Taxonomy (NCBI): domain Eukaryota; kingdom Metazoa; phylum Chordata; class Amphibia; order Anura; family Dendrobatidae; genus Dendrobates; species Dendrobates tinctorius. Next base: position 4,660,386 of record NW_027362033.1, on the reverse strand, counting down.
CCGGCAACCCCTGATACCAAACTACAGCCTGCACCTCCTGATACCAAACTACAGCCTGCACTTCCTGATACCAAACTACAGCCTGCACCTCCTGATACCAAACTACAGCCTGCACCCCCTGAAACCAAACTACAGCCTGCACCCCCTGATACCAAACTACAGCCTGCACCTCCTGATACCAAACTACAGCCTGCACCCCCTGATACCAAACTACAACCTGCACTTCCTGATACCAAACTCCAGCCTGCACCTCCTGATACCAAACTACAGCCTGCACCTCCTGATACCAAACTACAGCCTGCACCCCCTGATACCAAACTACAGCCTGCACCCCCTGATACCAAACTACAGCCTGCACCCCCTGATACCAAACTACAGCCTGCACCCCCTGATACCAAACTACAGCCTGCACCTCCTGATACCAAACTACAGCCTGCACCCCCTGATACCAAACTACAGCCTGCACCCCCTGATACCAAACTACAGCCGGCACCCCCTGATACCAAACTACAGCCTGCACCCCCTGATACCAAATTACAGCCGGCACCCCCTGATACCAAACTACAGCCTGCACCTCCTGATACCAAACTACAGCCTGCACCGCCTGATACCAAACTACAGCCTGCACCCCCTGATACCAAACTACAGCCTGCACCCCCTGATACCAAACTACAGCCTGCACCTCCTGATACCAAACTACAGCCTGCACCGCCTGATACCAAACTACAGCCTGCACCCCCTGATACCAAACTACAGCCGGCACCCCCTGATACCAAACTACAGCCTGCACCTCCTGATACCAAACTACAGCCTGCACCGCCTGATACCAAACTACAGCCTGCACCCCCTGATACCAAACTACAGCCTGCACCCCCTGATACCAAACTACAGCCTGCACCTCCTGATACCAAACTACAGCCTGCACCGCCTGATACCAAACTACAGCCTGCACCCACTGATACCAAACTACAGCCGGCACCCCCTGATACCAAACTACAGCCTGCACTTCCTGATACCAAACTACAGCCGGCACCCCCTGATACCAAACTACAGCCTGCACCCCCTGATACCAAACTATAGCCGGCACCTCCAGATACCAAACTACAGCCTGCACCCCCCGATACCAAACTACAGCCTGCACCTCCTGATACCAAACTACAGCCGGCACCTCCTGATACCAAACTACAGCCGGCACCCCCTGATACCAAACTACAGCCGGCACCCCCTGATACCAAACTACAGCCGGCACCCCCTGAGACCAAACTACAGCCTGCACCCCCCGATACCAAACTACAGCCTGCACCTCCTAATACCAAACTACAGCCTGCACCCCCGATACCAAACTACAGCCTGCACCCCCCGATACCAAACTACAGCCTGTACTTCCTGATACCAAACTACAGCCTGCACCCCCGATACCAAACTACAGCCTGCACCCCCTGATACCAAACTACAGCCTGCACCCCCTGATACCAAACTACAGCCTGCACCCCCTGATACCAAACTACAGCCTGCACCCCCTGATACCAAACTACAGCCTGCACCCCCTGATACCAAACTACAGCCGGCACCTCCTGATACCAAACTACAGCCTGCACCCCCTGATACCAAACTACAGCCGGCACCCCCTGATACCAAACTACAGCCTGCACTTCCTGATACCAAACTACAGCCGGCACCCCCTGATACCAAACTACAGCCTGCACCCCCTGATACCAAACTACAGCCGGCACCTCCTGATACCAAACTACAGCCTGCACCCCCTGATACCAAACTACAGCCGGCACCCCCTGATACCAAACTACAGCCTGCACCCCCTGATACCAAACTACAGCCGGCACCCCCTGATACCAAACTACAGCCTGCACCCCATGATACCAAACTACAGCCGGCACCCCCTGATACCAAACTACAGCCAGCACCCTCTGATACCCGGCACCCCCTCATACCAAACTACAGCCTGCACCCCCTGATACCCGGCACCCCGATACCAAACTACAGCCTGCATCCCCCGATACCCGGCACCCCCTGATACCAAACTACAGCCTGCACCCCCTGATACCAAACTACAGCCTGCACCCCCTGATACCAAACTACTGCCAGCACCCCATGATACCAAACTACTGCCTGCACCTCGATACCAAACTACAGCCTGCACCCCGATACCAAACTACAGCCTGCAACCCCTGATACCAAACTACAGCCTGCATCTCCTGATACCAAACTACAGCCTGCACCTCCTGATACCAAACTACTGCCTGCACCTCCTGATACCAAACTACAGCCTGCACCTCCTGATACCAAACTACAGCCTGCACCTCCTGATACCAAACTACAGCCTGCACCCCCTGATACCAAACCACAGCCTGCACCCCCTAATACCAAACTACAGCCGGCACCCCCTGATACCAAACTACAGCCTGCACCACCTGATACCAAACTACAGCCGGCACCCCCTGATACCAAACTACAGCCTGCACCTCCTGATAGCAAACTACAGCCTGCACCCCCTGATACCAAACTACAGCCGGCACCCCCTGATACCAAACTACAGCCTGTACCTCCTGATACCAAACTACAGCCTGCACCCCCTGATACCAAACTACAGCCGGCACCCCCCGATACCAAACTACAGCCGGCACCCCCCGATACCAAACTACAGCCTGCACCCCCCAATACCAAACTACAGCCTGCACCCCCTGATACCAAACTACAGCCTGCATCCTCTGATACCAAACTACAGCCTGCACCCCCTGATACCCGGCATCACCTGATACCAAACTACAGCCTGCACCCCCCGATACCCGGCACCCCCTGATACCAAACTACAGCCTGCACCCCCTGATACCAAACTACAGCCTGCACCCCCCGATACCCGGCACCCCCTGATACCAAACTACAGCCTGCACCCCCTGATACCCGGCACCCCCTGATACCAAACTACAGCCTGCACCCCCCGATACCCGGCACCCCCTGATACCAAACTACAGCCTGCACCCCCTGATACCAAACTACAGCATGCACCCCCCGATACCCGGCACCCCCTGATACCAAACTACAGCCTGCACCCCCTGATACCAAACTACAGCCTGCACCCCCTGATATCAAACTACAGCCTGCATCCCCTGACACCAAACTACAGCCTGCATTCCCTGATACCAAACTACAGCCTGCACCCCCTGATACCAAACTACAGCCTGCACCCCCTGATACCAAACTACTGCCGGCACACCCTGATACCAAACTACTGCCGGCACCCCCTGATACCAAACTACTGCCTGCACCTCGATACCAAACTACAGCCTGCAACCCCTGATACCAGACTACAGCCGGCACCGCCTGATACCAAACTACAGCCTGCACCTCCTGATACCAAACTACAGCCTGGACCCCCTGATACCAAACTACAGCCGGCACCCCCTGATACCAAACTACAGCCTGCACCACCTGATACCAAACTACAGCCTGCACCCCCTGATACCAAACTACAGCCGGCACCTCCTGATACCAAACTACAGCCTGTACCTCCTGATACCAAACTACAGCCTGCTCCGCCTGATACCAAACTACAGCCTGCACCCCCTGATACCAAACTACAGCCGGCACCTCCTGATACCAAACTACAGCCTGCACCTCCTGATACCAAACTACAGCCTGCACCCCCTGATACCAAACTACAGCCTGCACCCCCTGATACCAAACTACAGCCGGCACCCCCTGATACCAAACTACAGCCGGCACCCCATGATACCAAACTACAGCCTGCACCACCTGATACCAAACTACAGCCAGCACCTCCTGATACCAAACTACAGCCTGCACCCCCTGATACCAAACTACAGCCTGCACCCCCTGATACCAAACTACAGCCTGCACCCCCTGATACCAAACTACAGCCGGCACCCCCTGATACCAAACTACAGCCTGCACCTCCTGATACCAAACTACAGCCTGCACCCCCTGATACCAAACTACAGCCGGCACCCCCTGATACCAAACTACAGCCTGCACCCCCTGATACCAAACTACAGCCAGCACCTCCTGATACCAAACTACAGCCTGCACCCCCTGATACCAAACTACAGCCTGCACCCCCTGATACCAAACTACAGCCGGCACCCCCCGATACCAAACTACAGCCTGCACCCCCCGATACCAAACTACAGCCTACACCCCCCGATACCAAACTACAGCCTACACCCCCCGATACCAAACTACAGCCGGCACCCCCCGATACCAAACTACAGCCTGCACCCCCCAACACCAAACTACAGCCTGCACCCCCTGATACCAAACTACAGCCTGCACCCCCTGATACCAAACTACAGCCTGCACCCCCTGATACCCGGCACCCCCTGATACCAAACTACAGCCTGCACCCCCCGATACCCGGCACCCCCTGATACCAAACTACAGCCTGCACCCCCTGATACCAAACTACAGCCTGCACCCCCTGATACCCGGCACCCCCTGATACCAAACTACAGCCTGCACCCCCCGATACCCGGCACCCCCTGATACCAAACTACAGCCTGCACCCCCTGATACCAAACTACAGCATGCACCCCCCGATACCCGGCACCCCCTGATACCAAACTACAGCCTGCACCCCCTGATACCAAACTACAGCCTGCACCCCCTGATATCAAACTACAGCCTGCACCCCCTGACACCAAACTACAGCCTGCACCCCCTGATACCAAACTACAGCCTGCACCCCCTGATACCAAACTACAGCCTGCACCCCCTGATACCAAACTACAGCCTGCACCCCCTGATACCAAACTACAGCCTGCACCCCCTGATAACAAACTACAGCCTGCACCCCCTGATACCAAACTACAGCCTGCACCCCCTGATACCAAACTACTGCCGGCACCCCCTGATACCAAACTACTGCCTGCACCTCGATACCAAACTACAGCCTGCAACCCCTGATACCAAACTACAGCCGGCACCGCCTGATACCAAACTACAGCCTGCACCTCCTGATACCAAACTACAGCCGGCACCGCCTGATACCAAACTACAGCCTGCACCCCCTGATACCAAACTACAGCCGGCACCCCCTGATACCAAACTACAGCATGCACCCCCTGATACCAAACTACAGCCTGCACCCCCTGATACCCGGCACCCCGATACCAAACTACAGCCTGCACCCCCCATATACCCGGCACCCCCTGATACCAATCTACAGCCTGCACCCCCTGATACCAAACTACAGCCTGCACCCCCTGATACCAAACTACTGCCGGCACCCCATGATACCAAACTACTGCCTGCACCTCGATACCAAACTACAGCCTGCACCCCGATACCAAACTACAGCCTGCAACCCCTGATACCAAACTACAGCCTGCACCTCCTGATACCAAACTACAGCCTGCACCCCGATACCAAACTACAGCCTGCAACCCCTGATACCAAACTACAGCCTGCACCTCCTGATACCAAACTACAGCCTGCACCTCCTGATACCAAACTACTGCCTGCACCTCCTGATACCAAACTACAGCCTGCACCTCCTGATACCAAACTACAGCCTGCACCTCCTGATACCAAACTACAGCCTGCACCCCCTGATACCAAACTACAGCCTGCACCCCCTGATACCAAACTACAGCCTGCACCCCCTGATACAAAACTACAGCCGGCACCCCCTGATACCAAACTACAGCCTGCACCTCCTGATACCAAACTACAGCCTGCACCCCCTGATACCAAACTACAGCCTGCACCCCCTGATACCAAACTACAGCCTGCACCCCCTGATACCAAACTACAGCCTGCACCTCCTGATACCAAACTACAGCCTGCACTTCCTGATACCAAACTCCAGCCTGCACCTCCTGATACCAAACTACAGCCTGCACATCCTGATACCAAACTACAGCCTGCACCCCCTGATACCAAACTACAGCCTGCACCCCCTGATACCAAACTACAGCCTGCACCCCCTGATACCAAACTACAGCCTGCACCCCCTGATACTAAACTACAGCCTGCACCTCCTGATACCAAACTACAGCCTGCACCCCCTGATACCAAACTACAGCCTGCACCTCCTGATACCAAACTACAACCGGCACCCCCTGATACCAAACTACAGCCTGCACCTCCTGATACCAAACTACAGCCTGCACCACCTGATACCAAACTACAGCCTGCACCCCCTGATACCAAACTACAGCCTGCACCCCCTGATACCAAACTACAGCCTGCACCTCCTGATACCAAACTACAGCCTGCACCGCCTGATACCAAACTACAGCCTGCACCCCCTGATACCAAACTACAGCCGGCACCCCCTGATACCAAACTACAGCCTGCACTTCCTGATACCAAACTACAGCCTGCACCTCCTGATACCAAACTACAGCCGGCACCCCCTGATACCAAACTACAGCCGGCACCCCCTGATACCAAACTACAGCCGGCACCCCCTGATACCAAACTACAGCCTGCACCTCCTGATACCAAACTACAGCCTGCACCGCCTGATACCAAACTACAGCCTGCACCCCCTGATACCAAACTACAGCCTGCACCTCCTGATACCAAACTACAGCCTGCACCCACTGATACCAAACTACAGCCTGCACCCACTGATACCAAACTACAGCCAGCACCTCCTGATACCAAACTACAGCCTGCACCCCCTGATACCAAACTACAGCCGGCACCCCCTGATACCAAACTACAGCCTGCACCCCATGATACCAAACTACAGCCGGCACCCCCTGATACCAAACTACAGCCAGCACCCTCTGATACCCGGCACCCACTGATACCAAACTACAGCCTGCACCACCTGATACCCGGCACCCCGATACCAAACTACAGCCTGCATCCCCCGATACCCGGCACCCCCTGATACCAAACTACAGCCTGCACCCCCTGATACCAAACTACAGCCTGCACCCCCTGATACCAAACTACTGCCGGCACCCCATGATACCAAACTACTGCCTGCACCTCGATACCAAACTACAGCCTGCACCCCGATACCAAACTACAGCCTGCAACCCCTGATACCAAACTACAGCCTGCACCTCCTGATACCAAACTACAGCCTGCACCTCCTGATACCAAACTACTGCCTGCACCTCCTGATACCAAACTACAGCCTGCACCTCCTGATACCAAACTACAGCCTGCACCTCCTGATACCAAACTACAGCCTGCACCCCCTGATACCAAACTACAGCCTGCACCCCCTGATACCAAACTACAGCCGGCACCCCCTGATACCAAACTACAGCCTGCACCACCTGATACCAAACTACAGCCGGCACCCCCTGATACCAAACTACAGCCTGCACCTCCTGATAGCAAACTACAGCCTGCACCCCCTGATACCAAACTACAGCCGGCACCCCCTGATACCAAACTACAGCCTGCACCTCCTGATACCAAACTACAGCCTGCACCCCCTGATACCAAACTACAGCCGGCACCCACTGATACCAAACTACAGCCTGCACCCCCGATACCAAACTACAGCCTGCACCCCCCGATACCAAACTACAGCCTGCACCCCCCAATACCAAACTACAGCCTGCACCCCCTGATACCAAACTACAGCCTGCACCCTCTGATACCAAACTACAGCCTGCACCCCCTGATACCCGGCATCACCTGATACCAAACTACAGCCTGCACCCCCCGATACCCGGCACCCCGATACCAAACTACAGCCTGCACCCCCTGATACCAAACTACAGCCTGCACCCCCCGATACCCGGCACCCCCTGATACCAAACTACAGCCTGCCCCCCCTGATACCCGGCACCCCCTGATACCAAACTACAGCCTGCACCCCCCGATACCCGGCACCCCCTGATACCAAACTACAGCCTGCACCCCCTGATACCAAACTACAGCATGCACCCCCCGATACCCGGCACCCCCTGATACCAAACTACAGCCTGCACCCCCTGATACCAAACTACAGCCTGCACCCCCTGATATCAAACTACAGCCTGCATCCCCTGACACCAAACTACAGCCTGCATCCCCTGATACCAAACTACAGCCTGCACCCACTGATACCAAACTACAGCCTGCACCCCCTGATACCAAACTACAGCCTGCACCTCCTGACACCAAACTACAGCCTGCACCTCCTGATACCAAACTACAGCCGGCACCCCCTGATACCAAACTACAGCCTGCACCTCCTGATACCAAACTACAGCCTGCACCTCCTGATACCAAACTACAGCCGGCACCCCCTGATACCAAACTACAGCCTGCACCTCCTGATACCAAACTACAGCCTGCACCTCCTGATACCAAACTACAGCCTGCACCCCCTGATACCAAACTACAGCCTGCACCACCTGATACCAAACTACAGCCTGCACCCCCTGATACCAAACTACAGCCTGCACCTCCTGACACCAAACTACAGCCTGCACCTCCTGATACCAAACTACAGCCTGCACCACCTGATACCAAACTACAGCCTGCACCCCCTGATACCAAACTACAGCCTGCACCTCCTGATACCAAACTACAGCCTGCACCTCCTGATACCAAACTACAGCCTGCACCCCCTGATACCAAACTACAGCCTGCACCTCCTGACACCAAACTACAGCCTGCACCTCCTGATACCAAACTACAGCCGGCACCCCCTGATACCAAACTACAGCCTGCACCTCCTGATACCAAACTACAGCCTGCACCTCCTGATACCAAACTACAGCCTGCACCCCCTGATACCAAACTACAGCCTGCACCCCCTGATACCAAACTACAGCCTGCACCTCCTGATACCAAACTACAGCCTGCACCCCCTGATACCAAACTACAGCCTGCACCCCCTGATACCAAACTACAGCCTGCACCTCCTGATACCAAACTACAGCCTGCACCCCCTGATACCAAACTACAGCCGGCACCCCCTGATACCAAACTACAGCCTGCACCTCCTGATACCAAACTACAGCCTGCACCTCCTGATACCAAACTACAGCCTGCACCCCCTGATACCAAACTACAGCCTGCACCTCCTGATACCAAACTACAGCCTGCACCCCCTGATACCAAACTACAGCCTGCACCCCCTGATACCAAACTACAGCCTGCACCTCCTGATACCAAACTACAGCCTGCACCCCCTGATACCAAACTACAGCCGGCACCCCCTGATACCAAACTACAGCCTGCACCTCCTGATACCAAACTACAGCCTGCACCTCCTGATACCAAACTACAGCCTGCACCTCCTGATACCAAACTACAGCCTGCACCTCCTGATACCAAACTACAGCCTGCACCTCCTGATACCAAACTACAGCCGGCACCCCCTGATACCAAACTACAGCCTGCACCTCCTGATACCAAACTACAGCCTGCACCTCCTGATACCAAACTACAGCCTGCACCTCCTGATACCAAACTACAGCCGGCACCCCCTGATACCAAACTACAGCCTGCACCTCCTGATACCAAACTACAGCCTGCACCTCCTGATACCAAACTACAGCCTGCACCTCCTGATACCAAACTACAGCCTGCACCTCCTGATACCAAACTACAGCCGGCACCCCCTGATACCAAACTACAGCCTGCACCTCCTGATACCAAACTACAGCCTGCACCCCCTGATACCAAACTACAGCCTGCACCTCCTGATACCAAACTACAGCCTGCACCTCCTGATACCAAACTACAGCCGGCACCCCCTGATACCAAACTACAGCCTGCACCCCCTGATACCAAACTACAGCCTGCACCTCCTGATACCAAACTACAGCCTGCACCTCCTGATACCAAACTACAGCCTGCACCCCCTGATACCAAACTACAGCCTGCACCTCCTGATACCAAACTACAGCCTGCACCCCCTGATACCAAACTACAGCCTGCACCCCCTGATACCAAACTACAGCCTGCACCTCCTGATACCAAACTACAGCCTGCACCCCCTGATACCAAACTACAGCCTGCACCCCCTGATACCAAACTACAGCCTGCACCTCCTGATACCAAACTACAGCCTGCACCCCCTGATACCAAACTACAGCCGGCACCCCCTGATACCAAACTACAGCCTGCACCTCCTGATACCAAACTACAGCCTGCACCCCCTGATACCAAACTACAGCCTGCACCCCCTGATACCAAACTACAGCCTGCACCCCCTGATACCAAACTACAGCCTGCACCTCCTGATACCAAACTACAGCCTGCACTTCCTGATACCAAACTCCAGCCTGCACCTCCTGATACCAAACTACAGCCTGCACATCCTGATACCAAACTACAGCCTGCACCCCCTGATACCAAACTACAGCCTGCACCCCCTGATACCAAACTACAGCCTGCACCCCCTGATACCAAACTACAGCCTGCACCCCCTGATACTAAACTACAGCCTGCACCTCCTGATACCAAACTACAGCCTGCACCCCCTGATACCAAACTACAGCCTGCACCTCCTGATACCAAACTACAACCGGCACCCCCTGATACCAAACTACAGCCTGCACCTCCTGATACCAAACTACAGCCTGCACCACCTGATACCAAACTACAGCCTGCACCCCCTGATACCAAACTACAGCCTGCACCCCCTGATACCAAACTACAGCCTGCACCTCCTGATACCAAACTACAGCCTGCACCGCCTGATACCAAACTACAGCCTGCACCCCCTGATACCAAACTACAGCCGGCACCCCCTGATACCAAACTACAGCCTGCACTTCCTGATACCAAACTACAGCCTGCACCTCCTGATACCAAACTACAGCCGGCACCCCCTGATACCAAACTACAGCCGGCACCCCCTGATACCAAACTACAGCCGGCACCCCCTGATACCAAACTACAGCCTGCACCTCCTGATACCAAACTACAGCCTGCACCGCCTGATACCAAACTACAGCCTGCACCCCCTGATACCAAACTACAGCCTGCACCCCCTGATACCAAACTACAGCCTGCACCTCCTGATACCAAACTACAGCCTGCACCCACTGATACCAAACTACAGCCTGCACCCACTGATACCAAACTACAGCCAGCACCTCCTGATACCAAACTACAGCCTGCACCCCCTGATACCAAACTACAGCCGGCACCCCCTGATACCAAACTACAGCCTGCACCCCATGATACCAAACTACAGCCGGCACCCCCTGATACCAAACTACAGCCAGCACCCTCTGATACCCGGCACCCACTGATACCAAACTACAGCCTGCACCACCTGATACCCGGCACCCCGATACCAAACTACAGCCTGCATCCCCCGATACCCGGCACCCCCTGATACCAAACTACAGCCTGCACCCCCTGATACCAAACTACAGCCTGCACCCCCTGATACCAAACTACTGCCGGCACCCCATGATACCAAACTACTGCCTGCACCTCGATACCAAACTACAGCCTGCACCCCGATACCAAACTACAGCCTGCAACCCCTGATACCAAACTACAGCCTGCACCTCCTGATACCAAACTACAGCCTGCACCTCCTGATACCAAACTACTGCCTGCACCTCCTGATACCAAACTACAGCCTGCACCTCCTGATACCAAACTACAGCCTGCACCTCCTGATACCAAACTACAGCCTGCACCCCCTGATACCAAACTACAGCCTGCACCCCCTGATACCAAACTACAGCCGGCACCCCCTGATACCAAACTACAGCCTGCACCACCTGATACCAAACTACAGCCGGCACCCCCTGATACCAAACTACAGCCTGCACCTCCTGATAGCAAACTACAGCCTGCACCCCCTGATACCAAACTACAGCCGGCACCCCCTGATACCAAACTACAGCCTGCACCTCCTGATACCAAACTACAGCCTGCACCCCCTGATACCAAACTACAGCCGGCACCCACTGATACCAAACTACAGCCTGCACCCCCGATACCAAACTACAGCCTGCACCCCCCGATACCAAACTACAGCCTGCACCCCCCAATACCAAACTACAGCCTGCACCCCCTGATACCAAACTACAGCCTGCACCCTCTGATACCAAACTACAGCCTGCACCCCCTGATACCCGGCATCACCTGATACCAAACTACAGCCTGCACCCCCCGATACCCGGCACCCCGATACCAAACTACAGCCTGCACCCCCTGATACCAAACTACAGCCTGCACCCCCCGATACCCGGCACCCCCTGATACCAAACTACAGCCTGCCCCCCCTGATACCCGGCACCCCCTGATACCAAACTACAGCCTGCACCCCCCGATACCCGGCACCCCCTGATACCAAACTACAGCCTGCACCCCCTGATACCAAACTACAGCATGCACCCCCCGATACCCGGCACCCCCTGATACCAAACTACAGCCTGCACCCCCTGATACCAAACTACAGCCTGCACCCCCTGATATCAAACTACAGCCTGCATCCCCTGACACCAAACTACAGCCTGCATCCCCTGATACCAAACTACAGCCTGCACCCACTGATACCAAACTACAGCCTGCACCCCCTGATACCAAACTACAGCCTGCACCTCCTGACACCAAACTACAGCCTGCACCTCCTGATACCAAACTACAGCCGGCACCCCCTGATACCAAACTACAGCCTGCACCTCCTGATACCAAACTACAGCCTGCACCTCCTGATACCAAACTACAGCCTGCACCTCCTGATACCAAACTACAGCCTGCACCTCCTGATACCAAACTACAGCCTGCACCCCCTGATACCAAACTACAGCCTGCACCACCTGATACCAAACTACAGCCTGCACCCCCTGATACCAAACTACAGCCTGCACCTCCTGACACCAAACTACAGCCTGCACCTCCTGATACCAAACTACAGCCTGCACCACCTGATACCAAACTACAGCCTGCACCCCCTGATACCAAACTACAGCCTGCACCTCCTGATACCAAACTACAGCCTGCACCTCCTGATACCAAACTACAGCCTGCACCCCCTGATACCAAACTACAGCCTGCACCTCCTGACACCAAACTACAGCCTGCACCTCCTGATACCAAACTACAGCCGGCACCCCCTGATACCAAACTACAGCCTGCACCTCCTGATACCAAACTACAGCCTGCACCTCCTGATACCAAACTACAGCCTGCACCCCCTGATACCAAACTACAGCCTGCACCTCCTGATACCAAACTACAGCCTGCACCCCCTGATACCAAACTACAGCCTGCACCCCCTGATACCAAACTACAGCCTGCACCTCCTGATACCAAACTACAGCCTGCACCCCCTGATACCAAACTACAGCCGGCACCCCCTGATACCAAACTACAGCCTGCACCTCCTGATACCAAACTACAGCCTGCACCTCCTGATACCAAACTACAGCCTGCACCCCCTGATACCAAACTACAGCCTGCACCTCCTGATACCAAACTACAGCCTGCACCCCCTGATACCAAACTACAGCCTGCACCCCCTGATACCAAACTACAGCCTGCACCTCCTGATACCAAACTACAGCCTGCACCCCCTGATACCAAACTACAGCCGGCACCCCCTGATACCAAACTACAGCCTGCACCTCCTGATACCAAACTACAGCCTGCACCTCCTGATACCAAACTACAGCCTGCACCTCCTGATACCAAACTACAGCCTGCACCTCCTGATACCAAACTACAGCCGGCACCCCCTGATACCAAACTACAGCCTGCACCTCCTGATACCAAACTACAGCCTGCACCTCCTGATACCAAACTACAGCCTGCACCTCCTGATACCAAACTACAGCCGGCACCCCCTGATACCAAACTACAGCCTGCACCTCCTGATACCAAACTACAGCCTGCACCTCCTGATACCAAACTACAGCCAGCACCTCCTGATACCAAACTACAGCCGGCACCCCCTGATACCAAACTACAGCCTGCACCTCCTGATACCAAACTACAGCCTGCACCTCCTGATACCAAACTACAGCCAGCACCTCCTGATACCAAACTACAGCCGGCACCCCCTGATACCAAACTACAGCCTGCACCTCCTGATACCAAACTACAGCCTGCACCTCCTGATACCAAACTACAGCCTGCACCTCCTGATACCAAACTACAGCCTGCACCTCCTGATACCAAACTACAGCCGGCACCCCCTGATACCAAACTACAGCCTGCACCTCCTGATACCAAACTACAGCCTGCACCTCCTGACACCAAACTACAGCCTGCACCTCCTGATACCAAACTACAGCCGGCACCCCCTGATACCAAACTACAGCCTGCACCTCCTGATACCAAACTACAGCCTGCACCCCCTGATACCAAACTACAGCCGGCCCTATATAACGCTTCCCGGGGTCCGCCCTGAGGTGAGTGTAATGGCGGCAGCGTCCTGTAGCACATGGGCCCCATGACACTTACAGGGGTCTCGGGCGGAGCGAGGAGACACAAGGACTCAGCTCATCCCTGCGAGAGGAAGAAGTGAAAGTGAAACTGGCGGCGGAGGGGCAGTGACCTGTGTGCAGCAATGGCGGCGGCTCAGCCCGGGGCGCACAGGTCTCCACAGAGTCACGAAACTTCTAGAAATCACTATGGCTGTAAATAGCGTCAGAGAATGGAGGGAAAGACGAGGCCGCGACCAACACACTGTACAGAATGATCAGCAGTGAGGAGCGTGACCAATGTCCGAGCACCTTGCACTTCTGTATTTTCCTCAGTAGTGGTCGGGCTCAGCCTCCTCACCTCGGCCGTGTCTCTGAGCACCTTGCACTTCTGTATTTTCCTCAGTGGTGGTCGGGCTCAGCCTCCTCACCTCTGCCGTGTCTCTGAGCACCATGTACTTCTGTATTTTCCTCAGTGGTGGTCGGGCTCAGCCTCCTCACCTCTGCCGTGTCTCTGAGCACCTTGCACTTCTGTATTTTCCTCAGTGGTGGTCGGGCTCAGCCTCCTCACCTCTGCCGTGTCTCTGAGCACCTTGCACTTCTGTATTTTCCTCAGTGGTGGTCGGGCTCAGCCTCCTCACCTCTGCCGTGTCTCTGAGCACCTTGCACTTCTGTATTTTCCTCAGTGGTGGTCGGGCTCAGCCTCCTCACCTCTTCCGTGTCTCTGAGCACCTTGTACTTCTGTATTTTCCTCAGTGGTAGTCGGGCTCAGCCTCCTCACCTCGGCCGTGTCTCTAAGCACCTTGCACTTCTGTATTTTTCTCAGTGGTGGTCGGGCTCAGCCTCCTCACCTCGGCCGTGTCTCTGAGCACCTTGTACTTCTGTATTTTCCTCAGTGGTGGTCGGGCTCAGCCTCCTCACCTCGGCGGTGTCTCTGAGCACCTTGTACTTCTGTATTTTCCTCAGTGGTGGTCGGGCTCAGCCTCCTCACCTCTGCCGTGTCTCTGAGCACCTTGTACTTCTGTATTTTCCTCAGTAGTGGTCGGGCTCAGCCTCCTCACCTCGGCCGTGTCTCTGAGCACCTTGTACTTCTGTATTTTCCTCAGTGGTGGTCGGGCTCAGCCTCCTCACCTCGGCCGTGTCTCTGAGCACCTTGCACTTCTGTATTTTCCTCAGTAGTGGTCGGGCTCAGCCTCCTCACCTCGGCCGTGTCTCTGAGCACCTTGCACTTCTGTATTTTCCTCAGTGGTGGTCGGGCTCAGCCTCCTCACCTCGGCCGTGTCTCTGAGCACCTTGCACTTCTGTATTTTCCTCAGTAGTGGTCGGGCTCAGCCTCCTCACCTCGGCCGTGTCTCTGAGCACCTTGCACTTCTGTATTTTCCTCAGTGGTGGTCGGGCTCAGCCTCCTCACCTCTGCCGTGTCTCTGAGCACCTTGCACTTCTGTATTTTACTCAGTAGTGGTCGGGCTCAATCACCTCACCTCGGCCGTGTCTCTGAGCACCTTGCACTTCTGTGTCTTGCTCAGTGGTGGTCGGGCTCAGCCTCCTCACCTCAGCCGTGTCTCTGAGCACCTTGCACTTCTGTATTTTCCTCAGTGGTGGTCGGGCTCAGCCTCCTCACCTCGGCCGTGTCTCTGAGCACCTTGCACTTCTGTATTTTCCTCAGTGGTGGTCGGGCTGAGCCTCCTCACCTCGGCCTTGTCTCTGAGCACTTTGCACTTCTGTATTTTCCTCAGTGGTGGTCGGGCTCAGCCTCCTCACCTCAGCCATGTTTCTGAGCACCTTGCACTTCTGTATTTTCCTCAGTGGTGGTCGGGCTGAGCCTCCTCACCTCGGCCGTGTGTCTGAGCACCTTGCACTTCTGTATTTTCCTCAGTAGTGGTCGGGGTCAGCCTCCTCACCTCTGCCGTGTCTCTGAGCACCTTGCACTTCTGTATTTTCCTCAGTGGTGGTCGGGCTCAGCCTCCTCACCTCTGCCGTGTCTCTGAGCACCTTGCACTTCTGTATTTTCCTCAGTAGTGGTCGGGCTCAGCCTCCTCACCTCGGCCGTGTCTCTGAGCACCTTGCACTTCTGTATTTTCCTCAGTAGTGGTCGGGCTCAGCCTCCTCACCTCAGCCGTGTCTCTGAGCACCTTGCACTTCTGTATTTTCCTCAGTGGTGGTCGGGCTCAGCCTCCTCACCTCTGCTGTGTCTCTGAGCACCTTGCACTTCTGTATTTTCCTCAGTGGTGGTCGGGCTGAGCCTCCTCACCTCTGCCGTGTCTCTGAGCACCTTGCACTTCTGTGTCTTGCTCAGTGGTGGTCTGGCTCAGCCTCCTCACCTCGGCCGTGTCTCTGAACACCTTGCACTTCTGTATTTTCCTCAGTGGTGGTCGGGCTCAGCCTCCTCACCTCTTCCGTGTCTCTGAGCACCTTGTACTTCTGTATTTTCCTCAATGGTGGTCGGGCTCAGCCTCCTCACCTCGGCCGTGTCTGAGCACCTTGTACTTCTGTATTTTCCTCAGTGGTGGTCGGGCTCAGCCTCCTCACCTCTTCCGTGTCTCTGAGCACTTTGCACTTCTGTATTTTCCTCAGTGGTGGTCGGGCTCAGCCTCCTCACCTCGGCCGTGTCTCTGAGCACCTCGTACTTCTGTATTTTCCTCAGTAGTGGTCGGGGTCAGCCTCCTCACCTCTGCCGTGTCTCTGAGCACCTTGCACTTCTGTATTTTCCTCAGTGGTGGTCGGGCTCAGCCTCCTCACCTCTGCCGTGTCTCTGAGCACCTTGCACTTCTGTATTTTCCTCAGTGGTGGTCGGGCTCAGCCTCCTCACCTCGGCCGTGTCTCTGAGCACCTTGCACTTCTGTATTTTCCTCAGTACTGGTCGGGCTCAGCCTCCTCACCTCAGCCGTGTCTCTGAGCACCTTGCACTTCTGTATTTTCCTCAGTGGTGGTCGGGCTCAGCCTCCTCACCTCGGCCGTGTCTCTGAGCACCTTGCACTTCTGTATCTTCCTCAGTGGTGGTCGGGCTGAGCCTCCTCACCTCTGCCGTGTCTCTGAGCACCTTGCACTTCTGTATTTTCCTCAGTGGTGGTCGGGCTCAGCCTCCTCACCTCGGCCGTGTCTCTGAACAACTTGCACTTCTGTATTTTCCTCAGTGGTGGTCGGGCTCAGACTCCTCACCTCGGCCGTGTCTCTGAACAACTTGCACTTCTGTATTTTCCTCAGTGGTGGTCGGGCTTAGCCTCCTCACCTCGGCCGTGTCTCTGAGCACCTTGCACTTCTGTATTTTCCTCAGTGGTGGTCGGGCTCAGCCTCCTCACCTCGGCCGTGTCTCTGAACAACTTGCACTTCTGTATTTTCCTCAGTGGTGGTCGAGCTCAGCCTCCTCACCTCGGCCGTGTCTCAGCACCTTGCACTTCTGTATTTTCCTCAGTGGTGGTCGGGCTCAGCCTCCTCACCTCGGCCGTGTCTCTGAGCACCTTGCACTTCTGTATTTTCCTCAGTGGTGGTCGGGCTCAGCCTCCTCACCTCAGCCGTGTCTCTGAGCACCTTGCACTTCTGTATTTTCCTCAGTGGTGTTCGGGCTGAGCCTCCTCACCTCGACCGTGTCTCTGAGCACCTTGCACTTCTGTATTTTCCTCAGTAGTGGTCGGGCTCAGCCTCCTCACCTCGGCCGTGTCTCTGAGCACCTTGCACTTCTGTATTTTCCTCAGTGGTGGTCGGGCTCAGCCTCCTCACCTCGGCCGTGTCTCTGAGCACCTTGCACTTCTGTATTTTCCTCAGTAGTGGTCGGGCTCAGCCTCCTCACCTCGGCCGTGTCTCTGAGCACCTTGCACTTCTGTATTTTCCTCAGTGGTGGTCGGGCTCAGCCTCCTCACCTCGGCCGTGTCTTTGAGCACCTTGCACTTCTGTATTTTCCTCAGTGGTGGTCGGGCTCAGCCTCCTCACCTCGGCCGTGTCTCTGAGCACCTTGCACTTCTGTATTTTCCTCAGTAGTGGTCGGGCTCAGCCTCCTCACCTCTGCCGTGTCTCTGAGCACCTTGCACTTCTGTATTTTCCTCAGTGGTGGTCGGGCTCAGCCTCCTCACCTCTGCCGTGTCTCTGAGCACCTTGCACTTCTGTATTTTACTCAGTAGTGGTCGGGCTCAGCCACCTCACCTCGGCCGTGTCTCTGAGCACCTTGCACTTCTGTGTCTTGCTCAGTGGTGGTCGGGCTCAGCCTCCTCACCTCAGCCGTGTCTCTGAGCACCTTGCACTTCTGTATTTTCCTCAGTGGTGGTCGGGCTCAGCCTCCTCACCTCGGCCGTGTCTCTGAGCACCTTGCACTTCTGTATTTTCCTCAGTGGTGGTCGGGCTGAGCCTCCTCACCTCTGCCGTGTCTCTGAGCACCTTGCACTTCTGTATTTTCCTCAGTGGTTGTCGGGCTCAGCCTCCTCACCTCGGCCTTGTCTCTGAGCACTTTGCACTTCTGTATTTTCCTCAGTGGTGGTCGGGCTCAGCCTCTTCACCTCAGCCATGTTTCTGAGCACCTTGCACTTCTGTATTTTCCTCAGTGGTGGTCGGGCTCAGCCTCCTCACCTCGGCCGTGTCTCTGAGCACCTTGCACTTCTGTATTTTCCTCAGTGGTGGTCGGGCTCAGCCTCCTCACCTCTGCCATGTCTCTGAGCACCTTGCACTTCTGTGTCTTGCTCAGTGGTGGTCTGGCTCGGCCTCCTCACCTCGGCTGTGTCTCTGAGCACCTTGCACTTCTGTGTCTTGCTCAGTGGTGGTCTGGCTCAGCCTCCTCACCTCGGCCGTGTCTCTGAACACCTTGCACTTCTGTATTTTCCTCAGTGGTGGTCGGGCTCAGCCTCCTCAGCTCTTCCGTGTCTCTGAGCACCTTGTACTTCTGTATTTTTCTCATTGGTGGTCGGGCTCAGCCTCCTCACCTCGGCCGTGTCTCTGAGCTCCTTGCACTTCTGTATTTTCCTCAGTGGTGGTCGGGCTGAGCCTCCTCACCTCGGCCGTGTCTCTGAGCACCTTGCACTTCTGCATTTTCCTCAGTGGTGGTCGGGCTCAGCCTCCTCACCTCTGCCGTGTCTCTGAGCACCTTGCACTTCTGTATTTTCCTCAGTGGTGGTCGGGCTCAGCCTCCTCACCTCGGCCGTGTCTCTGAGCACCTTGCACTTCTGTATTTTCCTCAGTGGTGGTCGGGCTCAGCCTCCTCACCTCGGCCGAGTCTCTGAGCACCTTGCACTTCTGTATTTTCCTCAGTGGTGGTCGGGCTCAGCCTCCTCACCTCTGCCGTGTCTCTGAGCACCTTGCACTTCTGTATTTTCCTCAGTGGTGGTCGGGCTCAGCCTCCTCACCTCGGCCGTGTCTCTGAGCACCTTGCACTTCTGTATTTTCCTCAGTGGTGGTCGGGCTCAGCCTCCTCACCTCGGCCGAGTCTCTGAGCACCTTGCACTTCTGTATTTTCCTCAGTGGTGGTCGGGCTCAGCCTCCTCACCTCTGCCGTGTCTCTGAGCACCTTGCACTTCTGTATTTTCCTCAGTGGTGGTCGGGCTCAGCCTCCTCACCTCGGCCGTGTCTCTGAGCACCTTGCACTTCTGTATTTTCCTCAGTAGTGGTCGGGGTCAGCCTCCTCACCTCTGCCGTGTCTCTGAGCACCTTGCACTTCTGTATTTTCCTCAGTGGTGGTCGGGCTCAGCCTCCTCACCTCTGCCGTGTCTCTGAGCACCTTGCACTTCTGTATTTTCCTCAGTAGTGGTCGGGCTCAGCCTCCTCACCTCAGCCGTGTCTCTGAGCACCTTGCACTTCTGTATTTTCCTCAGTGGTGGTCGGGCTCAGCCTCCTTACCTCTGCCGTGTCTCTGAGCACCTTGCACTTCTGTATTTTCCTCAGTGGTGGTCGGGCTGAGCCTCCTCACCTCGGCCGTGTCTCTGAGCACCTTGTACTTCTGTATTTTCCTCAGTAGTGGTCGGGCTCAGCCTCCTCACCTCAGCCGTGTCTCTGAGCACCTTGCACTTCTGTATTTTCCTCAGTGGTGGTCGGGCTCAGCCTCCTCACCTCTGCCGTGTCTCTGAGCACCTTGCACTTCTGTATTTTCCTCAGTGGTGGTCGGGCTCAGCCTCCTCACCTCGGCCGTGTCTCTGAGCACCTTGCACTTCTGTATTTTCCTCAGTAGTGGTCGGGGTCAGCCTCCTCACCTCTGCCGTGTCTCTGAGCACCTTGCACTTCTGTATTTTCCTCAGTGGTGGTCGGGCTCAGCCTCCTCACCTCTGCCGTGTCTCTGAGCACCTTGCACTTCTGTATTTTCCTCAGTAGTGGTCGGGCTCAGCCTCCTCACCTCAGCCGTGTCTCTGAGCACCTTGCACTTCTGTATTTTCCTCAGTGGTGGTCGGGCTCAGCCTCCTTACCTCTGCCGTGTCTCTGAGCACCTTGCACTTCTGTATTTTCCTCAGTGGTGGTCGGGCTGAGCCTCCTCACCTCTGCCGTGTCTCTGAGCACCTTGCACTTCTGTATTTTCCTCAGTGGTGGTCGGGCTTAGCCTCCTCACCTCGGCCGTGTCTCTGAGCACCTTGCACTTCTGTATTTTCCTCAGTGGTGGTCGGGCTCAGCCTCCTCACCTCGGCCGTGTCTCTGAGCATCTTGCACTTCTGTATTTTCCTCAGTGGTGGTCGGGCTGAGCCTCCTCACCTCTGCCGTGTCTCTGAGCACCTTGCACTTCTGTATTTTCCTCAGTGGTGGTCGGGCTTAGCCTCCTCACCTCGGCCGTGTCTCTGAGCACCTTGCACTTCTGTATTTTCCTCAGTGGTGGTCGGGCTCAGCCTCCTCACCTCGGCCGTGTCTCTGAGCATCTTGCACTTCTGTATTTTCCTCAGTGGTGGTCGGGCTCAGCCTCCTCACCTCGGCCGTGTCTCTGAACACCTTGCACTTCTGTATTTTCCTCAGTGGTGGTCGGGCTCAGCCTCCTCACCTCTTCCGTGTCTCTGAGCACCTTGTACTTCTGTATTTTCCTCAGTGGTGGTCGGGCTCAGCCTCCTCACCTCGGCCGTGTCTCTGAGCACCTTGTACTTCTGTATTTTCCTCAGTGGTGGTCGGGCTCAGCCTCCTCACCTCTTCCGTGTCTCTGAGCACTTTGCACTTCTGTATTTTCCTCAGTGGTGGTCGGGCTCAGCCTCCTCACCTCGGCCGTGTCTCTGAGCACCTCGTACTTCTGTATTTTCCTCAGTAGTGGTCGGGGTCAGCCTCCTCACCTCTGCCGTGTCTCTGAGCACCTTGCACTTCTGTATTTTCCTCAGTGGTGGTCGTGCTCAGCCTCCTCACCTCTGCCGTGTCTCTGAGCACCTTGCACTTCTGTATTTTCCTCAGTAGTGGTCGGGCTCAGCCTCCTCACCTCGGCCGTGCCTCTGAGCACCTTGCACTTCTGTATTTTCCTCAGTAGTGGTCGGGCTCAGCCTCCTCACCTCAGCCGTGTCTCTGAGCACCTTGCACTTCTGTATTTTCCTCAGTGGTGGTCGGGCTCAGCCTCCTCACCTCGGCCGTGTCTCTGAGCACCTTACACTTCTGTATTTTCCTCAGTGGTGGTCGGGCTGAGCCTCCTCACCTCTGCCGTGTCTCTGAGCACCTTGCACTTTTGTATTTTCCTCAGTGGTGGTCGGGCTTAGTCTCCTCACCTCGGCCGTGTCTCTGAGCACCTTGCACTTCTGTATTTTCCTCAGTGGTGGTCGGGCTCAGCCTCCTCACCTCGGCCGTGTCTCTGAGCACCTTGCACTTCTGTATTTTCCTCAGTGGTGGTCGGGCTCAGCCTCCTCACCTCTGCCGTGTCTCTGAGCACCTTGCACTTCTGTATTTTCCTCAGTGGTGGTCGGGCTCGGCCTCCTCACCTCGGCTGTGTCTCTGAGCACCTTGCACTTCTGTGTCTTGCTCAGTGGTGGTCTGGCTCAGCCTCCTCACCTCGGCCGTGTCTCTGAACACCTTGCACTTCTGTATTTTCCTCAGTGGTGGTCGGGCTCAGCCTCCTCACCTCTTCCGTGTCTCTGAGCACCTTGTACTTCTGTATTTTCCTCAGTGGTGGTCGGGCTCAGCCTCCTCACCTCGGCTGTGTCTCTGAGCACCTTGCACTTCTGTATTTTCCTCAGTGGTGGTCGGGCTGAGCCTCCTCACCTCGGCCGTGTCTCTGAGCACCTTGCACTTCTGTATTTTCCTCAGTGGTGGTCGGGCTGAGCCTCCTCACCTCGGCCGTGTCTCTGAGCACCTTGTACTTCTGTATTTTCCTCAGTAGTGGTCGGGGTCAGCCTCCTCACCTCTGCCGTGTCTCTGAGCACCTTGCACTTCTGTATTTTCCTCAGTGGTGGTCGGGCTCAGCCTCCTCACCTCTGCCGTGTCTCTGAGCACCTTGCACTTCTGTATTTTCCTCAGTAGTGGTCGGGCTCAGCCTCCTCACCTCGGCCGTGTCTCTGAGCACCTTGCACTTCTGTATTTTCCTCAGTAGTGGTCGGGCTCAGCCTCCTCACCTCAGCCGTGTCTCTGAGCACCTTGCACTTCTGTATTTTCCTCAGTGGTGGTCGGGCTCAGCCTCCTCACCTCGGCCGTGTCTCTGAGCACCTTGCACTTCTGTATTTTCCTCAGTGGTGGTCGGGCTGAGCCTCCTCACCTCTGCTGTGTCTCTGAGCACCTTGCACTTCTGTATTTTCCTCAGTGGTGGTCGGGCTTAGCCTCCTCACCTCGGCCGTGTCTCTGAGCACCTTGCACTTCTGTATTTTCCTCAGTGGTGGTCGGGCTCAGCCTCCTCACCTCGGCCGTGTCTCTGAGCACCTTGCACTTCTGTATTTTCCTCAGTGGTGGTCGGGCTCAGCCTCCTCACCTCTGCCATGTCTCTGAGCACCTTGCACTTCTGTATTTTCCTCAGTGGTGGTCGGGCTCGGCCTCCTCACCTCGGCTGTGTCTCTGAGCACCTTGCACTTCTGTGTCTTGCTCAGTGGTGGTCTGGCTCAGCCTCCTCACCTCGGCCGTGTCTCTGAACACCTTGCACTTCTGTATTTTCCTCAGTGGTGGTCGGGCTCAGCCTCCTCAGCTCTTCCGTGTCTCTGAGCACCTTGTACTTCTGTATTTTCCTCAGTGGTGGTCGGGCTCAGCCTCCTCACCTCGACCGTGTCTCTGTCCGTTTTTCACAGCCGAGAAGCCCACAAATGTTTCATGAACAGTGATCCGTGTGCAATGCGATGATCCGATTTACTCCCCGGTGTGCAAAATGGACATATAATGGATCCCAATTACAGGTTAAAATAGAAAAGAAAGAATAGATATAGACACATAGAGAAAATATATATATACTGGGCCTTGCAAAAGTATTCAGCCCTCTGGAACTTTTCAGCCTTTTCCCACATATCACGCTTCAAACATAAAGATACCAAATGTAAATTTTTGGTGAAGAATCAACAAGTGGGACACAATTGTGAAGTTGAACGAAATTTATTGGTTATTTTAAATTTTTGTGGAAAGTCAAAAACTGAAAAGTGGGGCGTGCAATATTATTCGGCCCCTTTAATACTTTGTTGCGCCTCCTTTTGCTGCGATTACAGCTGCAGTCTCTTGGGGTATGTCTCTATCAGTTTTGTACATCGAGAGACTGAAATTCTCGCCCATTCTTCCTCGGCAAACAGCTCGAGCTCAGTGAGGTTGGATGGAGATCGTTTGTGAACAGCAGTTTTCAGCTCTTTCCACAGATTCTCGATTGCATTCAGGTCCGGACTGTGACTTGGCCATTCTAACACCTGGATACGTTTATTTGTGAACCATTGCACTGTAGATTTTGCTTTATGTTTGGGATCAATGTCTTGTTGGAAGACAAATCTCCGTCCCAGTCTCAGGTCTTTTGCAGACTCCAACAGGTTTTCTTCTAGAATGGTTCTGTATTTGGCTCCAATCATCCCATCAATTTTAACCATATTCCCTGTCCCTGCTGAAGAAAAGCAGGCCCAAACCATGATGCAGCCACCACCATGTTTGACAGAGGGGATGGTGTGTTCAGGGTGATGAACTGTGTTACTTTTACGCCAAACATATCGTTTGGCATTGTTGCTAAAAAGTTTGATTTTGGTTTCACCTGACCAGAGCACCTTCTTCCACATGTTTGGTGTCTCCCAGGTGGCTTGTTGCAAACTTTAAACAACACTTTTTATGGATATCTTTGAGAAATGGCTTTCTTCTTGCCTCTCTTCCATAAAGGCCAGATTTGTGCAGTGTACGACTGATTGTTGTCCTATGGACAGACTGTCCCACCTTAGCTGTAGATCTCTGCAGTTCATCCAGAGTGATCATGGGCCTCTTGGCTGCATCTCTGATCAGTCTTCTCCTTGTCTGAGATGAAAGTTTAGAGGGACGGCCGGGTCTTGGTAGATGTGCAGTGGTATGATACTCCTTCCATTTCAATATGATCGCTTGCACAGTGCTCCAAATATTAAAATAATAGGTGCGTTCGCAGCCCGGGGTCCACCATGCAGGGGTGGTAAACTGCTGCTTAGTAATGGCGGATGGATATAGCGGTATACAAAAGGTCACACATGGGTTACCGTCACCCGGTGTGAACAGGAGCGGACTCTGTTACCTCACAGAGCCGCACCACCGCTGAACATAAATGCCGGAGCCTGTTAAACTCACAGCACTCGGCAAGAGAGTGCTCAGTAAATGGTCACAGACCCCCAAGGACACGAGGACTGAGTCCCTCTAGATCTACTGAGCGTGCGGCGTCGCACATGCGGACGCCTCTAATGAACACTGACCACAATGGATGCAGACTATGAGCACTGTGGCGTATGGACAAAGCCAGCGGTGGATGCTGATGCCAGTCTCTACAGCAGTGCTGCTGTAAAGCAGCTCCAATGACACGCTGCAGAAGGTTATCTCCGGTCAGTGTGTCATTGGAGGCCCATAGAGCAGTCACATCTGCTGATGTGACTGCTCTATAGGGGACATCGTCGTGGGACACTCGTTATTAAAAAGGGACTGCGTCGTACAGGGAGTATAGGTTGGTTTGTTTTTTTACACTTTTTGCAGGTGATTGCTAGGATCTGGGCTTACAATAAAAATGATGAAAATCGCCGATAAATAGCCAGCTTGATTCAAGACTGAGGCTGACAAAGGTTAACCCCTACATGACCAAACCGGGGAAAAGGGAAAACACTACTCCAACCTTGGACTGATTCATAACAGTACCCTCCTCTCAAGGTGGGGCCACCGGACCACCAGGTTTCCCAGGAAAGCACGCATAAAACTCCCGAACCAATCGATCAGTGTGAACTGATCGCGCCGGGACCCAGGATCGATCCTCAGGACCGTAACCCCTCCAATGGACCAATTACTGCAGGGAATTGCGGACCATGTGCGAATTCACAATCCATTCCACCTCATACTCCATCTGCTCATCCACAGAAACCGGAGGTGGAGGGGATGGAGACCCATCAGAGGAAGCTACAAATGACTTCAGGAGAGACTTATGGAACTCATTGGGGATCCACAGCGACGGAGGTAGACGTAAGCAAAAGGCAACTGGATGGACAACCTCAATAACCTCATAAGGACCCATATACCTGGGACCTAGCTTAGCGGAAGGAACTTTCAGCCGAATGTTCTTGGTAGACAACCATATTTTATCTCCCACCAGGTAGACTGTACATCGTCGCTTATCTTCAACTGTATGTTTGCCCTGAGCTTCCCCAATGTTCCTCTGGACCTCCCTTCATACCTCCCTCAACCATAGAATGGCCGAATCAGCCCCAGGACACCTCAATTTCAACCTGAGAAAACTCGCCAAAATGGGGATGAAAGCCATAATTACAAAAGAACGGAGAAGTGCCCGTGGACTGATTACTACGATTATTAAAGGCAAACTCAGCCACAGGCAACAAAGAACACCATTCATTCTCCTGGGACGTGGCAAGACGCCGCAAAGTTTGTTCAAGAGACTGATTGGTCCTCTCCGTCTGACCATTGGTTTTGGGATGATAGGCTGAGGAGAAGGCCAAAGTAATACCTAACCTTTTAAAAAAAGCCCTCCAGAATTTGGACACAAATTGTACCCGCCTATCTGAAACCACATTCAAAGACGCACCATGCAATCTCACCAGGTGCTCAACAAACAACCTAGAAAGTGTTTCAGCTTTAGGCAGTCCCATCAAAGGTACAAAATGCGCCTGTTTACTGAATCTATCCACCACCACCCAGACCACAGTTTTGTCATTGGAAGGAGGGAGATCAGTGATAAAGTCCATGGACAAATCAGTCCAAG
Organism: Dendrobates tinctorius; assembly: GCF_039654945.1. Taxonomy (NCBI): domain Eukaryota; kingdom Metazoa; phylum Chordata; class Amphibia; order Anura; family Dendrobatidae; genus Dendrobates; species Dendrobates tinctorius. The sequence goes on along the minus strand of NW_027362033.1, from coordinate 4,633,803 downwards.
GTCTATCCGGAATTGGCAATGGCACCAATTCCCCGGCCGGCCGGCCAGTTATGGGAGCTCTTAGCTTGGGCACAAGTATCACAAGCAGACACAAACACAGCGACATCAGAGGCCATAGAGGACCACAAAAACAGCCTTGCAATAGCTTTTCGAGAGGCCGAGATTCCAGGATGCCCTCTAAGAGCAGAATCGTGGAACTCCTGGAGCACCCTCAACCGGTACTGACCCGGGACAAAGAGCTTGTTGTCAGGCAATGATGGAGGAGCAAGAGGCTCACGAATCTCCCGCTCCAACTCGGAAGACACCACTGCCACGTCTACCCCGTGCTGAAGAATGGAGGAAGGAGGCTCGAGAGGTGATATCGGATCCAAGCTGCGAGATAAGGCATCCACCTTGACATTCTTGGAACTAGGCCGAGGGGCTTGACCACCTGTGAAAACCCCTTAATAAATTTCCTTTATTAGTTTGCACACCCCAGAAAACATTGAAGAACCTTTAAGTCTCTGGGTTACACCCAATTCACGATGGCCCGTACCTTCCCAGGGTCCATACGAAACCCTTTGTCAGACAAAATGAACCCCAGAAAGGACAATTCTTGGACAAAAAAAGTGCACATTTCAGGTTTTGCAAAAAGCGAGTTCTCCCGTAACCTCTGGAGAACCGCACGTAGATGATCCATGTGAACCTGTTTGTTAGATGAGAACACAAGGATATCATCCAAATACACCACCATAAAGCTCCCAATAAAACCAGAAAATACATGGTTAATGAAATTCTGAAAAACAGCTGATGCATTGCTGAGAACAAAAGGCATAACCAAATTCTCAAATAAACCTTCATAAGTGAGAAATGCCGTTTTCTACTCATCCCCTTCCCAAATACGAATAAGATTATATGCCCCTGAGGTCCAATTTAGAAAACCATTTGGCCCCCGACAAATGGTTGTATAAATCAGGGATGATCAGGAGGGGGTAGGTATTTCTCACTGTGATCTTATTCTATTCTCGAAGATCGAGGCATGGGCGTAAACCACCATTTTTTTTACAAAAAGAATCCAGCACCACAGGAGAGACAGAGGGACGGATGTGGCCTTTACGTAACTTTCAGAAATATACTCTTCCATAGCGGTTCGCACCAGGCCACAGAGGTTGGGCAGACGGGCCTTGAGCAATTTAGCACCTGGAATCAGATTGATAGTACAATCAAAAGAGCGGTGTGGTGTTAAAACCTCGGCCTCTGGGAGATCAATACACTAAAGAGGAAAACTGGGTCAAAACGGGAATGGGGGAAAACAGAGACACAGGTTCAGACAGCAAGCGCAGGAGGACAAATCAGTGCAATCAGAGTCAGCTACAGCGGCCCTAGGCACAACTATAACAGACAGCCTGAAGGAAGCAGCTACGATAAATATCAAACCTGAACCCAGACTGAGGCTGAGAAAGGTTAACCCCCTTCATGACCAGACCGGGAAAAAGGGAAAACAGGACTCCAACCCCAGTCTGGAGCATGACACTCACCTTGGAGTGTCTCTGAGCACTGAACACCTTGTACACCTGTGTCTTGCTCAGTGGTGGTCAGGCTCACCCTTCTCACCTCGGCTGTGTCTCTGAGCACAGAATGCCTTCTACTTCTGTGTCCCCAAGGCATAAATTTAAGCTACATTGTACCACTGAATTCAATATATGTCATGAGCCGTCCTCTGCCTTCTACATTACTCTGTGCTCCTCCTCCTAGACCTGTCCTCTGCCTTCTACATTACGCTGTGCTCCTCCTCCTAGACCTGTCCTCTGCCTTCTACATTACTCTGTGCTCCTCCTCCTAGACCTGTCCTCTGCCTTCTACATTACTCTGTGTTCCTCTTCCTAGACCTGTCCTCTGCCTTCTACATTACTCTGTGCACCTCCCCCTAGACCTGTCCTCTGCCTTGTACATTACTCTGTGCTCCTCCCCCTAGACCTGCCCTCTGCCTTCTACATTACTCTGTGCTCCTCCCCCTAGACCTGCCCTCTGCCTTCTACATTACTGTGTGCTCCTCCTAGACCTTTCCCCTGCCTTCTACATTACTCTGTGCTCCTCCTCCTAGACCTGTCCTCTGCCTTCTACATTACTCTGTGCTCCTCCTCCTAGACCTGTCCTCTGCCTTCTACATTACTCTGTGCTCCTCCTCCTAGACCTGTCCTCTGCCTTCTACATTACTGTGCTCCTCCCCCTAGACCTGCCCTCTGCCTTCTACATTACTGTGTGCTCCTCCTCCTAGACCTTTCCCCTGCCTTCTACATTACTCTGTGCTCCTCCTCCTAGACCTGTCCTCTGCCTTCTACATTACTCTGTGCTCCTCCTCCTAGACCTGTCCTCTGCCTTCTACATTACTCTGTGCTCCTCCTCCTAGACCTGTCCTCTGCCTTGTACATTACTCTGTGCTCCTCCTCCTAGACCTGTCCTCTGCCTTCTCCATTACTCTGTGCTCCTCCTCCTAGACCTGTCCTCTGCCTTCTACATTACTCTGTGCTCCTCCTCCTAGACCTGTCCTCTGCCTTCTACATTACTCTGTGCTCCTCCTCCTAGACCTGTCCTCTGCCTTCTCCATTACTCTGTGCTCCTCCTCCTAGACCTGTCCTCTGCCTTCTCCATTACTCTGTGCTCCTCCTCCTAGACCTGTCCTCTGCCTTGTACATTACTCTGTGCTCCTCCTCCTAGACCTGTCCTCTGCCTTCTACATTACTCTGTGCTCCTCCTCCTAGACCTGTCCTCTGCCTTGTACATTACTCTGTGCTTCTCCTCCTAGACCTGTCCTCTGCCTTCTCCATTACTCTGTGCTCCACTTCGCAGACTCATGTTCTCCATTCATCTCTAACCTTGCTCCATCCTTACAGAATCTTCTCTGCCGTCTCGTCTCCTTCCTCTGTTGAGTGTCAGCTCCTGTGAACAGTGAATGATTGGAGCAGGTGTTTTGTGTCGTGTTTCCTGTTATACTGATTCCAATCTCTGAAGTATCTTTATCTTCTGGGTGTCAGAGATGCCGCTGTCAGGAGGGTCTGTTCTCACTCCCAGTAAAATATCACTTATTTCAATTACATTACTCTGTGCTCCTCCTCCTAGACCTGTCCTCTGCCTTCTACATTACTCTGTGCTCCTCATCCTAGACCTGTCCTCTACGTTCTACATTACGCTGTGCTCCTCCTCCTAGACCTGTCCTCTGCCTACTACATTACTCTGTGCTCCTCCTCCTAGACCTGTCCTCTGCCTTCTACATTACTCTGTGTTCCTCTTCCTAGACCTGTCCTCTGCCTTCTACATTACTCTGTGCTCCTCCTCCTAGACCTGTCCTCTGCCTTCTACATTACTCTGTGCTCCTCCTCCTAGACCTGTCCTCTGCCTTGTACATTACTGTGCTCCTCCTCCTAGACCTGTCCCCTGCCTTCTCCATTACTCTGTGCTTCTCCTCCTAGACCTCTCCTCTACCTTCTACATTACTCTGTGCTTCTCCTCCTAGACCTGTCCTCTGCCTTCTACATTACTCTGTGCTTCTCCTCCTAGACCTGTCCTCTGCCTTGTACATTACTCTGTGCTCCTCCTCCTAGACCTGTCCTCTGCCTTGTACATTACTCTGTGCTTCTCCTCCTAGACCTGTCCTCTGCCTTCTCCATTACTCTGTGCTCCACTTCGCAGACTCATGTTCTCCATTCATCTCTAACCTTGCTCCATCCTTACAGAATCTTCTCTACCGTCTCGTCTCCTTCCTCTGTAGAGTGTCAGCTCCTGTGAACAGTGAATGATTGGAGCAGGTGTTTTGTGTCGTGTTTCCTGTTACACTGATTCCAATCTCTGAAGTATCTTTATCTTCTGGGTGTCAGAGACGCCGCTGTCAGGAGGGTCTGTTCTCACTCCCAGTAAAATATCACTTATTTCAATTACATTACTCTGTGCTCCTCCTCCTAGACCTGTCCTCTGCCTTCTACATTACTCTGTGCTCCTCCTCCTAGACCTGTCCTCTGCCTTCTACATTACTCTGTGCTCCTCCCCCTAGACCTGTCCTCTGCCTTGTACATTACTCTGTGCTCCTCCCCCTAGACCTGCCCTCTGCCTTCTACATTACTCTGTGCTCCTCCCCCTAGACCTGCCCTCTGCCTTCTACATTACTGTGTGCTCCTCCTAGACCTTTCCCCTGCCTTCTACATTACTCTGTGCTCCTCCTCCTAGACCTGTCCTCTGCCTTCTACATTACTCTGTGCTCCTCCTCCTAGACCTGTCCTCTGCCTTCTACATTACTGTGCTCCTCCCCCTAGACCTGCCCTCTGCCTTCTACATTACTGTGTGCTCCTCCTCCTAGACCTTTCCCCTGCCTTCTACATTACTCTGTGCTCCTCCTCCTAGACCTGTCCTCTGCCTTCTACATTACTCTGTGCTCCTCCTCCTAGACCTGTCCTTTGCCTTCTACATTACTCTGTGCTCCTCCTCCTAGACCTGTCCTCTACCTTCTACATTACTCTGTGCTCCTCCTCCTAGACCTGTCCTCTGCCTTCTACATTACTCTGTGCTTCTCCTCCTAGACCTGTCCTCTGCCTTCTACATTACTCTGTGCTCCTCCTCCTAGACCTGTCCTCTGCCTTGTACATTACTGTGCTCCTCCTCCTAGACCTGTCCCCTGCCTTCTCCATTACTCTGTGCTTCTCCTCCTAGACCTGTCCTCTACCTTCTACATTACTCTGTGCTTCTCCTCCTAGACCTGTCCTCTGCCTTCTATATTACTCTGTGCTCCTCCTCCTAGACCTGTCCTCTGCCTTCTACATTACTCTGTGCTCCTCCTCCTAGACCTGTCCTCTGCCTTGTACATTACTGTGCTCCTCCTCCTAGACCTGTCCCCTGCCTTCTCCATTACTCTGTGCTTCTCCTCCTAGACCTGTCCTCTACCTTCTACATTACTCTGTGCTTCTCCTCCTAGACCTGTCCTCTGCCTTCTACATTACTCTGTGCTCCTCCTCCTAGACCTGTCCTCTGCCTTCTACATTACTCTGTGCTCCTCCTCCTAGACCTGTCCTCTGCCTTCTACATTACTCTGTGCTTCTCCTCCTAGACCTGTCCTCTGCCTTCTACATTACTCTGTGCTCCTCCTCCTAGACCTGTCCTCTGCCTTCTACATTACTCTGTGCTCCTCCTCCTAGACCTGTCCTCTACCTTCTACATTACTCTGTGCTCCTCCTCCTAGACCTGTCCCCTGCCTTCTACATTACTCTGTGCTCCTCCTCCTAGACCTGTCCTCTGCCTTCTACATTACTCTGTGCTCCTCCTCCTAGACCTGTCCTCTGCCTTGTACATTACTCTGTGCTCCTCCTCCTAGACCTGTCCTCTGCCTTCTACATTACTCTGTGCTCCTCCTCCTAGACCTGTCCTCTGCCTTCTACATTACTCTGTGCTCCTCCTCCTAGACCTGTCCTCTACCTTCTACATTACTCTGTGCTCCTCCTCCTAGACCTGTCCCCTGCCTTCTACATTACTCTGTGCTCCTCCTCCTAGACCTGTCCTCTGCCTTCTACATTACTCTGTGCTCCTCCTCCTAGACCTGTCCTCTACCTTGTACATTACTCTGTGCTCCTCCTCCTAGACCTGTCCTCTGCCTTGTACATTACTCTGTGCTCCTCCTCCTAGACCTGTCCTCTGCCTTGTACATTACTCTGTGCTCCTCCTCCTAGACCTGTCCTCTGCCTTGTACATTACTCTGTGCTTCTCCTCCTAGACCTGTCCTCTGCCTTCTCCATTACTCTGTGCTCCTCCTCCTAGACCTGTCCTCTGCCTTCTACATTACTCTGTGTTCCTCTTCCTAGACCTGTCCTCTGCCTTCTACATTACTCTGTGCTCCTCCCCTAGACCTATTCTCTGCCTTCTACATTACTCTGTGCTTCTCCTCCTAGACCTGTCCTCTACCTTCTACATTACTCTGTGCTTCTCCTCCTAGACCTGTCCTCTGCCTTCTATATTACTCTGTGCTCCTCCTCCTAGACCTGTCCTCTGCCTTCTACATTACTCTGTGCTCCTCCTCCTAGACCTGTCCTCTACCTTCTACATTACTCTGTGCTCCTCCTCCTAGACCTGTCCCCTGCCTTCTACATTACTCTGTGCTCCTCCTCCTAGACCTGTCCTCTGCCTTCTACATTACTCTGTGCTCCTCCTCCTAGACCTGTCCTCTGCCTTGTACATTACTCTGTGCTTCTCCTCCTAGACCTGTCCTCTGCCTTCTCCATTACTCTGTGCTCCTCCTCCTAGACCTGTCCTCTGCCTTCTCCATTACTCTGTGCTCCTCCTCCTAGACCTGTCCTCTGCCTTCTACATTACTCTGTGCTCCTCCTCCTAGACCTGTCCTCTGCCTTCTACATTACTCTGTGCTCCTCCTCCTAGACCTGTCCCCTGCCTTCTACATTACTCTGTGCTTCTCCTCCTAGACCTGTCCTCTGCCTTCTACATTACTCTGTGCTCCTCCTCCTAGACCTGTCCTCTGCCTTGTACATTACTCTGTGCTCCTCCTCCTAGACCTGTCCTCTGCCTTCTCCATTACTCTGTGCTCCACTTCGCAGACTCATGTTCTCCATTCATCTCTAACCTTGCTCCATCCTTACAGAATCTTCTCTGCCGTCTCGTCTCCTTCCTCTGTAGAGTGTCAGCTCCTGTGAACAGTGAATGATTGGAGCAGGTGTTTTGTGTCGTGTTTCCTGTTATACTGATTCCAATCTCTGAAGTATCTTTATCTTCTGGGTGTCAGAGACGCCGCTGTCAGGAGGGTCTGTTCTCACTCCCAGTAAAATATCACTTATTTCAATTGATGAAAAATGACAAAATTACGAAACGTGAACAATGAACCATCACCAAACCGAAAAGAGAGTACACCCCACAGGGAGGTGTCTGTCCCTGTAACACACAGCCTCCCTACCTACCAGTGGAAGTGGGCACCCTGAAGACCCCCGCTCCTCGACGACTCACCCCGTTAGGCCCTAATCATGACAGAGGAGTGGAAAGATATTCAGTAGGTGGGACAGAGAAAATATGGACATGAAATATGTCAATGTCAAAAAATTAATGTGGTCACAAACATCCCACTTGTTTATGCCTATACTTAGTGCAGAAGGGCTCTCCCTAGATGATAGCAGCCTGTCCTTACCCTTCAGGTCCATCAGGAGTATGAAGGCATTTCGCGTCTTCCAAGGTTCATCAGGAGTATGGACGCGTTTCTTCTCTTCCAAGGTTCATCAGGAGTATAATTCGAAGCGCAGAGCACTTAGCTCATTGCTGTCCATCTTCAGATAAGGCTCAGTGGCAGACATTAATGATATCTAGGCTCAGTCCCCTCTCTGGTGTGATATGGTAGCATCACCAGCCTCGTGGTTCCAGGGTGGCCACTTCGGCTGGTAGGTAGGGAGGCTCAGTGTGTTACAGGGACAGGCACCTCCCTGTGGGGTGTACTCTCTTTTCGGTTTGGTGATGGTGCTTTGTTCACGTTTTGTCATTTTAATTAATTGAAATAAATGATATATATTTTTTTTTAAATGTAAGAATTTATGGTGATCAAGTGAATTTACTCTTACAATTCAGTTTTTGAAGCTGAGCGACGTATCTGCTTTCCTCCACATTTGGTGGAGTTTTCTCTTCTTGATCATCAGTTTATTATCTATCACAATGTGATAACTAGATAAGGAACGATATGGCAAATTGGGGTCAAATATCGGTAAGAACCATCGAGAAAAAACCCTAAAAATAACTTTTAATGCAATTCACTTATGTCTATGTTTCTATGCACAAAACTCTTCAGAAAGGGCTGTATATGGGATAGTTCTAATATCAGGACCAGTGATATACACAAGGTCTCAATGGGCCCCATTGGACTGCTCACCTGCCTGACTGCGGAGGCTGGCACCCTAAACAGTTGGTATGACGCCCCCTCTCCCCGCCGGCGGGCCCTGATTTTCCCTGATGTCCCTTATGCTAATTATCATAAATAAAGAATATAACTATACAGACACAAAACGCAGAAAACACAGCTACTGAAAACAGATCTTCTGGGAATATTAGGAAATCGCAGCAAAGCTGACAATATCGTGGGTGTATGACCACTGTGACGACAGAACATCCTATTAATTAACCAGACGTCCATTCTCAGTAATCCAGGAGGCATAGACTGTTATCTATATGGGGACTTCAGTTGGTCAAGAACCATAGACTGTTGTCATATGAGTCATGTCATGCGGCGGCTGCCGCGCACACCTCTCTTTGCCTCTTCCCGGCCGCAGCTTACCCGCTCGCCGGTGTCCTCCTCGCCTCGGCGCCGGCTGCCGTGGGCTTTTCCGCGGTCTCTCCTGGCTTCTCTCCTCCGTCCGGCGACCGCCCCCGTCCGGTCTTCCGGACCGCGCCGGGTGCACGCTCCCGCCCCTCTTGCTCGGCGGGCGCGCGCACACACTGTGCCTGAGCACGCGCGCGCCTCCTCCTGAGGACGCGCGCCTGCCCCTCCTCCATTGGCAGGTCACAACCCGGAAGCCCTCCTACTAGCCCCTATATCTGGCCGCCTCTTCCTGCTGGCGGTGCCTGAGTATCACTGCTCCTCCCTAGTGATTCTGGCCGCTCTCTATGCACGCTTCCGCGTCCTGTCCATCCGTTGCTCATTCACCTCTTCCATTATCCTCTCTCCTAGGTCCTGTGTCTCCAAGCCGTGCCCACCTGTCCTGTGTCTCCAAGCCGTGCCCACCTGTCCTGTGTCTCCTAGCCGTGCCCACCTGTCCTGTGTCTCCAAGCCATGTCTATCTGCCCTGTGTCTCCAAGCCGTGCCTACCTGTCCAGTGTCTCCAGGCCGTGCCCACCTGTCTCGTGTCTCCAAGCCGTGCCCGTCTGTCCTGTGGCTCCAAGCCGGTACCGTCAGTCCTGTGTCCCCAACTCGGTTCTAGCTGTCTGTATGTCAATACTTCCCCAGGATACCAGCTGCCGTGGTAATAGTTACCCGCGGGCTTGCCCCAAACGCTCCCTGTATAGGGGGTGGTCCACCTGGTCAGCTCGCCCCCGGGAGGTTCGTTGCCACGGTCTAGCGGGTCCACCCCAGGTGTACCTTACAGAATACTCAGGCCATGGATCCCGCTGGTACCCCGACCCCGACCCAAAAGGAACTTTTGTTCCTTCGTGAGAATCAGGCGAGGATCATGTCGTTCCTCAAGTCAATGGAGTCCCGACTTTCGTCTCTGCAAACCTCCGATCCGGGGATTGCCTCCCAAATCTCCGGCTTACAGCAGGAGCTTGCTCAGCAGAGCGACACCCAGGCCCATATTTTGAACTACATTGCCTCTGTAGATAACCGCCTACTAGCTCTACAGACAGCGGCCGCTGTCCCTGCGCCTGCTTCTCAGTCCTCTCCCCGCTTGGCCAAACCCCCACGCTATAGTGGAGATCCTAAACTCTGTCGGGGGTTCATTAACCAGTGCCAGTTGCACTTCGAGCTGGCATCCCTGCAGTATCCTTCCGACCGGGCCAAGGTGGCCTTTATGATATCCCACTTAGAGGGTGAGGCATTGGCTTGGGTGAATCCCTTGTGGGAGCGAGATGACCCGATAGTCTCCCAGCTCGCGACCTTCTTGGAGACATTTCGTAAGGTCTTTGATAAGCCCGGCTGTCTGGTCTCCGCCACCGAGTCCTTATTTTGCCTTCGCCAGGGTGCTCTCTCTGTGGGACAGTACGCCATCCAGTTCCGTACGTTGTCCTCTGAACTAGGATGGAACAATGAGGCTCTAGTAGGGGCTTTTTGGCGTGGCTTGTCGCCCCGAATCAAGGACGAATTGGCCGGCAGGGATACACCTACGTCTTTGGAGGATCTCATCTCGCTGGCAACGCGAATTGACCTGCGTTTCCGGGAGCGTTCCCGCGAGGTCGCCAGGGAGAGAAGGCCCACTCGGTTTTCTCCTCCGACACGCAGTCCTCCCCGCTCTCGGCCTTCCACCTCTGCGTCAGCTCCTGAACCTATGCAGGTTGACCGACTCAGGCCCGCGGAGCTACGCCGCCAGGAGAGACTCACTCATGGTCTTTGTCTCTATTGTGGCAGTGCCTCCCACCTTCTGCGTTCCTGCCCTGTGAGGCCGGGAAACTCCTCCGCCTAGGACAGGTAAGAGAGGCCTCCCTAGGTGCCTTTGACACCTCTCTACCCTTGACCCTTCCTGTTTTGTTTATCCAGGGTTCCAAACGTTTCTCGGAGTTAGCCTATATTGACTCAGGGGCTGCTGGAAATTTTATCCAACTCGAGGCGGTGAAGAGATTGGGGATACCTGTTAGGTCCTTGGAGGTTCCCCGGCAGTTAGCTTCAGTCGACGGCATTCCCTTGCGCGAGACCGTTACTCTGGTCACTGAAGAGCTGGAATTACAGATCGGGGTCCTGCACCGTGAGAGAATAGCCTTCTTCGTGCTGCCGTCTCTATCCCACACCTTGCTCCTGGGTCTTCCGTGGTTGAGGATGCATGAACCTGTCCTGGATTGGCGGACCGGAGACATTCTTCGCTGGGGCTGCTTCTGCCAGACTAGATGTCTTCGTCCAGTACAACCCCTCAAATGCTCGTCTCCTGTCTCGGGCCCTGCGGATTTGCCCTCGGCCTATTGGGCTTTTGCGGATGTCTTTGATAAGAAGGAGGCAGAGGCTCTTCCACCGCACCGGCAATATGATTGCCCCATCGAGCTTGTTCCCGGCTCGACTCCGCCCCGGGGGCGAATCTATCCGTTGAGTCCACTCGAGTCCCAGGCCATGACTGAATGTGTACAGGAGAATTTGGCCAGAGGCTTCATCCGAAAGTCATCTTCTCCCGCTGGGGCTGGCTTCTTTTTCGTCAAGAAGAAGGACGGGTCTCCGCCCCTGTATTGACTATCGAGGTCTTAACCAGATTACCATCAAGAACAGATATCCTCTACCTCTCATTCCCGAGCTGTTCGACCGGCTACGAGGGGCGCGAATCTTTTCTAAATTGGATCTCCGTGGAGCCTACAATCTCGTCCGTATTCGCTCTGGAGATGAATGGAAGACCGCCTTCAACACCAGGGATGGACACTACGAGTACCTCGTCATGCCCTTCGGGTTGTGCAACGCCCCCGCAGTCTTTCAAGAATTTGTGAACGACATTTTCCGAGACCTTCTGTACTCCAGTGTGGTTGTGTACCTTGACGATATCCTGGTCTTCTCTCCCGATCTGTCCACCCACAGAAGAGATGTCCGCCGAGTACTGTTCTGATTGAGGGAGAATCGCCTGTACGCCAAATTGGAGAAGTGCGCCTTTAAACAGTCCTCCCTCCCATTTCTGGGCTATATCATCTCCGACTCTGGCCTGCGTATGGATCCGGAGAAGGTGTCTGCCGTGCTCAACTGGCCACGTCCCCAAGGGGTGAAAGCCGTTCAGCGATTTCTCAGCTTCGCAAATTATTATCGGCAGTTCATCCCTCATTTTTCCTCATTGGCTGGCTCTATCTTGTCTTTGATCCGTAAAGGAGCCAACCCGCACGTCTGGACCCCTGAAGCAGAGGAGGCCTTCCTATCTCTGAAACGAGCATTTGCCACGGCTCCCGTACTCCATCGTCCTGAGGTCAACAAACCGTTCGTCCTCGAAGTGGATGCATCAGCAACTGGAGCTGGAGCGGTTTTGTCTCAAAAGTCTTCCTCCGGTAGGCTCGTTACGTGCGGTTTCTTTTCCAAGTCCTTCTCCACCCCAGAGCGGAATTATTCCATTGGAGACCGAGAACTGCTTGCCATCAAGTTAGCTCTAGAGGAGTGGAGATACTTATTGGAGGGCGCCGCACATCCCTTCACAATCTTCACAGACCATAAGAATCTAGCTTATCTTCGGTCTGCACAGAGACTCAACCCACGCCAGGCCAGGTGGTCTCTGTTCTTCGCTCGATTCGATTTTGATCTGCATTTTCGTCCAGGTAACAAGAACCTCAAAGCTGACGCCTTGTCCAGGTCCTTCCTTCCCGCAGATGTCGAAAAGGAACCCACGCATATCTTGGATCCATCCCGGCTCATCACGGTGGCACCACTTTCTCTTCTCTCACCTCCACCTGGCAAGACTTTTGTGCCGGAGAAGGACCGAGGACGAATCCTCCACTGGGGACATGCTTCCAAGCTGGCTGGCCAACTCGGGCTTAAGAAGACACTTCTCCTGGTTTCCCGCTACTACTGGTGGCCGACTCTTCCTCAGGATGTCCGGGATTTCGTCGCCTCCTGTCTCTCCTGTGCCAAGATCAAGGTGCCTAGGCAGCTGCCTTCTGGTCTTCTACACCCGCTTCCAGTACCCTCGTCCCCTTGGCAACACATTGCCATGGACTTTATTACGGACCTGCCCCACTCTGCCAACTGTACTGTCGTCCTAGTGGTGGTTGATAGGTTTTCTAAGATGGCACACTTCGTCCCTCTTTCCGGCTTGCCATCGGCCCCAGCCTTGGCGAAGATTTTCGTTCAACACATCTTCCGTCTTCATGGACTGCCCCAACATATTGTTTCTGACAGAGGAGTCCAATTTACCTCTCGCTTCTGGAGAGCCCTATGCAGATCGATGGATATCACTCTCGACTTCTCCTCATCTTACCACCCCCAGTCCAACGGTCAGGCTGAACGGACGAATCAGTGCTTGGTGAACTACCTCCGGCATTTTTCTAATGTCCACCAGAACGACTGGGCTGAACTTCTCCCGTGGGCTGAGTTCGCCTATAATAACCACGTCAGTGAGTCTTCGGGCAAGTCCCCTTTCTTTGTCGTCTACGGGCAACATCCTGGTGTACCTCTTCCGGTTCCCCCTGCCTCGGGTGTACCGGCGGCTGACCTTCTGACCGGGGAATTCTCCAGGATCTGGCAGGAGACCAAGGCCGCTCTCGAGTTGGTACGTAACAGAGTTAAGAGACACGCCGACAAAAGACGCCTGGATGCCCCGCCATATCACCCTGGTGATAAAGTTTGGCTGGCCTCCAAGTTTATTCGCCTCAAGATCCCTTCCCATAAACTGGGTCCCCGCTATATTGGACCTTTTGAGGTCTTGTCCCGTATTAATGATGTCTCCTACAAACTACGGCTTCCCGCCTCTCTCCGTATCCCTAATGCTTTTCATGTGTCTTTGCTAAAACCAGTCATCTTCAATCGTTTCCTTTCTAAGGCCCCTCACTCGCCTCCGCCTGTCTCCGCAGACGATGTATTTGAGGCTAAAGATATTTTGGCCATGAGGAAGCAAAAGGGGAGAACCTTTTTTTTGGTTGATTGGAAGGGCTTTGGCCCCGAGGAGAGGTCCTGGGAGCCCCAAGAGAACATCCAGGCTCCTCGAATCTTGGCTAAATTTTTTTCCGGACTGCGGAGGGAGGCGCGTAAGGAGGGGGAAACTGTCACGCGGCGGCTGCCGCGCACACCTCTCTTTGCCTCTTCCCGGCCGCAGCTTACCCGCTCACCGGTGTCCTCCTCGCCTCGGCGCCGGCTGCCGCGGGCTTTTCCGCGGTCTCTCCCGGCTTCTCTCCTCCGTCCGGCGACCGCCCCCGTCCGGTCTTCCGGACCGCGCCGGGTGCACGCTCCCGCCCCTCTCGCCTGAGCACGCGCGCGCCTCCTCCTCCTCCTGAGGACGCGCGCCTGCCCCTCCTCCATTGGCAGGTCACAACCCGGAAGCCCTCCTACTAGCCCCTATATCTGGCCGCCTCTTCCTGCTGGCGGTGCCTGAGTATCACTGCTCCTCCCTAGTGATTCTGGCCGCTCTCTATGCACGCTTCCGCATCCTGTTCATCCGTTGCTCATTCACCTCTTCCATTATCCTCTCTCCTAGGTCCTGTGTCTCCAAGCCGTGCCCACCTGTCCTGTGTCTCCAAGCCGTGCCCACCTGTCCTGTGTCTCCTAGCCGTGCCCACCTGTCCTGTGTCTCCAAGCCGTGTCTATCTGCCCTGTGTCTCCAAGCCGTGCCTACCTGTCCAGTGTCTCCAGGCCGTGCCCACCTGTCTCGTGTCTCCAAGCCATGCCCGTCTGTCCTGTGGCTCCAAGCCGGTACCGTCAGTCCTGTGTCCCCAACTCGGTTCTAGCTGTCTGTCTGTCGATACTTCCCCAGGGTACCAGCTGCCGTGGTAATAGTTACCCGCGGGCTTGCCCCAAACGCTCCCTGTATAGGGGGTGGTCCACCTGGTCAGCTCGCCCCCGGGAGGTTCGTTGCCACGGTCTAGCGGGTCCACCCCAGGTGTACCTTACAAGTCATAAATGTTGATATTTGATATTTATAAATGGCTGATGTTTGCATCTTATATCGGCTCCTATAGATTATTGTCTGCTATCTTTGCAAGACAGTGATGCAGGGTCATTGAACACTAGATGAACAGTGGGTACAGAAAGTATTCAGACCCCTTTACATTTTTCACTCTTTGTTTCATTGCAGCCATTTGGTAAATTCAGAAAAGTTCATTTTTTCTCAGTAATTTTCACTCTGTACCCCATCTTGTCTGAAAAAAAACAGAAATGTAGAAATGTTTGCAAATTTATTAAAAAAGAAAAGCTGAAATATCCCATGGTCATAAGTATTCAGCCCCTTTGCTCAGACACTCATATGTAAGCCACATGCTGTCCATTTCCTTGTGATCCTCCTTGAGATGTTTCTGCTCCTTCATTGGAGTCCAGCTGTGTGTAATTACACCGATAGGACTCGATGTGTAAAGGCGCACACCTCCTATATAAGACCTCACAGCTCACAGTGCATGTCAGACCAAATGAGAATCATGAGGCCAAAGGAACTGGCCAAGGAGCTCAGAGACAGAATTGTGGGTGGCAAGGCACAGATCTGGCCAAGGTTATAGAAGAATGTCTGCAGCCCTCAAGGTTCCTAAGAGCACAGTGGCCTCTATAATCCTTAAATAGAAGAAGTTTGGAACCAGCAGAAGTCTTCCTAGACCTGGCCGTCTAGCCAAACAGCAATCATGGGAGAAGAGCCTTGGTGAGAGTGGTAAAGAAGAACGCCAAGATCACTGTGGCTGAGCTCCACAGATGCTGTTGGGAGATGGGAGAAAGTTCCACAAAGTCAGCAATCACTGCAACCCTCCACCAGTTAGGCTTTTATGGCAGAGTGGCCCAACGGCAGCCTCTCCTCAGTGCTAGACATATGAAAACCCACATAGTTTGCTAAAAAAAAAACACATGAAGGACTCCCAGACTATGAGAAATAAGATTTTCTGGTCTGATGAGATGAAGATAGATCTGCTTGGTGATAATTCTACGTGGTATGTTAGAAAATTAGGCACTGCTCATCACCTGCCCAATACAATCCCAACAGTGAAACATAATGGTGCCAGCATCATGCTATGGGGGTGATGTTAGGAGTTGGATTCCTGCCCCTGCACAGGAGGAATCTCGAGCCTTGCCTTCTGCGGTCTCCCATTCAGTCCCAGCCACAGAGGAGCCTGCTCAGCAAAGACGTCTCTCCCAGCATCTTGCTCAGGCTAGTGCTGTCAGGTTGGTTGCTGCTGCCACCTCTGGGTCAGCTTTGGCAATCCGCACCAGCCAGCAGCTCCAGAGGCTAAGTCCTTCTTGCAGCCTTCTGAGCATGCCCATGGGACGACCTCTCATTGGAGGTCGGGGGTCACACAGGTCCTTCTCCAGCTCGGATTGGACCATCAGGAAGGTCCTGGAAGGACGCTGCTATAAAAGGTTCGCATGGCCGCTCGACCATGCGCTAGTATAGTCTGTTATTTGTAGGGGTATGTGTGATGATGGATGCTTGTGAAATGCTGACTGACTCATTAAGAAACCCCTTCCCTCTGATACGCATGTTAGTAGGGTTTAGAGTTCCAATCAGCGCCGGGTAGTGGTACTGCCTAGCGCCGCAGTGCTCCCAGCTCCCATCACATGCTAGCGCCAGTGTGCACCACACTACTTTAGGCACTACGGTACCGCAAGTTCAGCGACAGCAGCCTGAGCGGCGCCGTGCCAACCCAAAGCTTAGGCTGGTTAGTGGCGTCCGCCAGAGCTGTGCTGTACATGCCTCCTGCGGTATTGAGCTATCAGCTGTGCCCTGTGGCTGTTAACAGGGCGCAGCGTTTAGTAAGGGCCTCTTCCTGGCTTCGCTGTTGCGGCGCCAAAAACTGGTGGGTCTAGAGGGACTCTAACCCCGTGTCATTGGGGCAGGGTCCTGTGACCAAAACGCTAGTGTTCACTCTGCGGTATCGCAGCCCTGTGAAGCAACAGGGTTCGCCTCCTTTTCACCGGGTGAAGTTAACCCGTGTGTGCCTGCTATACCGCCAGTTTCTGTCCGCCATTACCGAGCAGCAGTCTACCATCTTTGCACGGTGGACCCGGAGCTGCGAATGCACCGTATTACCATCTTTTATTATTCGGTGCGTTACGCCAGCCCTAACAATATACTAGCGCCAGGGTCTGGCTAGTAATGGCAGACGAACAGCGACTGCTGCAGCACATCCGGCAGTTAGAGGGCAGGTTGGCAGCTCTCGCGCGCTTAGTCTCAGCTGCGGATGTTACTGTGGTCGCTGTTCAGGCTGCCACGGAGGCTGTCTCTCATGTGTCTACTGCCATCCCTGCCCCGACTTTATCCCACCTCCTGCTGCCCGAGAAGTTCTCGGGTGATAGTGCTTCATGTAGAGTCTTTATGAGCCAGTGCTGTATACAGTTAGAGCTGCTGGCGGCACGATTCCCCTCAGAGCGGGCTAAGGTGGGATTTGTCGTTTCCCTCTTGTCGGGCTTTGGAGTGGGCCACACCGCTGTGGGAACGCGGTGATCAGGTGGTGCAGAGCATTTCTCAGTTCTTGGCCGCTATGAGGCAGGTCTTCCTGGGACCACGCGCCACCCATAACACCATGCTCCAGCAGCTGGCACTGTCACAGGGCTCGTCCTTGGTCAGCCATTATGCCATCCGGTTCCGGACACTGGTCTCTGAGCTGGAGTGGCAAGACAAGGTCCTCATCCCAGTGTTCTGGAGAGGTCTGGCTGACCACGTGAAGGACGCCCTGTCCACCAGGGAGATTCCCGAGGAGCTTATTACCGTCTCCACCCGTATTGACCGCTTCGTCGAGCGAGGGTTGGAGCGGGCCAAGTGTAGGCAGAGGTTTAGGTTGGCACCTAGTTTTTCTAAACCTCAGTAGTCTCCAGATAGGGCGTCCGAGCCCCAAGAGGCCACGGAGGGTTGTCGCTCGGGAACCAGGTCTCGGTCTGCTCGAGCACCCGTAGTCTGCTATGTGTGCCAGCAGTCGGGTCACCATGCCAACCGGTACCCACAGCGGCCGGGAAACCGCTCCCGTCCAGTGGTCATTGGAGGAGGCTAACTGGACTCAACGGCATTTTCTCCCAAGCTGTCCTTTGAGGGGACGCTTGAGTTTGGTTCATCCACTCTGGCGGTGGAGGTATGCGTGGACTCCGGAGCGGAGGGCAATTTTATGTCATCTGCCTTCGCTCAACGGCACTCAATAGCCCTGGCTATCTAAACCAGTCACTGTCAGAGTGGTGAACGGCGCAACCCTACTGTCATGATCCATGCGGGATCAGGACAGATAAAAGCACAGGTAACCTTTTTTTTCTCAAGCTGTGCTTAGAGATGTTTTTGCCCCCGGTGGCCATTTGGATTATTGCACTGTGGTGTCGTTTGTTCTAAGTTTGCCCCCAGTGGTGGTGAGCGTCATTGCACTCTGTTTCTTTAGTTAAGTGCACATTTATAATGCAGGTATGATTGCTGGCTCTGCTATAAAAGAGTCACAGGGGTTGCAATCAGCGTTGGTGATAGTATTCATTTCAACCATCCTTGGTGGAGGAAGGAGCTGGAGAACGTTCCTTGCAGCACTGTCTTAGCCCTGGTGTGGAAGGAGTCATAGGGGATTTCCTTGTAGCTCTGACAGAGCTTGGTGGCAGCATTTCAGGAGGAGACCTGCATTCTGGTGGTGGACTCTGTTGCCAGGAGCAAGTGCAACAGAGTAAAGCTAAGTGGTGTTCCCGTTTGTGTTTTTCCTTCGTGTGTATTAGTACAGAGGTGGGGCCAGTGCCTGCGCCACCCAGCTCCCTAGCAAGAGATAGGTGTAGGGTGTGCTAGGGTGACAGGTATCCTGAGCGGTGCCCGGTGCGGAACCGGCATAGGGAATATTAGGAGCGTTAGGGACACTGACTCAGGGGAGTGCAGGAGGTCTCCACGTCCCCTTTCCCTATCGCAGGGCCCACCGTTGTAATGGTTTTCCCTCCCCCTTGTCTTGTTGTTTACAGTTACCGGTCTGCGGGCCGTGTCACACAGGACTGTATCACGTGCCGCGTCTTGTTGTTTACAGTTACCGGCCTGCGGGCCGCGTCACACAGGACGGGTCCAAGTGACATTATCACCAGCCGATAACTTTTTATTTCTGATGAGCCATGGACCCAGTTCAGACCTTTGCCCAAATGCTGCAGACCCTTACTGAGGAGATGTGTGGTGCCTCCAGAAACGTTGCCAATACCAGCGGGCTCGTTTGTCATCAACCCGATATGCAGGTAGTTGCTGGGGTGAACTCTGGGTCTGGGCATCCCCGCTGTAGGTGGTTCCCTGATGGGGAGCGGTCTTGAGGGTCCAGAGGCCCCTCATTAAGGGGAGGGTACTGTCATGATCCATGCGGGATCAGGACAGATAAAAGCACAGGTAACCTTTTTTTTCTCAAGCTGTGCTTAGAGATGTTTTTGCCCCGGTGGCCATTTGTATTCTTGCACTGTGGTGTCGTTTGTTCTAAGTTTGCCCCCAGTGGTGGTGAGCGTCATTGCACTCTGTTTCTTTAGTTAAGTGCACATTTATAATGCAGGTATGATTGCTGGCTCTGCTATAAAAGAGTCACAGGGGTTGCAATCAGCGTTGGTGATAGTATTCTTTTCAACCATCCTTGGTGGAGGAAGGAGCTGGAGAACGTTCCTTGCAGCACTGTCTTAGCCCTGGTGTGGAAGGAGTCAAAGGGGATTTCCTTGTAGCTCTGACAGAGCTTGGTGGCGTTTCAGGAGGAGACCTGCATTCTGGTGGTGGACTCTGTTGCCAGGAGCAAGTGCAACAGAGTAAAGCTAAGTGGTGTTCCCCTGTTTGTGTTTTTCCTTCGTGTGTATTAGTACAGCGGTGGGGCAAGTGCCTGCGCCACCCAGCTCCCTAGCAAGGGATAGGTGTAGGGTGTGCTAGGGCGACAGGTATCCTGAGCGGCGCCCGGTGCGGAACCGGCATAGGGAACGTTAGGAGCGTTAGGGACACTGACTCAGGGGAGTGCAGGAGGTCTCCACGTCCCCTTTCCCTATCGCAGGGCCTACCGTTGTAACTGTTTTCCTTCCCCCTTGTCTTGTTTACAGTTACCGGCTTGCGGGCCATGTCACACAGGACTGTATCACGTGCCGCGTCTTGTTGTTTACAGTTACCGGTCTGCGGGTCGCGTCACACAAAACGGGTCCACGTGACACCTACCCTCACAGATTACACACCAGACCGCCCCTTTGGTACTCTCGGTGTCTCCATCCCATCAGGAGACAATATCCCTTCTCGTCATGCCCGAGGGTATCGATCAGGTCCTTTTAGAGGTCCCCTGTGTTACGGGGCTGGCGGAACGCACCAAATAATAAAGATGAAATAATATATACCGTGCGTTCGCAGCCCAGGGCCCACCATGCAGAGGTAACCAACTGCTGCTAAACAATAAGGGGAAGGCGTGTAGGAGTAAAGCCAGACACTGGTGCGTAACCACTGAGCCGGTGCTAACTGACACGTGCGCCGTTACTTCACATAACACGTGCCTGCCGGCGAACAACCGTAACCTGTTAACGTCGCAGGTCACGGGGTGTGAACCACTGCTGCAACGTGTACAGTATCCACCCTAACGGACGCCACTAACCAGCCTAATAACCGGGCTGGAAAGTGCTACTAAAGCGCACGGCGTAACTAGCGGACGCTGCGATAGCAGTGGCCCAGGAGGCCTATACTGGCCAACGCCCCAGGTGCTAGCGGTGGTTGTGGAGAAACACTGCGGCGCTATGCAGTGTAGCGCTAACGTACTGACTCTAATCCCTCACCCTAACACATACGTAATATCCAAGGAGGGGGGATTATAATGCGTCAGTCACCAGGCTCATTCTTCCATCATCACATATACACTACATGCATTAGCCTCAGAGGCTATCATAGCGCATGGCGGGGCGGCCATGCACGCCTTTTATAGCCGTGCCCTTCCTGATCCTCCAGCTGGACCAATCGGAACTGGATAAGGACCTGAGCATGTGACTCTCGATCCCCAATGGGAGATCGTCTCCTGAGCATGCTCAGTGGAGCGAAGAGAGAACTTAGACTCTGGAGTCTTTTGCTGCTGGACAGGCTGCATTGCCATAACTGGACCAGAGGTTTCAGCAGCAACTGAACCCACGATGCTGGTGTGGACAGAACGCCGGTATCATGGAGTCTGCTGAGCAGGCTCCACTGCGGCTGGAGGGGAATGGGAGACCGCAGATGGCAAGGCTTGGGATTCCCGCTGTGCAGCACCCGTAACCTGATGCCTAACATTACGCCCCCTCCCCTCTGAGCCTCGCTGCGCTCAAATGCCGCAATAAGGAGCGGGGCGTGGATATTCTCCACTGGCTCCCAGGGCCGAGCCTCTGGACCATGACCCTTCCAGTCCACCAAATAAAATTTTTTGTCACGCACCACCCTGCATCCCACGATAGCATTGATCTCGAACTCGTCCGAAGACAGGTCGGATGTCCCGGCAGATGACTCGGAAAACCGGGACAAGTGGGCAGGCTTAAAGAGGGACACGTGAAAGGTGTCAGAAATGGCCAAGCGGGGAGGAAGGGCCAGGTGATAAACCAGAGGGTTGACCTGCTCCAGGACCTTGAAGGTACCGATGTATCGCGGCTCAAACTTGGTGGACTCGGCCCGCAGCCTGATATTTCGGGAAGAGAGCCACACCAAGTCACCAGGGGCAAAAGTTGGAGCGGGACGCTGAAGTGTGTCAGCGGACACCCTCATTCTCTCCTTAGAGGCCCGGATGGCATCCTGAGTGCGATCCCAGATGTCACGAGCCTCCACTGCCCAGTCTGCCACCCTGGAATCAGTGGAAGATACTGGCATAGGGACGGGAAAGCGCGGATGCTGGCCGTAATTAAGGAGGAATGGGGTCTGACTGGTGGAATCAGCCACTGCATTATTCAGAGCAAATTCTGCCCATGGTAGTAAGGATGCCCAGTCATCCTGCTTGGCAGAGACAAAATGTCGCAG
The DNA here is from genome assembly GCF_039654945.1 of Dendrobates tinctorius. NCBI lineage: Eukaryota > Metazoa > Chordata > Amphibia > Anura > Dendrobatidae > Dendrobates > Dendrobates tinctorius. Next base: position 4,612,591 of record NW_027362033.1, on the reverse strand, counting down.
GTATGTGACCAGAGTTTGATTAGCTCTCTCAACCAACCCGTTCGTCTCGGGGTGATAGGAGGACAAATTTTGCTCAATGCTGAGCAGACTGCAGAGCTCCCTCCAAAACCGAGACGCAAATTGGGGACCCCGGTCACTAACTATCTTGTCCGGCATACCGTGCAGACGAAATACGTGCTTTATGAACAGTGTGGCGAGACCACGAACAGAAGGCAGCCGCGCGAGTGGCACCAGATGCACCATTTTAGAAAAATGATCGGTGACCACCCAGATGAACGTGCTGCCACTGGATCTGGGCAGCCTGACCACAAAATCCATGCCAACCATCTCCCAGGGTCTGTCTGCCACCGGCAAGGGGTACAGTAACCCAGCCGGCCTCTGCCTAGAGGACCTGTTCCGAGCACAGTAGACGCATGCCTGAATGACCTGTTCCGACCAACCCTTTGGATTGGCTCCCTTTTTGGTGAGGGCGACCAAAGGAGCCACCAGTGTGGAGAAGTGGGGAATGAACTGGTGGTAATAATTAATGAAACCCAAAAAACGCTGCACCGCTTTGAAAGTCGGGCTCCTGCCAGTCCATTACCGCCTGCAATTTGGCAGGATCCATAGCCAACCCCTGGGCCGAGATGATATAGCCCAAGAACGGCAAGGACTCCTGCTCAAATTGACACTTCTCCAACTTGGCGAAGAGAGAATTCGCCCGCAAACGGTCGAAGACCTTACAGATGTCTCTCCGGTGAGAGGCCAAATCTGGAGAGAAGACGAGGATGTCATCCAGATAGACCACCACCGAGGTGGAGAGCATATCGCGAAAGACATCATTCACGAAGTCCTGGAAGACAGCAGGTGCGTTACAGAGGCCGAAGGGCATAACCAGATACTCATAGTGGCCATCCCTGGTATTAAAGGCTGTCTTCCACTTGTCCCCTTCCCGTATGCGGATCAAGTTGTAAGCCCCCCGAAGATCTAGCTTAGTGAAAATCCGGGCCCCCCGCAACCTGTCAAACAACTCAGAGATCGGGAAGAGGGTACTTGTTTTTCATGGTTATAGCATTGAGACCTCTGTAATCAATGCAAGGACGCAGCTCTCCACTCTTCTTCTGTACGAAGAAGAACCCTGCTGCTGGTGACACCGACTTCCTAATAAACCCTCTTGTCAGGTTCTCCTGGATATATTGTGACATGGCCTCCGTCTCCGGGAGGGATAGAGGGTACAAGCGGCCTCGAGGATGCTCCGTGCCTGGCAAAAGGTCTATCGGACAGTCGTAGGGGCCGTGAGGCGGAAGCGTCTCAGCAGATTTTTTAGAAAAGACGTCCGCGTACTGCTGGTAGTGTCTGGGAAGCGCGGAGAGAACCGCAGGCACTTCGGTAGAGGCTAGTTGAACGCTGCCCCTCATGCAGTTTCCCTCACAGTCCTTGCTCCAACCCAGTATTCTTCCCGAGGACCACTCAATATGAGGAGAGTGGCAACGGAGCCAGGGAACTCCTAGGAGAACCTGGTCGATGTCCTCGGGCATAATGAGCAGAGACAACGTCTCATGGTGAGATGGCGAGATTGAGAGCCCCAAGGGTGCTGTCTGGTGTGTAATCTGGGATGGTAGGGTTGAACCGTTGACCACCCTTATGGTCACGGGGTGAGCAAGTGGCACCAAAGGAACTGCGTGCTGTTGGGCGAAGGCCGAGGACAAAATTTCCCTCTGCCCCGGAGTCCACGCAGACCTCTACATCCCAGGTGGAAGCACTGCTCTCTAACGTCCCGCGGAAGGACAGCTTGGAGGAGAAAGTTCCTTTATCAAGTAGACCTCCTCCACCTACCACTGGACGCGATCATTTTTCTAACCACTGAGGGCACCTGTTAGCCAGGTGACCAGACTGTCGACACTGGTAACAGTGTGCGGAGATTCGCACCGGGCGCGACTTGGGACCAGTGCGAGACACCTCCATAGGCTCTGGAGGCATGACTCCCATAGCGGGGGGATCAAGAGGTTTAGAAAAGGTGGGAGCCAACCTAACCCTCTGTCTGGATTGTGCACGCTCCAACCCACGCTCCGTAAAATGGAGATCTATGCAGGTGGAAAGCGTAATCAGCTCCTCCAGACTAACGGGAACCTCCCTGGTAGCTAGAGCATCTTTAACATGCTCCGCCAAACCTCTCCGGAACACAGGGACGAGTGTCTTATCAGGCCATTCCAGCTCGGAAGCCAGTGTCCGGAAGCGGACGGCATAATGGCTGACCTCGAGGGATCCCTGTGTTAGTGTTAATAACTGGAGAGAGGTGTCGTGAGTGACCCGTGGCCCCAAAAAGACCTGTTTTAGGGACATTACAAACTGAGCAGCGCTCAGCACCATGAGGTCACCATGCTCCCATAGTGGAGTGGCCCATTCTAACGCCCTGCCCGACAGGAGGGAGATGATAAACCCCACCTTAGCCCGCTCGGAAGGGAATCGCGTGGCCAGTAACTCAAGCTGGATAGAGCACTGACTCACGAATCCACTACAGGTGGCGCTGTCACCCGAGAACTTGTCGGGGAACGGGAGACGGGATAAGGTCGGGGCAGGAATGGACGTAGAGGCACTGGAGACCGCCTCTGCTGCCGCCTGGACGGTGACTGCAGTGACGTCCGCAGCTGAGGCTGAGCGCTCGAGAGCGGACAACCTGCCCTCCAGCTGCTGGACATATTGCTGCAGGTGCTGCTCGTCCGTCATTGTTAGCCAGGCCCTGGCATTATGATAATTTTACGGGGCTGGCGGAATGCACCAAATAATAAAGATGAAATAATATATAAGGTGCGTTCGCAGCCCAGGGCCCAATGTGCATAGGTGACCAACTGCTGCTAAACAATGAGGGAAAGGCATGTAGGAGTAAAGTCAGACACCGGTGCGTAACCACTGAGCCGGTGCTAACAGACACGTGCGCCGTTACTTCACGTTACACGTGCCTGCCGGCGAATAACCGCAACCTGTTAACATCACAGGTCACGGGGTGTGAACCACTGCTGCAACGTGTGCAGTATCCGCCCTAACGGACGCCACTAACCAGCCTAATAACCGGGCTGGAAAGCGCTACTAAAGCGCACGGCGTAACTAGCGGACGCTGCGATAGCAGTGGCCCAGGAGGCCTATACTGTCCGACGCCCCAGGTGCTAGTGGTGGATGTGGAGCAACACTGCGGCGCTATGCAGTGTAGCGCTAACGTAGTGACTCTGATCCCTCACCCTAACACATACAACACATACGTAATATCCAAGGAGGGGGTGATTATAATGCGTCAGTCACCAGGCTCATTCATCCATCATCACACATACACTAAATGCATTAGCCTCAGAGGCTATCATAGCGCATGGCGGGGCGGCCATACACGCCTTTTACAGCCGTGCCCTTCCGGGACCTTCCTGATCGTCCAGATGGACCAATTGGAACTGGAGAAGGACCTGAGCATGTGACTCCCAATGGGAGATCGTCTCCTGAGCATGCTCAGGGGAGCGAAGGGAGAACTTAGACTCAGGAGTCTTATGCTGCTGGACAGGCTGCATTGCCATAACTGGACCAGAGGTGACAGCAGCAGCAACCACCGAACCCACGATGCTGGTGTGGAAAGAACGCCGGTATCGTGGAGTCTGCTGAGCAGACTCCACTGTGGCCTGAGGGGAATGGGAGACCGCAGATGGCAAGGCTCAGGATTCCCGTTGAGCAGCGCCCGGAACCTGACACCTAACTTCCTGACTACGCTACCACTCCCCTTATATGGAGTGGTCCTCAGGGCGAATTCTGGCATGGAGTAAAACATGTTAGGGTAGATGTCTGAGGGAGTACGTACAGGTTGCCTCCACAGAAGTCCCCGCAGATCTTTCCTCTCTCCCCACACACTATCAACAGTATGCAGATGTGTTCTCCAAGCGGGCGGCAGAGACTCTTCCGCCTCATCACTACGACTGTACTATTGACCTCTTGCCGGACGCTGAGCCTCCTTGGGGTGGATAATATCCCCTTTCTCTCCCGGAGATGGAGGCCATGTCCCAATATATCAGGGAGAATCTGGCAAGGGTATTCATTAGGAAGTCGGTGTCACCTGCAGGGGCGGGGTTCTTCGTCCAGAAGTAGAATGGAGAACTGCATCAATTACAGGGGTCTTAACGCTATCACCGTTAAGAATAAATACCCCCTGCCCGATATCGGAGCTGTTTGATAGGCTACGGGGAGCGAGAGTGTTTACCAAACTTGATCTGCGGGGGGCTTACAACCTGATTTGCATCCGTGAGGGGGACGAATGGAAGATGGCCTTTTAAACCAGGGATGGGCACTATGAATACCTGGTGATGCCCTTCGTGCTCTGTAATGCCCCGGCTGTCTTCCAAGACTTTGTGAACGATATCTTCTGGGATAGGTTTACCACCTCGGTAGTAGTCTATCTGGATGATATCCTCATCTACTCTCCAGATATTGACTCCCACCGGAGAGATGTTTGCAAAGTTTTCGACCTCCTGCGGGCAAACTCCCTCTACGCCAAGTTGGAGAAGTGTGTGTTTGAGCAGGAGTCCTTGTCTTTCCTGGGCTATATCATCTCCGCCCAGGGATTGGCCATGGATCCTGCCAAGCTACAGGCGGTGATGGATTGGCCGGAGCCCCATTCTCTCAAAGCGGTCCAGCGCTTTATGGGGTTCATTAACTACTATCGCCAATTCATCCCCCACTTCTCGACTTTGGTAGCCCCCTTGGTGGCCCTCACCAAGAATGGAGCAAATCCCAAGTTGTGGTTGGAACCTGTCTCCAAGGCCTTCTCCGCCATTAAGTCCCACTTCGCTAGTGCTCCCATTCTACATCGCCCCGATGTAGATAGGCCCTTCATCCTGGAGGTGGATGCCTCTTCCTTCGGTGCAGGAGCGGTCCTTTACCAGAAGGACACACAAGGTCGGAAGCAGCCATGCTTCTTTTTCTCTAAGACCTTCACACCGGCGGAGAGGAATTATTCCATCGGGGACAGGGAGTTGCTAGCAATGAAGTTGGCCTTCTCGGAGTGGAGACACCTCCTGGAGGGGGCTCGCCATCCTTTCCAGGTGTTCACAGACCACAAAAACTTGTTGTATTTGCAAACAGCCCAGCGGCTAAATTCTTGCCAGGCCAGATGGTCCTTGTTCTTCTCCTGGTTCCACTTCACCCTGCATTTTCTCTCCGGGGAGAAGAATGTCTGGGCCGATGCTCCCTCCCTTCATGGTGTCATCGGAGAAGCCTTGGCTGATAGTCCCATCCGAGAGCCTGAGGACCGTGGCTCCGGTCGCCCTTGAGTCAGTACCTCCGGGCAAGACATTTATTCCTGCCCATCTGCGACCGGAGGTCCTCTCTTGGGCTGACTCGTCCAGGGTGGGTGGACATTTTGGGACAAAATGGACCTCTGAGCTTCTGGCGAGGACGTACTGGTGGCCGCATATGGCCTGTGACGTCAGGGACTATATTCGGGCGTGCGTCTCTTGCGCCCAGAATCGGTCCCCTCGGCCCGCTGGGCTACTCTGCCCCCTGCCGGTAGTGGACAGGCCCTGGGAGATGGTTGGTATGGACTTTGTGGTGGGACTGCCCAAGTCCAGTGGCAGCACGGTCATTTGGATTGTCACTGACCACTTCTCCAAGATGGTGCACCTGGTGCCACTTTCCCGGTTACCTTCTGCACGGGGCCTGGCAGCGTTGTTCATTAAGCATGTCTTCCGCCTACATGGTATGCCAGACAAGATTGTCAGTGACCGGGGTCCCCAGTTCGCGTCTTGGTTTTGGAAACAGCTATGTCACCTGCTCAGTATTGAGCTGAACCTCTCCTCGGCCTATCACCCCGAGACGAACGGGTTGGTAGAGAGAGCCAACCAGACCCTGGTCACATATCTACGACATTTTGTCTCCACCAGGCAGGATGACTGGGCATCCTTGCTGCCGTGGGCGGAGTTCGCTTTGAACAACGCTGTGGCCGATTCCACCTGCCAGACCCCATTCCTCTTTAATTACGGCCTGCATCCGCGCGTCCCTGTGCCCATGCCCGTGTCGTCCAAAGACTCTAGGGTGGCAGACTGGGCGGTGGAGGCACGTGACATTTGGGACCACACTCAGGATGCCATTCCAAGGAGAGAATGAGGTCCTCCGCGGATGCACACCGGCGCCCCGCTCCCACCTTTGCTCCCGGTGACTTGGTGTGGCTCTCCGCTCGTAACATCAGGCTGCGGGTTGAGTCCACTAAGTTAACCTGTGGTCTACCGTCTGGCCCTTCCTCCACACTTGGGTATCACTGACACCTTCCACGTGTCCGTACACATGTCCCGGTTTTTGGAGTCCCTACCAGGACATCAGGCTTGTCCTCGGATGAGTACGAGGTGAACGCCATCGTGGGGTGTAAGGTGGTACAGGGCAAAAAGTATTATCTAGTGGACTGGAAGGGTCATGGCCCAGAGGATAGGACCTAGGAACCTGAGGAAAACATCCGTACTCCTCTGCTCATTGCGGCCTTTGAGTGAAGCGAGGCTCAGGAGGGAGGAAGCCCTGGGGGGGTGATGTTAGGAGTTGGAATCCTGCCCCTGCACAGGAGGAATCTCAAGCCTCACCTTCTGCGGTCTCCCATTCAGTCCCAGCCACAGAGGAGCCTGCTCAGCAAAGACGTTGTTCCCAGCATCTTGCTCAGGCTAGTGCTGTCAGGTTAGTTGCTGCTGCCACCTCTGGGTCAGCTTTGGCAATCCACACCAGCCAGCAGCTCCAGAGGCTAAGTCCTTTTTGCAGCCTTCTGAGCATGCCCATGGGGCGACCTCTCATTGGAGGTCGGGGGTCACACGCTCAGGACCTTCTCCAGCTCAGATTGGACCATCAGGAAGGTCCTGGAAGGACGCTGCTATAAAAGGTTTGCATGGCCGCTCGGCCATGCGCTAGTATAGTCTGTTATTTGTAGTGGTATGTGTGATGATGGATGCTTGTGAAACGCTGACTGACTCATTAAGAAACCCCTTCCCTCTGATACGCATGTTAGTAGGGTTTAGAGTTCCAGTCAGCGCCGGGTAGTGGCACTACCTAGCGCCGCAGTGCTCCCAACTCCCATCACCTGCTAGCGCCAGTGTGCACCACACTACTTTAGGCACTACGGTACTGCACGTTCAGCGACAGCAGCCTGAGCAGCGCCGTGCCAACCCAAAGCTTAGGCTGGTTAGTAGCGTCCGCTAGAGCTGTGCTGTACATGCCTCGTGTGGTATTGAGCTATCAGCTGTGCCCTGTGGCTGTTAACAGGGCGCAGCGTTTAGTACGGGTCTGTCCCTGGCGTTGCTGTTGCGGCGCCAAAAACTGGTGGGTCTAGAGGGACTCTAACCCCGTGTCATTGGGGCAGGGTCCTGTGACCAAAACACTAGTGTTCACTCTGCGGTATCACGGCCCTGTGAAGCAACAGGGTTCGCCTCCTATTCACCGGGTGAAGTTAACCCGTGTGTGTCTGCTATACCGCCAGTTTCTGTCCGCCATTACCGAGCAGCAGTCTACCATCTCTGCATGGCGGATCCCAGGCTGTGAACGCACCGCATTACCATCTTTTATTATTCGGTGCTTTCCGGCAGCCCTAACAGAGTGTTATAGGACCACCGGACCATAAGACAAATAAATTTTCAGAAGGAAAAGAGGGAAAAAAAATGTGTCAAATGGGGGTCCGTCTTACCGACCAAATTCAGCTTACCAGGGGGGGATCGGCACAGGTGGAGGAGCGGTCACAGGGGTTGTCCAGTGGTTCAGGCTGGTGCAGTGGCCTCTGGGAAGTCCCATCCCAGGCTGTTGTGGTGGCGCTGCAGGGCTCTACCGGCATTTTGCAACGGGTGCGGTGGTGGTGCTCTGTGGGTCTCCGCCGGCATTTTGCGACGGGAGCGGCAACAGTGGTGCTCCTCTGTGGGGCGGAAGCAGTGGTGTTCCTCTGTGGGGCAGCGGGGCTCCGCCAGCATTTTGTGAAAGCCCGGAGGCCCCTGCAGATCCAGTGCTGCGATGCGGTGGCCTCCGGGAAAATGGCCGAGATGTGAATCTGAGCATGTGCCGCCCCTGGAGGCCATTTTCCCGGAGGCCACCGCATTGCAGCACTGGATCTGCGGGGGCCTCCGGTTTTTCACAAAATGCCAGTGGAGCCCCGTCGCCCCACCACTGCCGTTGCTGCACAGAGCAGCACCACCGCCGCACCAGCTTGGGAAGGGAGGCTGCATCGCCCTGTAGTGTCGGACCGGGGCCACCGCCACAGTATTTGTAAGTATATTCCGACCATAAGACGCACCCTCATTTTCCCCAAAAAGTTTTGGGGAAAAAAGTGTGTCTTATGGTCCGAAAAATAAGGTAATTCTAAGTGGTATATGTAGAGAAAACCAGGCACTGGCCGGCACATCAAGAACTAGTCACCATGTAGTGATTTTAATTGTGTCTAATCACATCAGGTTCCGCCTAACCCATAAATACAGGCTTTACCAAGAAATTAGCCAGAGGTCAGTGTTCACACTGGGCAGTTAGGTCAGGGACCTATTCGATCATCAGAATACCTTGACGTTGGTGGATGGGCTCACATTTTTTGGCCAAATTTTGTGCTAAGCATCTCATGTGTTTTTCCTAAATTTCAAAAGCCATTATACTATTCACACTTCATATATTTCTTATTGATATAAGCCTTAATGCAATTGAGTGCAACCATTTCCTCATTTTGATATGTAAGCTGTTTTTTGGTATGCACCTGTTCAGACTAGTTCTTGATGTGCCGGTTAGTCTTGTTATTCATGTGATATTTCAGTTTTTCTTTTGTAATAAATTTGCAAAAATTTCTACATTTCTGTTCTTTCCCCGTCAAGATGGGGTGCAGAGTGCACATTAATGAGAAAAAAATGGACTTTTCTGAATTTACCAAATGGCTGCAATAAAACAAAGAGTGAAAAATGTAAAGGGGCCTGAATACTTTCCCTACCCACTGTATGCTTAATATGTTGAATGACCATTGTGTGGGTCCTTTGGCTTGTTGACTTGCAAACAGAGGAGTAAAAACTATGCAAATTGATTAAATTGTCAAACAATGCAAGTTAGTCTCATCACATCTCCCTCTTGATCTTTGGATGCTGGCTTGAAGGACAACAGTTTTGAGCTATACAAGTGGGATATGCCTCTAACAAAATATATCCACACAGCCAAGAGACCCAGAGGCTCTTTACAAGACCACAGCCAGGAAAAGTCTACAGGACAGCTGCCAGATCATGGCTCCATCACAAGGGACACAGATTTGACAGACATTCTACAGGATGCCAGCTTAGGAGACCACGGCCCCAGCTGAAAGAATACAGATCTGCTCCATTCACCATTGTAGAATTTTGGACAAGTTTGGAGAAAGCCAGGATTGGGATCCTCTGGTCACCTGGCCTTGTACCTGAATGGACTGTCATCTTCCTACGCTTGTCGTTACCCCCTCTCTGTGTGCCACAGGTGGGGTAGTCGGCCCTGGAAGCTCTGAAGTCACAGCTGCTCTTATCCCGGCGGGTCAGTGGAAGGGTGAGACTCTGTAATATGCACCATCTTGGGAATTTTTCTGGGACTGTTCTATGTGTTATTTGCCTGTCTTGTAGTTCAGTAAAGTAACCCCTTCTCATGTACAGCACCATGGGATTAATGGCACTATATAAATAAATAATAAAGTATTGTCACACTGTTTTACCCTCACCCTGTGTTGTCTGAGTAGCGTTACGCCCACTGGAAAATGAGAGCGGGCATGCGGTAGGACGATTCCTGGTCCAGGAGGTCTCGGCTAGCTGACCGGGGCGCCTGCTGACCTCCCGCATCTCCACAATCACCCATTTAAATCCCTTCCATGAGCTAAATCTCCTGTGTGTAGCAGAACATACTGTGCTACTGTACAGACACAATCTGCAGGGCACCACCCCGGTGTCACAATGCACAGGAGGGGAATAAGTATTTGATCCACGGCCGATTTTGCACGTTTTCCACCTACACAGAATGGAGAGAGCTGTCATTTTTATTGTAGGTACACCTCACCTGTGAGAAACAGAATCTAAAGATAAAACAAAAAAAAATCACAATGTAGGATTCTTACAAAAATAATCCCCTAACATCAAATGACGGACCTAGTCTGTCACTGGATGCCACCCTGTTTGGTGCGGGCTCCAGTGGTGAGCCCGCACCTTTTCTGGTACATGACAGCTTTTCTGATCAGCTGACGTGCCCGAAACAACCGCGGGTGGAATCGTGATTCACCCACAGCTGTTAACATGTTAAGTGCCGCTGTCAAACGCTGACAGCGGGATTTACCATGCAGCTGCAGGAAGCGCGCCATTACCTCCTTCCATCGGTGTCCATGCCACATAACGGCGGGTCGCCAATGGGTTGGCATGACAATCTGGGGCGAGCAGGATATCCCTGTGGTTGCCATTGCGGGACCGCTGTGAGCGCCGCCTGGTGGTCGGTGTTCATAGCAAGTGAGCATTTCTGCTATATAGAGCAGGGCTGCCGTCCTGCTCTATGTAGCACCAGCGACAGGATGATCGCAGCTTCTAGTCATGGAGATAATAAAAGCAAGTAAAAGAAGTTTTTTAAAAAATACTTAAAAAATGAAAAAATTTAAAAGTTCAAATCACCCCCCTTTTGCCCCGTTCAAAATAAAACAATAAAAAAACAAACCTACACATATTCAGTATCGCCGCCTTCAGAATCACCCGATCTATCAATATAAAATATAATCCAAAAACGCCAGAATTACGTTTTTTTGTCGCTGCAACACTGCAATAACGGGCGATCAAAAGATCGTATCTGCATCAAAGTGGTATCATTAAAAACGTCAGCTCGGTGCGCAAAAAATAAGCCCTCACCCGACCCGAGATCACGAGAAATGGAGACGCTGTGGGTCTCGGAAAAAGGCAATTTTTTTTTTTTTTACAAACTTTGGAATGCTTTTTCACCACTTAGATAAAAAAAGAACCCAGCCATGTTTGGTGTCTGTGAACTCGGAATCACCTGGAGAACCATCAGGGCAGTGTTAGCATTTAGTGAACCTAGCAAAAATGCCAAACAAAAAACAAGTGTGGGATTGCACATGACATGGCAAATCCAATGGTGTCATTCAAAAGTAAAACTCGTCCCGCAAAAAATAAGCTGTCACATGGCCATATTGACGGAAAAATAAAAAAAGTTATGGCTCTGGGAAGAAGGGGAGCGAAAACGCAAAACAGAAAACACCTCTGGTTGTTAAGGGGTTAATTAGCATTTTATGGCATCTAATCAGTGTTCGATACAATAGAAGAACAGAACTTAATATTTGCTCCTGAATCTTTTGTAATTACAGAGGTCCGACGTCTCCTGTAGCTCTTGACCAGGTTTTCACACCCTGCAGCAGGGATATTGGCCCCCTCCTCCATACAGATCTTCTCCCGATCTTTCAGATTTCGGGGCTGTCGCCGGGCAACATTCAGTTTCAGCTCCTCCACAGATTTCCTATTGGGGGTCAGGTCTGCAGACTGGCTAGGCTGGGGGGGAACAGACGCGTCGGGACAAAGGACCATGGTCCAATGTGAAGACTAAGATACCATAAGTTACCTCCTGGGCCGATGGTCACTCTCTGTGGTCACCTGCCGGGGTGATGGCGGTCTGGGATTACTGACAATCAGTGTAACAGAAGAATCCACAAACACTTCACTTCTTCGTTGTGACCCGGTGCTCCAGATGTTGTGCCGGTGTAACAGGCCAGAATATGCCCCGTCCCAGACTATGCCCGGGGTTAAAGTGGCCTAGGCCAGAGTCAAAGTCTATCTGGAGTATATTCCAGCCGAGGCCAAACTATACCCCTCCAAGCCCGAATATCGGTGTGCTTTCCCTGCTCTCCCACCTAAATCACATAACAGTTATCCGTGTGTTGGGGCCTGTAGGACAGGGACACAAGTCGCCTTTGTATGTGGTTGTTCCATGCGACTTTTCCTCCCCGGCCTCAGACTAAAGGGCCTGTCACACTAAGCGATATCGCTATGTCTGATACTTACCTCCGACCGCTCCCCCGCTGGTTATCGCTGATCGCGCGAGAACATCCTGAGCTGCTTCTCGTCGTCAGCTTCCTGCTGTGAGGACGAGCGACGCGTGGACGCGGGCGGGAGGACGTCAGGATCGCCTCGTCTGACAGGTAAGTAGCGACCCCCGACCCCTGCGATGTCGCTGGTGAGATCTGCCTGTGTGGCAGCTCACTAGCGACCACCTAGCGATGCACCAAGGATCCTGACCGCGTCATACAGAACAGAACCTTATCACACCCTTGCTACAAAATAAACGTTTAAAGGCAAACACTGATAACATTCTAATGATCGTCTTTATCTTCAGGATAATGCGCCTGTTCTGTTGTTGACCACAGATTAAAGCTTGCAGGATGTCAGCCAATCCATGGAGTCATCGACTGCTGTGTGCATGACAAGGTCGGAATTCAACAGACTGGCTGTGGCCTCAGGCCTGGAGGGGTAAACTCTGGTCTGGAGGGGTAGACTCTGGCCGGGAGGGGTAGACTCTGGCCGGGAGGGGTAGACTCTGGCCGGGAGGGGGTAGATTCTGGCCGGGAGGGGGTAGATTCTGGCCGGGAGGGGGTAGATTCTGGCCGGGAGGGGGTAGATTCTGGCCGGGAGGGGGTAGATTCTGGCCGGGAGGGGGTAGATTCTGGCCGGGAGGGGGTAGATTCTGGCCGGGAGGGGGTAGATTCTGGCCTGGAGGGGTAGATTCTCGCCTGGAGGGGTAGATTCGGGCCTGGAGGGGTAGATTCGGGCCTGGAGGGGTATATTCGGGCCTGGAGGGGTATATTCGGGCCTGGAGGGGTATATTCGGGCCTGGAGGGGTGTATTCGGGCCTGGAGGGGTAGATTCGGGCCTGGAGGGGTAGATTCGGGCCTGGAGGGGTAGATTCGGGCCTGGAGGGGTAGATTCGGGCCTGGAGGGGTAGATTCGGGCCTGGAGGGGTAGATTCGGGCCTGGAGGGGTGTATTCGGGCCTGGAGGGGTAGATTCGGGCCTGGAGGGGTGTATTCGGGCCTGGAGGGGTAGATTCGGGCCTGGAGGGGTGTATTCGGGCCTGGAGGGGTATATTCGGGCCTGGAGGGGTGTATTCGGGCCTGGAGGGGTGTATTCGGGCCTGGAGGGGTGTATTCGGGCCTGGAGGGGTGTATTCGGGCCTGGAGGGGTAGATTCGGGCCTGGAGGGGTGTATTCGGGCCTGGAGGGGTGTATTCGGGCCTGGAGGGGTGTATTCGGGCCTGGAGGGGTGTATTCGGGCCTGGAGGGGTGTATTCGGGCCTGGAGGGGTAGATTCGGGCCTGGAGGGGTGTATTCGGGCCTGGAGGGGTGTATTCGGGCCTGGAGGGGTGTATTCGGGCCTGGAGGGGTGTATTCGGGCCTGGAGGGGTGTATTCGGGCCTGGAGGGGTAGATTCTGGCCTGGAGGGGTGTATTCTCGCCTGTTACCCAGGGCCGGATGGCAGCCATGACCGCTCACCTCCATCTTCTTCTGTTTTTAGTTGCGGTTTTGTATTCTGCATTTATGTTAATCAGCAGAACTGACCTCAGGGGCTGCGGACGTTGGGGGGCGCCGCTCCGCCATCTTCATTCTCCTTCCTGTAGATTAATAAACTTATCAGTGAATAACTGCACCACAACTCCCAGCATTCCCACAACATAGTATAAACCATCTGAGACCCACACACCGATCTGATTGCCACACCGCAGGACATGTACACAAGGGTGATAACCACACCTCCCAGCATCCTCTGCGCTCTCCTCTCACCTGACTGTCCTCTGCCATGATGATGTGGCCTCCAGAATCCAGCAATCTACACAGGACACGCCCCTCATGACCATTCAGTTGTCAATCAAATTTTAGCTCCTCCTTCATCATCACACTGCTGGCCATTATATCACAGCCGATAAAAGATGTCGGGATGTGTGAGGGCGGAGTCACACGGGTGGGCGGAGTCACACGGGTGGGCGTGGTCGGAACTGTCGCTGCCAGTGGAGGCTGTTACTGCGCGGGGAGAGAGATCAGCGCACGAGGAGCCGAGATCGGTGAGGAGGAGACTGCGTACATGTACTGCCCGACCCGGCGTATATATACTGTGTACTGCCCGACCCGGCGTATATATGCTGTGTACTGCCCGACCCGGCGTATATATACTGTGTACTGCCCGACCCGGCGTATATATACTGTGTACTGCCCGACCCGGCGTATATATACTGTGTACTGCCCGACCCGGCGTATATATACTGTGTACTGCCCGAACCGGCGTATATATACTGTGTACTGCCCGACCCGGCGTATATATACTGTGTACTGCCCGACCCGGCGTATATATACTGTGTACTGCCCGACCCGGCGTATATATACTGTGTATTGCCCGACCCGGCGTATATATACTGTGTACTGCCCGACCCGGCGTATATATACTGTGTACTGCCCGACCCGGCGTATATATACTGTGTACTGCCCGACCCGGCGTATATATACTGTGTACTGCCCGACCCGGCGTATATATACTGTGTACTGCCCGAACCGGCGTATATATGCTGTGTACTGCCCGACCCGGCGTATATATACTGTGTACTGCCCGACCCGGCGTATATATACTGTGTACTGCCCGACCCGGCGTATATATACTGTGTACTGCCCGACCCGGCGTATATATACTGTGTATTGCCCGACCCGGCGTATATATACTGTGTACTGCCCGACCCGGCGTATATATACTGTGTACTGCCCGACCCGGCGTATATATACTGTGTACTGCCCGACCCGGCGTATATATACTGTGTACTGCCCGACCCGGCGTATATATACTGTGTACTGCCCGACCCGGCGTATATATACTGTGTACTGCCCGACCCGGCGTATATATACTGTGTACTGCCCGACCCGGCGTATATATACTGTGTACTGCCCGACCCGGCGTATATATACTGTGTACTGCCCGACCCGGCGTATATATACTGTGTACTGCCCGACCCGGCGTATATATACTGTGTACTGCCCGAACCGGCGTATATATACTGTGTACTGCCCGAACCGGCGTATATATACTGTGTACTGCCCGAACCGGCGTATATATACTGTGTACTGCCCCCTCCTGTGTATATATATATATATACTGTGTACTGCCCCTCCTGTATATATATACACTGTGTACTGCCCCCTCCTGTATATATATACTGTGTACTGCCCCCTCCTGTGTATATATACTGTGTACTGTCCCCTCCTGTGTGTATATACCGTGTACTGCCCCCTCCTGTATATATATACTGTGTACTGCCCCCTCCTGTGTGTATATACTGTCTACTGCCCCCTCCTGTGTATATATACTGTGTACTGCCCCCTCCTGTGTGTATATACTGTATACTGCCCCCTCCTGTGTATATATACTGTGTACTGCCCCTCCTGTGTATATATATATATATATATATATACTGTGTACTGCCCCTCCTGTATATATATACTGTGTACTGCCCCCTCCTGTATATATATACTGTGTACTGCCCCCTCCTGTATATATATACTGTGTACTGCCCCCTCCTGTGTATATATACTGTGTACTGCCCCCTCCTGTGTATATATACTGTGTACTGCCCCCTCCTGTGTATATATACTGTGTACTGTCCCCTCCTGTATATATATACTGTGTACTGCCCCCTCCTGTGTGTATATATACCGTGTACTGCCCCCTCCTGTATATATATACTGTGTACTGCCCCCTCCTGTATATATATACTGTGTACTGCCCCCTCCTGTGTATATATACTGTGTACTGTCCCCTCCTGTGTATATATATACTGTGTACTGCCCCCTCCTGTGTGTATATACTGTGTACTGCCCCCTCCTGTATATATATACTGTGTACTGCCCCCTCCTGTATATATATACTGTGTACTGTCCCCTCCTGTATATATATACTGTGTACTGCCCCCTCCTGTATATATATACTGTGTACTGCCCCCTCCTGTGTATATACACCGTGTACTGTCCCCTCCTGTGTATATATACTGTGTACTGCCCCCTTCTGTATATATATACCGTGTACTGCCCCCTCCTGTATATATATACTGTGTACTGCCCCCTCCTGTGTATATATACTGTGTACTGTCCCCTCCTGTGTATATATACTGTGTACTGTCCCCTCCTGTGTATATATACTGTGTACTGTCCCCTCCTGTATATATATACTGTGTACTGCCCCCTCCTGTGTATATATACTGTGTACTGCCCCCTCCTGTGTATATATACTGTGTACTGCCCCCTCCTGTGTATATATACTGTGTACTGCCCCCTCCTGTGTATATATACTGTGTACTGCCCCCTCCTGTGTATATATACTGTGTACTGCACCCTCCTGTGTATATACTGTGTACTGCCCCCTCCTGTGTGTATATATATACTGTGTACTGCCCCCTCCTGTGTATATATACTGTGTACTGTCCCCTCCTGTGTATATATACTGTGTACTGTCCCCTCCTGTGTATATATACTGTGTACTGTCCCCTCCTGTATATATATACTGTGTACTGTCCCCTCCTGTGTATATATACTGTGTACTGCACCCTCCTGTGTATATACTGTGTACTGCCCCCTCCTGTATATATATACTGTGTACTGCCCCCTCCTGTGTATATATACTGTGTACTGTCCCCTCCTGTGTATATATACTGTGTACTGTCCCCTCCTGTGTATATATACTGTGTACTGTCCCCTCCTGTATATATATATACTGTGTACTGCCCCCTCCTGTATATATATATATACTGTGTACTGCCCCCTCCTGTGTACATATACTGTGTACTGCCCCCTCCTGTGTATATATACTGTGTACTGCCCCCTCCTGTGTATATATACTGTGTACTGCCCCCTCCTGTGTATATATACTGTGTACTGCCCCCTCCTGTGTATATATACTGTGTACTGCACCCTCCTGTGTATATACTGTGTACTGCCCCCTCCTGTATATATATACTGTGTACTGCCCCCTCCTGTGTATATATACTGTGTACTGTCCCCTCCTGTATATATATATATACTGTGTACTGCCCCCTCCTGTATATATATATACTGTGTACTGCCCCCTCCTGTGTATATATACTGTGTACTGCCCCCTCCTGTGTATATATACTGTGTACTGCCCCCTCCTGTGTATATATACTGTGTACTGTCCCCTCCTGTGTATATATACCGTGTACTGTCCCCTCCTGTATATATATACTGTGTACTGCCCCCTCCTGTGTATATACTGTGTACTGTCCCCTCCTGTGTATATATACTGTGTACTGCCCCCTCCTGTGTATATATACTGTGTACTGCCCCCTCCTGTGTATATATACTGTGTACTGCCCCCTCCTGTGTATATATACCGTGTACTGCCCCCTCCTGTGTATATATACCGTGTACTGTCCCCTCCTGTGTATATATACCGTGTACTGTCCCCTCCTGTGTATATATACTGTGTACTGCCCCCTCCTGTGTATATATACCGTGTACTGCCCCCTCCTGTGTATATATACTGTGTACTGCCCCCTCCTGTGTATATATACCGTGTACTGCCCCCTCCTGTGTATATATACTGTGTACTGCCCCCTCCTGTATATATATACTGTGTACTGCCCCCTCCTGTGTATATATACCGTGTACTGCCCCCTCCTGTGTATATATACCGTGTACTGCCCCCTCCTGTGTATATATACTGTGTACTGCCCCCTCCTGTGTATATATACTGTGTACTGCCCCCTCCTGTGTATATATACTGTGTACTGCCCCCTCCTGTGTGTATATACTGTGTACTGTCCCATCCTGTATGTATATACTGTGTACTGCCCCCTCCTGTATATATATACTGTGTACTGCCCCCTCCTGTGTATATATACCGTGTACTGCCCCCTCCTGTGTATATATACTGTGTACTGCCCCCTCCTGTGTGTATATACTGTGTACTGTCCCATCCTGTATATATATACTGTGTACTGCCCCCTCCTGTATATATATACTGTGTACTGCCCCCTCCTGTATATATATACTGTGTACTGCCCCCTCCTGTATATATATACTGTGTACTGCCCCCTCCTGTATATATATACTGTGTACTGTCCCCTCCTGTATATATATACTGTGTACTGCCCCCTCCTGTGTATATATACCGTGTACTGCCCCCTCCTGTGTATATATACTGTGTACTGTCCCCTCCTGTATATATACCGTGTACTGCCCCCTCCTGTGTATATATACCGTGTACTGCCCCCTCCTGTATATATATACTGTGTACTGCCCCCTCCTGTGTATATACTGTGTACTGCCCCCTCCTGTATATATATACTGTGTACTGCCCCCTCCTGTGTATATACTGTGTACTGCCCCCTCCTGTATATATACTGTGTACTGCCCCCTCCTGTATATATATATACCGTGTACTGCCCCCTCCTGTGTATATATACTGTGTACTGTCCCCTCCTGTATATATACTGTGTACTGCCCCCTCCTGTATATATATACTGTGTACTGCCCCCTCCTGTATATATATACTGTGTACTGCCCCCTCCTGTGTATATATACCGTGTACTGCCCCCTCCTGTGTATATATACCGTGTACTGTCCCCTCCTGTATATATACTGTGTACTGCCCCCTCCTGTGTATATATACTGTGTACTGCCCCCTCCTGTGTATATATACCGTGTACTGTCCCCTCCTGTGTATATATACTGTGTACTGCCCCCTCCTGTGTATATATACTGTGTACTGCCCCCTCCTGTGTATATATACCGTGTACTGCCCCCTCCTGTGTATATATACCGTGTACTGTCCCCTCCTGTGTATATATACCGTGTACTGCCCCCTCCTGTGTATATATACTGTGTACTGCCCCCTCCTGTGTATATATACCGTGTACTGCCCCCTCCTGTATATATATACTGTGTACTGCCCCCTCCTGTATATATATACTGTGTACTGCCCCCTCCTGTGTATATATACCGTGTACTGCCCCCTCCTGTGTATATATACTGTGTACTGTCCCCTCCTGTATATATATACTGTGTACTGCCCCCTCCTGTATATATATACTGTGTACTGCCCCCTCCTGTATATATACCGTGTACTGCCCCCTCCTGTGTATATATACCGTGTACTGCCCCCTCCTGTATATATATACTGTGTACTGTCCCCTCCTGTATATATACCGTGTACTGCCCCCTCCTGTATATATATACTGTGTACTGCCCCCTCCTGTGTATATATACCGTGTACTGCCCCCTCCTGTGTATATATACTGTGTACTGTCCCCTCCTGTATATATATACTGTGTACTGCCCCCTCCTGTATATATATACTGTGTACTGCCCCCTCCTGTATATATATACTGTGTACTGCCCCCTCCTGTGTATATATACCGTGTACTGCCCCCTCCTGTGTATATATACTGTGTACTGTCCCCTCCTGTATATATACCGTGTACTGCCCCCTCCTGTGTATATATACCGTGTACTGCCCCCTCCTGTATATATATACTGTGTACTGCCCCCTCCTGTGTATATATACCGTGTACTGCCCCCTCCTGTGTATATATACCGTGTACTGCCCCCTCCTGTGTATATATACTGTGTACTGTCCCCTCCTGTATATATACTGTGTACTGCCCCCTCCTGTATATATATACTGTGTACTGCCCCCTCCTGTATATATATACCGTGTACTGCCCCCTCCTGTGTATATATACCGTGTACTGTCCCCTCCTGTATATATACCGTGTACTGCCCCCTCCTGTGTATATATACTGTGTACTGTCCCCTCCTGTATATATACCGTGTACTGCCCCCTCCTGTGTATATATACCGTGTACTGCCCCCTCCTGTGTATATATACTGTGTACTGTCCCCTCCTGTATATATACCGTGTACTGCCCCCTCCTGTATATATATACTGTGTACTGTCCCCTCCTGTGTATATATACTGTGTACTGCCCCCTCCTGTGTATATACTGTGTACTGCCCCCTCCTGTATATATACCGTGTACTGCCCCCTCCTGTATATATATACTGTGTACTGCCCCCTCCTGTATATATATACTGTGTACTGTCCCCTCCTGTGTATATATACTGTGTACTGTCCCCTCCTGTATATATATATACTGTGTACTGCCCCCTCCTGTATATATATATACTGTGTACTGTCCCCTCCTGTGTATATATACTGTGTACTGTCCCCTCCTGTGTATATATACTGTGTACTGCCCCCTCCTGTATATATATACTGTGTACTGTCCCCTCCTGTGTATATATACCGTGTACTGTCCCCTCCTGTGTATATATACCGTGTACTGCCCCCTCCTGTGTATATATACCGTGTACTGTCCCCTCCTGTATATATACCGTGTACTGCCCCCTCCTGTGTATATATACTGTGTACTGTCCCCTCCTGTGTATATATACTGTGTACTGCCCCCTCCTGTGTATATATACCGTGTACTGTCCCCTCCTGTGTATATATACCGTGTACTGCCCCCTCCTGTGTATATATACCGTGTACTGTCCCCTCCTGTATATATACCGTGTACTGCCCCCTCCTGTGTATATATACTGTGTACTGTCCCCTCCTGTGTATATATACCGTGTACTGCCCCCTCCTGTGTATATATACCGTGTACTGTCCCCTCCTGTATATATACCGTGTACTGTCCCCCTCCTGTGTATATATACCGTGTACTGCCCCCTCCTGTGTATATATACCGTGTACTGTCCCCTCCTGTATATATACCGTGTACTGCCCCCTCCTGTGTATATATACCGTGTACTGTCCCCTCCTGTGTATATATACCGTGTACTGTCCCCTCCTGTGTATATATACCGTGTACTGTCCCCTCCTGTATATATACCGTGTACTGCCCCCTCCTGTGTATATATACTGTGTACTGTCCCCTCCTGTATATATACCGTGTACTGCCCCCTCCTGTATATATATACTGTGTACTGCCCCCTCCTGTATATATATACTGTGTACTGCCCCCTCCTGTGTATATATACTGTGTACTGTCCCCTCCTGTATATATACCGTGTACTGCCCCCTCCTGTATATATATACTGTGTACTGCCCCCTCCTGTATATATATACTGTGTACTGCCCCCTCCTGTGTATATATACCGTGTACTGCCCCCTCCTGTATATATATATATACTGTGTACTGCCCCCTCCTGTATATATATACCGTGTACTGCCCCCTCCTGTATATATATACTGTGTACTGCCCCCTCCTGTGTATATATACCGTGTACTGTCCCCTCCTGTGTGTATATACTGTGTACTGCCCCCTCCTGTGTGTATATACTGTGTACTGCCCCCTCCTGTATATATATACCGTGTACTGCCCCCTCCTGTATATATATACTGTGTACTGCCCCCTCCTGTGTATATATACCGTGTACTGTCCCCTCCTGTGTGTATATACTGTGTACTGCCCCCTCCTGTGTGTATATACTGTGTACTGCCCCCTCCTGTATATATATACCGTGTACTGCCCCCTCCTGTATATATATACTGTGTACTGCCCCCTCCTGTGTATATATACCGTGTACTGTCCCCTCCTGTGTGTATATACTGTGTACTGCCCCCTCCTGTGTGTATATACTGTGTACTGCCCCCTCCTGTGTATATATACCGTGTACTGTCCCCTCCTGTGTATATATACTGTGTACTGCCCCCTCCTGTGTATATATACCGTGTACTGTCCCCTCCTGTGTGTATATACTGTGTACTGCCCCCTCCTGTGTATATATACCGTGTACTGCCCCCTCCTGTGTATATATACCGTGTACTGCCCCCTCCTGTATATATATACCGTGTACTGCCCCCTCCTGTATATATATACTGTGTACTGCCCCCTCCTGTGTATATATACCGTGTACTGTCCCCTCCTGTGTGTATATACTGTGTACTGCCCCCTCCTGTGTGTATATACTGTGTACTGCCCCCTCCTGTGTATATATACCGTGTACTGCCCCCTCCTGTATATATATACTGTGTACTGCCCCCTCCTGTGTATATATACCGTGTACTGTCCCCTCCTGTGTGTATATACTGTGTACTGCCCCCTCCTGTGTGTATATACTGTGTACTGCCCCCTCCTGTGTATATATACCGTGTACTGCCCCCTCCTGTATATATATACTGTGTACTGCCCCCTCCTGTGTATATATACCGTGTACTGCCCCCTCCTGTATATATATACTGTGTACTGCCCCCTCCTGTGTATATATACCGTGTACTGCCCCCTCCTGTGTATATATACTGTGTACTGTCCCCTCCTGTATATATACTGTGTACTGCCCCCTCCTGTGTATATATATACTGTGTACTGCCCCCTCCTGTATATATATACTGTGTACTGCCCCCTCCTGTATATATATACCGTGTACTGCCCCCTCCTGTGTATATATACCGTGTACTGCCCCCTCCTGTGTATATATACTGTGTACTGTCCCCTCCTGTATATATACCGTGTACTGCCCCCTACTGTGTATATATACTGTGTACTGTCCCCTCCTGTATATATACTGTGTACTGCCCCCTCCTGTATATATATACCGTGTACTGCCCCCTCCTGTGTATATATACTGTGTACTGCCCCCTCCTGTATATATATACTGTGTACTGCCCCCTCCTGTGTATATATACCGTGTACTGCCCCCTCCTGTGTATATATACTGTGTACTGTCCCCTCCTGTATATATACTGTGTACTGCCCCCTCCTGTATATATATACCGTGTACTGCCCCCTCCTGTGTATATATACCGTGTACTGCCCCCTCCTGTATATATATACTGTGTACTGCCCCCTCCTGTATATATATACTGTGTACTGCCCCCTCCTGTATATATATACCGTGTACTGCCCCCTCCTGTATATATATACTGTGTACTGCCCCCTCCTGTATATATATACTGTGTACTGCCCCCTCCTGTATATATATACCGTGTACTGCCCCCTCCTGTATATATATACCGTGTACTGCCCCCTCCTGTATATATATACCGTGTACTGTCCCCTCCTGTATATATACTGTGTACTGCCCCCTCCTGTATATATATACCGTGTACTGCCCCCTCCTGTATATATATACCGTGTACTGCCCCCTCCTGTGTATATATACCGTGTACTGCCCCCTCCTGTGTATATATACCGTGTACTGTCCCCTCCTGTATATATACCGTGTACTGCCCCCTCCTGTGTATATATACTGTGTACTGCCCCCTCCTGTGTATATATACTGTGTACTGCCCCCTCCTGTATATATATACTGTGTACTGCCCCCTCCTGTGTATATGTACTGTGTACTGCCCCCTCCTGTGTATATATACTGTGTACTGCCCCCTCCTGTATATATATATATATACTGTGTACTGCCCCCTCCTGTATATATATACTGTGTACTGCCCCCTCCTGTGTATATATACCGTGTACTGCCCCCTCCTGTGTATATATACTGTGTACTGTCCCCTCCTGTATATATATACCGTGTACTGCCCCCTCCTGTGTATATATACTGTGTACTGCCCCCTCCTGTATATATATACCGTGTACTGCCCCCTCCTGTGTATATATACTGTGTACTGCCCCCTCCTGTGTATATATACTGTGTACTGTCCCCTCCTGTATATATATACCGTGTACTGCCCCCTCCTGTGTATATATACTGTGTACTGCCCCCTCCTGTGTATATATACCGTGTACTGCCCCCTCCTGTGTATATATACTGTGTACTGTCCCCTCCTGTATATATATACCGTGTACTGCCCCCTCCTGTGTATATATACTGTGTACTGTCCCCTCCTGTATATATATACCGTGTACTGCCCCCTCCTGTGTATATATACCGTGTACTGCCCCCTCCTGTGTATATATACTGTGTACTGCCCCCTCCTGTATATATATACCGTGTACTGCCCCCTCCTGTATATATATACTGTGTACTGCCCCCTCCTGTATATATATATACCGTGTACTGCCCCCTCCTGTATATATATACTGTGTACTGCCCCCTCCTGTGTATATATACTGTGTACTGCCCCCTCCTGTATATATATATACTGTGTACTGCCCCCTCCTGTATATATATATATATACTGTGTACTGCCCCCTCCTGTATATATATATATATACTGTGTACTGCCCCCTCCTGTATATATATATATACTGTGTACTGCCCCCTCCTGTATATATATATATATACTGTGTACTGCCCCCTCCTGTATATATATATAT
Organism: Dendrobates tinctorius; assembly: GCF_039654945.1. Classification (NCBI taxonomy): domain Eukaryota; kingdom Metazoa; phylum Chordata; class Amphibia; order Anura; family Dendrobatidae; genus Dendrobates; species Dendrobates tinctorius. The sequence goes on along the minus strand of NW_027362033.1, from coordinate 4,588,319 downwards.
ATATACTGTGTACTGCCCCCTCCTGTATATATATATATATATACTGTGTACTGCCCCCTCCTGGGTATATATACTGTGTACTGTCCCCTCCTGTATATATACTGTGTACTGCCCCCTCCTGTATATATATACTGTGTACTGCCCCCTCCTGTGTATATATACTGTGTACTGCCCCCTCCTGTATATATATACTGTGTACTGCCCCCTCCTGTATATATATACTGTGTACTGCCCCCTCCTGTATATATATACTGTGTACTGCCCCCTCCTGTATATATATACTGTGTACTGTCCCCTCCTGTATATATATACCGTGTACTGCCCCCTCCTGTGTATATATACTGTGTACTGTCCCCTCCTGTATATATATACCGTGTACTGCCCCCTCCTGTGTATATATACTGTGTACTGTCCCCTCCTGTATATATATACCGTGTACTGCCCCCTCCTGTGTATATATACCGTGTACTGCCCCCTCCTGTGTATATATACCGTGTACTGCCCCCTCCTGTATATATATACTGTGTACTGCCCCCTCCTGTATATATATACTGTGTACTGCCCCCTCCTGTATATATATACTGTGTACTGCCCCCTCCTGTATATATATACTGTGTACTGCCCCCTCCTGTATATATATACTGTGTACTGCCCCCTCCTGTATATATATACTGTGTACTGTCCCCTCCTGTGTATATATACCGTGTACTGCCCCCTCCTGTGTATATATACTGTGTACTGTCCCCTCCTGTATATATATACCGTGTACTGCCCCCTCCTGTGTATATATACTGTGTACTGTCCCCTCCTGTATATATATACCGTGTACTGCCCCCTCCTGTGTATATATACCGTGTACTGCCCCCTCCTGTGTATATATACTGTGTACTGCCCCCTCCTGTATATATATACCGTGTACTGCCCCCTCCTGTATATATATACTGTGTACTGCCCCCTCCTGTATATATATATACCGTGTACTGCCCCCTCCTGTATATATATACTGTGTACTGCCCCCTCCTGTGTATATATACTGTGTACTGCCCCCTCCTGTATATATATATACTGTGTACTGCCCCCTCCTGTATATATATATATATACTGTGTACTGCCCCCTCCTGTATATATATATATATACTGTGTACTGCCCCCTCCTGTATATATATATATACTGTGTACTGCCCCCTCCTGTATATATATATATATACTGTGTACTGCCCCCTCCTGTATATATATATATATATACTGTGTACTGCCCCCTCCTGTATATATATATATATATACTGTGTACTGCCCCCTCCTGGGTATATATACTGTGTACTGTCCCCTCCTGTATATATACTGTGTACTGCCCCCTCCTGTATATATATACTGTGTACTGCCCCCTCCTGTGTATATATACTGTGTACTGCCCCCTCCTGTATATATATACTGTGTACTGCCCCCTCCTGTATATATATACTGTGTACTGCCCCCTCCTGTATATATATACTGTGTACTGCCCCCTCCTGTATATATATACTGTGTACTGCCCCCTCCTGTGTATATATACTGTGTACTGCCCCCTCCTGTATATATATACCGTGTACTGCCCCCTCCTGTATATATATACTGTGTACTGCCCCCTCCTGTATATATATACCGTGTACTGCCCCCTCCTGTATATATATATATACTGTGTACTGCCCCCTCCTGTATATATATATACTGTGTACTGTCCCCTCCTGTATATATATACCGTGTACTGCCCCCTCCTGTGTATATATACTGTGTACTGCCCCCTCCTGTGTATATATACCGTGTACTGCCCCCTCCTGTGTATATATACTGTGTACTGTCCCCTCCTGTATATATATACCGTGTACTGCCCCCTCCTGTGTATATATACTGTGTACTGCCCCCTCCTGTGTATATATACCGTGTACTGCCCCCTCCTGTGTATATATACTGTGTACTGTCCCCTCCTGTATATATATACCGTGTACTGCCCCCTCCTGTATATATATACTGTGTACTGCCCCCTCCTGTGTATATATACTGTGTACTGCCCCCTCCTGTATATATATACCGTGTACTGCCCCCTCCTGTATATATATACTGTGTACTGCCCCCTCCTGTATATATATACCGTGTACTGCCCCCTCCTGTATATATATATATACTGTGTACTGCCCCCTCCTGTATATATATATACTGTGTACTGTCCCCTCCTGTATATATATACCGTGTACTGCCCCCTCCTGTGTATATATACTGTGTACTGCCCCCTCCTGTGTATATATACCGTGTACTGCCCCCTCCTGTGTATATATACTGTGTACTGTCCCCTCCTGTATATATATACCGTGTACTGCCCCCTCCTGTGTATATATACTGTGTACTGTCCCCTCCTGTATATATATACCGTGTACTGCCCCCTCCTGTGTATATATACCGTGTACTGCCCCCTCCTGTGTATATATACTGTGTACTGCCCCCTCCTGTATATATATACCGTGTACTGCCCCCTCCTGTATATATATACTGTGTACTGCCCCCTCCTGTATATATATATACCGTGTACTGCCCCCTCCTGTATATATATACTGTGTACTGCCCCCTCCTGTGTATATATACTGTGTACTGCCCCCTCCTGTATATATATATACTGTGTACTGCCCCCTCCTGTATATATATATATATACTGTGTACTGCCCCCTCCTGTATATATATATATATACTGTGTACTGCCCCCTCCTGTATATATATATATACTGTGTACTGCCCCCTCCTGTATATATATATATATACTGTGTACTGCCCCCTCCTGTATATATATATATATATACTGTGTACTGCCCCCTCCTGTATATATATATATATATATACTGTGTACTGCCCCCTCCTGGGTATATATACTGTGTACTGTCCCCTCCTGTATATATACTGTGTACTGCCCCCTCCTGTATATATATACTGTGTACTGCCCCCTCCTGTGTATATATACTGTGTACTGCCCCCTCCTGTATATATATACTGTGTACTGCCCCCTCCTGTATATATATACTGTGTACTGCCCCCTCCTGTATATATATACTGTGTACTGCCCCCTCCTGTATATATATACTGTGTACTGCCCCCTCCTGTGTATATATACTGTGTACTGCCCCCTCCTGTATATATATACCGTGTACTGCCCCCTCCTGTATATATATACTGTGTACTGCCCCCTCCTGTATATATATACCGTGTACTGCCCCCTCCTGTATATATATATATACTGTGTACTGCCCCCTCCTGTATATATATATACTGTGTACTGCCCCCTCCTGTGTATATATACCGTGTACTGCCCCCTCCTGTGTATATATACTGTGTACTGCCCCCTCCTGTATATATATACTGTGTACTGCCCCCTCCTGTATATATATACTGTGTACTGCCCCCTCCTGTATATATATACTGTGTACTGCCCCCTCCTGTATATATATACCGTGTACTGCCCCCTCCTGTATATATATATACTGTGTACTGCCCCCTCCTGTATATATATATACTGTGTACTGCCCCCTCCTGTGTATATATACCGTGTACTGCCCCCTCCTGTGTATATATACTGTGTACTGCCCCCTCCTGTATATATATACCGTGTACTGCCCCCTCCTGTATATATATACTGTGTACTGCCCCCTCCTGTATATATATACTGTGTACTGCCCCCTCCTGTATATATATACTGTGTACTGCCCCCTCCTGTGTATATACCGTGTACTGCCCCCTCCTGTATATATATACTGTGTACTGCCCCCTCCTGTATATATATACTGTGTACTGCCCCCTCCTGTATATATATACTGTGTACTGCCCCCTCCTGTATATATATACTGTGTACTGCCCCCTCCTGTATATATATACCGTGTACTGCCCCCTCCTGTGTATATATACCGTGTACTGCCCCCTCCTGTATATATATACCGTGTACTGCCCCCTCCTGTGTATATACCGTGTACTGCCCCCTCCTGTGTATATATACCGTGTACTGCCCCCTCCTGTATATATATACTGTGTACTGCCCCCTCCTGTGTATATACCGTGTACTGCCCCCTCCTGTGTATATATACCGTGTACTGCCCCCTCCTGGGTATATATACTGTGTACTGCCCCCTCCTGGGTATATATACTGTGTACTGCCCCCTCCTGTATATATATACTGTGTACTGCCCCCTCCTGTATATATATACCGTGTACTGCCCCCTCCTGTATATATATACTGTGTACTGCCCCCTCCTGTATATATATACTGTGTACTGCCCCCTCCTGTGTATATATACCGTGTACTGCCCCCTCCTGTATGTATATATATATACTGTGTACTGCCCCCTCCTGTGTATATATACTGTGTACTGCCCCCTCCTGTATATATATACCGTGTACTGCCCCCTCCTGTATATATATACTGTGTACTGCCCCCTCCTGTATATATATACTGTGTACTGCCCCCTCCTGTGTATATATACCGTGTACTGCCCCCTCCTGTATGTATATATATATACTGTGTACTGCCCCCTCCTGTGTATATATACTGTGTACTGCCCCCTCCTGTGTATATATACCGTGTACTGCCCCCTCCTGTATATATATATATACTGTGTACTGCCCCCTCCTGTGTGTATATACTGTGTACTGCCCCCTCCTGTATATATATACTGTGTACTGCCCCCTCCTGTGTATATATACCGTGTACTGTCCCCTCCTGTATATATATATCGTGTACTGCCCCCTCCTGTATATATATATATATATATATATATATATACCGTGTACTGCCCCCTCCTGTGTATATATACTGTGTACTGCCCCCTCCTGTGTATATATACTGTGTACTGCCCCCTCCTGTATATATATACTGTGTACTGCCCCCTCCTGTGTATATATACTGTGTACTGCCCCCTCCTGTATATATATACTGTGTACTGCCCCCTCCTGTATATATATATATACCGTGTACTGCCCCCTCCTGTGTATATATACTGTGTACTGCCCCTTCCTGTATAGATATATCGTGTACTGCCCCCTCCTGTATATATATATATACTGTGTACTGCCCCCTCCTGGGTATATATACTGTGTACTGCCCCCTCCTGGGTATATATACTGTGTACTGCCCCCTCCTGTGTATATATACTGTGTACTGCCCCCTCCTGTGTATATATACTGTGTACTGCCCCCTCCTGTATATATATACTGTGTACTGCCCCCTCCTGTGTATATATACTGTGTACTGCCCCCTCCTGTATATATATACTGTGTACTGCCCCCTCCTGTATATATATATATACCGTGTACTGCCCCCTCCTGTGTATATATACTGTGTACTGCCCCTTCCTGTATAGATATATCGTGTACTGCCCCCTCCTGTATATATATATATACTGTGTACTGCCCCCTCCTGTGTATATATACTGTGTACTGCCCCCTCCTGTATATATATACTGTGTACTGCCCCCTCCTGTGTATATATACTGTGTACTGCCCCCTCCTGTATATATATACTGTGTACTGCCCCCTCCTGTATATATATATATACCGTGTACTGCCCCCTCCTGTGTATATATACTGTGTACTGCCCCTTCCTGTATAGATATATCGTGTACTGCCCCCTCCTGTATATATATATATACTGTGTACTGCCCCCTCCTGGGTATATATACTGTGTACTGCCCCTTCCTGTATAGATATATCGTGTACTGCCCCCTCCTGTATATATATATATACTGTGTACTGCCCCCTCCTGGGTATATATACTGTGTACTGTCCCCTCCTGTATATATACTGTGTACTGCCCCCTCCTGTATATATATATCGTGTACTGCCCCCTCCTGTATATATATACCGTGTACTGCCCCCTCCTGTATATATATACCGTGTACTGCCCCCTCCTGTATATATATACTGTGTACTGCCCCCTCCTGTGTATATATACTGTGTACTGCCCCCTCCTGTATATATATACCGTGTACTACCCCCTCCTGTGTATATATACTGTGTACTGCCCCCTCCTGTATATATACTGTGTACTGCCCCCTCCTGTATATATACTGTGTACTGCCCCCTCCTGTATATATACTGTGTACTGCCCCCTCCTGTGTATATATACTGTGTACTGCCCCCTCCTGTGTATATATACCGTGTACTGCCCCCTCCTGTGTATATATACCGTGTACTGCCCCCTCCTGTGTATATATACTGTGTACTGCCCCCTCCTGTATATATATACCGTGTACTGCCCCCTCCTGTGTATATATACTGTGTACTGCCCCCTCCTGTGTATATATACTGTGTACTGCCCCCTCCTGTGTATATACTGTGTACTGCCCCCTCCTGTATATATACTGTGTACTGCCCCCTCCTGTGTATATATACCGTGTACTGCCCCCTCCTGTGTATATATACCGTGTACTGCCCCCTCCTGTGTATATATACTGTGTACTGCCCCCTCCTGTATATATACTGTGTACTGCCCCCTCCTGTATATATACTGTGTACTGCCCCCTCCTGTGTATATATACCGTGTACTGCCCCCTCCTGTGTATATATACCGTGTACTGCCCCCTCCTGTGTATATATACTGTGTACTGCCCCCTCCTGTGTATATATACCGTGTACTGCCCCCTCCTGTGTATATATACCGTGTACTGCCCCCTCCTGTGTATATATACTGTGTACTGCCCCCTCCTGTATATATATACCGTGTACTGCCCCCTCCTGTATATATATACTGTGTACTGCCCCCTCCTGTATATATATACTGTGTACTGCCCCCTCCTGTATATATATACTGTGTACTGCCCCCTCCTGTATATATATACTGTGTACTGCCCCCTCCTGTATATATATACTGTGTACTGCCCCCTCCTGTGTATATATACCGTGTACTGCCCCCTCCTGTATATATATACTGTGTACTGCCCCCTCCTGTATATATATACTGTGTACTGCCCCCTCCTGTATATATACTGTGTACTGCCCCCTCCTGTGTATATATACTGTGTACTACCCCCTCCTGTGTATATATACCGTGTACTGCCCCCTCCTGTATATATATACTGTGTACTGCCCCCTGCTGTATATATATACCGTGTACTGTCCCCTCCTGTGTATATATACCGTGTACTGTCCCCTCCTGTGTATATATACCGTGTACTGTCCCCTCCTGTATATATATACCGTGTACTGCCCCCTCCTGTATATATATACCGTGTACTGCCCCCTCCTGTATATATATACTGTGTACTGCCCCCTCCTGTATATATATACCGTGTACTGTCCCCTCCTGTGTATATATACCGTGTTCTGTCCCCTCCTGTGTATATATACCGTGTACTGTCCCCTCCTGTATATATATACCGTGTACTGTCCCCTCCTGTGTATATATACTGTGTACTGCCCCCTCCTGTATATATATATACTGTGTACTGCCCGCTCCTGTGTATATACTGTGTACTGCCCCCTCCTGTATATATATACTGTGTACTGCCCCCTCCTGTATATATATACCGTGTACTGCCCCCTCCTGTGTATATATACCGTGTACTGCCCCCTCCTGTGTATATATACTGTGTACTGCCCCCTCCTGTGTATATACTGTGTACTGCCCCCTCCTGTGTATATATACTGTGTACTGCCCCCTCCTGTGTATATACTGTGTACTGCCCCCTCCTGTATATATATACTGTGTACTGCCCCCTCCTGTGTATATATACTGTGTACTGCCCCCTCCTGTGTATATACTGTGTACTGCCCCCTCCTGTATATATATACTGTGTACTGCCCCCTCCTGTATATATATACCGTGTACTGTCCCCTCCTGTGTATATATACCGTGTACTGCCCCCTCCTGTGTATATATACTGTGTACTGCCCCCTCCTGTGTATATATACTGTGTACTGCCCCCTCCTGTGTATATATACTGTGTACTGCCCCCTCCTGTATATATATACCGTGTACTGTCCCCTCCTGTGTATATATACCGTGTACTGCCCCCTCCTGTGTATATATACTGTGTACTGCCCCCTCCTGTGTATATATACTGTGTACTGCCCCCTCCTGTGTATATATACTGTGTACTGCCCCCTCCTGTGTATATACTGTGTACTGCCCCCTCCTGTATATATATATATATACTGTGTACTGTCCCCTCCTGTATATATATATACTGTGTACTGCCCCCTCCTGTGTATATACTGTGTACTGCCCCCTCCTGTATATATATACTGTGTACTGCCCCCTCCTGTATATATATACCGTGTACTGTCCCCTCCTGTGTATATATACCGTGT